>NC_090375.1:120716751-121332465 GCF_036365525.1 Heterodontus francisci | reverse complement strand
GTGACTTTCCCTTAAGACACAAAATCCTGATAACCTTCAGGAATCCTATTAACTTTTCCTGCACTGGCCATAGTAAGCTTCCTGGGTTGCACCCTTACTGAAGTTAAAGCCACAGTTTGTTCTGTGTTTTGCATCAGGCCCTCGTTTTCACTGAGCAGGTGTGCGCTGATTAACCCTACAGGTTTCTCCTTTAGTTTCCAGCAGTCAACTTTTAAATGCCCTGCGTTATTACAATGGAAGCACCACAGTTCTCCGGTTCTCACTCTTGCTCACAGCACCTTCCTTTTTGGCTGGAGGAGGGCCCCCTGTGTCTCCTGCTTTCCTTTCTCTTCCAGGAAGGCCTGGGTCGATATCACCTTCCCACCCTTTGTCCTTTTTGGATTTGTGGGGGTGATGAGGAAAGGTTCTCCCCTGGGAAACTGACTAAAAAATTAAAGCAAACTCATCGGCCAGAATGGCAGCTTGCTGGGCTCCCTGAAACCGCTGTTCCTCGATATGGGTCTTTATTGAGAGTGGGAGAGAGTTTTTAAATTCCTCTAACAGGACTACTTCTCCGAGAGTCTCATAGCTGAGCTGTATTTTTAAAGCCCTCAGTCACTGGTCAAAAGCCAGCTGCTTACTTCTTTCAAACTCCAGGCAAATTTAATTGGTTTGCTTTTTGAGGGTTCTAAACTTTTGGCGATAGGCTTCAGGTACTAATTCATAGGCCCTTAGGATAGCATTTTTGGTCAGTTCATAATTTGATGAACACTCATCTGGCAATAAGGAATAAACCTCATGGGCTTTTCCAGTTTGTGTTAAAAATTTGGAATTAATTGAGCGAGTTTTAGCAATCTTGTATCCAGCCCTGAATTATGCCCTCCGTATTGGCCATTATTTCACTTGGGTTACTCTGTCACCCCCTAGTTAACACAAGCCACTTCAACTCGCTTTCTTCGCATTCTTTCTGGAATATTCTTTCTCTCTCTCTTTCATTCTCCTGCCTTTCATTTTCTTCCCATTCCTTCTGGAAGGCTCTCTCTTTCTCCCTCTCCTGCTTCGCTCTCTCTTTTTCTCTTTCCCCTAATTCAAGTTTCCTTTGTTCCAATTGTATCTTTGCGAACAATAGCCTATTGGATTCTACTTCTAAGCCTGTTTCTGCCTCTTCAGATTCATGGGAAAAATGGTTGGCCACTAGCCTTAGGAGTTCAGACTTCCTAGCCTTGCCACGTACATTGATCCCAAACTTCTCAGCCATTTTTCTCAACTTCTCTATAGACAGTGCGATTAACTTATCCCAACTTACACCCTGGCTTGAAGTGCTACCAGCTTCAGTTGCAGACATTTTAGTATTCAATCACACACAACCACATGAAAACTTGTATTGAAATATTGCTCTTTTTTGATTGGGAACAATTTGACTTACCACTTCCAATTTCACTTGTTTGTGGGTAAAATTCCAGATGCGAGCATCCAAATTTCTGTTACAACCAGGTGAGAAAGAGATAGGGGTCTGTTACTGTCTTCACCTGGTCTTATTGTAATAGGGTTTATTTTTTAACACACTCTGTTTTGAACTCCCCCATTGTGAATCCTTGTTCACAGCTTTCCAATTATAAGGCAAAGAAATGAGCATAACCAGGCTTTCTCAGGTTTCAAAAAAAAGTGAAATTTATTTCACCTTAAACCTAAACTCTAATATGGTTAATGCCTACAGATATACAACACTCCCATGCTAGCATGCACACGTGATACACACGTGCAAATATGGAGACAGAAAAAAGCAGAAGAAAAAATAAAGTGAAAAAGTTTGAGGCAATTTCTGAAGAGGGTTTTTTTATACTATGCTTCAAGCTCGCTGCAATCTTTGATTGTAGATAGTCTTGTTTTTTGTTGGGGCCCAGTATTCTTCTTAAACCTTGTTCATGGTCGGAGAATTTTCTCTCTTAGTGTTCATATGTCTTCAATGGTTTCCGATGCTGGGGTGAGCGAGATGAGAGCCGACAGGAGAAAAGTGCTTTCTGACTTCAAACACTGTTTTCTCCAATTTAAAACTCTCAGTTCAAAATTCTGCGGCAGCCAGTTAGTCATGTGAGTAAACATTGGTCTGACCACGTCTGTGTTTGTGGATTCTGCTATCTTAGCAGTAAACTTGGAATACTAGCTCTGCCACCTTCAATATCTGGTAATCAAAAGTCCATTGTTGGTTGAATGTGTCAGGGCATGGTCTTTTATCCCTTGTTCCAACACTGTCTGTTACTATGCAAATGTCTTTCCATTCAGGGGCTTGCAATTATAAGTTTTAATGTTCATGTGGCAAAATAACGTGTGCCTCAATTTTGGCAGGTGGTGGGGGGGTGGGGTGCTTGCCTGACAATTTAAATATTATAATGACATACTTGTGAGACTACACAATTGCATAATAAAATATCACATACCCAGACTAATATGGATTACATTGAAAAACCTGATAATCTAGAAATGATCAAACAGAAAATATCTTCCAGCCTTTTATGTGAAAAAAAATTCTCAGGGACATAAAAATAATTCATGGTGAATTGATCAGACTATTTAATTTGGATAACTGATATCTATTTTCCTAGAATTACCAATAGGTCAGAACCTTGGTATGATGGATAGCAAAATCTACCATGCAGCAGGATTTTGGGTTTTGAGTCTGGATGCTGAAGTTGGGGTCAAATGGGGGGGCCCAACCCGGAAGTGTCCCAGCAGTGATTTTCCCGAATTGACCAATAAGTAGCCAGAGGGCCTCTTGCCATCCAATTAAGGATAGTGGGAACTCTCTTAAAGCTGGAGGGCCAATAGGAGACCCTCCAGCATGGAAGGAGCTTCAGCTTGCCATTGCGGGTAAGGGAGCGAGAAGGCACTTCCATCCTGAGATACCCTCTTATGTGGTACTTCATCAAACACATTTTGAAAGTTCACCTACACATTAGCTGCAGAGTGCTCATTAACCCTCTCTGTTACTCATCAAAAAACTCAACCAAGTTAATAATCCAGGATTAGTCCTTAAATCCAGGCTGGATTATCCAAGACCTTGTCTGCCTTCTCAGGTGGAATTAAAAGATCCCAGACATTATTTCTAAGAAGAGCATCCCCTGTCTCCTGGCCAATATTTATCCCTCACTCAACATCACAAGAAACAAATTATTTGGTCACTATCACATTGCTGTTTGTGGGAGCTTGCTGTGCAGAAATTGGCTGCAGCAGTTCCAACATTACAATAGTGGCTACACTTCAATATTACTTTATTGGCTGTAAAGTGCTTTGGGACATCCTGAGGTCATGAAAGACATTATATGAATGCAAGCCTTCCTTTTTACTGTTTCTAAAGCTTTCCCCATAGTCATAGAGTCAGAGAGTCATACAGCATAGAAACAGGCCCTTCGGCCCACCGTGTCTAATGCCGACCATAATGCCTATCTATACTAATCCCATCTGCCTGCATTAATTCCATATCCCTGTATGCCTTGCTCATTCAAGTACCTGTCCAGTTGCCTCTTAAATGTCGCTACTGTTCCTGTCTCCACCACCTCCTCAGGCAGCTCATTCCAAATACCCACTATTCTTTGTGTGAAAAATTTACCCCTTTGATGCCCTTTAAACCTCCTCCCTCTCACCTTAAATCTATGCCCTCTAGTTTTAGTCACCCCTACCATGGGAAACAGACTCTGGCTATCTACCCTATCTATGCCTCTCATAATTTTATATACCTCTATCATGTCCCCTCTCAGCCTCCTTCGCGTCAGGGAAAACAGACCCAGCCTATCCAATCTCTCTTTACAACTCAAGCCCTTCAAACCAGGCAACATCCTTGTGAATCTTTTCTGCACCTTCTCTAGCTTAATCACATCTTTCCTGTAGTGCGGCGACCAGAACTGCACACAGTACTCCAAATGCGGCCTAACCAAAGTTATGTACAACTGTAACATGACGTCCCAACTCTTGTACTCAATGCCTCGGCCAATGAAGGCAAGCATGCCATATGCCTTCTTCACTACCCTGTCAACCTGTGTTGCCACTTTCAGGGAACTATGCACTTGCACCCAAGGTCTCGCTGCTCGACAACACTCCCCAGGGCTTGCCATTCACTGTATATGTCCTGCCCTGGTTTAACTTTCCAAAATACATCACTTCGCACTTGTCTGCGTTAAATTCCATTTGCCAATCCCTTGTCCACTTTCCCAGTTTATCTATATCCTGTTGTAACCTTAGACAACCTTCTTCACTGTCCACTATACCACCAATTTTGGTGTCATCTGCAAACTTACTAATCATGCCCCCTACATTCACATCCAAGTCATTAATATATATGACAAACAACAGAGGGCCCAGCACCAATCCCTACTGCACACCACTGGTCACCGGCCTCCAATCTGAAAAACAACCCTCCAGTATCACACTTTGCCTTCTATCACCAAGCCAATTTTGTATCCAATTGGCTAGCTCATCCTGGATCACATGTGTTCGAACCTTCTGGATCAGCCTACCATGCGGGACCTTGTCAAAGGCCTTGCTAAAGTCCATGTAGACAATGTCCATCGCCCTGCCCTCGTCAATCCTCTTGGTCACCTCCTTGAAAAACTCAATCAAATTTGTGAGACATGATTTCCCACGCACAAAGCCATGCTGACTATCCCTAATCAGACCATGCCTTTCCAAATGCATATAAATCCTGTCTCTCAGAATCCCTTCCAATAACTTTCCCACCACTGATGTGAGGCTCACCGGCCTGTAGTTCCCTGGCTTATCCCTGCTGCCCTTCTGAAATAAAGGCACAACATTAGCTATCCTCCAGTCTTCCGGTGTCTCACCCGTGGCTAACGATGATACAAAAATCTCTGCCAGAGCTCCAGCAATCTCCTCCCTTGCTTTCCATCGCATCCTAGGATACACCTGGTCAGGCCCTGGGGATTTATCCACCTTAATGCGCTTCAAAACCTCCAACACCTCCTCCTTTGTAATGTTGATATGCTCCAGGATATCGCTGTTCCCTCCCTTGAACTCACGAGCTTCCATGAACTTCTCCACGGTAAATACAGACGAGAAGATTTCATTTAAGACCTCGCCCATTTCCTGTGGCTCCACACATAGATTACCACACTGATCCTTAAGGGGACCGACTCTCTCCCTAGCTACCCTTTTACTCTTAATATACTTATAGAATCTTTTAGGATTCTCCTTTATCTTATCTGCCAGGGAAATCTCATGGCCCCTTTTCGCCCTCTTAATTTCCTTCTTAAGTGTACTCCTACATCCCCTATACTCCTCGAGGGACTCACTTGATCCCAGCTGCCTATACCTGACATATGCCTCCTTCTTTGTCCTGACCAGACCCTCAATATTCTGCAAGAAGAGAAGTGAAAGGACGGGTGGGGAGAGAAATTGGCATTTGGATCTTAAGTAATTCTAAGTGAGAATGTCTTGAGTACTTTTGAACCATTTATATTACAAATTATTGCTCTCCATTGTATTAGTATCCATTTGAAAAGTCAACCCTGTTGCAAAGTTAAGATTAATGGCATTATGTTTTACTATTGTTGTTGGTTTAAAAATAATTGTTTAAACTACAACTTGTGACATCATTATGGGAAATTGACCAGGAGAAGTTACAGTGTTCAATGCATTTGCAATATTAATTTCTACCTCAGTCACAGTAAACACGGCTTTCACATTCTAGTGGAGCTGCAGCATATCCAACAACACACACCTTTTTGACTGGCTTCTAAAAATCACAGCCTGAAAGCCAACTTCCCCAACCCACCACACAAATTGCGGTGGCAGCTTAATTGAAGACTAAAGCAGCCAAAAACATGGCAACTACCAGACTGAATGCCTCTCAACCAAAGCATTTAAGCACTTCAGTACCCTGGCTCTTCTATATAAAACCTAACTTTAAAAAACACTTTCAAATAATTGCACATGTCCCAAAACTCTTCATCAACAGAACTGCAAGGCTGCAAATGTCCAAAGCCACTTTCAAAAGTAATTGTGTCTGATAAATGAAATGTACAACAAAAAGTACTAAAGTTACACCGATGTTGTAACTTCCCAGCTTAAACACAAATATCTTGTGATATTTCACACTTTGTACCACTCTGCAGAACATTTTAACGGCATCATTCTTGATGTTGTATTGATTAGCATCCTTCCATTTAGGACAGATGATGGACACACAGCAAACAATCCATTTAGGTGGGGCGTCTTCTCTTCGTGCACCTTTGTTGAAGACTGCGAAGGCCAATCCTTGGCAGGCAGGCTCTGCCACAAGTGCCATATGTCATCGAGTCATATAGTTATACAGCACAGTAACAGGCCCTTCGGCCCATCATGTCTGTGCCGGCCATCAAGCACCTAACTATTCTAGTCCCATTTTCCAGCACTTGGCCCGTAGCCTTGTATGCTATGACATTTCGAGTGCTCATCTAAATACTTTTTAACTGTTGTGAGGTTTCTTGCCTCGACCACCTCTTCAGAGTGCGTTCCAGATTCCAACCACCCTCTGGGTGAAAATTTTTTCCCTCAAATCCACTCTAAATCTCCTGCACCTTATCTTAAATCTATGCCCCCCCCCCCGGTTATTGACCCCTCCACTAAAGGAAAAATTCTCTTCCTATCTAACCTATCAAATTCTCTCATAATTTTGTGTACCTCAATCATGTCCCCCCTCAGTCTTCTCTGCTCTAAGGAAAACAACCCTAACCTTTTCCAGCTCTCTTCATAGCCGAAATTCTCCAGCCCAGGTAACATCCTGGTGAGTCTCCTCTGCACCCTCTCCTGTGCAATCACATCCTTCCTATAGTGTGGTGCCCAGAAATGTACACAGTATTCCATCTGTGGCCTAACAAGTGTTTTATACAGCTCCAACATAACCTTCTTTGATCTCCTTGTCTCGAGAGACAATGAGTAGGTGCCTAGAGGTGGTCAGTGGTTTGTGGAGCAGCACCTGGCGTGGCTATAAAGGCCAATTCTAGAGTAACAGACTCTTCCACAGGCGCTGCAGATAAAATTGGTTGTCGGGGCTGTTACACAGTTCGCTCTCTCCTTGCACTTCTGTCTTTTTTCCTGCCAACTGCTAAGTCTCTTCGACTCGCCTCTCTTTAGCCCCGCCTTTATAGCTGTCCGCCAACTCTGGCGATCACTGGCAACTGACTCCCACGACTTGTGGTCAATGTCACAGGACTTCATATCGCATTTGCAGATGTCTTTAAAGCGGAGACAAGGACGGCTGGTGGGTCTGATACCAGTGACAAGCTCACTGTACAATGTGTCCTTGGGGATCCTGCCATCTTCCATGCGGCTCACACGGCCAAGCCATCTCAAGAACCGTTGGTTCAGTGGGGTGTATATGCTGGGGATGTTGGCCGCCTCGAGGACGTCTGCGTTGGAGATGCGGTCCTGCCACCTGATGCCAAGAATTCTTCGGAGGCAGCGAAGATGGAATGAGTTGAGACGTCGCTCTTGGCTGACATACATTGTCCAAGCCTCACTGCCGTAGAGTAAGGTACTGAGGACACAGGCTTGAAACACTTGGACTTTTGTGTTCCGTGTCAGTGCGTCATTTTCCCACACCCTCCGGGCCAGTCTGGACAGAGCAGCGGTTTACCCCATATCCTTGTTCCCATGCGCTTGTTGATTTCTGCATCGAGAGACAGGTTACTGGTGATAGTTGAGCCGAGGTAGGTGAACCCTTGAACCACTTCCAGAGCATGGTCACCGATATTGATGGATAGAGCAGTTCTGACGTCCTGTCCCATGATGTTCTTTTTCTTGAGGCTGATGGTTAGGCCAAATTTGTTGCAGGCAGCCGCAATCCTGTCGCTGAATCTCTGCAGACACTCTGTGTGGGATGTTAATGCAGCATCGTCAGCAAAGAGGAGGTCAGAAGAGTGAGGGGGGATCTCATAGAAACCTATAAAATTCTAACAGGACTCGACAGTATAGATGCAGGAAGGATGTTCCCGATGGTGGGGGAGTCCAGAACCAGGGGTCATAGTCTAAGGATATGGGGTAAACCTTTCAGGACTGAGATGAGGAAAAATCTCTTCACCCAGAGAGTGGTAAGCCTGTGGAATTCGCTACCACAGAAAGCAGCTGAGGTCAAAATATTGTATGTTTTCAAGAAGGAGTTAGATATAGCTCTTGGGTCTAAAGGGATCAAAGGATATGAGGCGAAAGCCGGAACAGGCTACTGTGTTGGATGATTAGCCATGATCATAATGAATGGCGGAGCAGGCTCGAAAGGCCGAATGGCCTACTTCTGCTCCTATTTTCTATGTTTCTTTGAGTTCCCTGATAAGGACCTTCCGTACTTTGGTCTTCGCTCTAAGACGGGCAAGGTTAAACAGCCTGCCATCTGATCTTGTGTGGAAGAAAATTTCTTCTTCTGAAGACTTGAACGCATGTGAGAGCAGCAGGGAGAAGAAGATCCCAAACAGTGTAGGTGCGAGAACACAGCCCGGTTTCACACCACTCAGGATAGGAAAGGGGTCTGATGAGGCACCACTATGCTAGATTGTGCCTTTCATATTGTCATGGAATGAGGTGATGATACTTAGTAGCTTTGGTGGACATCCGATCTTTACTAGTAGTCTGAAGAGGGCACGTCTGCTGATGAGGTCAAAGGCTTTGGTGAGATTTACGAAGGCAACGTAGAGGGGCATCTTTTGTTCGTGGCATTTCTCCTGTAGCTGGCGAAGGGAGAACAGCATGTCAATGGTGGATCTCTATGCTCGAAATCCGCACTGTGCCTCAGGGTAGACACGCTCAGCCAGCTTCTGGAGTTCGTTTAAAATGACTCAAACGAAGACTTTCCCCACTATGTTGAGCAGGGAGATTCCACGGTAGTTGTTGCAGTCACCACGGTCACCCTTGTTCTTATAGAGGGTGATGATATTGGCATCGCGCATATCCTGTGGTACTGCTCCCTCATCACAGCACAGGCAAAGCAGTTCATGGAGTGCTGAGAGTATAGCAGGCTTGGCATTCTTGATTATTTCAGGGGTAATGCCGTCCTTTCCAGGGGCTTTTCCACTGGCTAGAAAATCAATGGCATCACTGAGTTCCGATTTTGTTGGCTGTTCGTCCAGCTCTTCCATGACTGGCAGAGACTGGGCTGCATTGAGGGCAGTATCAGTGACAACATTTTCCTTGGAGTACATTTCTAAGTAGTGTTCTACCCAGTGGTCCATTTGCTGGCGTTGGTCAGCCCATCACCAATGTTAAACTGTCTGACCTGTAATTGCCAGATTTATCTTTCTCCCTTTTCTTGAACAGGGATGTAACATTTGCAATCCTCCAATCCACTGGTACCCTCCCTGTCTCTAAGAAGGCTTGGAAGATTATGGCCAGCAACCCCACAATTTCTACCTTCACGTCTCTCAGCAACATAGGATGCAACCCATCTGGACTGGGTGACTCATCCACATTACGTACTGCCAGCCTTTCTAGTGCCTCCCCTTTATCTATTTTTATCTCATCCAATGTCATGACAACCTTGTTTACCTTAGTTTTGGCAAAATCCACTTTTTTGGGAAACTACAATGAAAGGTAGTCTTTTAATTCCTCAGCGATGCCTTCTGCCTCCTCCAATAATTATCTATTTTGTCCCTTATCAGCCTCACCACGCTTCTGACAATCCTTTCACCGTTAATAGTCTTAGAGCAGATCTTTGGATGTCCTTTTATGTTAGTCACAAATCTATTCTAATACTGTTCTCTTTGCTCGGCTTATTTCCTTTTTCATTTGTCCTCTGCACTTTTTATATTCAGCCTGACTGTCCCTTGTACTATCAAGCTGACATTTGTTACACACCTCCTTTTTCTGCTTCATCCTACTCTCTAACTCCTTCATCATCCAAGGAGCTCTGGCTTTGACACATCCCTTTCCCCTTGTGAGAATGTGCCTAGATTATACCGAACCACCTTAAAGGCTGCCCATTTCTCCATTACATTTCTGCCTGGCAGTCTTTGACACTAATTTATCCGTGCCAGATCCCTCTTCAATTCACGTGGACATCCAAATGTTGCTCTCTGTGATCCTGCCCTCTTCCATAGTATGCACTGTTGAAGTTCTTCCAAGTGGAAATCTTAGATATCATTGAACTGAGTCGAACCTCCACTTTTTACACTGTGGGTTACATTTTAAAGAGCCCTCGATGTCGGGAATGGTAGCCGGGGGGCATGAAGATTGTTCCGGATGAGGCCCACCACTGACCCCGACGCTGGCAGGGCCCGTCCTGATCTCAACGGAGGCGGAGAGACCTTGTGGCAACCCCCCCACCGCTCAGCCACGGGACCACGATTTTCATTTTTAAATAGATTAACTCACATGCATTAATGAAGTTCCTGTCATCTCCTGATTTGCCACCGTGATCTTCATCCTGGCGTCCGGCACTGCCATGCCTCCGAATTCCCGTCTGAGGAAACGAGGCACGACACTTGTTGGGGTGGGGAGAGGAGATAATTTTCTCAGTGCGGGAATAGGGGAGCGGGGTCAAATTTACCTGATTGGTCGAGGGGGTGATGGGAAGCGGTAAAGGGCAAAGGTTCTGAACTTTGTGGGGGCGGGGAAGGTCAGGTACTGAAGGTAAGTATTTTTTGGGGGGTAGAGGGCAGGAATGATAGCTGTTGGGGGTGGAAAGATTTTAAAAATTATATTTCATACTTTTAATGCATTTCCTCTTTAAAAATTCAAACTGTCATTTAAGGCTCTAAGCCCTTTAAAAGTGGCAGCAGTGCCTGCGCAGTGGCACCGGATGCCGTTGCCGGGGATGGCTCACCCGCCCCTTCCATGTCACCGGGGGGATGGGATGGTCCACCCCGGGCAGGTTAGTGAGCCACTGCGTTTAAGATCACAACAGTTCCGCGGAGTGAATGCTGCGCAGACTGCCATCTTTTATGGGTGGCAGCCGCATAAACCCCAGGCCTATTAGTCTCATTGTAAAAACACTTGAAAAAGTTATTCACTGTTGAAGAAGGTGTAATTGGGTTTTTAATGATGCACTGAATCACTTATACTGTTGAACAACCCCTAGGGCCCTGAAAATCTAATTCTGTATTTGTAGAATGCCAAGTTTCTCCAATATGATCAAAAAAATTCCAAAGATTTTTCAAATAATATTTTTGAAGCTGTGTTTATAATAGTTCAGCTTCCACTTTAATCCCATGTGCAGGTTCCAATCTTTATTTTGCTCTTTGTAAAATTATTAAAAATGAAGGATAATCAGTGAATTTGTTCTCATGGGAATTCTTCAATGTGATTGGCTTGCTTAATGCCAGCAATGTTGTTGGGCAGCAGTGATTCTCTATAGTTGACACAGGAATGGAATTAAGATCAGGAAAGTTGAAATCCACACCACAGTGCTCGCTAGATCTTGACAGCAGCTTTCTTCAAGGTCAGCAGACCACGAAATCTGGGCCACGTTCTTTCTAGCACTGTAATGTTTTTTTAAAATTGAATCTGTTAACCCTCTCCTTGTTTTTCCTTCCCTGTCTTTCCTGAATACCTTGTACCCAGGAATGTTAAGCATCCGATCCTCCCTTTCTTTGAGCCACTTCTTTGTTATCACCTCGACATCATATTCCCACATAGCTATTAATGCCTGCAGCTCACCGACCTTATTACCCACACGTCATGTATTTACGCATATGCACTACAAGCCTTACATAATCCTCTTTGTATTTTCCACGATCCCACTAAATTCTGTATTATTTTTAACTCTAACGGTTTCTCTTAGTCGTCTGTTCACCTTGTTTCTACTTTTTAATGTTCTGTCTTGGTGACCAATCCCCTGCTGAATTAGTTTAAACCCTCCCCCGAGCACTAATTAACCTGCATGCAAGATAATAGTCCCAGCTCTGTTCAGGTGCAACCTGCCCATCTTGAACAGGTCCCTCTTGCCACAGAACTACGTCCCAGGAATCTGAAGCCCTCCATCTTGCACTATGTCTGTAGTTACACATTGACCTGACATTCTCCTATATCTATGCTCACTAACACTTGGCACTGGGAGTAATCCAGAGCTTACTACCTTAGAGGTTTGGCATTTTACATCCTTACCTACCTAAATGCTGACTACACGACTTCAACCCTCTTCCTCCCTGTATTGTTGGGTCTGACATCGACCATGACTTCTGACTCTTCCTGTTTCCCCCACAAAATGTTCTGCACCCTCTCTGTGATGTACCTTATCCTGGTACCAGGGAGGTCATGCATCATTCGGAGTCTCACACTGATGGTTGCAGAACTACCTATCTGTCTTCTCTGACTATCAAACCCCAATTGCTACTACATTACTACACATTGCTGTATCCCACTGTGCAGTCCTTTGCCTCATAGTGCCAGAAGTGAAGGAAGAAGATTTACAGGGCTATGGGAAATAAGTAGGGAAATGGGATTAAGTGAATAGTTCTACCAAAGAGCTGGCACAGGCAGAATGACCCAAATGGCCTACATCTGTGTTGTTTAATTCTATGATTCTATGACAGTAAACAGAAGACACAAGGGGTAAATTTTACCGGCCCTTCGACGGCACGGGTTGTGGCGTGGGGGCTGGTGAAATTTTGTGGGAGAAGCTTGCCTCGACCCGCAATGTCGGGAAGGGCCCGCCGCATATTACGGGTGGTGGGGAAACCTCGGTGCACCCCTCCCCCGCCGCCTGGCAGTAGGTCCTTCATCTGCACATTCAAATGAACATGAATGAGATGCTAATAAACTTACCTGCAGGCGACGGACTTCCGAGTTCCGAGGCGACAACCTGGTGAGGAGGGGGGAGGAATAACATTTTCAGGGCAGGAGGCGTGGAGGAGCGGGGAAAACATTTATTATTGGCTGTGGGGATGGTGGGAAGGGGTTGAGTGTCAAAGGGAACAAATGTCAGGGGGACAGTTCATGATACTAATAACATTTTATCATGGCGGTAGAGGGCAATAATGCCAAGACTGGCCAAGAGAGTGTGGGAAAATGATGCACCGACACAGAACACAAAAGTCCGAGTGTATCAAGCCTGTGTCCTCAGTACTTACTCTACGGCAGCGAGGCCTGGACAACGTACATCAGCCAAGAGCGACGTCTCAATTCATTCCATCTTCGCTGCCTCCGGAGAATCCTTGGCATCAGGTGGCAGGACCATATCTCCAACACAGTAGTCCTCGAGGCGGCCAACATTCCCAGCATATACACCCTACTAAGCCAGCGGCGCCTGAGATGGCTTGGCCATGTGAGCCGCATGGAAGATGGCAGGATCCCCAAGGACACATTGTACAGCGAGCTCGTCACTGGTACCAGCTCCACCGGCCGTCCATGTCTCCGCTTTGAAGACGTCTGCAACCGCGACATGAAGTCCTGTGACATTGATCGCAAGTCGTGGGAGTCAGTTGCCAGCGATCGCCAGAGCTGGCGGGCAACCATAAAGGCGGGGCTAAAGCGTGGTGAGTCGAAGAGACTTGGCAGTTGGCAGGAAAAAAGACAGAAGCGCAAGGAGAGAGCCAACTGTGTAACAGCCCCAACAACCAATTTTATCTGCAGCACCTGTGGAAGAGTCTGTCACTTTAGAATTGGCCTTTATAGCCACTCCAGGCGCTGCTTCACAAACCACTGACCACCTCCAGGCGCTTACCCATTGTCTCTCAAGACAAGGAGGCCAAAGATAGGAAGAAGCGATAGAGGGCAATAATGTATGATTTACCCATTGGGAGGGTGGGATACGTGATTGACACCTGACATACATTTTATTTTTAATTCCCGGAGATCGGGAGCTTTAAATTTTACAATGTAACTGAAGAGCTTGAAGCCCTTTAAAAATGGTGCCGGACACCGTTGCCGGGGATGCAGCGGCCACCCCTACACGTCATCAGGGGTAGCCGCTCCACCTCCACTATTTAAATGAGCCCTGCGCGAAATATCGCAGGGGCTCCTCAGCGGTCCTTCCTTGCCCAAGATTTTGCTAGCCCTCAACTTAACTGGCAAGCTATAGGTAGGACTTTGCCAGTGCAAGCAAGCCCACCTGGATAGGTGGAGGGAAATGTTTGCTACAGACCTTGGATATCTTTAGCAACATTACAGTACTGGCTGTGTTGGAGACATGTTAAAGGGGTCTTTGGACAAGATTTTGAAGTTATTGGTTTATTCCCTTCAATAGCCTCTTTTCTTTAAATTGCTGCTGCAGATCGTGAAATAGCAGTAACATCGTAGAAAATCCCATTTCCTCATCTGCAAGTTTCCAGAGGCAGCTCACATCATGGATGGAAGCTCCATGGAATAGTGAGTGTAAACTAGAAATTCAGATAGAAATATGCAGTGTGTTGGATGAATGACTGCATTATTCTTAGCGTAGGGGCAGCCAGTACAGTAATCTTAGTCTATGTTCTCCAACAATTATGCTCTCCACCATTGTATTATTAAATTATTTATGGGGATTAAATAGCTTATTAGCCTTTGGAGAATAGCTAAAGGGTCATTATTGTGGGTACATCATGATTGGATAGTACTTTTATATCATTACTACTAAAATCACAATCTTGCAGACGCCATGTTTGAAAGACATCAATTCTGACAATTTCATGATAATTTGTTGGTTGAGCCTGGCAATAAAGCCACTTTACACAAACAAGAATATCAGCTCTGTATTCTGCATTTCTGTAATAATCTGATTATTATTTTGCCATTTTCTGACATCTAGAGGTCCTTACATTTTCTTCCTGAATATTCACACACTACAGTATTATGTCGGTTCAAAGGAATGAAAGCAAGATGAAAAGAAAAACACCTGAGAATCTGACTATAAAGGACAGTGAAGGGCTGGTGTAGTAAACATGTTCAAGAACACTTAAAATAGAGTGAACGTAGCATGTCATTTTGTATCTGTGTAATTTGTTGAGAAGTATATTTCAACTTAGGACAATTATTTCAAATGTACTGTCACAACTTAAAAGGTAAGTTTATTATTTCTGTTCAGAGTGAATGTTCTTCTTTCAATAATACACTTTATTCATTTACTGTTGGCTAATATGAATTTTGTTTTGTAATTTATATATGACTGTTACTAACAGCATTTAATGGTATTATTGACCTTATTATTTGATTCTATTGATTTTGTGCAACTCCATACCCACGTGAACATGTGGGAAATTACTGCGCCAGATGACATTTTGATCGATATAGGCAGTGATAAGCTTTTAAGGCAATTTTACAGCAACCAGGAAAATATCCTCTCTGGGGTCACATATTATTATTAAATTCTGTTACGGCTGACATAATGGTATGAATGTAACAAATGAATGTAAGTTCAGTATTTTGGCGTTTATAGAAATACTTCATTGAACCCTCACTGTGATCGTGTCATGCCAACAACAATTATTTCAAAATTTTAAAAAAAATCCTTGAATTGTCATGGAATCATGGGTTTTTAACACACAACTTTCAAATTTCTCACTAAGATGCATCAAATCCAGGGTATCATTATTCCATTACTCAATCACAAAGCCATCTCTTTCTCACAGCTGAGAATGGGCTGCAAATGCGTTTTGATCATTTCTGTTTTATAGCTATCAGGCTGCTGGCAATCTTCATAAGACAGCTGTGAAGTTCTTGGATATATGATTCAGTCAGTAACCCATGAACTGGAAATTTCCAGATGAAGATCTAAATCTGGCAGCAGAGCCATTAACTACAGCAACAGCTGGGGAACTCACACAGAGACATGTCAACATCTACAACAAAATCAATTGGACTGCTGGGAACAATATGGACAACAGCAAACAATCCAGGTTCCACCAAGAATGAGAGAACCTCCACAACTCAGAATCAACTCCCAACCTTGGTATCAGAAGTACAATAAGCTTGGTATTCCACTGCGACAGTACATTCTGATAATGCTCTGTAAGATTCCACATGATAAAATCATAGGCCAGGAAGTTCCTTGGAATGGCTTTTCCTTTGCTGGTGTTACCTTGCTGAAAGCACAGGGGTAGCTGCCAAGGTGTTCCAACCATTTTACTTGAAGTCACCTCCTAAGGCCCAAAGAAGCCTCAGTCTTCAGCCAGTCTGCCTCTAGGGAAGATAATTAATCCAGTTCAGATCTGGTCAATGTTTGGGAACTGCAGGATGCCTCATAGGGACTCGCATCCAGATCTCAATAGGTATGAGATCCACTGAAGTCTTTCAAGGAGTAAATGGAGCAATTTCCCTATGAAGCCCAGCAATTCATCCTGACATGATATCTTCCTTCTTGCCATATGAAGGGAAATAAGATCTTTCCAGGGGCCACCTGACACAAATGAAAAGATTTGCCCAATTTACTCCCTCTTCCCCCCCTCCCCCCCATTAATTTTGAAGCCTAGGTATAACAAGGCACTGCTATACCTGAGACAGGCAGACTGGATCAGCTGGGGCAGTCGCCTCTGCTGTGCCCTTCCAGGTACTGCTGCCTCATCCCAGTTATGTCAATAACATTGCCCACAAGCTTTGGGATGGGATTTCTGGCTTGGCATGGGAGTTCTGTTCCATTACACAAATGCTTGCAAAACAAGGTCCCTGGAATTTCTAAGCCTCAAATTCTCCACGATAAAATTGCATTTGAGAGGCCCTGTTTCACAAGTTCTATTTTGTGATTAAGAAGCAGACATATGTGGGGATTGTTCCATGCATAATGGATGTGATAATAAATAAGGGAGAGGTGTCTACTGACTGCATCTACAACATATTGCAGGAAGTATCAAATGACCTAAAGAATACCTACGAGACTGACAGACAGGAAGTAGTGGCATCAAAAGACCAGGAGGACCATCTAAGAACATTTTTGAGTTCAGGAGTAACAGCCACCAGTGCTTCCCTGGATGCCTTCAGCATGACAATGTTAAAGAGTTTGCAAGAGGTGATTGAGACTATTCTGTCTGTGACTGACTATTAACCTTTCTCAGTCTGGTCTCTCCACAAGTGGGCTACAAAGTGGATGTGAGCCAATCGTCTTGATACCGAATTCTATACCATGAGGTAGCTCCAAACATGGGACCAACACCCTTTGTTACTGTAAGAGAAAGGTTGCTGGAAACTGGCTCCTCTGGGACAACAGCTTCCCTGAGAAGAGAGTCATTTTGGATCTCTTAAATTTACACAGAAACTAACCCAGCTACCCCCTTTCAACTTCATCTCAGTCAGAGGGCATCTTGTAAGGATAGTAAATTTGGAACTTGAGTAATTAACAAGCACAAAGGGAAGGCACCTTGTTATGCAGTTGTAAATTGGGAGAATGCATATTTATGCTTCCTACTGGTGATTGTTTAAAGTGAGCACAGCTTGATCATATAGAGTTGTGAATTTATTTATGTGCATGCTTTCTACTTTTGGAAGTTGGATGATTGTGGGAAAATTAAGAGTTATGTCTTCTGAAGGAACTTGGAAGAAGTTTTGGACTGTGAGGGACTTTGAGTGTGGTGGAGAGAACAGACAGGCACCAAGTTACTTTATTTTGTGAAATCAACGTGTATTTTTTAAAAGTTCTGGACTACTGGTTGTGCTCACCTTGCTCTGGCTGCAGGCTCTCCTATTCCTGCCTCCTTTTTGTGCACCCTGTTCATGTTCTGATTAAGACTTTCTTGTAGTCTGTAGGTCTTGGTGAATGAATGTTTATTGTTACAGCCAAGTGAGGAGGGAATCATAGTCACCCCTTTTGCACTTCTTCTTATTTGATCGCAACAGGGTTTATTCCTTTTTTAAACAGTGGTTGTGCTTACCACCTCTGAGTGTTTTACCTTTTACTTTTAATGTGATCGTGAAAGAACCAATTGGACAGGTTTTCTTGCGTTTAAACAAGAGGTAAGTCTATTATACTCAACAAGCTAAACCGATCTAAAATAATAAAAAATATATTCTGCAAATGCATGCACACATTCACACAAGGATCACACTCACACTAATAGATTACAAAGTAGAAAATGGGTTTTTTGGTTTAATTAAAGTCCAGAATAAATAAAAGTTAAATACACCGTCAATGGGGTTGGATGATTCAGTGGTCTTCCAGCTGAAGTCGTATTCTTGAAGCCCTTGGCTGGTCAAAGTGCACTTTGTGGCTGGCCCCCTTTGCTCAGGGTTTTCTGGAATGCAGACTTGTAGATGGCTCTCCTCCTGGTCTCTGGCTGTAGCAGTCTGTTGGCTTGGAGGGTCTACAGTTGCAGACGGTTTTCAAACTTGATGTTTCTGGAGAGAGAGAGAGGGAGAAGGGGGGCGGGGAAAGAAAGGAGGCACGCAGCCTTCTCTGCTGCTGCCGTCTCAGTCACTGCTTGTCTCTTTCTGTGTAAAAGAACTCCCGGTTTTACACAGACTGGGAGATGGTCACATGGTTCTCTATTCCCTTTTGTTTTTAATGAGGTCCAAACTCTAAAACCCAAAACCTCTCTCAGGTGGTATTGTCAGTGTTTACCCCTTGGAGGGTCATCTCCACTTATGAATGCCTCAAGCTGGCTTTGACTGTCCCGCTAACGCGGGTGATCTGGATAATCTACTCAGTTAGCCAAATCATTGTCCTGGATGGGCTTCTTGTTAGACCTCTGACTCCGGTTGGGCCTTGGAATGTACAACGGTGCTTCAGATGCAAACTGTGGTGGCCATCTTGGCAAACAGCATTTTTTTAGAAGTTAACTGTAGGATTTTCTCCATTAAAAGTCAGATGTACATTTTCAACTGATGAATTAATATTTCTCATTTGGCATATAGTATTTTCTTGACACTATGTATAAAGAAGATGTGTTGGTGTTACCTGGCTCCAAATTTCTCCACTTTATAATCTCAAAAGAAAGGTGTTCTCATTATGAAATCTATGTTTGGAGTGAATATTTGTCCTTTTCAGTGGAGCTGAGTAAAAATAACAGCAAAAGTCCTGAATCAATCCCCAATTACTAAAAGGAATGTTATGCAGGCAAAGAAAAACCAACCTTCAGCAGCAGCACATAAAAGGGCCTTCTCAATTACTTATCTGCCTCAGGAATACATTGAAGCAGCTCTTACCACCACAGGCAGTAATTATTTGGGGAATGCTTGAGGCAGAAATGGAGGGGAATAGGGTGGAGCGATTAGCCATGTATCCATGACACAAATTAAATGTAATGGAACAGAGTTTTTGAGAGGGGAAAAGAGGGAAATGCAGGTGCAGATATTAGGGGGCGGATTTGAGACGGTAGCTCTTAAGAATGAATTTTACTGCTTTAAATCTGCACTAATTCAGAGGATAACTGTTGTTATTCCCAGGGATCGCCAAGCGAAAGATGGCAGTAGTCCCTGATGTAGTAGTGGGAAGCACCCAAAGTAGTTGTATAGAAGGAGAGGGTAGATGAGTAGTCGTCTCTCCCTACATATTGGGGCTAGTCATTTACTTTCCTAGATCTCACCTTGGCTGAGGCCATAAATGAAAAGAAAGACATGCATTTATATAGCACCTTTCACAACCACCAGCTGTTACAAAGTGCTTTACAGCCAAAGAAGTACTTTTGAAGTCTAGTCACTGTTAGAATGCAGGAAATGCAGCAGCCAATTTGCACACAGCAAGCTCCCACAAGCAAAAACAAATAACAAATTGAAGTATAAATATTGGCCAGGGCGCCAGTGATGACTCCCGTGCTCTTCTTCAAAATAGTGCTGTGGGATCTTTTACACCCACCTGAGAGGCTAGACAGGGCCTCAGTTTTAACATCTCATCCAAAAGACAGCATCTCCAACAGTGCAGCACACTCTCAGCATCAGCCTCGATTTTTGTGCTCAAGTCCTGGTGTGGACTTGAACCTTGTGGTTCAGAGGTGAGAGTGCTACCCACTTAGCCACTGCTGATGCAAATAATAATGCTAAAATAATTCTTGAATTCTATTCATGACTCTTTTGCCACCTTTAAATCTTTACTGCTTCTTTCTAGAATTATTCCACTTGGCAGTAGCAGAAACCCATTCAACATGCCTAGTGTCATTCCTCCTCAGGTTCATTCGAATAAATCAGACGAACTGCTGACATCAATGAGGCACCCCAATGCAGCTTGCCGGTCAGGCAGTTATGAATTGTAGCCCACGCGAAGACCCAGAGATAAGTCTGGGAGGTGAAATGAGATTAGGAGGCGGGCAAGGCAGGCTGGTAGTGGATGGTAGTTGTTTTCTGGAGTCAGAAGGAGCACTTGCACTGAGTTTTTCCCTTGTTATCCTGTTACCTGTATACATTTGGAGGGGCAGGTGCATCTTCTGCCAGCTATCAGGTCCACCAGAATTTTGCCGTATTTAAGAATAGGTGTAACTCTGACTCATCTGTCTTGCATCCTTAATTCCATTCTCGTACACCACAGCTACTCTACTTTGCACAACCCCCTGCCCCATACCTGCACTGCATGAAATAAAAGGATCACAGTACTTCAATCCTTGCATCTTTAAGTTTATGAACTGGTTAAATGTGAAGGCACGTCTGGGGTCTACTTTTGGCTCAAAGCACTGTATGTTGAAAAAACAGCATACTGGTCTAGTTGCAAGTTTTCCTAGTTATGGGGGAGGGGTATTCAGATCAAGTCCCAATCATGGCCTCTGTAGAAATCAATGGAGTTGTGCTGAGACACACAGGCTATCTCCTGTTCAGTAACATTACTGGGATGGCCTAACTTTTAGGAAACCCTGACATGAAGAAATGTACATTTTTTAAAATAAAAAAGTAAGGTAATATTTTTGTATTCAACTTATTTACTGAGCTAACATCACTCGATAGTAAGGGGTGAACACTTTTAAATATCAGTGCACACACACTCCTTGCACACAAGGTCTATTGAGTAGGATATTTGCTGTCAACAGCCTTTAAAAAGTTGTTGGTTGACCTTAAAGTGGAATTGATTCACAATTCTAAAAATGTTAGAAGCAAGGTACAGAGGCAGATGGTTTAGCTTTAAGAAGCTGTCTGTAAATTAACTTTCTGCGAAGCAGCTGAATGGATTAGCAGGTAGATCGGTAAACACCAAAGAAGTGCAAACAGAGTTTCAAACGCAATAGCTTCTGGCAGTATGTTACTCCTATTAATGCTAAAATGCCCATATGGAAAAGAACTTCCTACCCAGTGTCCAGTTGGTGTAGGGAAGGATCAGAGTGCTGTTCAAGAACTTCAGGCACGTTATTGATGATGTCTAACTTGAATAAAGATTGGGCCAATAATGAGCATAGTACTACATAGCTCCTTACGCTTTCAGTGCCAGAGGTGCTTGTTGACCACATTATCACATGCCCTGAGCCATCAGGCTTCTGAGCCTCATAATGTAGGTCACTGGTGCCAGATGCAGGCCACTACTCTTGGCACCATGGACTGTATTTTTGGTGCCAAAAAGTACTCTTTTAAATTCTCCTTTCCCTTTATATGAAATTTGGGTTCAGAGAAATCTGATACTTTTGGTTTCCTTCTGGGCCCATTTTGTGCAGTTACTACCAGCCTGTTAAGTACATGCTCCGTTTATTGGAATATACACCATTCCCAGTTAAAGTGTGCAATTTGAATGAAGCTAATTAATCCTTGATTGGGTGTTTTAACTTACTTTGGAATTTAACATAATTTATAGCATTTCAACTTGGATAGTAAGTTAAGGTATTTCGTGCAACGTAAATTTCGGAAGGGGCTTAATTGCTGAAATTTGGGATCATCTCCTATGTCACTCTTGTGTGGACACTATTCACAATATTATGTATGTTGACCAGTTTAAAAACACAATAAAATGAATTCACTAGCTTCACAACATATTGTAAATAAAATAATGAATGCCTTGGACTAAATTCAACTGGACTGTATTGTCTGGTTCTAATGGGAGTTACAAACTACTTTGTTCTTGCAGTTTATGCTGCCTCCTGACTGTGTAAAATTATGGCTTTGTAATTATGCTCACATTTCTATGATTTCTATTTCAATATATTCTAAAATATTACATTGTCTATGCTACAATTAAGTCACAAATATTTATAGTCATTGTACTCATGGTTACTAATCCTTTACAGTGATATACTAGTACCTTCACATTGATGCAAAAGAGTTCCTGATAAAAATCACTACGAAACAGACAATGAGACTTGGTAGTCAGTAGGTGCTCTGACTTCTGAGTGTACTGAAGCTAGAAACTGTGAGACCATCTCTGGGAGTTGGTCTAGTAGCTAATATTCTCTTATGCATTAGAAGTATAAATATGTTCCCGAATTTTTTAGGAATGAAAATTATTGTTATTCAACTATTGTGGAATGAGCTGTTTTATTCTTCCTGCCTTTCTATCTCTATTTCTTAAAATGCATTATAAAAGATCTGCACTAATATTCGTCTTGTATGTTTGGTATATGCAGTGCACAATTCTGCTAATGTAGGGCAACTTATGCTTTTCTTTAACTGAGTTTGTTTTAATCTTATTTCCATTGTAAGTTAATTTGTCATGGAGCATATGGTATACCTGAGGCCACACAATAGTGTCAGTCATCCCACTTAATTGCATAGCATGTTCTATATTCCCTTAAAATCTATTTTTTCATCTGAACAACCAACACCACTAACAGATTGTGAATATCAAGGTACAAATATTAATTTAAAATCATATATCTTGTATACTTCTATAACACAAATTGTGTCTGAATTCTGCTTTAATCCCTTATCACTCAATTTTCTGAGAAGCCTTCAGTATTGACATGGTTACAGTTAGAATGTTTTTTCAGTGACTTTGTATTAGATCATCACAAAAAGACCGTTTTCACAAACAAATTGAGACTTATAAATTTGGCCTTGCAGTGCTCGGTTTTTGAGTGCTCTTCGCCCAATACGGCGGGCAGGAAATATGCACACATTTCTGGCTAGGAGTGCTTACCATATTCGACAAAAATTGTTATGCAGTGCTCATTCCTGAAATAGGCAATAAGCCTTTTCTTTATGCAAATCAGGGGCTGAATGCCCGTTTGAGGCCTCCAATACAAGACTGGCTTGCCCTGAGGTGACCTACTGCTGCCAAAAATCCTGCTCTAGCCTGCTAGCCAATGAGAATTTCTGGCCGCGTCAGATAGGAGACTGATGGAACTGTGCAGATGAGGCCCAGGAGTTAAAATCTCTTGGGTCACATGCTGTAAAGGGATGAAAAGTTTGCAATTTGCCTCGGCCTCTGCCCACGCAATGTCCATCGGGAGTTAAAATGGGTGCTATACGGTCAATTTGCAAGTGGTTAAAATGCTCTTCTTAAAATATATTTCTTACATAGCTTGATAATTGCAACGACTTTTGGATGCAACTGTCATACATGGACTTTTACAACGGTGTAGGTTTGCAATATGATACCCAGCCAATTCAAGGAGATCTCCAAGCAGATTTCTTGTCAGCACAATGAACCTCCTTTAACAATCCATCTGGCTGAATCTTTCGTTAAAGAAGTGATCTCTGAGTTATCCGATCTATTAACATTATATGACATAAATTCTACGAATCTTTGCATTTTGTCACAGACAAAGGGGGACTTTTAACCTACGTGGGATGGGTGTGGGCAGGTGTCAGTGCGTGTGGGGGGTGGAAAAAAATGCCAGCATGTCGGAAACCTGACATGGTCCTGCTACCTTCTGGATTTAACATATTTCGAGGTGCTTGGGAAACGTCTGTGGGACAAGAGGGCCGGCAATTACCATATGCAATGTGGCATTTGATTGAAGATTTAAAGTCAGAATTCTGACTTTAACTGGCAGTGTATGGGTTTCCTGAGCAGTCTGAAACTTGCCAGGGTCTACAAGGTGAGAGAACAGTGGGATTAATTCATTGCTCTGTGAATTTGACATGCTGGACAATCTTTAAATACTGAACTGACAGTTGCTCCCTTATCTAAGTGAAAGACTTTCACTCACAGGACTTGTTCTGAAATTGTGCTTTCACTGCTTTGGAGGTGATTTCCAATGCTTGGGAGCTCATTTCTGCTGCTTGAACTTTTTTTGACTTTGATCTGTACTTCCCTGCTGTCAGCCTTCTTAGCAGAACAGAAGCAGCTTATACAGCTCTACCTTGGACCTCTGCTGAGGAACAAGAAGAGCAGCACCAGTAACACCTACACCAGCAGGGTCAACAGCTGTCTTCTCCTCTGTCACCTGTCACTCCAAAAGACACAAGAGTTCCAGCTTGATGGAGGCAGTACCCCCAGCACAGGGTTTACAGACAGAGGATCAGCTTTCTCGACATAACTGAGTAACATTACTTCAGGAGACTCAGACTTTCATGACTGGTCATTGCTGACATCTGCAACCTCACGGAACAAGCCATCCTTCCAAGTTGGCCAGGTGGGCACCTACTGATACTGGCTGTCAAGGTCACCACATCCCTGAATTTCTTTGCCTCCAGCTCCTTTCTGGACATCTGAAGGATTTCACAATCTGCTGCCCACAAGTGCATCTCTCAGGTGACTGGTGCTATGTTCCCCATGGCCGGCACTTACGTCCACTTTGCTATTAATGAGGCAGGTCAGAATGAGAGGCCCCTCAGATTTCCTGCACTGACTGGATTCCCACAGGTACAGGGAGTCATTGACTACACACATGTGGCAATCAAGGTGCCCTCAGATCAACCAGCACAACCTATTTGACAGATGTTCAGCTGGTATGTGACCACCAAAAGGTTTTCATGCAGGACTGTGAATTATATCCTGGAAGCTGCCATGATGCCTTCATTCTGCACAGTCATATCTCCCACAGATCTTCACAGCTCCAAGTAGAGTAAGCGGGTGGATCCTTGAAGACAAGGGCTAGCCTCTAAGGATCTGGCTGATGGCACCTGTGCGAAGCCCTACCACTGATTCAGATGAAGGATATGACTGGAGCCACATAGCACAAGAGCATTCATAGAGCAAGCCATTTGGTTGCCGGAGATGTGGTTCAGATACCTTGTCAGATCTGGGGGTGCACATCAATATGTACCAACAAGTGTCTCGAGAATGATCGTGATTTACTGTGCCATGCACAACATAGCACTGCAGAGAGGACTGTAGCTGCAGGAGGAGGTGAGGACCTCTCTGCATTCTTGGAGGAAGAGGAGGAGGAGCAGGATAAGGAGGAGCCTGATGTGAATTCAGCTAACCTGAGGCTGTGAAGCCTTATGACAGTCCAATGCTGAATCCACTGCCCCTCACCCAACCCAAATCATTCCCATAGCCAATAATTTCTCCATGACATTCATATCCTTTGCTCATTTTCTACTCTGTTCAGACCGTTCACTTCAAGGCTGATGGCCACTTGGCATGTGAATGACAACAATGGAAATGACTGGATCATGTAGACTTGAAATAAAGTTCATGGTTCATTAACATTGACAATAAAATGGACACAATGACAGACTTGCAAACACCCAAGAGATTTTCTCCTTGTGAAACTACAAAGGTTTTTTTCTTCTTTTCCTATTATTTGTAAGAGGTGCTATATCTGTGGCTGCAGCACAGCTTGAGGCATGCTCCTCATTCCTCTGCTCTGACAGCTGAGATGCCTATGGCTGACATTCTCTGGGTTTTGGAGTTCCTGAGGGTCCCACCAAAGAGCAAGAGCAGACTTGGCCATGGAGACAGGAGGCTGGGTTGGGAAGGAAAGGGGGGAAGAATGGGAGCACCCTGAGATGAGTCCATGTGTCCTTCTTTCATCTTTCCTCTCATGGTCCACCCTCAACTTCCCTGCTATCCAAGAGCTGGAGAACACTTTGCTACACTTCAGTGAGGTGCCAAGGTGAAGCATTCCTCCATCCTATTTAAAGTGGCTAACTGAATGCGTAGGCCATTGGTAAAGGACAGCATGCGCTCGGTTGCCTGCCACATCTGATTCTTCGTGCAGGTGGCCACACTTTCCATGAGGCTGGACATCAGTGCAAAGGCCTGAGACATCATGGTATTCATGCGAGAGATGGACTCCTCCAATCTCTTGTATGCAGTGCCTCTGGAAAGGCTGACAGAACTGTGCATATTTTCAGCTGCTCCTCCAGGATAGTCCTTTTTATGGATGACCCCCGAAGTTCAGCATCCAGCTGAGCAAAGCTTGAAGTGTCCTGCACCCTCTGATGGGGCCTCTCCACTGCAGTCCCTGTCTGCAGCACCTGCTCCTGTTCACTTGTGATGTGTGGCTCACCATGTGACAGTGCAGATAACTGCCTTGGAGGCCTCACCGAGGTGTGTGTGTATGCATGTGTGTGCAAGGCACATGTGTGTGCGCTGGTGGAGGGTGCTCATGAGTCACGTGATGGTGTTTCCTCAGAGTGTGCATCCTATGCTGAGGATTCTTTGGCCTCTTCCCAGACCTGCTCCTGCATCATGTTGAAGGACCTGTAGGAGATGAAAGAAATGAATTAGAAATGACTTGGGGAAAGGATTTTAAGTTATCATTGTACAGATGATTATATTTCAGTTCTGGTGGCAACAATTCAACATGAGTGAGTGTTGTATGTCATGTGGCTGTGTTATATTTAATTCTGTCACTAATAGCTGGGAGATCCCCATTTCTCCATCTCCAATAGCCAAGCGCTGCACCATTCTGGGTGGCTATGATTGGAGGGCCACCCCTGGTTCTCTACCTCTCCCTGGAGTTCTGTGCTATCTTCTCCTGCAAGGAGAGAAAGAAGAGAGTTATGATTGTGAGAAATGGATTATGTGGAGAGGATGGAAAGACAACATTTGTGAAGAGTGACTGTGAGGGATGGGTGTGAGATGGCAATAAGATAAGGGTGAGTATCAGTGGTGGCTGTTCAGATGGGGATATGAGAAGGTACCTGAAGAGAGAGGAATGGGTGGAGCAGCAAGTTGCGTTGGTCTGAGGGTTGCTATGCAGGATAAGACTGGGAAGGTCAGAATGAAGGGTTTGGCAATTGAATGTGGGTCGTCACTTACCTTTCCTGCCTTCATGAAATCATTGAACCTCTTTCAGTGCACTATCCATGAGCAATGAACCACACCCTTGCTGGTGACCTCCTGAATCACTTCCAGCTATGCCTGCTTCATTTCAGACGTTGGCTTCTTCCTCCCCAATAGCCCGCAGAATGACCTCCAAAGATGCCAAAGAGAACTAAGGCTGCAGGTTTCCCATGTTGAGATTCCATCATAGCACTTTATTTTTTTAATTTATTTTTTATTTTTTTTATTTAGAGATACAGCACTGAAACAGGCCCTCCGGCCCACCGAGTCTGTGCCGACCAACAACCACCCATTTATACTAACCCTACAGTAATCCCATATTCCCTATCACCTACCTACACTAGGGGCAATTTATAACAGCCAATTTACCTATCACCTGCAAGTCTTTGGATGTGGGAGGAAACCGGAGCACCCGGCGAAAACCCACGCAGACACAGGGAGAACTTGCAAACTTCGCACAGGCAGTACCCAGAATCGAACCCGGGTCCCTGGAGCTGTGAGGCTGTGGTGCTAACCACTGCGCCACTGTGCCGCCTCTCTGCTTTCTCTGTCCTGACAGTTCTATAATGGATCCAATCTGACTCCTGCCAGGGTTCCTTTAAGTTGTGATCCTTTAACAGTGTTACGAAAATGCTTCATTTTTTTTGTAAAGTATGTTTTAAGGACTTATAATTGAATTATGGACATTGATTCATATGGAATCTTGAAGAGATGCTGAACTTTGTGTTTTTTTTAAAGAAGTCACCATAAGGTTCCTGGACTTGGCTTATAAATGAGTCTTATAGGAAAGCACCTGTCTGTGGATAATCACACAGTCGGGGTTGTTTTTGACTTGGGGAGATGTTTACAAAGAAGTGACAGGTCAAGATTTATAGAGGTCAGAAGGCTTGACTTGGGAATGTTTTTAGTTTCACTTTGAATTGTGACAAACAGACAGTTGGTTTTTGCCTGCCAAGTAGACTCAGATCATCTCTCTCTCCCTCACTTGAAAAAGAAACCCTGCATATCCAGAATGTGTCAGTTTTCCTATTTCTTCCTGTTTGAAGAAACCCTGTGTATCGAATGTGTGGGGACTGAAGCCCTTGTTTCTGCATTTCTGCTGTAAGGCCTATCTGAAGCCTCTGTAACTGCATTTCTTGGAAAGCCTACCCAAACTGATCTTCAATATCGCCTGGAAGGAACTGTTATAGAAAGATCCCAGTGACAGCCGCCTATATGCATTTGGAATCCCAAACCGAAACAAAGGATATCTTTCCATACTTTTTTTTTCTTCAAGCTTGAGCAAGTATTCCGCCTAAGTGGGTTTTTCTGTTTTCTCTGTGACAGTGCTATAAACAAAAATCCCTTTTATTTTTTTTTCTGGTTAACCAGTGGATGTGTGTGTGTGTGTGTGTGTGTGTGTGTGTGTGTGTGTGTGTGTGTGTGTGTGTGTGTGTGTGTGTGTGTGTGTGTGTGTGTGTGTGTGTGTGTGTGTGCGGCTAAGATAAATAAGGGACTTTAATATTTCCATCTATGTGTGTATGTTTTACATTACTTCATTATTGGTTAAGACTTGTTTTATAATAAACTGATAATTTTGTTGTTTATGAAAGAAACCTGGTTGGTGTGCTTTATTCTGGGAAAAATAGGGAAAAATAAAAAATTGACCATAAGTGGGAAAATTTAAATATATGTTGTGACCTGTGGAGAAATGGGACGAGAATAAACAGTGCACTCCTCCTGCCTCAGTCGTGGGATGTCATCACGCCCACCCGCTGATTGGTCAGGAAAGCCGGAAGTTAGATGCTAATTCCATGTCTGAGTTAAAAAGCCATGGAAAAGCTTGGTCGAATAACTTTCAGGTTCCAGACCTGCTGCCAGCTTCCCCCACTGTGAGTGGGTCCAAATGTTAAAATTCTGCCCCACTAGTGAGTCAAATACGATTCCATAAACTTCATTCAGCACTTGCATGGGCATTGGTGAATTCTCCAACAGGGGACGAAAAATCTTGGGATTTGACATACAGTCAACTTTTACTTACATTAATATAGACTTTTGTTCTATGACTGAATTAAAATCTGTAACCTAGTTATGGGAGCAGATAATGCTTACAAACTGTTGGATTTTCATTCTTATTATTTGTGATGCCATCTGAGTCCATCAGCAACATCACAGCCTTGCATTTCAGTCTTGGTTACTCATAGTTTTAAATAACTTTCAATATTATCAGTGAGAATAAAGTCATGGGACATTACAAATGTAAATTCTGTAAGGTATGGTTTACAATTGCATTTTCAGTTAAATATATGGTCACAGTTATTGGTTACAGAAAGAAAATAAACTGCATGATTTTAACCTTGGAAATTTTTTAGATATCATAGTACCATAAATGTGTTCAAGTTCCACGTTATAAAGATTAAGCCATATTCCTTCTGTAAATGAGCCTGCACACATGTCATCTTGTTAGAGAAATATGGGAATCTACTTTGACACCAGAAGATATAAAAGCAGCATAACATCACTTAATACGAAAATCTGATCTCATGTTAGTTTTTTCCCAGGAATATTGCCCTACATTCATTAATATGTGTAGACAAAATTCCACACAGCATGCA
Source organism: Heterodontus francisci (assembly GCF_036365525.1). Taxonomy (NCBI): domain Eukaryota; kingdom Metazoa; phylum Chordata; class Chondrichthyes; order Heterodontiformes; family Heterodontidae; genus Heterodontus; species Heterodontus francisci. Next base: position 121,302,987 of record NC_090375.1, on the reverse strand, counting down.
CCTGCAAACTGGTCAGTTTTCGACACTGGCTCCTTATACAAATGACGCATTCAGTAAGTTTCTCAGAGACCACCATCTGTCAGGAGTTGACATGTGCATCAGGATGTTACAGCACTCAGTTCTCCACAACATAGCCTTTATTTTACCCTTGGGTAAACAGTAGTAATGGGCAAATAATTCAGGATTGGATTTGCCACAACTATCAGCCAAGTTGTGAATGCAGAATTGTACCATGTCTGAAAGTAGGCTTGAAATTATTCTTACATTGGCAGTATACACCTGTGTTTGATTAAAACATGGCAGTGGAAAAAGTATTCAAAGCAAAATTTAAAAAAAAAATGTCATTCCTGAAACATTAACCAACCTTTTCCTTTTCAAATGATGACTGACTGACCTGCTGTAAGGTTCCGGGGATGAGAATCTTGAGAAAGAAAATTATTGAAATGCAATAGTGTTACGACCAGGTGAGAAAGAGGTCTAGGGTTCCCTTTCAGCCGTCACCTGGTCTTATTGTAACAGGGTTTAATTTTAAACACAACGTGTTTTGAGCTCCCCCTTGGTGAAACCTTGTTCACCGCTTTCCAATTATAAGGCAAAGAAACCAGCACAAACAGGCTTTCTTAAGTTTAAAGAAGAAAAGTTGAAATATATTAAACTTAAACTTAAACTCTAATTCAGTTGACGCCTACGGATACACGATGCACTCACGCTAGCATGCATTCACGATACACACATGCAAATAGAGAGAGAGAAGAGCAGAAGAAAAATAAAGTGGAAAAGTTTGAGGCAATATCTGAAGAGCTGTTGTTACAGTTCTTCGAGCTCACTGTAGAGTCCTTGATTGTAGGTAGTTCTTGCTTTTCATTGGGGCCCAGTATTCTTCTTAAACCTTGTTCGCTGTAGGAGACTCTTCTCTCTTGGGGTTCATGTGTCTTCAGTGGATTCTGAGGTCTGTGAGAAATAGATGGGAGCAGACAGGAGGGATCTTCACAGTCCAAGAGCAAACAGATACTCATTTTAAACTGTTTGTACAATTCAGAAAAAAAACAGGTTGCCCAGCAGGTTAGTCATGTGACCAACTGGTCTGACCACATCTTGGATTGTATCACCTTAGCAGTCCCTGGAATTCTCCTCTTACACACAATACCTGGTGATCAATGTCCATTGTGGGTTGAATGTGTCAGGGAATGTTCCTTTATCCTTCCAATCACCGTCTGTTAATATGCAAATATATTTTCCAGCCATGGCTGATCTGTTTAACAAGTCCTTTCTTCACTCCAGTAACAGTTTAAAATCAATGTTCATGACAAAATTAATGTGCCTCATTCTTGGCAGGTAGGGGCCTAGCATGACAACTGTGATTACACATTGATACATTCCAGCTGATAGCATCTACATGTGTGTCATTAATAAAATGAAATGACAGCCCCTATAATCTTTAGTGGTGAAAACATGGCGGCATTTCATTCCACACCAATACCAGCCCCCACATGTTCTCTCAAGTTTGCATTCATTATTTTTTTAATGCTTGCCATTTATGTTACAGTTATGTATCATTGTTATCATTTTTCTTACTCGCATTTGCTCTGAACTGATTTATTTCAATATCCCATGGAAGGAGATTCTAAAAGAATAGTGCATTAAGTAACCATTGCTATATTTTTCTAGTAGCAAGATGTCTGCTACATCCAAGACTGTAGATCCAATTGCGCTTGTACTTAAGTAGTTAAACATTGCTGGCTCATTGCTGTTAATTTTACAGAAACAAAATATTGTATAAAAGATTTTGCAATAAATCAGTCTGAAGTATGTAACCATAATCTCTAGAGAGGTTACTATAAATCTGCACAATTTATTGCATGCACATTAGAAGATGGTGTATATAAATGGTTGCCAAAATAAATTTATGAATTTTAATTGTGTATATGTATACTACCTATACAACTTAAAACAGTATTAAGTCATATTATTTTGCCATTATTTTACCAGTTCCATAATTCAATATATATCAAGGTGGGAGGTCAAAGTTTATAGGTCTGGCTGTAGATGGAGATTAGTGCTTAAAGCTGCTTTCAGTAGAGAACAGTGTAAAGAACACCTGGCTCTGACTCCCAGCAGTGCATTAGTTAGAAACAGAAGAGCGAAACAATCCTTGGACTAATGAGCCCCAGATGAAAATACTTTTTAACGAGAATGCTTCACTCTTTAAAACTCTTGTTTTGATTGATGAGCAAATTGCCTGGAATTTCAAAAATGCCTCCCACATTAAAACATAGCCCTCATTACTCATTTATCAGCCAGAGTTTTGTTTAATGCTTAATAAATAATGCTGCATAATGAATTAGACAAAAAAAACTGAAATCAATAACATTTCAACCACCCTGTGCAATATTTACATTGTACCCCAGATTAATCCTTTTTTTGCATTGTTTTCAATTCCACTTAAGTAAATATGTGATATGTAAAGTGAAAGATCCAAAATAATCCTCCAAATAGCATCTACTACATACATTTTAACAGAATGATCATGTATGTTAATTGTTGGTAAGTGATTGCACTTTAATCCAGAACATACATTGTATCCAGATCATGCTACAAAATGACAGAATACCATTTGTAATATAAAGAAAGTTTAAAAATTGTTATTAAATAATAGTTTTATCATTTTAATAGTATTGTGAATTTTTAGAACATAAAAATGAGTGTCAATCATATGGGAAATGTAACAATTTTCTTTTTGCATCCAAAAGCAGCATTGTCCATGAGATTTAAGTTTGCCACTCCTAAATGTACCTTAAAATTCCTCTGACACATGGCCCCCAATACTTACAGGCAGGTGGCTGAAACCGACTGAAGAACAGGGCAAGGCTGGAGACACAGAGCTCCTGCCGATCTTAACTGCAGTGTCTCATTTGCATCTTGCTTCACCTTCTACCCAGTAGTCAGCCAAGTGGACAGCCTGGCCAGTGGGCAGGAGGGATCACGAGCAGTAGGGACCCTTGGGGATACATTACACAAATAGTCCCAATTCATAACACATTGTAATTCATTTTATACTCTGGATGTACATGCTGAAAGATACTCAGGGACTTGAGCGCATAATCTGGGCTACACTTTGGTGCACAACTGAGGGAGTGCTACACTGTCAGAGGTGCTGTTTTTCAGAGATGATAAACCAAGACCCTGTCTTTGCTCTCAAGTGGACGTAAGAGATTCTATGCCACTGTTTCTGGCCAATATTTATCCCTCAACTAACATCATTAAAAACACATGATCTGGTTATTATTGCATTGCTGTTTGTGGGACTTTTCTGTGTGCAAATTGACTGCTGCGTTTCCTACATTACAACAACGACTACACTGCTGGCAGTAAAACATTTTGGGACATCCTGAGTTTGTAGAAGACAATGCAAGTTCTTTTTCTTTTACTTAAATAAGACTATTCAAGCTCATTTGTTTTAGGAACCTTAATCAGAGTGCTGGAACTTGGGTTTTAATTTGGTTTGATTTGATCTAGAGTTTAACATGATTCTGTGTTATTGCAATGCCACAACAGTGAGACATTCCTTCAACCCTCTCTGTGATTTAAATCATCCTACATATAAATGATAGTGGCCTAATCCATGTTCAATCAAGTCCACGTATTCTGTCTATCCTTAATATGTTCTGAGCTTTAAATCCAAGACTCCATGCTGTGATTTCTAGCTGTGGTATGTTTCTTCGCTGCATTATATTTATTTAACCTAACCTGTTAAGCTTCTCCTTCAGCCTCTGAAATATTTATTTTATTTCCCCCCACTTTTATGTTGAGCTGAAGCTACTGTGCTCAACGCTTCATTTTAAAGTAATCTCCTAGTGTACAATGTGACCATTCTATTTCTGTTAAATAGCCCCAAATATTTTCCACAATACCATTTTCTTGTTTTGAAGAGTATTTGCAGTGAAATATCAATAGAACTGTTCCATTGTTCAATGTATTGTCCACTTTGAATTGTAATGGAAGATTTTCCAAGCAATAAATACTTCTATTGCAATATTAATTTAAAATGCCTGGAATTAAATACATTTTGAAATGTTAAAAGTTAGATAATATTATATAGACAATAAATTTGTGTCATTTGGATTGTAAAATAGTAATATTTATAATGCATTGCAGAAATTTACAGATAAAAACTTTCATAGAGTAAAATGACTGTTGATGTTTTAGGTTTTCAGCTTCTATTCAGGAATAAACAGGAATAAAACTCAATATACTGTAATCAACTTAGTCAAAATGGTTATTCATCTGCACACTTGTACTTAAAAACAATTCATAGGATTGAATTCAAAGGACACATATCACAATAGACATATTTGATCGAATATGAACCACTTTCACAAATAATTTCAAGGTGTTTTTGGAAAACTGGTAAATTGCTCACATGTAATCTTGATCCTAGAGTGCAATTCTACACCTAGAGTGCAACTCATGCTAAGTAGGAATTAGATTAGGATTGTATCATCTTGTTTCACATAGAACCCTTACAGCCAAAGAAAACATTCATGACAGCAGCCTCGGCTAGATTTGAATCTGACTCCCAGAAGGAGAAAGCCAGTGTCGATACCATTATGTCCTCCAGCTCCTAATCTTTTTTTTGATCTCCCCCACCCCCACCAGCAGAGACACTAGAAAGGCTGGCAGTACTTCAAGTGGATAAGTTACCCAGTCCGGATGGGATGCATCCGAGGTTGCTGAGGGTAGTGGAGGCACGAGCCACAATCTTCCAATCCTCCATAGGTACAGGGGTGGTGCCAAAGGACTGAAGGTTTACAAATGTTACATCCTTGTTGAGTCTTTGTGTCTTTTTGATATGAGAAAGTAGGCATTTCTATCCACTCACTTCTCACATTGAAAAAAATTGTGGCTAAGGAAGCAGAGCTGTCTCCTGAGAAGCAGTGTGAGGTCACTAACTAGCTTCCTTGACCACATTATCACACTTATTTCTCAGGTAGAGTCCTTTAGAAGAGTATATAGTTCAAAGGAGGAGCAGACATTAGGTGACGCACAGCACACAAGAAAACCACAGGAAAAGGTAGTGGAAGTGAAGAATTATCTTCCTAAGCTATATATCAGATACATATCAGCCATGATTGCATTGAATAGTGGAACAGGCTTGAGCAGCTGAATGTCCTCTTCCTATTGTCTTATTCCTATATTGTAAGTGTTGGATATCTGATGGAAAATCTATATCTCCTATAGTGTTGCCTAATGAACTTGCATTCCCAAGTTAACTGCTGTTCCTCTTCGCTTTCTCCTCCAATAAATAAAGGATGAAAGATGCAAATCCCGATGGAGAAAAATATTTCCACTGATCCCCTGTTTTAGGGAAATCCCTCAAACAAGACACAGCCTAAAGGGAGATTTCTAAATGATGATAGGAGTTGTAAAATATAGAACAAAAAATAAATGGCAAAAGACCAATCCAATGCAAACTTATGAACCTTTCTTTAGAATGTAGGAATTCAGGTCATCTTGGTCTACATCCAGCATTTGCATGTTTGCTTCTTCTCCAGGGTGGACTTAAATTGCACCCTCTCTCACTTGCAGCACAGTTTAGGATGGAACCTAAATGGAACCTCTCTTAGCCCTAAATTCTGACCCCACCAACTTGTGCAGAAGGAGGTCATTCAGTCCATTGACTCCATGTCAGCCATAAAAGAGATATCCAGCCTAATCCCACATTCTAGCTGTTTGGCAATAGCCCTGTAGGTTATAGCACCTCAAGTGCATATCCAAGTATTTTTTTTTTAAATGCCAGGTTTACCAAACCAATGGAATTTCAGGCCAGAATAGAATGATTGCTGGGAGCTCTTTCCTTTGTAATGTGCTATGGTAACCTAGTGGTTATGGTGTTGGGCTAGCATGGTTAGCAGGTTGATAGTTCAAGCCTTCCCCTGGTAAATAATGGAACTAAATTGAATAATCTAGCAATTAAATCATTGTACAGCCATCCAAAGGCAACTAAATTGTTACTATTCTGTGGGGTAGGGGTTATGACAAACGTGTTGAATTTTCTTGAGAATCAAGTTCTAGATGGATGTAGACCTGAGATGATTGTAGATTTCTCTCTTGATTGAAGATGCTGGATTACTTCTAGCTCTCACTGATGGGACTAACAGGAGAGCGAGCATGGACTCGATAGGCTGAATGGCCTCCTTCTGTGTAGTAAATGATTCTGAAATTGATGCCATGCTACACCAAGAACTGATGAAAGGTCACTGACCTGAAACGTTAACTCTGCTTCTCTCTCCACAGATGCTGCCAGACCTGCTGAGTATTTCCAGCATTTCTTGTTTTTACTTCAATTAACTCCAAGTTGGCCAGCAGGTTAGGCATGTGACTAGCTCCTTATTTGGGACAAGCTCTTCGTCGACATTTGTGGATTTCCCCCAAGCTTACTAGGGACTCTCAGTGGGGGGTAGGTGGAATGCTGGCTTGTACACATTCAATGTCTCTTGATCAAAATCCATCTGACTAATGAATCAGGGAGACACGCCCATTATCTTCTTCAGGCAACTCTTTTAGAATGCAAATATGCAGCCATGTTTTCAGCCACTGTTGTGGCCTTTTTAACCAAGCTATTACAAGTCCAATAACAGTTCAAAATTAATGTTCCATATGACAAATTTAATATGTCATTTTGGCAGGTGTGGTTGCCATCACAAAGGCTTAGAGGGAATCATCTGCCATGTGGATGATGTTCTGATTCATGGGGCAATCCAAGAAAAACACAACGCAAGGTTAAGAGCTGGATTACACAGATTACAAGAGGCTGGTCTTATATTAAATAAGAAATGTGTATTCTCACAGTCGACAGTGAGGTTCCGTGGCCACATAATTGATGGGTCTGGCAGCAAGGTAGATCCACAGAAGACAAAGACAATAAAGGATTTCCCAGAGCCAAAGAACATAACAGATTTACAGAGATTCATGGATATCGTTAACCTGGTAGGGAAATTCCTATCAAATCTAGCCACTATTAAAGACCCTTTACGACAACTGCTAAAGAGCAGCAATGCCTGGTACTGGAGACTGCCAGAAAAATTATTTTGAGAAGATCAGGAAATATTAACTTATTTATTTATATTCAGAGATACAGCACTGAAACAGGCCCTTCGGCCCACCAAGTCTGTGCCGACCAATAACCACCCATTTTATACTAATCCTACATTAACCCCATATTCCCTACCACATCCCCACCATTCTCCGACCACCCACCTACACTAGGGACAATTTACAATGGCCAACTTACCTATCAACCTGCAAGTCTTTGACTCTAGGAGGAAACCAGAGCACACAGTGGAAACCCACAAGGTCATAGGGAGAACTTGCAAACTCTGCATAGGCAGTACCCAACACTGAACCCAGCTTGCTGGAGTAGTGAGGCTGCAGTGCTAACCACTACACCACAGAAGTATTAGCACATTATGATCCAGAACTAATGATCATTATTGCAGCAGTTACATCGGCAACAGGATTTGGTGCAGTCTTGTTCCAGATTCAAAAAGATGGCGATGCAGGCCTGTGTGCTTCGCCTCTCATTCATTGTCAGAGACAGAGCAAAGGTACGCAGTGATAGAAAAGGAAGCATTGGCAGCAATATGGGCATGTGAGAAATTTGTAGACTACGTACTGGGCCTCAAGATCAAGATCGAAACTGACCACAAGCCATTAGTAATGTTGCTTAATTCAAAGGAGTTAGCAAAATTAGCCCCAGGGGTACAGAGATTTCAACTATGTTTAATGAGATATGACACAACAGCTGAATATGTCCCAGGGAAACATCAGGTGACAGTATTTTAAACTTAAATAGTTTAACTAGTATTTTAAATACTATGCCCTCAATGCAGCCCAGCCTCTACCAGTCATGGATGAGCTGGACATACAGCCAAACAAATCAGAACTCAGTGATGCCATTGATTCTCTAGCCAGTGGAAAAGCCCCTGGGAAGGACAGCATTACCCCTGAAATAATCAAGAGTGCCAAGCCTGCTATACTCTCAGCACGACATGAACTGCTATACCTGTGCTGGGACGAGGGAGCAGTACCCCAGGACATGCGCGATGCCAATATCATCACCCTCTATAAAAACAAAGGTGACCACGGTGACTGCAACAACTACCGTGGAATCTCCCTGCTCAGCATAGTGGGGAAAGTCTTTGCTCGAGTCGCTCTGAACAGGCTCCAGAAGCTGGCCGAGCGCGTCTACCCTGAGGCACAGTGTGGCTTTCGTGCAGAGAGATCGACCATTGACATGCTGTTCTCCCTTCGTCAGATACAGGAGAAATGCCGTGAACAACAGATGCCCCTCTACATTGCTTTCATTGATCTCACCAAAGCCTTTGACCTCGTCAGCAGATGTGGTCTCTTCAGACTACTAGAAAAGATTGGATGCCCACCAAAGCTACTAAGTATCATCACCTCATTCCATGACAATATGAAAGGCACAATTCAACATGGTGGCTCCTCCTCAGAGCCCTTTCCTATCCTGAGTGGCGTGAAACAGGGCTGTGTTCTCGCACCCACACTTTTTGGGATTTTCTTCTCCCTGCTGCTTTCACATACGTTCAAGTCCTCTGAAGAAGGAATTTTCCTCCACACAAGATCAGGGGGCAGGTTGTTCAACCTTGCCCGTCTAAGAGCGAAGTCCAAAGTACGGAGAGTCCTCATCAGGGAACTCCTCTTTGCTGACGATGCTGCTTTAACATCTAACACTGAAGAGTGCCTGCAGAGTCTCATCGACAGGTTTGCGGCTGCCTGCAATGAATTTGGCCTAACCATCAGCCTCAAGAAAACAAACATCATGGGCCAGGATGTCAGAAATGCTCCATCCATCAATATTGGCGACCACACTCTGGAAGTGGTTCAAGAATTCACCTACCTAGGCTCAACTATCACCAGTAACCTGTCTCTAGATGCAGAAATCAACAAGCGCATGGGAAAGGCTTCCACTGCTATGTCCAGACTGGCCAAGAGAGTGTGGGAAAATGGCGCACTGACACGGAACACAAAAGTCCGAGTGTATCAGGCCTGTGTCCTCAGTACCTTGCTCTATGGCAGCGAGGCCTGGACAATGTATGTCAGCCAAGAGCGACGTCTCAATTCATTCCATCTTCGCTGCCTCCGGAGAATACTTGGCATCAGGTGGCAGGACCGTATCTCCAACACAGAAGTCCTCGAGGCGGCCAACATCCCCAGCTTGTACACACTACTGAGTCAGCGGCGCTTGAGATGGCTTGGCCATGTGAGCCGCATGGAAGATGGCAGGATCCCCAAAGACACATTGTACAGCGAGCTCGCCACTGGTATCAGACCCACCGGCCGTCCATGTCTCCGCTATAAAGACGTCTGCAAATGCGACATGAAATCCTGTGACATTGATCACAAGTCGTGGGAGCCAGTTGCCAGCGTTCGCCAGAGCTGGCAGGCAGCCATAAAGACGGGGCTAAAATGTGGCGAGTCGAAGAGACTTAGTAGTTGGCAGGAAAAAAGACAGAGGCGCAAGGGGAGAGCCAACTGTGCAACAGCCCCGACAAACAAATTTATCTGCAGCACCTGTGGAAAAGCCTGTCACTCTAGAATTGGCCTTTATAGCCACTCCAGGCGCTGCTTCACAAACCACTGACCACCTCCAGGCACGTATCCATTGTCTCTCGAGATGGGGAGGCCCAAAAGAAGAAACTTAAATAAGGACAATTGTGAGGGCATGAAAGCAGAGCTAGCTAAAGTGAACTGGCAAATCATGTTAAGGGATAGGTCAATAGAGATGCACTGGCAGACATTTAAGGGGATATTTCAGAATACACAGAATAGATACATTTCAATAAGAAATAAAAATTCCAAGGGTGGGATCCGCCATCCGTGGCTAACTAAAATAGTTAAAGATGTATCAAACTTAAAGAAAAAGCCTATAATTATGCAAAGATTATGCAAGTCTGAAGATAGGACAGAATGTAAAAAACAGTAAAGAATAACTAAAAGATTGATAACAAAGTAAAATTAGAGTATGAGAGAAAGTTAGCTAGAAATATAAAGACAGATAGAAAGTGTTTCTATAGATATTTTAAAAAGAAAAGAGTTGACAAAGTGAGCATTGGTCCTATAAAAAGTGAGTCTGGGGAATTAATAACGGATAATAAGGAGATGGCAATTGAATTGAAAAAATATTTTGCATCGGTCTTCACTATTGAGGATACAAGTAACATCCCAGCATTAGCTATAAGTCAGGAAATGGAAGGGAGGGAGGAACTCAAGAAAATTACAATCACCAGGGAAGTGACACCGAACAAATTGTTGGAGCTGCGGGCTGACAAGACTCAGGGTCCTGATGGACTTCATCCTAGGGTGTTAAAAGAAGGGGCTAGTGAGATAGTTGATGCGTTAGTTTTAATTTTCCGAAATTCCCTAGATTCGGGCAAGGTTCCATTAGATTGGAAAATAGTGAATTTAACTCCTTTATTCAAAAAGGGAGGGAGACGGAGAGCAGGAAACTACAGGCCAGTTAGCTTAACATTTGTCTGAGGGAAAATGTTAGAAGCTATTATTAAAAGCATTATAGCAGGGCATTTAGAAAAATTCAAGGTAATCAGGCAGAGTAAACATGGTTTTGTGAAATGGAAATCATGTTTAACCAATTTATTGGAGTTCTTTGAGGGAGTTACATGTGCTGTGGATAAAGGGGAACCGGTGGTTGTACTTAGATTTCCAGAAGGCATTTGATAAGGTGCCACATCAAACGTTATTGCAGAAAATAAAAGCTCATGATGTAGGGGGCAACATATTGGCATGGATAGAATATTGACTAGCTAACAGGAAATAGAGAGTAGGCATAAATGGGTCATTTTCTGGTTGGCAAGATGTAACGAGTGGTGTGCCACAGGGATCTGTGATGGGGCCTCAACTTTTTACAATATATATAAACAACTTAAACGAAGGGACCAATGGTATGGTTGCTAAATTTGCTGATGGCACAAAGATAAGTGGTAAAGTAAGTTGTGAAGAGGACATAAGGGGGCTACAGAGGGATATGGATGGGTTAAGTGAGTGGGCAAACACCTGGCAAATGGACTATAATGTGGGAAAGTGGGAAATCGTCTACTTTGGCAGGAAGAATAAAAAAGAAGCATATTATCAAAATGGTGAGAGATTGCAGAGCTCTGAGATGCAGAGGGATCTGGGTGTCCAAGTGCATGAATCGCAAAAGGTTAGTATGCAGGTACAGCGCATAATTAGGAAAGCTAATAGAATATTATCGTTTATTGCAAGGGGAATTGAATACAAAAGTAGGGAGGTTATGCTTCAGCTATACAGGGCATTGGTGACACCACATCTGGAGTACTATGTACAGTACTGGTCTCCTTATTTAAGGAATGATGTAAATGCATTTCAGGCAGAACAGGGAAGGTTTACTGGACTAATACCTGGAATGGGTGGGCTGTCTCACGAGGAGAGATTGGACAGGCTAGGCTTGAATTTAGAAGGGTAAGAGGCGACTTGATTGAAACCTATAAGATCCTGATGGGTCTTGACAGGGTGGCTGTGGAAAGGATGTTTCCCCTTGTGGGAGAATCTAGAACTAGGGGTCAATGTTTAAAAATAAGGGGTTGCCCATATAAGACAAAGATGAGGAGAAATTTTTTCTCTCAGAAGGTTGTGAGTCTTTGGAACTATCTTCGTCAAAAGGCGGTGGAAGCAGAGTCTTTGAATATTTTTAAGGCAGAGACAGATAGATTCTTGATAAGCAAGGGGGTGGAAGGCTATCGGGGGTAGGTGGAAATGTGGAGTAATCAGTTCAGCTATGAACTTATTGAATGGCGGAGCAGGCTTGAGGGGCCGAGTGGCCTACTCCTGCTTCTAATTCGTATGTTCGTATGGTTGTATGACAGCTGATGTGTTATCAAGAGCATCAATTGATTTACCTGAAGTGAAAGGTGTCTCATTCCTAGAGGAAGTAGAAGTCTTCGCTTTAGCTATAACCGAAGATTTGCCGGCAACTGCTCAAAGATTGCACCAAATTAGAAACTTACAGAAAGAGGATGAAGTCTGCGATAAAGTAATACAGTTTTGCCAAGAATGTTGGCCAGAACATATGCCTAATAACCCATTTTTAAGAAATTATCGTGTGCAACGAAGCCATCTTACTATTGTGGATAATTTACTGGTCTACGACGAAAGACTAGTTATTCCAAGAGCTTTAAGGTTGGACATCCTAGAGAGACTACACCAAGGGCAATTAGGATTCACCAAGTGTAGAGCAAGAGCGAGAATCTCAGTATGGTGGCCGGGTGTTTCCAAGGAGATCGAAGACATGATTTCCAGGTGTATCAACTATGCTACTAGCAGACAAAACTCTAGAGAGCCACTGATGTTGTCTTTGTTTCTGTCCAGGCCATGGTAACTCCTGGAAATGGATCTGTTTGAACATAAATGGAAGATTGTCCTTATTGTCATTGACTATTACTCCAGATGGGTTGAAGTCAAACCAATACATGGCCAGAGTTCTGAAGCCGTAATCAAATCACTAAAATAAATTTTCGCCTCACATGGCATTCCGGACGTCGTGATCTCTGATAATGGTCCACAATTCGCAAATGACGCCTTCAAAGATTTTGCAGAAACGTAGGGGTTTACCCATGTTACAAGTTCACCGAGGTACCACCAGGGCAATGGAGAAGTGGAGAGAGGTGTGAGAGCCATGAAAATGCTTCTGAAAAAGAATGAGGATTTTCTGCTGGCACTATTAAACTATTGATCAACACCACTCCAGAATGGATTGGCCCCATGTGAGTTGCTAATGGGTAGGAGGTTGAGGACACAGCTACCCACACTCCCAAGAATCCTTCAGCCACTAACTGATGCAGAAAACCAGGGAGGGTGAGGGTGAGAGAAGAGAAAGAAAGGTCAATCCAAATAGAGAATCATGATAGACGCTACAGAACAATCAAACAGACCTACGACCTGGAGATTTGGTTAGGATTAAAGATCAGGGTCGATATGGGGAAGTGATGGAGAAATCTCCATATCCTCAGTCCTAAATAGTCCAGTCAGACCAGGGATGGATAAGGAGAAATAGAAGGTCATTGGTACTAACATCATGGAAAAACAATCAAGAGAATAAGTACCAGAGAGAGCTGATGAACCCTTGATACAACCAACAACAGATCACCCAGAATACAGTGAAAGCAGAGAACCTGGTCATCCAGTAGTTCCACTCACCTGCGGGAAAGTGAGCAAGAAGAACCGAAAGACCCAATACCCGAAACAAGGAAGAACACGCTATGGCAGGGTCAAGAGAACCCTACAGCATTACAGACCTGATGAATGAAGTCAGAGACTTGGGAGGAGATATCGTATAATGTACATAAGCTGTTGCTGGCTAAATTATGTACATAGACCTTAAGCATCATTACGGGATGTGATGTCAAGAGTATGAATCTCCTGTTGCTCAGTGTTAATATAGATCCCTTAGAGATAAGACCACTGCAAATAAACTCCTGTTACTTTGACCCAAAGTCTACTATCCTCATTTAATATTAAGAGCACACTGACCAGTACAGTACAAACACTAACCAGTGACCTTCATCAACAAGAAGGTCTTCCATTCCCTCAATGTACAACTGGTCTGTGTCCATCATAAACGGATCCTGCAGGTCCGTACAAGCTTCCCGGAAGTTGTCACGATGCCTACATTTTAAGGCAGTCCCTGGTGCCAGAATTTTCTGGTTTCCCGTGCGCCTTCAGGGATAAATCCTTGGAGACAAGAGCTACCCACTGAGAATTTGGCTCCTAATGCGGAGGAGAAGTACAACACCTGCCACAGAACAACATGAGCGACCATCGAGCAGATCATTGGTCTGCTCAAGATGAGATTCAGTTGCCTAGATCGGTCCAGTGTGCCCTTCAGTATGCCCCAGCGAGGGTCTCACATAACGTGGTGGTTCGCAGTGCACTGCACAACCTGTCGCTACAAAGGGAGGAAGCATTGAACAATGAGGATAGTGAGCAGTGTGCTGCCTCCTCAGACGATGAGGATGTGGTGGAGGAAGCTGGCCAAACATTGCCAGATGCAGGACCTCAGGGACAACAGGAGAGATGCCATAAGATACGTACAAGGGAGGCTTGCAATTTCCTTATACGTTCACATTTGCTTTGATCATTTCTACCTGCTGCAGGCTGACCAATAAAGCCTTACCTTTATGTCACCCTGTTGTCGCCTTCCTTCCTTTAGCAATCCATCGCCCAGCGCCCAGGTGCACAGTGTTCAGCTGGCAAGTCTCAAGACTTGAACCCTCACAGCATGTTCACTCTCTTCGAGCTCCTTGACAGAGGCAGGGTTGAAATGAAGGACCAAAGGCCATAAATAAGAGGAAGGGGATCTTGTGAAATGAATGCTTATCTTTATTCACTGTCACAACAAATGCTTTTCTTCATTCATATGACACTTTCACCTGTGCTTGTCTTTACTCTTTTGCATGCACTCCTATGAGGTACTCCCCCTGCACTGTCAGCTGAACTGGAGGCAGCCTGCTGACCTTGCTGCCCCTTGGCTCGGGATGACCTTGGCGGTCATCCTCTGGATGCCTTAGGCTGGAGGGCCACAGCATGCTGAGGGGTTCCTACACAGGAGCAGTACCACCCTCTGTCATCAATGATGAAGGAGGAACTGACGTCACTGGCAGAGGGGCAAAGGAACTGCTGGCCACACCAGGAGCACATTGAGAGGAGCGCCCACCTGCAAAAGACAGCTGCTCTTCCTCCCTTACCAGGCAGACTTGTGCCTCCTTGCTTACTTGAGACGATAGAGGAACTCGTGGTGACTCCTGGTGCCTCTTCCTCGATTCACCATTCCTCTGCTGCTGAACTCATGGTCAAGACGAATGTCCTGCAGACACTGAGTGCTCTGCTGCATGTGGCTCTCCAGGAGAGCCACCAATCTCTCAATGGAGGATACCACTCATGCACCAGTCAGGGGACAATGCAGCACTCAAGGGCTGGATGGATTCCTCCATCATCTGCACTTGAGCACGCATAGTTTCTGGCATCACTGCCAGATGTTTCCTGACCTCTCGCTGCACCGTCCATAAGGAAGTGGACTTTCCTGGGCAGCATGAAGGAGAACTTGGAGGGGGTATCACTGAAGTGTGGGGCCACCAGGAGTCTTTGTTCTGACATCGTTCTGCTACCTCTCTCCCCTGAGAATTCCTTCCACTTGACCAGCAAACATTGAATGCGGGGCTAGTAGCCCTTTAAATATGGCTCGAGCACCTGCCACGGCATCATCTGTTGTCGGCATCGCCGCTTCCGCCTCCACCACCGTCCATGTTATTGGACAGCTCCAGCACCTTATGAAGCTTAATTGGCCAACCACCGCTAGATCACAGGCAGCCGACCACTCCTGGCCCTGACGGAAGTTGTACCCACTTCCACTTCCAACGTCGGGAACTGCGGCTTCTGAATAAAATCCGGCCTGATAACTCTGTTTCTCTCTCCACAGAAGCTGCCTGATCTGATGAGTATTTCTAGCATTTTCTGTTTTTACTTGCAATTCTTATCTTGTTTGGCCTACAGGTAGCTCCAATTGTACATCCACAATATGCAGTTAACTCTTAATTCCCCGGGGCAACTTGGGATGGCCAATATATATGGCCCACATCCTAAGAACAGATTAAAATTAACAGTTTAAGCTAAGAATAAATTCCAAAATGTATGTTTTTCATTCACTAACTACTCTGAAATAGATTGAATTTATTGTTATAAGTACAATCTTGAGGTGAATTTGCTCAGGGCTTTCTTCAGCTTGCCTATCATAACTTTGGCAGAAGAGCTGCAGAAAGCCAAAGAAAATGATATAAATGTTGTTTATGAGGTTTTCTGCAGCTTCTGTGTCTCTTCCACTGAAGTTGTGGTGACTGGGTTCCACAGCAACTCATCCTCTTGATTTTTAGTCTAGGAAGTGCTAATAGTCTGACACTGGAAAAAAGAATAGCAAGTGGATAGAAATTCCATCGTTCTCCAAAATGTTAATGTCTTACTTTTATGGGTAATATATGATCTGAACTTGTATACTTGTACAAGTAATAGTAGGAAGATGATATTTTTGGACTGTCTTTGCCATACATTTCTTTTTTCCTTCATTAAACATTCACATATCAAGTAGGAAGGGTGACTGATGACAGAATGACATTAGAAGGATGGTCTGGTTTTCAAACATCAGCACTGTAGAGAAACTGCTACAGTAAAACTGGTTAACAAGGAGAGTCCAAATGAACCACAACAATGGGAGCCACTGCCAGTCAGAATAAACTGGTAAATGCAAACTGACAGACTGACAGGTTTAATGTTAACAATTTAGCATGAAAACAACCATAACCAGCACTGAAATATTGTTTAAACACAGCTGTGTCATCTTGAAAACCCTTACTCAAAACTCTAGTACTTTTAACTCTTGAAGTTGATATAACCTGCAGTAAACATACCAAGTTGTAAACTGGCTAATGGTGCATTAAGTCAGCTTTTCAAAGAGAACGTTCTGAATGTTGTAAAATGTCATGGGACTGGCTATACGGTGGGGCCCTAATTTGTAAATTTACTGTTTGCTGTTTTAAATAAACTCTCAGCTCATACTCATCTATCAGTGTCATTGCCTGGGCAGGAGTGTAAAGGGCAAGATTCCTTTGCAACAACATTTGTTCCAGATTACTTTATCTCACAACTATTTACAAAACAATAAATTGAAAGCATGCAAGAGTTTTGCAAACAGGTTCAAAATCTATTGCCAGAAAATATTTGATAGCATCCAATTTAATCTTCTACTAGTAGCACTGATTCAAGTAACAATATCAAAGCTAATTATTTAAATGTCATCACTTTGCCTTGTCTTGCTAGTAATTCAAGTTCAGATGATTAAAACTGAAAAATCTGCCAGTATCTCACTAGCCAGTTGGTACAGTACTTTACATTAAGAATGCTGTTCATCTAGAAGTGACTGGTGAACAGCTATATTTACTATTGACTTCATATACAGTCCAGATAAATGTAAATCAGGCAAATTTTGACCAGAAGCTATTAGTTTCACACCCTACACTCAACAAAATTACTTCCTTTTCTTTTATGCAATAAATGTATAGATTGCTAAAAAAAATTAATTACAGTATTAAATGGGTGACAGCTCTTACTATTGCTTGTCCAATTGTAGCTAGAAGGAGCTATTTATCCCTGTCATTTGGAGCATTAGTTCTCACCACTTTATGACTTGTTAAAATGCACTTTGAAATAGTTACTTTTTGTGTTTCATTGTTATCAAAAAACTGCTATTTAAGAAATAAAAGTAAGTAGCCTCTTTATTTTAGCACTTCTACAAATACAAGATTTTTTTTTAAATTGCATTGTGTTGCACAATGATCAAAAAACAGGGCTGTTATCTAATGTATTGTTATAGAATACTAGTCAATCTTCCATGCCATTGCACATCGAATATAATGGTTAGAGCTGGGGTGGGGGCATGGGGGGCAGAGTGCAAGAGGAGAATCACAGAATCACAGAATTGTTACAGTGCAGAAAGAGGCCATTTGGCCCATCGTGTCCGCACTGGCTCTCTGAAGGAGCCAATCCATCAGTTTCATTCGCCTGCCTTCTCCCCCTAGCCTTGCACATTCTTCCTTTTCATATAATTGTCTAATTCCCTTTTGAATGCTTCAATTGAACCTGCCTCCACCAGACTGTCAGGCAGTGCATTCCAGACCTTAACCACTTGCTGCATGAAAAAGTTTTTCCTCATGTCATTTTTGCTTCTCTTACCAAATACTTTAAATCTGTGCCCTCTCGTTCTTGATCCTTTCATGAGTAGGAACAGTTTCACAGTATCTACTCTGTCCAGACCCTTCATGATTTTGAATACCTCTATCAAATCACCTCTCAGCCTTCTCTTCTCCAAGGAAAATAGTCCTAACTTTTCCAATCTATCTTCATAACTGAAATTCCTCATCCCTGAAACCATTCTCGTGAATGTTTTCTGTACTCTCTCCAATGCCCTCACGTCTTTCCTAAAGTGCGGCACCAAGAACTGGACACAATACCTCAGCTAAGGCCGAACAAGTGTCTTATACAGTTTCAACATAACCTCCTTGCTCTTGTACTCTATGCCACTATTAATAAAGCCCAGAATACTGTATGCTTTATTAACCACTCTTTCAACCTGCCCTGCCACCTTCAATGACTTATGCCCACATATACACCTAGATCCCTCTGCTCCTGCACCCCCTTTAGAATTGTACCCTTTATTCTATATTGTCTCTCCATGTTCTTCGTACTAAAATGAATCACTTCACATTTCTCTTCATTGAACCTCATCTGCCACCTGTCTGCCCATTCCACCAACTTGTCTATGTCCTTTTGAAATTCTACACTATCCTCCTCACAGTTTATACTGCTTCCAAGTTTTGTATCATCTGCAAACTTTGAAATTGTGCCTTGTACACCAAGGCTTAGGTCATTAATATATATCAGGAAAAACAAGGGTCCCAACACTCATCCCTGGGGAACTCCACTGCAACACCTTCCTCCAGCCTGAAAAACATCCATTAACCACTACTCTTTGTTTCCTGTCACTCAGCCAATTTCGTATCCATGTTGCTACCGTCTCTTTTATTTCATGAGCTATAAGTTTGCTCACAAGTCTGTTGTGTGGCACTGTGTCCAATGCCTTTTGAACGTCCATGTACACCACATCAACAGCATTTCCCTCATCAACCCTCTCTGTTACCTCCTCAAAAAACTCCAGCAAGTTAGTTAAACATAATTTTCCCTGAAGAAATCCATGCTGGCTTTCCTTAATTAATTTGCATTTGTCCACGTGACTATTGATTTTATCCTGAATTATTTTTTTCTCGAGATTTTCGCACCACTGAAGTTAAACTGACTGGTCTGTAGTTGCTGGGCTTATCCTTAAACCCTTTTTTGAACAAGGGTATAATGTTTGCAATTCTCTAGTCCTCTGGCACCACCCCCGAGTCTAAGGAAGACTGAAAAACTATGGCCAGTGCCTCTGTGATTTCCACCTCCATTTCCCTCAGTGTTCTTGGATACATCTCATCTGGTCCTGGTGCTTTATCCACTTTAAGTACAGACAGCTTATGTAATAGTTCCTCTTTATCAATTTTAAACACCTCCAGTCTCTGACTTACCTCCTCTTTCAACATTGCCTGGGTTGCTTCTTCTTCCTTGGTAAAGACAGATGCGAAGTATTCATTTAATACCTCAGCTATGCCCTCTGCCTCCATGTGTAAATCCCCTTTCTGGTCCATTATCGACCCCACTCCTCCTTTTGCCACCCTTTTACTATATATATGCCTATAGAAAACTTTGGTTCGCTTTAATGTTAGCTTCCAGTCTCTGTTCATGCTCTCTCTTTGCTTCTTTTATTTGTTTTTTCACTTCCCCTCTGGACCTTCTATATTCAGCCTGGTTCTCAATAGTACTTTCTACCTGGAATCTGTCATAAGCACACTTTTTCTTCTTTATCTTAATCTCTGCCTCTTGTGTCATCCAAGGAGCTCTGGATTTGTTTGCCCTACTTTTCCCCTTCAAGGGAACATACCTTGACTGTGCCTCAACTATCTCTTCTCTCCTTTGTTCATCTACTGGTTTTCCTGCCAACTTTTGACTCCAATTTGTTCACCCCAGCTCTATTCTCGCTGCATTGAAATTCGCCTTTCCCCAGTTAATTATTCTTACTCTGGATTGCTCTTTGTCCTTTTCCATAGTCAGCCTAAACCTTATGATATAATGATCACTATCCCCTAAATGCTCTCCTATTGATACTTGATCCACTTGGCCCACCTCATTCCCAAGAACCAGGTCTAGCAGTGCCTCCTTTCTCATTGTACTAGCAACATAGTGTTGTAGAAAATTTTCCTGAATGCACTCTAGGAACTCTTGTCCCTCACTGGAAGGTCAAGGAGGGTTGTAGGTTGAAGTGAGAGGCAAGGGGAGAATAGACCATGGTTAAAGATCAGGGAGAAAGGGGAAGTAGAGCAGGTTTACAATCTGTGGGAAAAGGTAGAATGTTGTAAAAAGACAGAAATGAGTTATAGATTAGGATAGAGCGGACAGAGAATCAAAGATACTGAAAGAAGAGAGAGAATGTTAGAAACCCAGAGCAAATGTCCATACCACTGCTAGCATCACCATAAGCTTGTCAACGGTGCCAAGGAGGGTGGGGGGGGAGTGGGGGGGGGGGGTTTGCAGTGGTGATGGGGACTGGAGAACATGTGGAGTGGATGACAGTGAAAGATGAACAATAGAGTGGGACAATGCAGGATGGGGCAGAAAGGAGAGAGAATGGGGAGGAGCAGGATCGAAGAGGAGAGGAAGAAAGGAGGGAAGAGGATGGAGGGAAAGGGCAGCAGGCAGAAGGGGAGTCAAGAATGCACAGGGATAATTTGGTCAGGGGAAAGGTTGGAAGAGCAACCTTTTTAAATTTTGTTATAAATACCAACATTTATTGCAGAGGAATTTGCCATCCCTAAATGGAATAGCAAATGTTTTTAAGACATTTGTAAATTTCGACATGAAAAAATATATATAATGCTTTAGAGATAGTTTCTGTTCATAGAATGCTTTCAAGATAGTTTCTTAGAGCAGCACATTCTGGAACCAACCAGAGAGCAGGTTATATTAGACTTGGTATAAAAACAAGAAATGCTGGAACCACTCAGCAGGTCTGGCAGCATCTGTGGAAAGAGAAGCAGAGTTAACGTTTCGGGTCAGTGACCCTTCATCGGAACCATGGTTCCAGCATTTCTTGTTTTTATTTCAGATTTCCAGCATCCGCAGTATTTTGCTTTTATATTAGACTTGGTATTGTGTAATGTGACAGGATTAATGCCAAAGACTTGCGGGTTGATAGGTAAAATTGGCCATTGTAAAAATTGCCCCGAGTGTAGGTAGGTGGTAGGAGAATTGAGGGAAGGTGGGGATGTGAGAGGGAAAATGGGATTAATGTAGAATTAGTATAAATGGGTGGTTGATGGTCGGCATGGACTTGGTGGGCCGAAGGGCCTGTTTCAGTGCTATATCCCTCTATGACTCTATAATTAATGACCTCAGAGTAAAAGCACCTCTAGGTAGCAGCAACCACAATATTGAATTTTACATTCGGTTTGAAAGAGAGAAGAGTGGGTCTAAGACTAGTATGAGCATGAAAGCTAAGCTAGCTGAAGTGAACTGGGTTACTAGGCTAGGAGATAGATCAATAGAGAAGCAGTGGCAGACATTTAAGGGCATATTTCAGAAAACTCAAGTTAAGAATATACCAACTATAAAGAACAATTCTAAGGGGAGGAGCCACCATCCGTGGTTAACTAAAGAAGTTAAGGAAAGCATCAAACTTAAGGAAAAAGCATATAATTGTGCAAAAGTGAGTGGCAGGTCAGATGATTGGTCAGAATATAAAGAACGGCAGAGAACGACTAAAAGGTTAATCAGGAGAAAGAAATTACAGTATGAGAGGAAGCTAGCTAGAAATGTAAAAACAGATAGCAAGAGTTTCTACAGGTATTTAAAAAGGAAAAGAGTAAGTAAAGTGAGTGTTGGTCCTCTGGAGAGTGAAAATGGGAGTTAATAGTAGATAATAAGGAAATGGTGGATGAAATGAACAAATATTTTGCTTCTGTCTTCACTACAGGGGATACAAAAACCATTCCAGTAATAGCTGTAATAGGTGGAAGGAAGAGAGGAACTTGGTAAAATTACAATCACCAGGGAAGCAGTACCAAGCAAACTGATGGAGCTGCGGGCTGACAAGTCCCCGGGTCTTGATGGGCTTCATCCTAGAGTCCTAAAAGAGAGGCTAATGAGGTAGTAGATGCACTGGTGTTATTTTTTTTCAAAATTCACTAGATTCTGGAAAGATTCTATGAGACTGGAAAGTAGCAAATATAACCCTTCTATTCAAGAAGTGGGGGAGGCAGAAAACAGGTAACTGTAGGCTTGACATCTGTTGTGGGGAAGGTGTTAGAATCGATCATTAAGGAGGCTATAGCTGGGCACTTAGAAAAACTCAAGGTGATCAGGAATAGTCAGCATGGTTTTGTGAAAGGGAAATCATGTTTAACCAATTTATTGGAGTTTATTGAAGGAGTAACATGTGCTGTGGATAAAGGAGAGCCCATTGACGTACTGTACTTGGATTTTCAGTAGGTGCTACATAAAAGTTTATTACGCAAAGTAGAAACTCAAGGTGTAGGGGGTAACATATTAGCATGGATCGAAGATTGACTGGCTGGCAGAAAACAGAGAGTATGCATAAATGGGTCCTTTTCTGATTGGCAGGATGTGACGAGTGAAATCCCGCAGGGGTCTGTGTTGGGCCTCGACTTTTCACAATTTATATCAATGACTTAGATGAGGGGAGCGATGTCATGGTAGCTAAATTTGCAGATGACACAAATATAGGTAGGAAAGTATGTTGTGAAAAGGACATAAGGAGGTTGCAGGAGATATAGATAGGTTGAGTGAGTGGGCATAAATCTGGCAGATGGAGTCTTATGTGGGAAAATGTGAAGTCATTCACCTTGGCAGGAAGAATAAAAAAGATTATTTTATGTTAGAGTATTACTTAAATAGAGAACGACTGCAAAATTCCGAGGTGCAGAGGGATCTGGGTGTTCCAGTGCAGGAGTCACAAAATGTTAGTATGCAGTTACAGCAAGTCATAAAGAAGGCTAATGTTATGCTATCCTTTATTCTGAGAGGAATTGAAAATAAAAATAAGGATGTTATTCTTCAGTTATATAGGGCATTGGTGAGACCATATCTCGAATACTGTGTGCAGTTTTGATCTTCTGATTTAAGGAAGGAGGTAAATGCATTGGAGGTGGTTCAGAGGAGGTTTACTAGATTGAAACCTAGAATGAGCGGGTTGTCTTATGAGGAAAGGTTGGACTGACTGGGTTTGTTTTCACTGGAGTTTAGAAGAGTGAAGGGAGACTTGATTGAAGTTGATAAGATCCTGAACAGTCTGGACAAAGTGGCTGTGGAAAGAATGTTTCCTCTTGTGGGTGAGTACAGAACTAGGGGGCACTGTTTTAAAATTAGGGGTTGCCCTTTCAGGACAGAGATGAGGAGAATTTTTTTCTCTTTGAGGGTTGTGCGACTTTGGAACTCTCTGCCTCAGAAGGTGGTGGAGGCCAGGTTACTGATATTTTTAAGACGGAGGTAGATCGATTCTTGTTAGGCAAGGGAGTCAAAGGTTAAAGGGGTAGATGGGAGTGTGGAATTTGAGACACAAATAGATCAGCCATGATCTTATTGAATGGTGGAGCAGGCTCGAGGGGCCGAATAGCCTACTTCTGCTCTTAATTCGTATGTTCGTATGACATACTTCTTAGATAAAATAATGTTTTGTTTCTTTTGGAGAAAAAGCAGATAGATCTTGTTGTATAATTTCAGTTTTGTAAAAGGATGTACTGGGAAATTTTCTTGATAGTTGGCCAACAAAATAATTAAATTGTGCTTTCAAAAAATCTCATTCGTAAAGTTCAATACTTATATCAGCAAATAATTACTGTAGCAATTTGGATTTTGCCTGTGATGCCTTAGCAGGCGGGAGGATATAATTACACTATGACAAGTTTACACAAGGCTTTTCTATAAATGTGGACATGGGAATTTATGAAAGAAAATGTTGACACAATTGTGTGACAAAAAACCTGACAAGAAGTGAAGTTTTGCAGACAGTAATTGCACACAGATGTAAAATTTCTAATGAGATATAGAGATATACAAGAGCATTGTATCCAATAAGACACAGCATGAGCAGTTTTCCTAAATGGCATACCTGGTTTGGCACCTCCCTGGCTGGGAGTGTATACCAGGAATTCAGCCATGCACCCCTATGATTTTCCATCCATTAATTTTTGATTAATGAAAAATTATGGGGATCATGTGTCTTCATTCTGGATATGAGGTCCTGGCTGTTGAGGCTCCATATTGTGAACTCAATTTAGGGGAATTGGTTTTACTGTATTATTACATATCTTTATGTCTCATGGCTTTCTTCATAGACGATTGTTTTGAAAGTGTGCTCCTGAGCCTCTGTCATATTTTTGGACATTCTCTATTTCTATCTGTTTCATGCTCTGCCTTTCTGTTTTCTTTGATTTTTTCTACCTTTCTCCTTGTCTTCTTTTGCCTCTTGCATGTTTGACTCTTTGTTATATCTGCATTCCTATATTTATTTTCAAACCATTTTTTCACTCTCTAAGTATATCCTTTCCTCTGTTTGCTCTTTTGTTTATCTTTGACACATCACTTCATTAAGTGCTTACTTGGAATCATTTACCTTTTGGCTAAGTCTGCACTGGGGATGGGATTTACTACCAGGAAGCTTTACAGCACTTTATCATTGGGTAATCGTGCAGTCAATCAGTAAAAGGTCCTGAGTAGCAATTTTAAGTCACTCCATCTGTCCACAATACGAACATATGAACTAGGAGCAGGAGTAGACTAACCGGCCCCTTGAGCCTGCTCCGCCATTCTATAAGATCATGGCTGATCTGTTTGTGGGCTCAACTCTACTTTCCTGCCTACCCCCGATTCCCCTTGACTCCCTTGTTTCTCTATGTCTGCCTTAAATACATTCAATGACTCTGCCTCCACCACTCTCCGGGCAAGAGAATTCCACAAACTCACAACCCTCTGAAAGAAAAAATTTCTCCTCACCTCTGTCTTAAATGGGAAACGCCTTATTTTTAAACTGTGCCCCCTAGACGTATTCTCTCCCACAAGGGGAAACATCCTTTCAACAACCAACATGTCAAGTCCCCTCAGGATCTTTTGTGTTTCAATAAGACCACCTCTCATCCTTCTAAACGCCAATCAATACAGACCCAACCTGTCCAATCTTTCCTCACAAGTTAACCGTCTCATCATAGGAATCAGTCAAGTGAACCTTCACTGAACTGTTTCCAATGCAATTATATCCTTTCTTAAGTAAGGAGACCAAAACTGTACACAATATTCTCGATGTGGTCTCACCAATGTCCTGTATAACTGCAACAAAACATCTCTACTTTTATATTCCATTCCTCTTGTAATAAACAAAAACATTGCATTTGCCTTCTTAATCACTTGCTTTACCTGCATACTAACTTTTTGTGTTTTGTGTGTAATGGGGCAGTAGCAGGCTGAAAATCACAGTATGGTACTAACCATCTTGTTCCTACCATTCCCACTCTGTTTACACCCGTTGTCACTTTTCTTGGAGTACCATTTTCACCAGGGTGGCCCAGACACCATCTGGAGAAGGTGAGAACCTCATTAAAGTATTTGAATTCGTGTCCTATGATGTCAATAAGACCTCAATGCCATTTTAATTGAAAAAAAATGATAATATCATGCAGTTCTTAACCCGGTTAATGAAACGATACTTGGAAGTATTATTTAAAGTGGCTGTCACCTTCAAATACTCAGATCATTTATTTGCCTGGTTGGATTTCTTCTTAAGTTTTTCCATTTTGAATCACTGATTTTCTATTTTCTTCTGATACTAAATGTTTAACAAGTCGAGGGTTCAAATGGGAGTCATCTTCACCAGTCTACTATGATTGGAGGAAGAAAAGCAATCACAGCAGGTCAGGGAACGTTAAGGGGCTATAGTTGGGCCACTGAGAATACCATAAATGAGTTGAGCTGCTCATAGGCATTCTTACCCTGCCCATAGGGTCACTAGTCCCAGAGTCAGTCTTATTGTAGCAGTGCAATAAGACCCTGATCTTCTTCACAGCAGTTGTCACAGGCCTCTTTCAGCAAGACCAGTAACCTCATCACCCAGCTGACCAGGCATAATAAGAGGCAGTGAAAGTAACTATCCCACACTCCCACATTTTTTTTGCCATGGGCTCTTTCCAGGCTGCAGCAGTCGATATCAGTCATATTATCATCCTGCAGTCCAAGCCTGCAGCAAGCAGGTAACTGAGACCCTCTTTATAGCTTTCCACATGGACCCCAGCACTCAGCAGCAAAGGGCTATAGGCTTTACTGCCATAGTAGGCATCACACAAATTCAGGTTGTGATTGACTGCATCCATGTAGCCAGCAGAGCATCTCTTAATAAACCAATAGCCTTCATGAACAGAAAAGACTTGCAGTCCATTGGGTTAAGCTGATGAGTGACTGACACCAGCACATCAGACCCAGTTTCCTGCAGATGTCATGATGCCTACAATCTAAGCTATCCTACCATTTCCCTGACTCTGTGACCCAGTTCAGCAAAGTCAGTGGCTGGCTGCTTGAGATTTAGGTTTATACTCTTTACACCTGACCCATGACACCTCTGCATGATCATTCTTGCCTGCTGAATGGTGATATAATTTGAGCCACGGAACTACTAGAGCTTCTATTGAGCACACCATTGAATTGGTTAAAGAACACTCTTACTGAACAGATCTGGGGTCTTTCTGCGGCAAAGCCTTCAGAGTCTCCTGGATTGTAGTTTCCTGGTGCATTCGGCATAACTTTGCTGTGCAAAAGAGACAGCACATGGAGCTTGCACAACAAGAAGACCTTCTACAATCTAATGCTGAAAACCCTGATGATGGCAAGGATGGAGCAGGAGTGGGAGGGTTATAGCTCAAGCTTGCAGCTAGAGCTCTTCATTAGCCTCAGCTGATCGCATCCCTCACTCCTGCATTAACATCCTCAACACCAGCTTTACCAGTGTGCTCTGATCTCTCCATCCCATCTTCGACCAATATCTGCTTCTCATGGCCCATTCTTTGTTTTCCCACTCCACTGTCTACTTCTCCCAGCTCATTCTTCACAACTCTCATACCCTGTTCTTCACTTCTCTCAGCCCATTCCATGCTTCTCTCAGCCACTTCCTTGATTCTCTTGGGCCATGGAAAAGGAGGAGGAGTAGCCCTGATAGTAAAGGATGACTTATGGACAGTAGTAAAAAAGGATCTTGGCTCTGAAAATCAGGAAGTCGAATCAGTATGGATGGACATTAGGAATTACAAGGGCCAAAAACTGCTAGTGGGGTAGTTTATAGGCCCCTAACAGTAGTTATACTGTTGGACAGAGCATTAAACAAACAATAATTGGAGCTTGTAACAAAGGCACTATAATAATCATGTGATCTTTAATCTTCATATAGGCTGGACAAATAAAATTGGAGAAGGTAGTCTGGAAGATGAGTTTGTAGAATTATTTCATGACAGTTTTCTGGAACAACATGTTGTGGAACCAACTGGGGATAAAACTATTTTAGATCCTGTGTATTGTGTAAAGAGGCAGGTTCAATTAGTAATCTCATATTAAGAGATCCTCTGGGAAGAAGTGATCTTAATACAATTAAATTCCATATTAGGTTTGAGAGCAACCTACTCCAGTCCCAAACAAAAATCTTAAACTTTAACAAAGCCAATTGCATAGGTATGAGGAAAGAGTTGACTAAGGGTGATTGGGTAAATAGACTTAAAAGTATGGTGGTAAATAAACAATAGGAAACATTTAAAGAAACAATTCAAAATGTTCAATAAAATACATACTATTTAAAAACAAAAACTCAGAGAGAAAGATTCATTCTTGGATTACTAGGAAAGTTAAGAATAGTATAATATTAAAAGATTGAGAGAGGTTTAGAAACCAGCAAAGACCAAAAAGTTGATAAAAAGGGAAAAATAGAATGAGAATAAACAAGCCAGGAATATAAAAACAGATTGTAAGAGCTTTCACAAGTATGTAAAAAAAGAGGCAGGTAGCTAAAGTAAACTTTAATCTCTTGGAGGCGGAGACAAGAGAAATTATCATGGGGAATAAGGAACTGGCAGAGATGCTGAACAAATATTTTGTGTCTGTCTTCATAACAGAAGACACAAATTATATACTAGAAATAAATGGTAAACAAGGGGCTAATAAGAATGAGGAACTTGAAGTAATTAATATCAGCAGATAAAATGTATTAGAGAAAACCTAAGGGAATAGAAGCTGACAAATCCCCAGGATGATGGCCCACATCCTAGGGTTCTAAAAGAGGTAGCTGCAGTAATATTGGATGCACTGGTCACGATTTTCCAAAATTCCCTAGATTCTAGAATGGTCCCAGCAAATTTGAAGCTAGCAAATGTTACACTGCTATTCAAGCAAAGAGGAAGAGAAAAAACAGGGAAATATAGGCAATTAGCCTGACATCAGTCATCGGGAAAATGCTGGCATCCATTATTAAGGAAGCCTTAACAATGCACTTAGAAAATCATAGTATGATCAGACAAAGTCAACATGGTTTTATGAAAGGGAAATCATTTTTTATTAATTTATTAGTTTTTTGTGGATGTATCTAATAGGGTAGATAAAGGGTAACCAGTACGTGTCGTATACTTGGATTTCCAAAAGCCATTCAATAAGGTGCCACACAAAAGGTTAATGTGAAAGATAAGGGCCTATGGCATTGGGGTAATATATTAGTAGGGAGGGAGAATTGGTTAATGGACTGGAAGCTGAGAGTAGGAATAAATTGGACATTTTCAAGTTGGCAGGCTGTGGAGTGGAGTGCTGCAAGGATCATCGCTGGGGCCTCAGCTATTTACAAACTAGAAGAATGACCTAGAAGAAGACACTGAGAGTAATCTATCCAGGTTTGCTCGTGATGCAAAGCTAGGAGGGAATGTAAGCTGTGAGGAGGACACAAGGAGGCTGCAAAGCGATATAGATGGGTTAAGTGACTGGGTAACAAGGTGGCAGATGGAATATAATGTAGGGAAGCTGTGGTTATTCACTTTGGTAATAAGAATAGAAAAGCAGAATGTTTTTAAAAGGCATAAAACTTCTAAATGTTGATGTTAAGAGAGACTTGGATTTACTTGTACAATGACCACAGAAAGTTAGCATGAAGGTACAGCAAGCAATGAGGAAGGCAAGTGGCATGTTGGCCTTTATTGTAAGTGGATTGGAATACAAGAACAAGGAAGTCTTGCTACAATTGTATATGGTTTTGGTGAAAGTACACCTGGAACACTGTGCGTAGTTTTGGTCTCCATATTTAAAGAAGGATATACTTGCATTGGAGGCAGTGCATTGACATGCTGTTCCCCCTTTGCCAACTACAGGAGAAATGCCGTGAACAACAGATGCCCCTCTACGTTGCTTTCATAGATCTCACCAAAGCGTTTGACCTCATCAGCAGACGTGGTCTCTTCAGACTACTAGCAAAGATCGGATGTCCACCAAAGCTACTAAGTATCATCACCTCATTCCATGACAATATGAAAGGCATAATTCAGCACAGCGGCGCCTCATCAGACTCCTTTCCTATCCTGAGTGGCGTGAAACAGGGCTGTGTTCTCGCACCTACACACACGCGCACCTTGGGATCTTCTTCTCACTGCTGCTCTCACATGCGTTCATGTCTTCAGAAGAAGGAATTTTCCTCCACACAAGATCAGATGGCAGGTTGTCCAACCTTGCTCGTCTTAAAGCGAAGACCAAAATATGGAAAGTCCTCATCAGGGAATTCCTCTTTGCATTAACATCCCACACAGAAGAGTGACTGCAGAGACTCATCGACAGGATTGTGGCTGCCTGCAATGAATTTGACCTAACCATCAGCCTCAAGAAAACGAACATCATGGGACAGGATTTCAGAAATGCTCCATCCATCAATATCGGCGACCACGCTCTGTAAGTGGTTCAAGAGTTCACCTACCTCGGCTCAACTATCACCAGTAACCTGTCTCTCTATGCAGAAATCAACAAGTGCATGGGAAAGGCGTCTGCTGCTACGTCCAGACTGGCCAAGTGAGTGTGGGAAAATGGCGCACTGACACAGAACATAAAAGTCAGAGTGTTTCAAGCCTGTGTCCTCAGTACCTTGCTCTATGGCAGTGAGGCCTGGACAATGTATGTCAGCCAAGAGCGACGTCTCAACTCATTCCATCTTCGCTCCTCCGGAGAATCCTTGGCATCAGGTGGCAGGACTGTATCTCCAAAGCAGATGTCCTCGAGGCGGCCAACATCCCCAGCCTATACACCCTACTGAGCCAGCGGCACTTGAGATGACTTGGCCATGTGAGCCACATGGAAGATGGCAGGATCCACAAGGATGTATTGTACAACGAGCTCGTCACTGGTATCAGACCCACCGGCCGTCCATGTCTCCGCTTTAACGATATCTGCAAACGCGACATGATGTCCTGTGACATTGACCACAAGCTGTGGGAGTCAGTTGCCAGTGATCACCAGAGCTGGTGGACAGCCATAAAGGCAGGGCTAAAAAGTGGCGAGTCGAAGAGACTTAGCAGTTGGCAGGAAAAAAGATAGAAGTCCAAGGAGAGAGCGAACTGTGTAACAGCCCCAACACCAATTTTATCTGCAGCGCCTGTGGAAGAGTCTGTCACTCTAGAAATGGCCTTTATCGCCACTCCAGGCACTGCTCCACAAACCACTGAACACCTCTAGGCACTTACCCATTGTCTCTCGAGACAAGGAGGCCAAAGAAGAAGAAAGCAGTACAGTGAAGCTTCACTAGATTGGTTCCTGGGATGAGAGGGTTATCCTATGATGTGAGGCTAAGTAAATTGGGCCTATGCTCTCTGAAGTTTCGAAGAATGAGAGGTGAAACATGTAAGGTTCTGTAAGGGTTTGACATCGAGAGGTTGTTGCCCCTGGCTGGGAAATTTAGAATGGGGAAACAGTCTCAGGATAAAGGGTCAATGATTTAGGATGAAGATGAGGAGAAAGTTCTTCCATCAGCGAGTGAATCTTCAGGGTTCTCTACCCAGAGTGTTGTGGATGTCCCATCATTGTGTTTATATTAAGGCTGAGATAGACAGATATTTGGTCTATATGTACATGTATTTGTCAGTTTGCTGGATATTTTATATACCTGATTTCTCTCAGAGCAATGTAGAGATGACACTCGTTCTAAATCAACAACTAGTTTATTTACAGACTTTAAAGTATCCCAGCACTTACACAATTTCAGTACAATGTCTCTACTGGAACAGTCTACGTTTACTAGAACCTGACAACCTGTCTCTTTAGTTTCAGTTTCAAGCTTAAGCAATCAAGCACAGTGAACACTGATCAGTGAACAGACTAATGCAATTAAACCCAGATCAATCAAACCATTGAATACTACAGTCTCTCACAGAATCAAGGGCTATGAGGAGTATGTGGAAAAGTTGACTTGAGGCAGATGATTGGCCTTGATCATGTTGAATGGTGGAGCAGGCCCCAGGGGCCATATGATCCACTCTTATTTTTTATTCTTTACCTCTCTTGGTTCATTCTTCACTTCTCCCCGCCCATTCTTCACTCTTCTGTTCTTCACAGTCCTGGTCTTTCTTGGCCACCCCTGGCCTGATGGTTTCTACTTAATCTTTCTCAGGAAGATTTATGCCAGCCCTGGCCTGCCCTGCCCTTTACAATGGACTGGGTAATGCACTGTAATATATTACTATGCAGGAGTTGAAGGTGAAATTATTCTGGCTTCCCCTCCACAGTTCTCGCCACCTACCCACCCCCTCCCCCACCCCTGCCACCACAGCACCCCCACCTCCATGTGCAATGTCACAGGAGATAGTATCTATAAATAGTCATTATTCTTCATGCTTCAAAAAAACAAAAAGTCCAGCACTGGATATAAAAAAGTTTTCATATTTTGCACACTAGTGTCATATTAACATCACTCCCAGATCAGATTTGCCAAGAATGAATCCACATTAAATCTTCGTCTACTATAACCCATCACTGGGGATTACTTCCTGACCTGTAAACCTTAAGGCACTTTAATTATTATGTGGTGGCAAATAATTATGCTTGAAAATCAAGTCCTCTTGATCGCCCCTATTTGAAAGAAAAACAGAAAAAGCTTCTAGTTACAAGTTATGGAAGGAACGGAATTCTCTTCAACCAAGTAAATAAAGGATAACCTGGAAACTGAACAGATCCCTTGCTAACTCTTCTGTGCAGTTATTGCTCTCACCTTGTCCAGCTTTTGTTGGCTCCCATTGGCAGACTAAAATGAACACTGGAAAATATAGAGCACTGGAAAGGTTTTGGAAGTGAACAGCTAGATTAGTAACTATTTAAAAACTCTTAGCTATCATCTTGGGCTCAGGGTCATTTTACTCTGGAAAACTGTAGACGTCAGGGAGAAATAATTGAAGTATTTCAGTAATGAAGGGATTTGACTAATTACATGAGGACATGCTATTTAATTCAGATAAGTTAGAAAGAATAAGGGGACGTAAACCTAGTCTTAGGTTAGATGTCAGCAGGATTTTCTTTTCACACAAGGTCATTGACATTTGGACTACATTTCTGGCTCACACAGGGGGGTGTTAGTTCACCACAAATGTTCAAAAGAGAGCTGGACAATTTCCTGGAGGAAGCTGTTATCACTTCGTACAGAAATGCGTGGGATATAAGGTAACAGGTCTTGTGGCGTTATCTCCTGGAATTTGTTTTATGAATAGAAGTCGGAATTCTTGTTTATCCCTGAACTGGACCAGGATCTTTGCCTCTCCCTGGTGGGTGGGTGGCATTCACCATTGTGTTGCCGAGTCATAACACAGACTTGCCGGACCAACTGATCTTTCTCTGCATGTCTTTTTTGTATGGTCGTAATGCTGCAATTCTGATATGCGGTATTTTAACTGATCACTGGCACCAGTCTTTGATCCATGCACTCATTTCTCTAATCTTATTTGCTCTTTGCCAATTTGCACATGGCTCAGAAATAATAATCCAGAGATTATTATCTTTGAGGTCCTGCTTTTTAATTTAATGCCTAACTGCTCATGCTCCCTATGCAGAACCTCTTTTCTAGTCCTATTTATGTCATTGGTGTCTGCATGGACCACAACAACTGGCTTCTCCCCCTCCCACTGCAAGTTCCTCTCCAGCCCTGAGCAGATGTCCCGAACTCTGGCAGCGGACAGGCAGCACAGCCTTCTGGACTCTCGCTGTCGGCTGCAGAGAACAGTGTCTATCGCCCGACTGTACTGTCCCCTACTATCACTACATTCCTTTAGCTCCCCCCACATGAATGGCTTCCTGTACCATGGTGCCATGGTCAGTCTGCTCATCCACACTACAGCCCTTTCTCTCGTCCATACAAGCTGCGAGAACTTCAAACTTGTTGCTCAATTGCAAGGGCTGAGGCTGCTCCACTCCCAGCTTCGCAATCCTCTTACCTGTCTGACTCACTGTCATATCCACCTGTCCCTGACCACTGACCAAATCAGACGACCCTATCCTAAGGGGTGTGACTGCCTTCTGGAACAAAGTGTCTGGGTAACTTTTCCCCTCCCTGATGCATCACAATGTCTGCAACTCAGCCTCCTGCTCATCTACTCTGAGCTGAAGCTCCTCAAGCCGTAGACAGTACAGACGTGGTTTCCATGGATTGACATGGTATCCAGGAGCTCCCACATACTGCAGCCGTGACACATCACCTGTCCTGCCATCTTTATTGTGTTAATTAAATTAAATTTATTTCCCTTAATTAATTTATAGTTCCCCTCTTCACTGAACTCCCTCACTCACCAAACTCCCTTCTTCACACTCTGTGCATTTAAGCAGCACTCAGTGCAGACATGAGGGGCCGAGTGGCCTACACCTGCTCCTAATCTGTATGTTCATATGTGACTGCAATCATCACTATCCCAGAATCTGGCTGCAATGTAGAAAGAAAGATTTCACCAGGTGTGCCAAAATACGATTCCCCTCCACATCTCATATTTTCTGCAAAGTTTATCAAATACCCCACCTAGGCCTCAACAGTATAAAGCCTTCCCTTCTCCACTTTCCATGATTTTTCTCAGGCAAGCCCCCTCCCCCCACCTGAGAAGACAAAAGGGCCTATCACAAGGAATTGCAGGCCCATGACTGGAAAAACATTTGCATGCTAGCAGACAGTGTTGGAACAAAGGACCCAGTCCTTGCTTCCCCAATGCACAGAAGAAGTGTTCCGACCTGTTT
Organism: Heterodontus francisci; assembly: GCF_036365525.1. Taxonomy (NCBI): domain Eukaryota; kingdom Metazoa; phylum Chordata; class Chondrichthyes; order Heterodontiformes; family Heterodontidae; genus Heterodontus; species Heterodontus francisci. The sequence continues at coordinate 121,268,967 of NC_090375.1, read as the reverse complement.
ACTCACATGACTGGCTGGCTGTTGGTTTTTTGAATTTGAACTGGCCACAGAATTTTGAACTGAGAAAGCTGTTTGTTCCTGGACTGAGAACGCCTCTCTCCTATCTGCTCTCATCTCACTCTCACCAGCTTTGGAAACCATTGAAGACATATGAACCCCAAGAGAGAAAAGTCTCCTACAGTGAACAAGGTTTAAGAAGAATACTGGGCCCCAACGAAAAGCAAGGTCTACCTACAATCAAGGACCCTACAGCGAGCTCGAAGCACAATAAAAAACCCCTCTTCAGAGATTGCCTCAAACCTCTCCATTTTATTTTTCTTCTCTTTTCTGTCTCTATTTGCATGTGCGTATCGCATATGCATGCTAGCTTAGGGGTGGCGTGTATCCGTAGGCGTTAACCGAATTAGAGTTTAAGTAAGTTTAATAAATTTCACTTTTCTTCTTTAAACCTAAGAAAACCTGGTGGGCTCATTTCTTTGCCTTATAATTGGAAAGTGGTGAACAAGGATTCGCAAAGGGCGAGCTCAAAACACAGTGTGTTTAAAATTAAACCCTGTTACAATAAGACCAGGTGAAGGCTGAGAAAGACGCTTAGACACTTTCCTCACCTGGTCGTAACACTTTTCATACCTGAGGAAGACTTCACTGCATCTTCTTTCAGGTTACACTCACACCCTCAAAAGTTGCTACTTTCCTCAAACATATTTTTCTCCTTACCACACTTGCTGCTTCTTCCTATCATTTTGCACACTATGGTAAACTGGTACGTACATGTTGAGAATACTTTCTCATGGCAAGTGTTAACTCATTTTCCCTTTTCTTGCAGCAAAAGCTGTTGTACAGCAGGAGGGATGCATCCTGCAAAGGAGGAGGTTCTGCTACTTTGCAAACATTCATCCTCACAGAAAAGTTGCCATTGACATCATTGGAAGACACACAGCAGACCATCTTGAAAATTGTGAGCTTAGCACAATCGGCTGAATTTTCAATCACGTGGGCTCAGAAAATCGTGCACTCGGAAGGCATCACTGGTTGCTGATACCTCAGGGTCCGATGTGATTTTCAAAGGGAGGGCAGAAGGGGAGAGCTTGTATACCGCAAGCCCCTAATTAATTGCTTGTTAAGCTCGTTGTAGAGCTCGTTAGCAGTCTAGGGAACAACTGTTTGGAATTTTCAATTAAGAGGCATGGGGAAAATGGAAGGTCTGGGACACATTAGGGCATAGCTGGCGGGGACACAGAGGGGAGCCATGAGTGCCCATGACAGAAGATTTAAACTCAGTTGTTCATGAAGTGTCACAGAGTTGCCATCCCTGGTGCTGAGAGGTTTGCCTTTGTGAGGACTGAATGTTTGGACTCTTTAGAGGGACGTGAGGTGGCTGGCAGCACTTGGGCATCCGAGGCGGGTTGAGGAAGCCCTGGTAAACCAATGAGTGGCAGGTGAAGCTGTTGAGATGGGAGCAGGGTACTCTGACATTGGAGAGAGTAGTGAGGAGGGGTTTCAGCAGATGAATCCTCCTGGTCAGAAGAAGGCCAGAGGACCAGAGTTAGAGGCTGCAAGGGGAAGAAGGCACTACCACTACATTGGATATGCCATCCAAGGGTCAGTTACCCGCAAATGACAAAGCACCAGTGTCGTAGGAGGCTGTGCCTATCTAGGTAGTTGGTCTCTGACATTTGTGCTCTTGTCCACAATGACCTGAGGCACCGTGGTATCCTTAGCAGTCCCATACCTGCAGCCGTCAAAGTCACCGCTGGCCCTCTGCTAACCCTGCTGTGCCATTTTCAAAATGCAGTGGCAAGCCCAGTTATGACTGCCACTGCCTTTTAAAATTGCCCTCCGTCATGTGTTCCCACCTCCAGGACATGCTCAACACCACTAATTGGATGTGAACTCACCTCTGAGTCAATTAGGGCCTTTTCCTTTAAAAGTTTCATCGCATCACTGATGCTGACATGGTGCGGGGTCAGGACTCGAAAATGACCCAGCCATCAGGGTTTTTATTACTCATTCGTGGGATGTGGGCATTGCTGGCGAGGCCAGCATTTATTGCCTATCCCTAATTGCACTTGAGAAGCTGGTGGTGAGCCGCCTTCTTGAACCGCTGCAGTCCAGGTGGTGTACGTTGTTGGTTTCTGACCAGCCCAATGAGTTGGTTGGCATCTTCCTTTTCTCTTTTTCGTCCATTTAACACATTCAGTCACACAACTACGCAGCCAAACACTGAACGTGACAACCTGATGCTACAAGTGCTTATCCTCACAATTACACACAAACTTTTGTCCCCTTCCGTTTATCTGGGTCAATCTGAAGATTCGGCCACTTTTCGAGTTGGAATGATGATGGATTTCACTACCCATTTATGGTTGTTTTATTATGTAGTGATCTGTTTCTGATGTATGCAGTTTTACTTATAATTCTGCTTATAAGCTGGAACACTGCTGCCCTGATGATCTGCAACCTTGATGCTGACCTGCTTTTTTTCTTTCACCAGGCTCCTGGGCTACTGGAAATTCACTTTGCCAAATTTTCATGCTTCCATTTCTACTTGCCTCATCCTCCACCTTCTTTAGTTACTCACACATTCTCTGTCCCTTGTAAATGTCTTTTATTTATTATTATACTATTATCTATTATCCCTATTATAACTAATACTCCTTCTCATTCTCATTGTTCCCCCTGGTATGGGGCTGATCTTCGCTCCCTTAAGTCCATGGATGCAAATTTGAGTGTTTTTGGCAAACAACTGGTTTAACCATCTGTCACCAGACCTGGCTGGACCACTTAAAGCATTATCAGATTATGCTCTCCATTGCTAAAACTGCTCACTATTCTAAGATCGTCCAGGAATGCAAAGGTAATCCCTGCCTTCTCTTTTCCACCACAAACCATCTTATTAAACCACCCTCCCCACCTCCTCTCATAATAGGTGCAAGTAGCTCATGGAATTTTTTGAAGTTGTATTTGACCCCAAGAAGAGTTTTCAACCACATATCCACACCATCACCCAGGTTGAATATTTCCAGCTGCATACCAACTTTGCACCTACCTCAGCTCATCTGGAGCTGAAACCCTCACTAATGCCTTTGTTACTTCCAGACTTGACTACTCCAGTGCTCTCCTGGCCAGCATCCCACTTTCTATCCTGTATAAACTTGTGCTCACCTAAACCTCTGCTGCCCATATCTTAACTTGCTCCAAATCTTGTTCACCCATCACCCCTGTGCTTGCTGACTTTCTTTTTTTTTATTTAGAGATATAGCACTGAAACAGGCCCTTTGGGCCACCGAGTCTGTGCTGACCAACAACCACCCATTTATACTAACCCTCATATTCCCTCCCACCTACTGACACTAGGGGCAATTTACAACAGCCAATTTACCTATCACCTGCAAGTCTTTGGCTGTGGGAGGAAACTGGAGCACCCGGCGAAAACCCACGCGGTCACAGGGAGAACTTGCAAACTCCACACAGGCGGCACCCAGAATCGAACCCGGGTCCCTGGAGCTGTGCGACTGCGGTGCTAACCACTGCACCACTGTGCCGTCGCTGGCACCTGGGCCGACAATGCCTCAATTATAAAATCTTCACCCTTATTTTCAAATCCCTCCATGGCCATGCCCCTCCCTATTTCTGTCTTCAGCCCCACAATCTCCTGCGAGATCTCTGTGCTCTTCCATTTCTGGCCCCTTGCATGTCTCCAATTTTTAATTGCTCCACCATTGGAGGTTGTATTTTTAGTTGCCTTGACCCTATGCTCTGAAATTCTCTCACAAAATCTCTTAGCTTCTCTATCTCTCTCTCCTTTTAAGGTGTTGCTTAAAACCTAGCTCTTTGATCAAGCTTTTGGTCATCTCTCCTGATATCCCCTAATGTGGCTCTTCATATAGTTCTTATTAAGTTCCTTGGGATGTTTTACTATGTTAAATGTGCTAGATAAATTTAACTTGTTATTGTTTATTTCTTTCATTATGGCTCCCATTGTCTGTTGCTAATATTGCTTCTGCCAGTTAACAATGAGGCCACACCCAAACATCAACTCCCCTGTTTTCTCAGTGCTGCCTGACGTGCTGAGCATTTCCAGCATTCTCTGTTTTTGCCTATGAAAGGAAGAAAGGAAGAAAGAAAGAAAGAAAGAAAGAAAGAAAGAACCGCTGGACATTCCAAAGTACTTCCCAACCAATGAAGTATTTTTGAACTGTAGTCACTGTTACAATATAGAAAACAAAGAGCTTTGCTTATTGTTTGAAGTTATTGTGCAAAGGGAATGAAAAAAACATTTGGATGATGTAAGAATGTGGCTCTTTGATTACAGTTTGTTTTGTTATTCATTGTTTGTTAAGTGATGCTGAAGAAATATATTTTTTACTAAAAATACTGCAGTGTTCCATTACTCTATTGAAATTAGCAAAATCTTTAGGACAGCATATGAGTACAACATGTGTTAATGATTAAAGATAACAGCTATATCATTTCAGTGTTTGGACCTTTTTGTCCACATAGAATAAAATAACTTGTCCTCAGCTAAAAATAGTGATCTGTATCATTTATAAGGCTGAGTTAGGTCAAATGTCATTCTATAACTGCTTATGTTTAAGTATTGTATCATATTATTAACAAACACTTGTGCATTTGCTTGATTACACTATTGGATTACAAATAAATGCTGTACTTAGAAGTAATTTTAGCCTGTGGGTGTAAAGTGGAATGAACATATATTTATGAGCAAGTAAGGGCAACAGACAGAAAAAAGGCAGTTCTCTACGTCTAGCTCCCATCAAAGAAGGTAGACTTGAAAGTAAGTGTCTGTGTGAAAAATGATAATGAGCATGACTAAACATAGCCAGCCGTATATGTAAGTAGACACTAATGTCAAATCACAGTACATTATAGATGTCAGACAAGTTTGCTGCACTTCCTTAGTGTACTTGACCTGAATCAATCTAATAATCTGCTATAAATGCAATACAAAGGGAAGTACTACATATCGTTGAGAACCAGCAAAACAGGCTAAACAAAATGATACAGCTGAGAAATATTGAAACCTGATTATAATTATGCACACATTTGAGATTTTACAATTGCAACTTACAAGTGAAAATTTGGCCTTTAGAAGGGTTGAGGACCAGAAACACATGAATGGAAGAGTTGTTCTTGAGTCATATCCAGTCCCTTGCCTGCAACTGCCTTAAGAAGTCCTTAATCTCAAGCAGGCTGTCAGAAGTTGGGACATAATAGGCTTTCCCTGGTATATTGGCAGGGGAGGTGATGGTGTAGTGATAATGTCACTGGATGTGTAATTCAGAGGCCCAGGCTAATGCTCTGGGGACATGGGTTCAAATCCCACCATATCAGATGGTGAAATTTGAATTCAATTAATAAAAAAACCTGGAATTAAAAGTTAGTCAAATGGTGACCATGAAACCATTGTCGATTATTGTAATAACCCATCTGGTTCACTAATGTCCTTCAGGGAAGGAAATCTGCAATCCTTACCTGGTCTGGCCTACATGTGACTCCAGATCCACAGCAATGTGGCTGACTCTTAAAAAATTAGGGAATGGCAATAAGTGCTGACATAGCCAGTGACACCCACATCTCACAAACAAATTTTTAAAAAAATCAAGGCAAGTGGCCAGCTGACTCCCCAGGAACTCTACAGAAGACCTTGTAAAACTCCACATCTACTCCTTCCTGTAGTAGACCATGTAATAGTAAAAAGGTCGGAATACCAGAGTTCACGCCATCACTTGCCACATAGAAAGAAAAGAAAGACTTGCATTTGCAGGGCCTTTTATGATCTCGGGATGTCCCAAATTCTTTACAACTAATGAAGTACTTTTTTGAAGTGTAGTCAATGTTATAATGTAGGAGGCATGGCAGCCACTTTGAGCACAGCAAGCTTTTCACAAGGAACAATGTGATAATGACCAGATAATCTGTTTTAGTGATGTTGTTCGAGGGATAAATATTGGCCCGGACACTGACAGAACTCACTCACTGCTCTTTGAAATAGTCCAAAATTAGATCTTTTACATCCACCTGAGGGGGCAGATGGGGCCTCAGTTTAATGTCTCACCCAAAAGACGGCACTCCAACAGTGCAACGCTACCCTCAGTACTGCACTGGAGAGTCAGCCTAGACTTTGTGCTCAAGTCTCTGAAGTGGAAGAAATCCACAACCTTATGACCAAGACAAGAGAGTGCTGCCAACTAAGCCACAACTGACACTGTGACACAGAGGCACAAACTCTTTAAATACCCATGGGGGAATTCTAACTCCCTCTGCTCAGTGGCGACCAGGGGAAACAGATGTTAAAATTGAGGGTCTCAATTCGCTGTTTCATTCCTGACATGCAGCAGGTCTAAGCCAACTGTTTTTCCCAGTGGCTGAGGGTGCCTGCCTGACTCAGGTGAGACCCTCATTCACATAAGCTGAAAGGGGTCCTATGATGTACGTATGCTCCACATGGCATTTTATCAGCATTCTGAGTGGAATGCCTGCCATGGGTGCCCTGCTCAGTAAAACCTGTTGGGGAAGAAGCGGAGGCCCTAAAAAGTAGATTTTAATCTATCTTTGTGGGGCCAGGAGGAGCAGGAATATCGGCTAATCAAGCAGATACACAATTATTTGTTAATAATATAATGCAATACATAAAGAAAGAAAGCCTGGGAATCTCCAGTACTGGGCTGCACTTCTTCATAACTGAGAGTGTGTCAAACCACCCAATGCTTCGCAACTGACGGAAGTGATAACAGATGACCTTGGGGCTGTTCAATCTTTGATATCTGCCAGCAGCCAGCCACTTCTTTTCAGATGGCCAACTGGCACGCAGGTTCTAAATGAGGTGTTGGCGTTAATTTTGGCTGGGCCTCTTACAGAGGTTCCTGGGCAGGCAGTCAACATTTCTCACCGGCTTCCCACACAGGACTTAAAGGTTCTCCTACTGTATAGCTTCACTAATATTTTCAATCAAAACATACACATCGCTTAAGATTGTTATTATTATTAAGATTAAATTGTTGTTAATTCTTTTCAAAAACCAACATAGTTTCTGCATAAACAGCACCTCATTAGAGTTGCTGGAGTCAGACAATTTGCATAATGGCAGCAGACCCCCATGCCACTATTGGTGCATTGTGGACTCCTGACTAGGGTTGGCCAGTCAGTTGTGGACACAGCCAGTAGATCTAGCTGGAAATTGCAGTACCAAAATCCAATTACAAAGCGATACAAAGCGACACTTCTTTACTTTAGCCCTTCAGTCTCCCTTAATACCACAGAAATCACGACGTCTCTGTGAGAGATAACTTTACTGTGAATTTCTAGCTCATTATAGGTGGTATTGAACTGCATTTGTATCTACTGGGTTGAGTCTGAAACCTAGTTTTATGTGAAATCCTTTAGTTGACAGGGAAAGGAAACTTTCACCCCAATAGTGAGGGGTGAATTCAAACCCAAGGCTTTATACTGTTGGAAATCCTGTCAGCCACTAAAAGTTCTGTGCCTTGTCCAGTGGATGTCTCCTTTTTACTGGCAAACATTGCGCCACTCACTTTGTTTATGCAGATATGACTTACAGACTGGATTACCCTGCAGATGTCTACTGGAAGAATCATGGTGCATTGACACCAGGAATGGATGGGCTGTCTTATGAGGAAAGGGTGGACAGGCTAGGCTTGTATCTGCTGAAATTTAGAAGAGTAAGAAGCAACTTGATTGAAACATATAAGATCCTGATGGGTCTTGACAGGGTGGATGTGGAAAGGATGTTCCCTGTTGTGGGAGAATCTAGAACTAGGGATCACTTTTTTAAAATAAGGGGATGCGCATTTAAGACAGAGATGAGGAGAAATGTTTTATCTCAATGGGGTTGTGAATCATTGGAACGCTCTTCCTCAAAAGGTGGTGGAAGCAGAGTCTTTGACTATTTGAAGCAGATAGATTCTTGCTAAACTTATGAAAGATAATCTGGGGTAGGCGAGAATGTAAAGTTGAGGTTACAACCAGATCAGCCATGATCTTGTTGAATGGCGAAGCAGGCTTGAGGGGCCGAGTGGCCTACTCATGCTCCTACTTTGTATGATCGTATGTATGGATATTTAAACCCCTGTGACTGACATAGCTAAGGGAAGAACTGTCCCAGCCCTTGAGAGTATCATTAAGTAAGCTCTCAGCAGATGATATAGCATGGTGCCTCTGTAATGAAGCAGAAGTGGCAAAGAGGGGTATCATAGAGCCATAGAGTCATAATGGCACAGAAGGAGGCCATTTGGCCCATCAAGTGCATGCCAGCTCTCTGCAGAGAAATCCAATCAGTCACATTCCCTAGCTTGATCCTCGTAGCCCTGTAAGTTTATTTCCCTCAACTGCCCATCCAATATCCTTTTGAAATCATTCATTGTCTTTGCTTCCACCACCCTTATAGGCAGTGAATTCCACGACTCGCGGCATAAAAAAGTTCTTCCCTGGCTTGATCCTCGTCTCACGATTTTTCTTTGTGGGAAGATGTTTACTCTGACCCTTCTTCGAACTGATAAATATCAGAAATGTAAAAGGTTTTAAGCAAGTAAAGCGGGGGGCCAGACATGGTTCAGGGCCCTGTCAACCAGAGTGGGGAGGAATCCTCGGATGAGGAGAAAGGAAGACATATCAGAAGCACTGTCATGGAAGGTAGCATCATCAGAGCAGAAGCGTTGGAGATGGAGAAACTGGGAGAATGGAATGGAGTCCTTACAGGAGGCAGGGTGTGAAGAAGTGTAGTCGAGTTAACTGTGGGAGTTGGTGGGCTTATAATGGATATTAGTAGACAGCATATCCCCAGAAATGGAGACAGAGAAGTCGAGGAAGGGAAGGGAAGTGTCGGAGATGGACCATATGAAGATGAGCGAAAGGTGGAAATTAGAAGCAAAGTTGATAATGTTTTCTAGTTCTGGGCGGGAGCAGGAAATGGCACCGATACAGTCATCAATGTACCATAAAAAAATTTGGGGGAGGGGGCCTGAGTAGGACTGGAACAAGGAACGTTCGACATATCCCACAAAAAGACAGGCATAACTAGGGCCCATGCGGGTACCAATAGCAACACCTTTTACTTGAAGGAAGTGTGTGGAGTTGAAGGAGAAGTTGTTCAATGTGAGAACAAGTTCAGCCAGGCAGAGGAGAGTGGTGGTGGATGGGGGCTGGTTGGACCTCTGTTCAAGGAAGAAGCGGAGAGCCCTCAAACCATCCTGGTGGGGAATGGAGGTGTAGAGAGATTGGACGTTCATAGTGAAGAGGAGGCGGTTAGGGCCAGGAAACTGGAAATTGTCAAAATGACGTAGGGCATCAGAAGAGTCACGGATGTAGCTGGGAAGAGACTGGACCAGCGGAGAAAAGATAGAGTCAAGATAGGAAGAAATAAGTTCAGTGGGGCAGGAACAGGCTAAAACAATGGGTCTGCCAGGACAGTCCTGTTTGTGAATTTTGGGAAGGAGGTAGAAGCGGGCTGTCTGGGGTTGCGGGACTATGAGGTTGGATCTGTAGAGGGAAGATCTCCGGAGGAGATGAGATTAGTGACAGTCCTGTGGACAGTAGCTTGATGTTCGGTGGTGGGGTCATGTTCCAGGGGGAAGTAGGAAGAAGTGTCTGAGAGTTGGCGCTGAGCCTCTGCAAGGTAGAGGTTGGTACGCCAGACAATAACAGCACCACTCTTATCTGCAGGTTTGATGACAATATCGGGGTTAGACCTGAGAGAATGGGGTGCGGCAAGTTCAGAGGGGGGCATTCATGGAGGATGAGTTAGCAATCAGGTGCAAAATGGAGAAAGAGGGAGGGGTAGAATAGAGAAGTTGGGCAGAGAATGTAACACAGAGCTAGGTGTGAAGTAAGAGCTGGATTTGGAGTAGAACACAAAGCCTGAAAGATGGCGTATGATCAGATCCAGTTGATTATGACAGAATTCCACAGACTGTACAGAATAGCACAGAAACAGGAGGCCATTTGGCCCAACTGGCCTATGCTAACATTTATACTCCACACGAGCCGCCTCCCACTCTAAGTCTCCCTTCCCTTCTTCCCTTAGATGCATCAATGCTATCTGCTTCAACCACTTGATGTAGCAGGAAATTTCACATTCTCAGCACTTCCTATGTAAAGAAATTTCTAAACTTTTTATTTGACCTGTTAGTGACTATCTTTTATATTTATGTTCCCATGTTCTAGACTTATTCACAACTGGAGACATTGTCTACACATCCACCCTATTGAACCCCTTCATGATTTTAAAGACCTCGCTTAGATTATCTTTTAGTCATCTATTTTCCAAGGAAAAGACCCGCAGCTGGCTCAATTTTCCCTGATAATTACGTCTTCTCAATTCTGGTGGTATCCTTGTAAATGTTCTCTGCACTTTCTCTAGGGTTTCAATATTCTTTTTGTAGAATAGAAACTCGAACTGCACACAATGGTCTGAATTTTATGCGGCACCAGAAGCATGTCACGTATGGCCGACCGTAATCACGTGGTGCTGGCCAATTAACATAACCAAGGTGCGGGGCCCATCCTATTGCAGGACGGGGGTCAGCTATGAAGCATTGATGGTGGTATCAACTGATGAGAATGCAGATGCTGGCACCATCTTTAAAGCACTGCCAGCCCTGCTTATACAGCTGCCTTTCACTTATGTGGTGAATCTGGAGTGCAGCTGGACCCCCTCCCAACTGCTGCTGTTACTCGTGGACCCCCCCCCCCCCCCCCCCGTACTGCTGTTGTTGCTGCTGGACCCCGCCTCCCTCTACTGCTGCTGTTATTCCTGGACACCCCTGTACTGCTGCTGCTACTGCTGGACTGCACCCCCTCTACTGCTGCTGTCCCTGCTGGACCCCCTCTGTGTTGTAGTCTTTTGAAATTGCAATTGTATTGTGCTTTGTGTACACTTGGGGCTATTGTACAACACACATGCTAGCAAAGGGAAAGTGAAAGTAAAACAGAATAAAGAAAAAGCCTTTAGGTTCAACAGTTTGCTGCTGCTGTCTCAGTGTTTACCTCACATATCTTATACCAAACCCAGCTCAACCTCACTCCAGTCCCAAGAGACATCACAACCACGACTAGGTATAAAGGATGTTGAGAAACCGGAAATATTGCTTTCAGGTATGAAAATTTTGGAAGCTTTTGTCTACTTTTGCATACAGCATATTCACTGGCAGACTGTGTTCGAGTGACACACAGGAAGCTTGTACAGTGTATACTCACACACTGATCTCTCCAAAATAACCACCTAATCCAAAAAAAATACCATCTCGGATCATTGCAGAGAAGCTTCCTCTGAAAAGGAACGCGATCCCGGGTCCTTTATCACTGCATTACTGATCAGTATGACATTGTCTATGCCCAATCTACCACCTTTTAATGTGCATTCAGAGCCATCATCCGTATCCCCACATTGGCAAAAGTGGCTGCGGTGTTTTGAAGGCGCGATAGCAGATTTCGCAATCACAGATGATACAAGCAAAAAGGCCTTGCTTCTACACTATGGAGGTGAAGAACTAGAAGATATCATTGAGACACTTACACCTGAGCAAAATGACTACAACTGAACAAAACTGCACTAACAACCTACTTTACACCCAAGAAAAACACCATCTACGTAATCATTGTCTTCTGATGCACTAAGCAAGAAGCAAATGAGACAATTGACCAATATTGCACATGATTGAGGCAACTACCAACCAAATATGACTTTGGTGATGTTGACCATGGCAAACGGGAAATGAAAACACAAATAACCGAAGGCTGTCTCTCGAGTCAGCAATGCCAAAAAGCACTCGGGAAAGGCAGACAGCTGACAGAGCTGCTGGAGTTAGCAAGATCATTATCGCTATCAGAGTCCAGAGCTACTCAAGTTGAGGCTGCTAACAGTAACTACAACATTCCAAGTTCAACTCCTGTGAACACTGTTCATCGATTACATGCCAGGAAACCGCCTGCAAAGCAACAACAGCCATCTCACAAACAGAGCTGTGACTTATCCAAAGAATATTTCTACTGTGGCGGTGCTTACCCACACTGGACAGAGTGTCCTGCTACTGATGAACAGTGTAAATCTTGTGGAAAACCCAACCACTTTGCTCGTGTTTATTGCTCATCGGCAAAATCAACTACTAAGACCAACACTGATGGAAGGATGCCACGAATGCATACCACAGCAAAAGGGTAAGACAATGTAACTAATGTAGAGGCATTTGACCCTGAACATTCTTTTGTCCTCTCTCTCAGACACAGCAAACAGCATTGTGTGACAGTGACCATTGGCTGCTCTCATAAACACAGGAGTGTCTGTCAATGTCATGAGAGACAAAAGATTCAACAAACTTCAGGATTGCCCCATTCTCTGCAAACCAGGGAATACAAAAATTCTTCCTTACAACAGTGACAAACCACTGAAAATTCTCGGAACCTTTGAAACACCAGTCTCATTCAAAGACACTAGAATGAAAGCTCTATTTTATATCATATCTGGGGAATGTATCAGTTTCCACACAGCAACAAATCTTCAAATGATTGCAGTGACATGCAAGATTCCTATACATAATGACAAAAACATTCTTGAACTGTATGCTGATCACTTCACTGGTATCAAAAAGCTGAAAGGTGTTACATGTAAGCTGCATGGAGATCCTAATATGCCCCCAGATGCGCATCAATGGTGATGAATACCATTTCATTTCAGGAAACACAGAAGGAACTTCAATGCCTACTTGACCTTGACATTATTGAGAAAGTTGGGGACAAGCCTATCGCTTGGGGCTCACCCATACAAGTCGCAAAGAGACCCAAGAATGAGAACCAGATTAGGATCTGCGTTCATATGTTGATACCAAACCAAGCCATACAATGAGAAAGCACCAACAAGCTAAGTTGCTCACTCACTACAAGGTTTTCACAATGTTGGAAATGAGCTCACCATTACAACCACATCTGATCTCGTATTACACAACAACTGTAATGTCATTCCACACTCATTGAGGGAATACTTTGCTGATATGGCACATGAAAGACACCAGGGAATAGTTAAAACCAGACCACTCCTTAGGGTAAAAGTATGGTTCCCAGGAATTTACCGTATGGTAGAGCATAAAATCAATCAGTGTTTGCCATGTCAAGCAACCACAATGTCAAATCTTCATGATCCTCTCAAGCTGTCCAAACTACTTTCAGAAACATGGATTGAAGTTAGCGTTGACTTCACAGATTTAGAGTCCTAGATAGTCATTTGCCGCACATAAGGAGGCCATTAGGCCCATCAAGTCCATGCTATCTCACCACGGGGCTATGCAGTCAGTCCCACTCCCTGGCTCTATCCCCATAGCCCTGCAAGTCTATTTCTCCCAGGAGGCCATCTAACTTCCTCTTGAAGTCATTGATCGTCTTCGCTTCCACCACTCTTGTGGGCAGCAAGTTCCAGGTCATTACCACCTGCTGCGCAAAAAAGTGCTTCTTCATATTCCCCCTGCATCTCTTGCCCAAAACTTTCAATCTGTGTCCCCTAGTCCTGGTACCATTTGTTAATGGGAACAGCTTTTCCTTGTCTAACTTATCTAAGCCTGTCATAATCTTGTAGACTTCTATTAAATCTCCCCTCAATCTCCTTTGTTCTAAGGAGGACAACCCCAGCTTTTCCAACCTCACCTTGTTACTAAAATTCTCCATCCCTGGAACCATTCTGGTAAATCTCCTCTGCACCCTGTCGAGGATCCTTACATCCTTCCTGATGTGTGGTGACCAGAATTGGATGCAATACACCAGTTGGGGCCTAACCAGAGCTTTATAAAGGTTCAGCATAACTTCCCTGCTTCTGTACTCAATCCCTCTATTTATGAATCTCAACATCGCATATGCTTTACTAACCACTCTCTCAATATGTCCTGCCACCTTCAAAGATCAATGCACATGCACCCCTGGTCCCACTGTTCTTGCACAATCTTCAGAACTGTGCCATTATGTATACATTGCCTCTCCCTATTCCGTCTGCCAAAATGCATCACCTCACATTTATCAGTATTAAATTCCATCTGCCACCTTTCTGCCCTTACTGCTAGCCTATCTATGTCCTGTTGTGGGTGGTTCATAACATCCTCACTGTTTGCCACACCTCAAAGTTTGGTGTCGTTAGCAAATTTTGAGATTCAAGATCCAAGTCATTTACGTTGCTACGAAAGTACTCCCATTTTTTGTTAAATTTTGAGGACTTGTGTTTTATTTGGGAAAACTGAAAAAGATTCCATGGATGTTTTTTCACTGGGGTCATTGAAAGGATTAAGAGGTCTTGTTTGCAAACAACATGTACTGGAAGTCACCTGTCTTTAGATAAATACCCAGCAGGGTATTGTCTTGGGGGAGATGTTTACTGAGAAGTGACAGGCCAAGATTTATAGGGGTCAGGAGGCTTGACTCTTGAGATATTGTTTTGGTTTTGCTTTGGACAGTCAGTTGCAGTTGTAAAAACTCAACTTTTCCCATCTCTCTGAAAAGACTGCCAGCTTTTCCATCTCTTTGAGAAGCTCTTAGAAGCAAGTATAAGAAATAAAGAAATTGATGCTACATTCTTCCTGAAAGGCCTGATTGAAACTCCTGATGCTGCATTTTTCCTGAGATGCTGGAAAAACCTGCTGGATAAATCCTCAACGCCGCCTGAATGAATTGCGCCAGAGAAAGATCCCAGTGACAGCTGTCTACGCGTCTTTGGGATGCCAAACCCAAAAAAGGGACAACTGACGTCTTACCATATCTTCTCTTTTTTCTTCAAGAATTAGCAACTATTTGTCCAAAGTGAATTAGCAACTATTTGTCCAAAGTATTCATTTTTGTCTTTTTTTTGTAACAGAGCTCTAAAAAGAAAATCTCTTTTTTTCCGGTTAACGTGTGTGTGTGTGTGTGTGTGTGTGTGTGTGTGTGTGTGTGTGTGTGTGTGTGTGTGTGTGTGTGTGTGTGTGTGTGTGTGTGTGTGTGTGTGTGTGTGTGAAAGGTAAAAATGGAACTTTCGTATTTCAATATGTGTGTTAATGCTTTGCCTCATTACTGGTTAAGTCTTATTTTATAATAAACTGATAATTTTGTTGTTTATTAAAGAAACCTGATGGGGGTATTTTATTCTGGGCTAAAAATAGAGTCTTGATTGACCATATCAGTAACTGGGTAAACATTTAAATATAGGTTGTTCAACTCGGAGAAAGATGCTCTTTGGTCTGCCCGAAACTTGCTGGTCTTCCAGTGCAAAGAGTTGTCCATGACAGCGTGTTGCACATTCCAAGGTGCAGGACTACGTGCTGAGGGCTGCACTGAAGCTTGGAGCAGCTGCCGGAAAGGCTCAATGGAGAAAGGCCACTGTGTAAGGTCCTCCCACCATAGTATACCAAGGGGCTTGAACCTGTGTAAAACCCCTCAGGCTGTATGCACCCAAAAAAGTTTTTGCTATGGAATGCAAATGTACCTTGCATATAAAATGGAATGGCAAGATTTGTGAGGCACCTCATGTTCTGTACCATGTTCTGTAGGAATTTGATCTCTATTGCACTTTCTGAAATGTCCAATTTGAATTGTGTTGTAATACATTATTTTTTTACAAATTTTATGAATAAAGTATATTTTTGGAAAAAATGCTAGCAAAGGGAAAGTTAAAGTAAAACAGAATAAAGAAGAAGCCTTTATGTTCAGCAGCAAGCCGCTTCTGTCTCATCACACTGTCTCAGTCTAAGCCTCACATCTTCTACTAAACTCAATGAGTCACTAAAGTCCCAAGAACATCATGCCCCACTCTACTGTTGTTATTACTGATGTACTCCCCTGCCCCTCTACTGCTGTTGTTACTCATGGACCCCCCGCAACTGCTGTTGTTACTGCTGGAACCCCTCTACTGCTGCTGCTGCTCCTGGAGCCCCCTCTACTACTGCTGATACTGCTGGAGGGCCCCCGCCGTATTGCTGCTGTTACTGCTGGCCCCACAACCCCCAGCCCCTGCCTCCACTGTTGCTGTTACTCCTGGACCTCCCAGCGCTCCTGCACCAGGACTGCGAGCCAATTAAATGGAGCGGGAACCAATTGGGACCATGTCCGAGGCAAGACTAGAGCATGGCTACCCGACCTGAACTCGATGGGATCCGATGACATGTGGCGGGTTGGGTCGGGTTGTGTCTCTCTTCCAGGTCCAAAATTCGGGCTCAGGCCGGGTCGGGCTGGACGCGGACAGAGATCAGGACAAACAGAAAAGAGAGGTTAGAAGAGTGGGAGGGAAAGGAGGGGAAAGAAACAGCTACAAATTCCGACATAAAGCACCCGAGTGAAATTAGCCCAACCCTTTACACTCTGAAATCTATTAAGTCCGGGAGAAACCGACAAGCCGGGGCAAGATACCAGTAACTGCACTAAGTACAGAAACATCAACTGAGCCCTTGCTTTAATCTATACTTGGCCAAGGATTTAAAATTATCTGGAAATAGGGAGATTAAACTTCCCAACCTGAGTTCTCTGCGGAGATTTTTTTTTGTTAATGACATCGGAACTTGATACAGTTCAGAAGCTTGTTTGTTACATTGCATGATTTCCTGAAGTGGATAGTTTTTTTCCCGCGAGTGCCCAAGGTCGCAGTGCCTTCGCCTGTTTGAAATCAGTATTTGTTGTGTTTTAAACTTTATGAACTTAATTGAACACGGGTACATCAACAACTGGCACCTGTACTCAATCACTGGTCTAAAGCCTGGCTACCCGACCAAACACGAATACATGTGTTGGGTTCGGGTCGGGTTGGGCATTTAAAAAAATTAAAGGACTTTGGCTCAGGTCGGGTTCATGTTGGCTGTTGTCGGGTCGGGCCCGGGTCAGGTTTTAATTTTCTCCCTGATCCAGGCTTTAGGCCCCACAGTTTAGTGATGCCTCGCTGGGGATTCTCCTCTAGGCTGTAAGGGAAAGGCAGGAGATCCTCTTTCCAAGGGTTGGCAAGAAGAGACCCTCCCGCCTGACCAAGCAGGCCTGGTTAGAGATCGCAGAGAAGGTCAACCCCCCTCCGAAATGGGTCCAGTGCCGCAAGAGGGTCAATGACCTCCTTCGCTCTATCAAGCTGAGTCCTCCATACCGTTCTCCTTTTTGGGGCTTGCATGTGGCTATACGGGAGGGAGCGCTACATGGGGAGGGAGTGACCACAAAGGCGATGGCAAGGGGGTGAGGCATCACCACATCCTGGCAGATGCATGGCTGCATCTTGGCGACAGGCCGCTTTCTTTCAGAGCTCATCCCCCTTACATCCCTTGAGAGCAGATATAGGGAGGTGTCATTTGGGAGACCCCATCGGGGACGAGGGGTTACCATTATCATAAGTGTCCTGTTGCTCTTCATGCAAAGTCTAACTGTGTTGGTCTTTTCACTTACAGGAGAAACGGGCCCATAACCCCAGGGAAACATCGAGGGCTGGAGGTGGGATCCCTGATATGCATCCACTGACATAAGCAGAGGAGGAAGCTTTTGAGCTAGTGGGGGCCCAGGGTGGCCAAGTAATTGCAGATAGTGAGATTGGAGTGTCAGCACAAGAGAGTGAGGAGACATTGTGTTCATGTGTCCTCCACCACACGTCTGGAGATCCACATCATGCATGGTTGGCATGAGGAGAACTGAACAACTTAATCCACAAATGTTTGTATTCCCTCATACAGGTCATGGCACTTAGGAGGTTGGTGGGCACGTACCTAGGCTTAGATTCAGGGGCACAACCTGGTGAGAGCACCTCACATGTGCTCAAGCAGCTGACAGAGGCCATGACAACCGAGGCCACTAACAGTCAGAGGACTGTGGGTGGCCAGCCCCAGGCTGAACCCTTGGCTGATGACGAGCCTCTGGTGTCGGCAGCACAGAACATGCTGGAGTTACAGAGTGAGGTAAGGGAACATCCGATGGTGTTGCCAGAGGCAATGCATGGCCATGAGTGGTCGATGGAGTCCATCCATGCCATGAATACTTCCATATCTCAGGCATGTGAGCACATGGCTTCCTCCATCGAGAGGTTGGCGACCCTCATGGAGAGCCTGATTCCACAGATGTGCGCAGACCTCAACGCAGCTGTGGCAAGGCAAGAGAGGAATGAAGCACTTGGCATTTTCGAAGATCTTCGTCTGTCTTACTTTAGCAGGGAGGTTCAAGTGAGTTTTGAAAGGGAGGAGGAGAGTCTGCCCTCCACAGCTGGGATCTCCCCTCAGGGCACTCCGAGTGTGGACAGTGGCTCCTCAGCTCCTCGGCCAGTGAGTCCAGCTCTAGCAGCCGGGACAACTGAGGAGAGCCCTGAATCCGTGCAGAAACCCTCAGCCAGCCAGGGCCCGCCAGGCTTCAGGCACCCACAGGGCATCTGCCAAAGTCATCCCAGGCCAAGTGGCAGCCTGATCCACAGCATGCCTCCTCCTCAGCTGCCAGCGCCGGGGTCACACCGTGTAGAAACACACAAAAGTGTATTAGGAAGAGCACCTAGGTGCACTGGGGTTTCACGGATATATTCCTTATGGTCTTGTCATTGGTTGCTCCAATTGTGTGAATAGAGGTCAAAATCATTGCTGTAAATGGCTCATGCTTTCATTGCTGCCTTGTCAGATGCAACCTTCACCCTTGCTCCCTTAATGGGCTGCCGGTGTAGGCACAGGCCACATTTGGTCAGCTTCTCAGATATGTCAGAGCACCTGGTGAACTTGGACCCTAGGCACTGGAGTGCGACAGGAAGGAGGCAACAGGCGGAATACAGTGAGATGAGTCTTTACTGAGTTCACTGTGAGAGGCCATCTTGCTGGCAGGAACCGTATGTATGAGATTGTCCCATGCCTCCCTTGCACGTCTCTCAATGGCCCTGGCCTCCAGTGCAAGGGTTTCAATATCCAGTGGTGCCTGCTCAGTAACATCCTCCACATCCTCCCCGTCAGATGAAGACTGGAGATTAATCATGTTATCATCATGCAAGGCCTCCCTCCTCTGCAGTGCTAGATTGTGCAGAGCACAGCAGACCACCATGATCCACGAGACCCTTGCAGGAGCATACTGCAGGACTCCACCGGATGATCCAGTCACTAGAATCTCATCTTCAGCAGCTCAATGGCCTGTTCATTAGTCCCTCGGGTAGACCCATGGCAGGTGTATTTCTCCTCTGCTCCAGTGTGAGCATTCCTCACAGGCGTGAGTAGCCATGTCTTCAATGGGTAGCCCTTGTCCCCAAGAATCCATCCCTGAAGGCAAGCAGGAGGCTTGAAAAACTGTGGTGCCTGGGACTATCGAAGTATGTAGGCATCATGGCTGCTTCCCAATAAGCAGGCACACACCTGTAGGAAACACTTTTGGTGGTCACTGACCAGTTGTACATTGAGTGACTGGAAGCCTTCCTGTTGCTGAAGGCCACTGGCTGCTCAGTGGGAACCTTGATAGCCACATGTTAGCAGTCGATCACACCTGGCAGCCAGGGGAATCCAAAGATAGCACCGAAGCCGATGGCCCTCTTCGATTGACTGTCAGGGTCGGTCCAATATTGCACATAGTCTCCGGTCATCTTGAACATGGCATTCGTCACCTCCTTAATACAGCGGTGGGCTGGGAGACCCCACACATGTCCCCAATGCAACCCTAGAAAGAGCCAGATGCGTAGAAGTTGACGACCATGGTGATCTTCAGGCTCACTGGCACTGGTGTCCACCATGGGTCGCAGCTCATTCTGCAGCATGGTGCATAAGCCGGCTCTCCCTGGAGAACCTCAGTCTTCGCTGGGACTGCCACTTAGATATTTGCAGGTGTTCTAGACGAGTCCGGTACACTCTTTGGCGTGGATAGACTCTTCTTGGTGTGGCTGGCTGCTGCTGCTCTCCTATTGAAGCTTCTTGGGTGGGCCCAGCTCCCTCCCTCCCTCTGAGCCACTGCTGCACGGCATGGGGGTCCACAAAGACTGAGTGTATGAGACCCATGCCAGCTAATCTCTGCTCCTCCCGTGCACTGTCCTTGGAGAGAGGATCTTCCCATGCCACGCCCCTCTGCAGATGCGCTAATGCCGCTCAGCACCCACCCTTGCAGAGATCCCAGTACCTGAGAGTGCACTCACCGTTGGACCTGAGACTGCGCCCACCCATGCAGAGAGCCAAGCACTGCAGGCCGACAATGGCCTCCGCTCTGCCTCTTCCCCGATCCACTGCTCCCCATGGCTGCCTTCCCATGGCAGCACTGAGGTATTGCCACATGTAACCGACTGGGATTCTGAAGGCACGTGATCCCCTTGTGCCATTGACTATATTTGAAACCCATCATAAAATCTGTTTTAACTTAATGCAAATGCATTTTAACTTGCTGCTTATCAATTCAAATTGTAGGCCCACTGATTTGTGGCAGCAACGACGCCTTGGAACCTTCCTGTTGCTGATAAAATCTGGAAAGTCGCAACGTCGGGTTGCCAGGAGAACGTGTCAACACCAGTTTTTTGACACCCATGCCTCCACTCCTGCTCCTAATGGTCAGATAAAATTCTGCTCAATATACCAATTGGGATCTAAACAAGGTTGTATATAAATTTAACATTACCTTCTTGTGTTTGTATTCTATTCCTCTGGAGGTGAACCCCAATTGTTTGCACTCGATATGACCTTATCAGGTTGTGATGCCACCTTTAGCAATTTGGTTATCTGTTTTCCCAGATCTCTTTGCTCCTCTACACCATTTGGTTTCTTACCCACCAACAACTTAGATTTTTATGGCATATTTAACATAACAAAACATTTCAAGGTGTTTCACAGGATCATTATAAAACAAAAAAATGACACCGAGACAGATAAGAAGATATTAGGTCAGATGACCAAATTCATGGTCAAAGTGGTAGGTATTAAGGAGTGTATTGAAGGAGGAAAATGAGGGAGAGAAGCAAAGAGGTTTAGGGAGGTTTAGGGAGGGTATTCCAGAGCTTAGGACCTAGGAAGCTGAAGGCATGACCACCAATGGTGGGGGGATTAAAATTGGGGATGCTGCGGTGTCCAGAATTAAGTGAGCGCAGATATCTCGGAGGGTTGTGTGACTGGAGGAGATCACAGAAATACAGAGGGATGAGGCCATGAAGGGATTTGAAAAAATGGATGAGAATTTTTAAAACAAGACATTGTTTGATGGAAAGTCAATGTAAGTCAGTGAGCACATGGGTGATGCGAGTTAAGACACAGGCAGCAGAGTTTGGATGACCTCAAGTTTACAGAGGGTAGAATGTGGGAAACCAGCCTGGAATGCTGGACCACAAGTATCCTAGCGGCCGGTGCTGGTAAGATTGGCAGGGTAATTTTGTACAACCAATAATATATTTGCACTAATATTTTGTTCTTTATTACAAGGCCTTTTATTTTATATAAAATATTTCACAACAGAAGATGCTACAAGCACACAGCAGCCCTGTTAGGATCTGTAAAGAGAAGACACATTAACACTTCAGTGAGGCATGCATTTTTCAAAGTGGAGGCGGGAAACAGGAGCCTGGTCTGGGTTTTGGTCTGAAACCTGCCACCTCTGGGAAGCTGATTCAGATTGCAATTTTCAAGTGGGAAATCCTTAATTGGCATGGAGTCAGGCTTCCTGCTCATTTAGAACCAGTGGGATTGAAAATGACAGTGGTTCATATCAAGTGTGGGGCTCATATAGCCTTTCATGGCAGCCATCACTGAGGCTGCTGGTTGTCCTGAGGGAGAGATCTGCCTTCCACAGCACCAGAGGGAAGCGAGACGTCACAGGGGAGCTGGAGGCCTGGCACTAGGAGCAGGGCAGGCCCTCACTTCATCGATACCCACCTGGATCTAATGCTGTAGACTGTGAAGGAAAGGAGGGTGGTCCTCTTCCCAGAGAGTGACAGGAGGAGGCTACCTCGTTATACAGCAGGGGCACCTCTCTGTTCGGTGTTATCCCCCTCCGCCCCCTTTTCCACATCCTCTCTTACCTCCTGCTCCTCCCCTGATAAGCTCTCCTTCCAAGGTCTTACTATCCTCAAGGCCCACACCTCTCTAGAGGACCATGTTATGGAGAACGCAGCAGACCTCAATAATGACCGAGACGCTTTCAGAAGAGCATTGGAGGGTTCCACCTGACCGATCCAGGCACCGGAATTGCATCTTCAGAAACCTGATGGCCTTCTCAATGGTTGGCCTGCTGAGTAGGTGGCATTTGTTGTTTCGCCTCTGTGTCTCTGTCTAGGGCTCCCACAGAGGGGTCAGTAGCCATCTCGTCAAGGGATTTCCATTGTCCCCTTGGATCTGCACTTTGGGGGATGGAATGAAGATCTGAGGCAGTCTGACTGGCAGAGGATGAAGGAGTCAAGGCAGCTGCCAGGAAAGCAAGTGCAAACATGGAGGAAGCTGTTGTGGTAGCGGACCAGTTGGACGTTGAGGGAGTAAAAGCCCTTCCTGTTGATAACTCTCATTGGCCAATCACTGGGTGCCTTGATGGCCACAGAAGTATGATCAATGATGCCCTGCACCTGAAGGAATCCATTGATGGTGTCAAAATACAATGCACTCTGTGCCAGCTCAGACCCATCTGTGTCAAAGTGGGTGTAGTCCCTGCCCTCCTGAAAAGGGAATCCGTGACCTGCCTGGTGGCCTAATGAGCTACTAATTGCAGAATGGCACCTCGGTCCACAGTTGATCCCTGGAATGACCCGGTTGTATAGACATTCAGACCACCTGAGACCTGGATGGCTGCAGGTAAGGGGGTGCCATTGAGGGCCATAAGGCCTCAGGTCATTATGAATCAGAGCACACAGGACCGAGAACATCTGCCTGGATAGTGACAGCCTCCTACAACACTGTGCTCTGCCATTCGCAGATAGCTGACTCTTGGGCTGTGCATCTGATGTCTTGGGTAGTGCCTTCCTCCTTTTGCAACCCCCCACTGTGTTCCTCTGGTGTCTGCTGCCCAGGAAGTCACATATGCTGCAGCTCATTCTGGCTGTTCCGTCCAATGTCAGAGTCGCCTGCTCTCATCTGATCTCCATCAGCTGGGCCTTGAACGCTGACTAGGCCTTCCCATGCCAACCCCAGGTGCCACAATGGTGCCAGTGGGGCTCACTTCTCTATCTAGTCTTATGTCAATCTCCAATGTAGCATTTAACTCCTACATCTGCAACAATATCCTTAGTGAGACACATCTGAGGCAGCTAAGCTTCATCTGTTTTAAATTAAACAGCCATTTCCATTGCCCTCATTTCTCTCCACAACGCTCATGTCCTCACGACCTGTCATGTTTCCCCCATAGAATTTTCCCCATTCTCAGCCTTTAACCATAGCTTCCTGCTCTTGACAAGCCTGTTAATGAGCTCTTAAATGAGCTCAACGGGCAATTAATTGGACGTGGGATCCCAACCCATTCCTCCCTGCCGGCTGAAGTTTGGATCGTGTTCCAGAGGCAGCAGGACCCACTGCCGACCTCCAAGAACGTGACCTTCAAATTACACTTGCTGCCGTCCCAGCTCTCAGTGGGGATTGAAAATTTGGCTCATGATATTTGTGGTATGTTGGCACAGACAATCACTAGACAGATGTAGATTTAAATTATTGTTTTGCAGCTTTCCTGCAGAACACTGGTTAATCAAACTATGAAAGCTTTTGTATAAAACTTCCTGTAATGTAGTCAATTCATATTCAATATTTAATGTAACAAAATTTAGCATTAATGTGAATATCTTATTTTGCTGTTGAGTGAAAGCTTGCTCAGTCTGTTGCTTTTGGTCAGTCTTTAGCCTGTGTGCCCTAAAATGGCAAGAACCTCGTCATTAAAAGGTTTTCAGTTTGTCTGATTATGTTATGATTTATAAAGACTCCTAAAATTTTATGGGTTTCACTGAGTCATGTCTGCAGGATTCCACGAAGAGGCCTATCTCTTGTAGCCAGCTCTCTGTTTCCTGCAAATCCCAGCAAATGCCTTTTATGCACTTTCTTTCCATTACTAACAAAATGAGGAAAAACATTTTACTACAGAACTCAGCCTGTGCCAAAACTTACCTAACAGCAAACGGGCACTGAGTGAATTTATAAAACTTTACACCCAACATGAATGAAGTTTTGTATTGCGTAAAATGATGGTGTTCTCTCTTACTCAACTTACAAAGGCTCGACATTAAATTAATGTAACTAACTCAACACTTCTGACAGTAATACTAGTACTTGAAGTCTTGTCAAAGCTGCACTATTGTTTGAAATAGTTCTGTTGGAAAAGTATGGCACTGTTCATTTATTAGTGCTTTCAATATGAAAGTTGCTGCCAACATCTTAGGGAGAAGCAGGGTAATTTTATGAGTCATTGTTCCAAGCGTATTAATCATTCGAAAATTCTGGATGGCAGAGCCCATGTATTCAACATGCACTGCCAGTGGTTGAGGTGCCCCAAAGAACAGACTTATAAAATTACCTTCAAAGCTCTTTATTTATGGAAAGATTTGGTGTGTTTTATATATTATGATTTTGAAGCCACTGTTGCATACAGAATTGGGGCCCTTGTAGTTATAAACTGTGAAGGTGAATGTTCTCAGCTGTTTGAAACATGGGGCAGGTAGGCACCTTAGATATGCCTGGAGTGGTGCAGATGCCAATGCAAATGAAGTGCCTTCCCCTTGATTCTGCAAACTCTGGTGAGATCTGTGGTAGAGGATATCAGCAGGCAAAATCCCAGTGCTACTGCTGAGCTCGTGGCTCAATGCATTTTCAAGGTCAGTATATCTATTTACATGCTGCTGTTTAGTTTTTTTTTATTAATGCCAATGAAATTGCTCACAGTAAGTTGGAGGTTATGCTGTTAATAAGGACAGGAGTATTATGCTAACTAATAATCAACATATTATTCTGCTGCACAGTTGGAGCTGTGCCCTTTAATGCTGCAAGTTCAAATTGTTGTAAATTTGGCCTGAGCTTAGCGAGAGGCAAAATCCTATCCAAGCTCTTCTGAACATTAAAAGAACTCATCTTTGGATGATTGCTCTTTCCTAGAACTAACTAAACTCTCAGAAAGCTTAGACAAAGTCAATCAAGCATTGGCCCAGTGTGGGAATTTTGTCCTTCAGAATGCAACCAGCTTTGTCTGTGGTTGCACTACTGAGTTGCTCATAGTGTTACCTTCCAGCCTACATCTGTATGTTTGCTCAGCATGTAACAGTACTGATTCAGCTATTTTTGGGGTTGTGGGGAGTTGCTATGGTTGGGGAATAATAGGTGGTAATCATCAGGAGGTTTTATTCTAAAGCCATGAGACTTCATGGAGTCTGATTCATCCTGCATGGTGTCGAGCTACTTGAGCGTCTTGGAACTACATTCATCCAGACAGGTGGAAAGCATTCCATCACTTTCCTGACTTATGCCTTCTAGATGGTGGAAAGGCTTTGGGGAGCCAGGAGGTGAGTCACTTGCTGTAGAATACCCAACCTCTGACCTGTTCTTGTAGCCACAGTATTTATGTGGCAGGTGTAGTTAAGTTTCTGGTTAAACGTACAACTGAGTTTCAAAAGGCATTTGATAAAGTGCCACATAACAGACTTATTTATAAAATATCAGCACATTGGATTAAAGGGACAGTGGTAACCTTTGTAGTGGATGTTGGTGAATTGTTGTTTTGCTGACTGGAGTTGGGTTCCCCAGGGGTCAGTATTAGGACCAATGTTTTTCTTGTTGTATAGAAATGACCTGAACTTGAGTGTAGGGAGCACAATTTTGTAGTTTATGGATGATAAAAAACTTGATGGGCTGACTTTTACCCTCGAAGGACGGCAGCAGTCCACCAACTGAAAAGTCGGTGGCAAACCCACCTCCACCTGGCCTGGGGATCCGATCCACAATTTGCAGTCCCCAGGCCTTTAATTGGTCTGAAGCAGGACTCTATCTCTTTGAGGCAGGAAGTCCCGTCTAATGGAGCTGCAGCCAATCAGCGGGATGGCAGCTGTTAGTCCCAGAAGCACCACTGGGAGTGATGGCCACTGCTGGGACTGCAACCCAGCTTCAAGAACAAGAGGAAGGACGAACCTGGGAAAAGGTAAGTTTTTGGGGCATTGGTGGTGGTGATCAGTCAGGGGGACTGGGGGGAGGGGTGGGGGGGGGGTGGTGGCGTGTTCGGTATTGGGTGTAGTTGGGGCATCAGGGGTGGCACTCTGTCGGGCACAGGGTGCCTGATCATGAGGACACCCCCCATGCCAGAAGAAATCTGCCGGCTTTTGTCAGCCTGGGCCACCCGACCAGCCAAGGGTAAAATTAGCATGAGGGCGGGCAGAAGCCCTTACGTGGCCGTTAACTGGCCACTTCAGGGCCTTGATTGGTCTGGAGCAGGCAAGCCGGTTTTGGCCAATGTCGCCCTGTGTAAAATGGCGGCCGAGACAGCAGCATATCGGGAAGGGCCCCCCAAGCCTCCCACACCATTTTACGCACCACACCACCAACCACCTCCCCCCCACTACAAACATGCTCTTTGGGGGATCGTAAAATTCCGGTCGATAACTTTGTAAATAGTGAGGAGGTAAATAGCAAAATTCAGGAGGACATTGTCATGCTAGGCACCCACCTGCCAAGAATGAAGCACATTAATTTTGTCATGAACATTGATTTTAAAATGCGACTGGAGTGAAGAAAGGACTTGTTAAACAAATTAGCCATGGCTGGAAAAGACATTTGCATATCAACAGACAGTGTTTGGAAGGACAAAGCAGCCATTCCCTGACACATTCAAATCCCCTCTAAACCTCCTGCCCCTTACCTTAAATCTATGCCCCCTGGTTATTGATCCCTCCGTTAAGGGAAAAAGTTTCTTCCTATTTACCCTATTTATGCCCCTCATAATTTTGTATACCTCAATCAGGTCCCCTCTCAGCCTTCTCTGCTCTAAGGAAAACAACCCTAGCCTATCCAGTCTCTCTTCATAGCTGAAATGCTCCAGCCCAGGCAACATCCTGGTGAATCTCCTCTGCACCCTCTCCAGTGTAATCACATCCTTCCTATGGTATAGATCTCTCCTGTCTTCTCCGACCTCTTTCTCACAAGCCTCTGAATCCACTGAAGACACATGAACCCCAAAAGAGAAAAGTCTCCTACAGCGTACAAGGTTTAAGAAGAATATTGGGCCTCAACGAAAAGCAAGATCTACCTACAATCAAGGACTCTACAGTGAGCTCGAAGAACTGTAACAAAAAATCTTCAGATATTGCCTCAAACATTTTGACTTTATTTCTTCTGTTTTCTTTCTGTCTCTGACTGCACGCATGTATCGCCTGTGCATGCCAGTGTGGGCGTGTTGTGTATCCATGGGCATTAACCGAATTAGTGTTTAAGTTTAAGTTTAATAAAATTTCACTTTTATTCTATAAACCTGAGAAAACCTGTTGTGCTGGTTTCTTTGCCTTATAATTAGAAAGCAGTGAAAAATGATTCACTAAGGGGGAGCTGAAAATGTAGTGTGTTTAAAAATTAAACCCTGTTACAGTAAGACCAGGTGAAGGCTGGAAGGGAACCATAGACTTTTTTCTCACCTGGTCGTAACAACATAGACAGATTGGTGAAATGATCAGAGATATGGCACATACAATTTAATGTGAATATGTGTGAAGTGATGCACAAGGAAAAACATGGGGAAGCAGCATAATCTAAACAGTACTTTTTTTTTTAGAGATACAGCACTGAAACAGGCCCTTCGGCCCACCAAGCCTGCGCCGACCATCAACCACCCATTCATACTAATCCTACACTAATCCCATATTCCTACCACATCCCCACCTGTCCCTATATTTCCCTACCACCTACCTATACTAGGGGCAATTTATAATGGCCAATTTACCTACCAACCTGAAAGTCTTTTGGCTTGTGGGAGGAAACCGGAGCACCCGGAGAAAACCCACGCAGACACAGGGAGAACTTGCAAACTCCACACAGGCAGTACCCAGAATTGAACCCGGGTCGCTGGAGCTGTGAGGCTGCGGTGCTAACCACTGCGCCACTGTACCGCCCTACTTTACTGAGGGAGATGCAAAAGCAGAGGGTCCTTGGGGTGCATATTCATAAATCTTTAACGGTAACAGGGCAGGTTCAGAAGGTGGTTAAGAAAGTGTATGGGATGCTTGGCTTTGCAAATAGTGGCATGGCATTCAAAAACAAGGAAGTCATGCTGAACCTTTACAAATCTTGGGTTAGGCCTCAGCTGGAGTATTGTGTATAATTGTGGGCACCACATTATAGGAAGGATGTCATGGCCCTGGAGAGGGTGCAGAGGAGATTTATTAGAATCATACCAGGGTTGATGAAGTTCTGCTATATGGAGAGATTGGAGTAGCTGGGATCTTTCTCCTTAGAATTTCTCCTTACAGAAATCTAACAGAGGTATTCAAAATTATGAAGGGTTTTGATAAAGTAGGAAGAATCTGTTTCCACTGGCAAGTGAGTCTGTGACCAGAGGTCATAGATTTAAAATTGGTGACAAATGAAGGAGAGGGGAAATGAGAATTTTTTTTTTCACATACAGTTCTGAAGATCTGGAATACCACCTGAAAGGGTGGTGAAAGTAGATTTCATAGGAACTTTCAAAAGGCAATTGGACACGAACTTGAAGAGGACTAATTTACTGGCTCATGGGGAAAAAGCTAGAGTGTGGCACCAAATTGGACAGCTCTTTCAAAGGCACAGGCATGACTGGACAAATCTGCGCTGTACGATTCTAAAGGGGGAGAAATTCATTTGTGTAACGCCATTTCTGTGTGGCCCGCGTGGCATTTTTCATCGATATTATTTTGCTTCCTGCTCACGGGGCAGGAATCAATGTCAGTCTGCATATCTACACAAACAAATTTCTCCCCCAATGATTCTATGAGTCACGTGTTGACCGGAGTAGGTAGAGACAGGACTAATAAAACAGTTGAGCTTTCATGACAACCCAGCAGTTTTTATGACAATTTTTTAAATGTATTGAATTCAATTTTACAGGTTAACATGGTGGATTAGAACTCCCAACCTCTGGGTTTCCTGTCCAGTACTATAGCGCCTCTGCTACTGTACCCTAGCCACAGATATGCTTAATAAGAGGTTATTTTAATTTTCTAATTTTTGTATGTTTCTTTAAACATCTTACATTTTTTAATATTTGTATTATGTTTTAATATTACAGACTGGACCACACTATCACTGCGGTCTCTCTTAAGACTTCCTGTTATTCATCTGCTATAAGGAGAAAGATGATAAGATTCAGGGTGACAATTGTAGAGTTAGCAAGCTGAGCAGGCACCATAGGTGGCCTACCTGCCAGTAATAAGCTGCCCTGTCTGGAGATCTGTATGGGAATACTTCGCCATGATCCTTGGACAATACTTCAAAGGCTACACCTCTCTCATGAAGTAATAATTGAGTTGTGCCAGCTGCCAGACAGCTGCAGGCACAGCTTGCTGGAGAGACCTTCAGCTAACTGAGACTGGAGACCACTGCCAAATGAGGATGTCATCATGATCTCCTCTGGCAACAGACACAACTTAGTTCCAGACTAGCATGTAACACTCCTCCACAGCTCCCCAAGTGTCCCAGTTGGAAATTATTTTGCTGCTCCTTCATCTGAGCGTTTCCCCATTTTGCCCAAATTATCAGCATCATATTCACATCAGCGACAGAGAAATATATCCCTGAAAACGATTCCGACAACTTTCGTGCCGATTAAAATCACAGTGCCTCTCCATAGGGTCTACAATTACATCAAAATTACTGTACACAAACAGGCTGTTCAACTCAACTCTTCTGTGTTAGTGCTTTATTTTATTTTATTTATCTCAGGATGTGAGCATCACTGACAAGGTCAGCATTTATTGTCCATCCTTAATTGCCCTTGAGAAGGTGGCAGTGAGTCACCTTCTTGAACCACAGCTGTCCATATGGTGAAGGTGACTATGTTGTAGATTTTGTACAACTGAGTGGCTTACTTGGCCATTTCAGTTAAGAGTCAACTACATTGCTGTGGCTCAGGAGTCACATATAGGCCAGACCAGATAAGAAGAGCTGATTTCCTTCCCTATAGGAATTTAGTGAACCAGATGGGGTCATCATTACTGGTATTAGCTATGTTTTATTCCAGATTTATTTAATTAACTGAGCTTAAATTTCACTGTTCCCGTAGTGGGATTTTGAACTCATGGGGCTGAATTTTACAAGCCCCCCGATGCCGGGGGACGTGGCAGGCGCCCAAAAAACACTTCCAGGAGAGGCCCGCCACTGGCCTCGACGCTGGGAAGGTTCGCCGCATTTTATCGGCAGCAGCAAGGCCTCAGGGCAGCCCCCCGCCCACTGCTCGGTGGCACAGCCATCTTTTTTTAAAATTTATTCATGGGATGTGGGCGTCGCTGGCCAGGCCAGCATTTATTGCTCATCCCTAATTGCCCTTGAGAAGGTGGTGGTGAGCTGCCTTCTTGAACTACTGCAGTCCATGTGGGGTAGGTACACCTTCAGTGCTGTTAGGAAGGGAGTTTCAGGATTTTGACCCAGCGACAGTTAAGGAACGGCGATATAGTTCCAAGTCAGGATGGTGTAGACTTGGAGGGGAACTTGCAGGTGGTGGTGTTCCCATGCATTTGCTACCCTTGTCCTTCTAGTTGGTAGAGGTCGTGGGTTTGGAAGGTGCTGTCGAAGGAGCCTTGGTGCATTGCTGCAGTGCATCTTGTAGATGGTACACACTGCTGCCACTGTGCATCAGTGGTGGAGGGAGTGAATGTTTGTAGATGAGGTGCCAATCAAGTGGGCTGCTTTGTCCTGGATGGTGTCGAGCTTCTTGAGTGTTGTTGGAGCTGCACCCATCCAGGCAAGTGGAGAGTGTTCCATCACACTCCTGACTTGTGTCTTGTAGATGGTGGACAGGCTTTGGGGAGTCAGGAGGTGAGTTACTCGCCGCAGGACTTCTAGCCTCTGACCTGCTCTTGTAGCCATGGTATTTATACGGCTACTCCAGTTCAGTTTCTGGTCAATGGTAGACCCTAGGATGTTGATAGTGGGGGATTCAGTGATGGTAATGCCATTGAAAGTTAAGGGTAGATGGTTAGATTCTCTCTTGTTGGGGATGGTCATTGCCTGGCACTTGTGTGGCATGAATGGTACTTGCCACTTATCAGCCTAAGCCTGGATATTGTCCAAATCTTGCTTCATTTCTACACAGACTGCTTCATTATCTGAGGAGTCACGAATGGTGCTGAACATTGTGCAATCATCAGCGAACATCCCCACTTCTGACCTTATGATTGAAGGAAGGTCATTGATGAAGCAGCTGAAGATGGTTGGGCCTAGGACACTACCCTGAGGAACTCCTGCAGTGATGTCCTGGAGCTGAGATGATTGACCTCCAACAAACACAACCATCTTCCTTTGACCTCAGTTTTGCTAGGGCCCCTTGATGCCATACTCAGTCAAATGCTGCCTTGATGTCAAGGGCAGTCACTCTAACCTCACCTCTTGAGTTCAGCTCTTTTGTCCATGTTTGAAACAAGGCTGTAATGAGGTCAGGAGCTGAGTGGCCCTGGCGGAACCCAAACTGAGCGTCACTGAGCAGGTTATTGCTAAGCAAGTGCTGCTTGACGGCAGTGATGATGACACCTTCCACCACTTTACTGATGATTGAGAGTAGGCTGATGGGGTGGTAATTGGCCGGGTTGGACTTGTCCTGCTTTTCATTTACAGGACATACCTGGGCAATTTGCCACATTGCAGGGTAGAGGCCAGTGTTGTAGTTGTACTGGAACAGCTTGGCTAGGGGCGCGGCAAGTTCTGGAGCACAGATTTTCAGTACTATTGCTGGAATATTGTCAGGGTCCATAGCCTTTGCAGTATCCAGTGCCTTCAGTCGTTTCTTGATATCACGCGGAGTGAATCGAATTGGCTGAAGACTGGCATCAGTGATGCTGGGGACCTCAGGAGGTGGCCGAGATGGATCATCAACTCAGCACTTCTGGCTGAAGATTGTTGCAAATTCTTCAGCCTTATCTTCCACACTGATGTGCTGGGCTCCCCCATCATTGAGGATGGGGATATTTGTGGAGCCACCTCCTCCAGTTAGTTGTTTAATTGTCCACCATTCACGACTGGATGTGGCAGGACTGCAGAGCTTAGATCTGATCCGTTGGTTATGGGATTGCTTAGCTCTGTCTATTGCATGCTGCTTAAGTATTTAAATAAATTTAAATACATGCAAAAGCACTTACCTTGCCCTGACAGCCGTCCCACACTGAAATTTCAACCGGTGGCTGGAACTCCCGTGCCTTCGGATCTCCGTTCGGAGATCCGAGGCATGACACTGGTGGGGAGGGGGAAGGAGTGAATTTTTCAGGGAGGGGGGAGCGGCAAAAATGAATGCAATTGGTTGCGGGGATGGTGAGAAGGAGTTGAGGGTCAAAGGGAATAAAGTATGGGGGAGAATGTTCGGGATATGAATGAAAGTTTTTTCTGCGGGGAGAGGGCAACTTATATGTAGATCACTCGTGTGGGGGGGGGAAGTGGGAGAGGAGTTTCAAAGACATTATGAAATTTTATTTTTATTTCCCAGAGACCGGGACCTTTAAAACTTCAAATGTAAGTGAAGGGCTTGAAGCCCTTTAAAAATGGCACCGGTGTCTACACGGTTGTGCCGGACACCATTGCCGGGGACGGAGCGGCCGCCCCCTCTACGTCATTGGGGGCAGTCGTTCCGCCCCCTCCATGTTAATGAGCTGTCGCGCAAAATCAGGCAGCGGCTCCATGGCGAATGTCTCGAGAACGGTGGTGAGCTATTAAAATTCAGCCCATGGTCTCCGGATCATTAGCCCAGGTGTCAAGATTACTGGTACCATAACATATTGACTATGCTACTGTTCCCTCTGGGATGAAATTTAAGGGAAATCCCTCACATGCACAATAGTCCTAATCACATGTGCCCAACCTGTTTACATACCCCTTTATCCACCCCCCCCCCCCCCCTTCCTTTACCCACCTACCTATTCTAACCTCCTACTTCTACTGTGGCAGGTGGTACTAATGATTTGCAGATTATAGTCAACAACATCTCAACTAAAGAGTCTTTAAATTTGTGGCCTTGGAGCTCGACAAAAACTGTAGAAGCAAAATGGCTGCCTTAGATCCTTTCAGCTGCTGCAACAGCCCTGGATTTTCTTCCATGTTGAAGGCAGACTGTCTATGGAGGGTGCTAATAGAAACAACAACAACAACAATTTATATTTATGTAGTGCTTTTAACATGATAAAATGTCCCAAAGCGCTTCATAGGAAAACAAAATATGACACCGAGCCACATAAGGAGATACTAGGTCAGATATCTAAAAGCTTGGTCAAAGAGGCAGGTTTTAAGGAGTGTCATAAAGGAGGAAAGTGAGGGACAGAGGCGGGGAGGTGTAGGGAGTGTAGCCCAGAGCTTAGGGCCTAGGCAACTAAAGGCACGGCCATCAATGGTGGAGCAATTAAAATTGGGGATGTTCAAGCAACCAGAATTGGATGAGCACAGATATTTTGGATGGTTGTGGGGCTGGAGGAGATTACAGACATAGGGAGGGGTGAGGCCATGGAGGGATTTGAAAACATGGATGAGAATTTTAAAATCAGGACATTGCTTGACCGGGAGACAATGTAAGTCAGCGAGCACAAGGGTAATAGGTGAACAGGACTTGGTGCAATTTACAACACGGGCAGCAGAGTTTCGGATGATCTCAAGTTTAAGGAGGGTAGAATGTGGGAGACTAGCCAGGTGTGTGTTGGAATAGTCAAGTCTAGAGATAACAAAGCCATGAACGAGGATTTCAGCAGCAGATGAGCTGAGACAGGGGCAAAGTCAGGTGATGTTACAAAGGTGGAAATAGGCAGCCTTAGTGATGGTGTGAATATGTGGTCGGAAGCTCATCTTGGGGTCAAATGTGACAACAAGGTTGCAAGCAGACTGGCTTAATTTCAGACTGTTACTAGTGTTACGACTGACCGCTCAAGTCAAAGCCCCCAAACAAAATATATGATTCTGATTGTGGTGGGAGAAATGCACCATTGATTCAGTTCTGTCCCTCCACAGATTGCCTAACATATCATTTTAAACTTTCCAAATTAAGGAAAGACCCAGCCAAATTGTACCATCTATTAACCCCTCGAATGAGGCTAACCAAACCAAGTGTCTTTAGATCAACAAATTAACTGTTTAATTAGAAAAACTAAATTCTTAAACACTACGAAGATATAAACAACATTTAAAATAGAAAAAAATAGTGTCCTTGCAAATTTACGCTCTTGCCGAAGTGGACTCTTCCAACATGTAACAGTTTAAGTTTGCTTGAAGTCCTCACAGCCGTCGGATGGGGAAAAAAAAGGTTCTTCAACAGTAGAACAGTCTGTAGTCTAGTTCAGCAGTTGAATTGATGCTCTTCTTTTCCAGTGATGAATTTCAACAATTACAGTTCAGTAGTTAAAAAATTTGGTTATTTTCTTTTAAGAATTAATTTGGCTTGACATCAGAATTCTGAGAGTATGATAAATAGGGTTTAAATAAACCAAGAGAGAGCTCTCTTTTCCTTCAGTTTAGGCTGGCTGACAGTCTGTGACTGTCTCTGTTAACTGTGCCTCAAAAGCCAGTTTTTCAGCTAGTTTCAATTGTCAATTGGTAACAATATATCTCTCAATCCTCAGTCTCTGAGTGGCTGTATTCCAAGGCAACCAGAATGCACTCTTTGAATCAGTCTCTGAGTGACTGCATCCTGGGGCAACGAGAATGCATTCTTTGACTCAGTCTCTGGAGCTTGTTGTCTTAAAGCAGTACTGCTCCTTTTCCAGCCTTAAGGGCACACTGCATACTTCCCGAAAAAAAACCTACAGGATCTTAACACGAGGGAGAGGGATGGAGTCGGTAGCTAGGGAATGGAATTTGGAGTGGGCACTGAAAACAATGGCTTCAGTCTTCACAATATTTAATGAGAGGAAATTTCTCCAGTACTGGATGTCGGATAAGGAATCTGATAATTTAGCAACAGTGGAGGAGTCGAGAGAGGTGATGATGATGTAGTGCTGAGTGTCATCAGCATACATGTGAAAACTAATGCTGTGCTTTCGGATGATGTTGCCTAGGACCAGCATGTAGATAGGAAACAGGAGGGGCCCAGGATAGATCCATGGGCAGACCCAGAGGTAACGGCACGGGAGCAGGAAGAGAAGCCATTGAAAGTGATACTCTGACTAGGGTTTGATAGATAAGAAAAGAACCAGGTGAGAGCAGTCCCAAGCAGCTGGACAACAGTAGAATGGCGTTGGAGGAGGATAGTGCAGTCAACCATGTTAAAGGCTGCAGACAGGTCAAGAAGGATGAGAAGGGAAAGTTTACCTCTGTGACAGTCACAGACGAAGTCATTTGTGGCTTTGATAAGAGCTGTTTTGGTATTGTGCATTACTATCTGGCCATGAACATTTATTGAAGGTGCACCAAGGGTTCTCAGTGGTGTTGCAGGAAAGGGTGGAATTGCAGTTCCAGTGTTATTGCGATGAAAATCACCACAAAGGAAATTTAGCTACCTTGCTCTGTGTGTCAGTCTATCTGTCTCTGGCGGTGGCTTTCATTCTGTATGGCTGTCTTGCACTGTCTCTGACTTATGCTGATGGTTGAAAACTTTACCGGAAGAATTAATTCTATTGACTATCCTCAATCATTTGAAAAAACTCAGTAAGCAACTCAGAGTCCTTTTTCAATCTTCTGGTTGTGTGTCAGCCTGTCACTTGCACTGACACGATGTGAAACTCGACTAGACTAGAAAATGGATGCGGGGGTTGCGATGCACAGTTGAATTGCACCAGTGTTCCTGCTGAGCTGCACAGGTGTGCAGTCATGCAGCAGCCTGCAAGGTACTGTGCGAGCCTTGGGTCAGTGATCAATAATGTGTGTGTGGCCATACAAAAATAGTAAAGGGACCACGCACTAAAAAAAAGGACTGCGCACAACAACTGAGATTTAAAGGGAATATTGCCTGTGCCCATTGCTTCTGATGTTAATTTACATGATTGGAGTGTGCAATAAGTGCTAAACACACTGTTGAGTGGCTGCATGCCTGAGCAGGGTCACAAAATCTTGAGAAGCAAGCATGAGTTCAAGCTAGCTTATATTACTTAAAGCCAGCCTGCACATCTTAAAGGGGGAGTGAATTTTGGCTGGAACAAGGGCTGGATCTCATTGTAAAAGTGAGTTTTTCCTGAAAAAGACACAAGAGCAGCACAACATGGCAGAGCGTGGGCTGCAATATACTTTCATGCTGCACTGGAAGCCTTGGTTGAGAAGGTGCTGAGCAGGAGAAAGGTGGCCAGGAGGCCTCCAGACAAACTCTCAGAAGGGAGTGGGACCAGCGTTGGTATCAGTGCCAGGAGTCCAGCCCCGAGGACCTGGTTGCAGTGCCGCAAGAAGCTCAATGGCCTCACATGAGTGATCAAGTCAGTGAATAAAACTTCAAATGCCGTATCCCACCAACTGCACCACTAGGCTCAGACACTGCTCAATGCACCACAACCCCATCAATCCCGATCAATCACGACTCATACATAACATTCATAGCTTCATCTCACCCTCACACACTTAGTACTGCTGCAAGCCTGACACCAACATCTCACCGCTTGCACACACTGCCAGATGTTCAACCATTACAACCACATCACCTAAACAAATTGCATTCCCTTTCTCTTGTAGAACAAGATGGCGCATAACTGGAGGCAGCAGCACCTAACCGGCAGGAGACAGACACGACTTCACGTCTTCATCCCATGGAGAAGGTGGTCCTCTCCATTATTGAAGCTGCCATGACTGAGACCATGGCCAGCGGCAGGGCTGAAACCGTCGAAGATGACAGCATGCTGATACCTAATCCTCCTGTCACATCCCACGTCCTCTCATCCCACAATTTCTTCTGATTTACAAGCTGCACGTGGTATAAGCATAAACCTCTTGGTTTCCCCCCCTCCCCTCACCACAACCCTACCCTTTTCCTTTCTCATTTAAGATACTCAAGAACTGCAACCTGACCAGGCAGTGGTGGAAGAAAAAGAGGTGAAAGAGCAGGAAGACGGTGACGATGTAGAGACACTGTCACTGGCTCTCACATTCGCAGCCACCAACATAGATACTGACACTGTGTGTGCTTTACAGGATCATTTGGAGGTGGGATCTGCACATGGTGGGCAGAATTTAATGCAGCCATTTAAGGCAGGAATGGTGGATTGGGGGAATGGAGAATTGCATCAGAACCATCCACTTGGAAATCCGGCATTGCGACGTCGGTTCCGGATTTTGTCAGCGGCGGGAAAGCATAGCCGCACTGATGTGACCGGAAGCTATTTTAAATTGTTGAGCTACTTTTTAAAATGCATTTAAATCTAATCATTCTCGATTTAATGATTGACCCTTGATTTAGTGAACGGCGGCCGGCACTCACATGCCTTTGCGTTCACAATTGTTAGAACCTGGTGGCACTGAGGCGAGAGGTCTCATTGCAGTGACAGTGAGGCAACCTTGAGCATTGCTGCATAGGGGGAGAGGAGAGTTCAGAAGCCACTGTGGGACTGCGTTGCTGTGGGTTCTGCAAGGGGGTCCGTTGTCTCGAGGGATCTGCAAGGGGTTCAGGGTCTCGACAGCTCTGCAAGAGGTACAGGGTCTCCGAAAGGATTTAGTGTGGGTTTGGTGGAGTATTCGGTTACCAAACTGCTGTGTGTTATGTTTGGTCGCTCATACTGCTGAAAGAGAGGGTCGGCCATCAGCAAGGTTGGACTCTGAGGTCCATCAGGGTCTCCACCCAGAGAATTATCAAAAGCTCAGTTGCCAAGGCAGGGTCATCTCTGCATCGACAGCAATCTGCAGGCCCACAGGAGCTGGATGAACTTCGGATCATTCAGGATGCTGAGGGGGTGATAGCGAGCAGTTATAGGGAAGTAGTGACACCTAGGTTACAGGATGAAGGTAGCTGGGTGACCGACAGGGGAGGGAAAGGGAATAGGTGCACAGTGCAGGGATCCCCTGTGGCCGTTCCCCTCAATAATACATATACCGTTTTGGATACGGTTGGGGGGGACAACCTACCAGAGGAAAGCCACAGTGGCCAGGTCTCTGGCACTGAGCCTGGCTCAGTGGCTCAGAAGGGAATGGGGGAGAATAGGAGAGCGATAGTGATAGGAGATTCAATGGTTAGAGGAACAGACAGGAGATTCTGTGGTTGCGAACGAGACTCCCGGATGGTATGTTGCCTCCTGGGTGCCAGGGTCAGGGATGTCTCGGATCGAGTCCACAGGATTCCTAAGTGGGAGGGGGAGCAGCCAGAGGTCGTGGTACATATCGGTACCAATGACATAGCTAGGAAAAGGGATGAGGACCTGAAAAGCGAATATAGGGAGTTAGGTTGGAAGCTGAAAGGCAGGACGAGCAGAGTAGTAATCTCAGGATTGTTACCGGTGCCACGTGCTAGTGAGGCTAGAAACAGGGAGCGAGTGCAGCTGAACACGTGGCGACAGAACTGGTGTAGGAGGGAGGGATTCAGATATGTGGATCATTGGGATACCTTCTGGGGAAGGTGGGACCTGTACAAGAAGGACGGGTTGCATCTGAGCTGGAGGGGCACCAATATCCTGGGCGGGAGGTTTGCCAGAGCTCTTCGGGAGGGTTTAAACTAGTTTGGCAGGGGGATGGGAACCGGAGCCACGAATCAGTGGATGGGGTAGCTGTTGAACAGGCAGATACCGAGTGCAGAGAGTCTGTGAGGAAGGTTAGACAGTTGACAGAGCAAAGTTGCAGCCAGTATGATGGGTTGAAGTGTGTCTATTTTAACGCAAGAAGTGTCAGGAATAAGGGTGATGAGCTTAGAGCATGGATCAGTACTTGGAGCTACGATGTTGTGGCCATTACGGAGACTTGGCTATCACAGGGGCAGGAATGGATGTTGGATGTTCCGGGGTTTAGATGTTTCAAAGGAATAGGGAGGGAGGTAAAAGAGGTGGGGGAGTGGCATTGTTAATCAGGGATAGTATCACAGCTGCAGAAAGGGAGGTCGTCGAGGAGGGTTTGTCTACTGAGTCAATATGGGTGGAAGTCAGAAACAGGAAAAGAGCGGTCACTTTGTTGGGAGTTTTCTATAGACCCCCCAGTAGCAACAGAGACATGGAGGAACAGATTGGGAGGCAGATTTTGGAAAGGTGCAGAAGTAACAGGGTTGTTGTCATGGGTGACTTCAACTTCCCTAATATTGATTGGAACCTCCTTAGTGCAAATAGTTTGGATGGAGCAGTTTTTGTCAGGTGTGTCCAGGAAGGTTTCCTGACTCAATATGTAGATCGTCCGACTAGAGGGGAGACAATGTTGGACTTGGTGCTTGGCAATGAACCAGGCCAGGTGGCAGATCTCTTGGTGGGAGAGCATTTCGGTGATAGTGATCACAACTCCCTGACCTTTACTATAGTCATGGAGAGGGACAGGAGCAGACGGGATGGGAAAATATTTAATTGGGGGAGGGAGAATTACAATGCTTTTAGGCAGGAACTGGGGAGCATAAATTGGGATCAGATGTTCTCAGGGAAATGCACGACAGAAATGTGGAGGTTATTTAGGGAGTACTTGCTGCGACTGCTGGATAGGTTTGTCCCGATGAGGCAAGGAAGGGATGGAAGGGTGAAGGAACCTTGGATGACAAGAGATGTGGAACAGCTAGTCAAGAGGAAGAAGGAAGCTTACTTAAGGTTGAGGAAGCAAGGATCAGACAGGGCTCTAGAGGGTTA
Organism: Heterodontus francisci; assembly: GCF_036365525.1. Taxonomy (NCBI): domain Eukaryota; kingdom Metazoa; phylum Chordata; class Chondrichthyes; order Heterodontiformes; family Heterodontidae; genus Heterodontus; species Heterodontus francisci. The sequence continues at coordinate 121,229,210 of NC_090375.1, read as the reverse complement.
CAAGGTAGCTAGGAAGGAACTGAAGAATGGACTTAGGAGAGCTAGAAGGGGACATGAAAAAGTCTTGGCGGGTAGGATTAAGGAAAATCCCAAGGCGTTCTACACTTGTGTGAGGAACAAGAGGATGGCCAGAGTGAGGGTAGGGCCGATCAGGGATAGTGGAGGGAACTTGTGCCTGGAGTCAGAGGAGGTAGGGGAGGTCCTAAATGAATACTTTGCTTCAGAATTCACTAGTGAGAGGGACCTGGCCGTTTGTGAGGACAGCGTGGAACAGGCTGATATGCTCGAACAGGTTGTGGTTAAGAGGGAGGATGTGCTGGAAATTCTGAATGATATGAGGACAGATAGGTCCCCGGGGCCAGACGGGATATACCCAAGGATATTACGGGAAGTGAGGGAAGAGATTGCTGCGCCTTTGGCGATGATCTTTGCATCTTCACTGTCCACTGGAGTAGTACCAGATGATTGGAGGGTGGCAAATGTTGTTCCCTTGTTCAAGAAAGGGAATAGAGATAACCCTGGGAATTATAGACCAGTCAGTCTTACGTCAGTAGTGGGCAAATTATTGGAGAGGATTCTGAGAGACAGGATTTATGATTATTTGGAAAAGCATGGTTTGATTAGAGACAGTCAGCATGGCTTTGTGAGGGGCAGGTCATGCCTCACAAGCCTTATTGAATTCTTTGAAGATGTGACAAAACACATTGATGAAGGAAGAGCAGTGGATGTGGTGTATATGGATTTTAGCAAGGCGTTTGATAAGGCTCATTCAGAAAGTAAGGAGGCATGGGATTCAGGGAAAGTTGGCTGTCTGGATACAAAATTGGCTGGCCCATAGAAGTCAGAGGGTGGTAGTGGATGGAAAGTATTCAGCATGGAGCTCGGTGACCAGTGGTGTTCCACAAGGATCTGTTCTGGGACCTCTGCTCTTTATGATTTTTATAAATGACTTGGATGAGGAAGTGGAAGGCTGGGTTAGCAAGTTTGCCGATGACACGAAGGTTGCTGGAGTTGTGGATAGTGTGGAAGGCTGTTGTAGGTTGCAATGGGACATTGACAGGATGCAGAGCTGGGCTGAGAAGTGGCAGATGGAGTTCAACTTGGAAAAGTGTGAAGTGATTCATTTTGGAAGGTCGAATTTGAATGCGGAATACAGGCTTAAAGACAGGATTCTTGGTAGTGTGGAGGAACAGAGGGATCTTGGGGTCCATGTCCATAGATTGCTCAAAGTTGCCACCCAAGTTGATTCGGGTTGTTAAGAAGGCGTATGGGGTGTTGGCTTTCATTAACAGGGGGATTGAGTTTAAGAGCCGCGAGGTTATGCTGCAGCTCTATAAGGCCCTGGTTCGACCACACTTGGAATATTGTGTTCAGTTCTGGTCGCCTCATTATAGGAAGGATGTGGAAGCTTTAGAGAGGGTGCAGAGGAGATTTACCAGGATGCTGCCTGGACTGGAGGGCATGTCCTACGAAGAAAGATTGAGGGAGCTAGGGCTTTTCTCATTGGAGCGAAGAAGGATGAGAGGTGACTTGATAGAGGGGTACAAGATGATGAGAGGCATAGATAGAGTGGATAGTCAGAGACTTTTTCCCAGGGTGGAAAGGACTATCACCAGGGGGCATAATTTTAAGGTGATTGGAGGAAGGTTTCGGGGAGATGTCAGAGGTAGGTTCTTTAGACAGAGAGTGGGGGGTGCGTGGAATGCGCTGCCAGCGGTGGTAGTAGAAGCAGATACATTAGGGGCATTTAAGCGACTCTTGGATAGGTACATGGATGATAGTAGAATGAAGGGTAGGTAGTTAGTTTGATCTTAGAGTAGGTTAAAGGTTCGGCACAACATCGTGGGCCGAAGGGCCTGTACTGTGCTGTACTGTTCTATGTTCTATGTTCTTTAACTTGCATGGGTCTCGTACCATCATCCTGGATGACCTTGGCAGAGCCAGGTGCCACTGGCTCTGTGGCATTGGTCCTGATGATTCTCTGACCATCTCCTTGACACGCTGAGGGGACACAGACATGCTGGTCCTCCGCTGATCCTGTGGGTCTCCCTCCTGCTCTGTGCCACCTTCTCCAGCAAGAGAGAGGGCAAAATGTGATTGTGTGTCACTGTGCTTGGGTGATGTGCCTGCCATAGCTGAGTATCTGTATGTTGGTGGATGCATGGAGAGGTGTGTGCGTAGCTGGCATGATTTGGAATGTCTGTGTCGGTGAGGTGTAGTATAAGGATGTTGGGGTAAATCCTGCATGTCAGGGGATGCTGCTGGATGACTGATGGGTGTTTGGTGCATTGAACAGTTTGAGACGTGAGTATGAGGTGTGATGTGTAGATGTAGTCACTCACCTTGACCACCCGAGTGAGGTCATTAAACATCTTTCAGGACTGCTGCCATAACCTGGGTGCAACTCTCTGGGCATTAACCATCCTTACCTTCTGCTCCCAATTCCCTTCCAAGGCTGTCTCTGAAGGGCTTCCTGCCCCTCACCAGAAACATGGTGGGCTGGATTTTGTGGCACCGGCGGGACTCCTGGTGTTAGGCCGAAAAGCCTTTTCGTGCCCTCCCAGCATGATCCTACGTTGTAATAAAAACAAGAAATGCTGGAAATACTCAGCAGGTCAGGCAGCATCTGTGGAGAGAGAAGCAGAGTTAATGTTTCACGTCAGTGAGCTTTCATCAGAACTGGCAAAGGTTAGAAATGTAATAGGTTTTAAGCAAATAAAGCGGGAGTGGGGCAAGAGATACCAAAAGGGAAGGTGTTGATAGGACAGGGTCACAGAGAATAACTGACAAGAAGGTCATGGAGCAGAGGAATAAGAAATAAAAAATTAAAAATAAGTACAAATAAAAAGAGGGGCCCGTCATACTCTTAAATTATTGAACTCAATGTTCAGTCCGGCAGGCTGTAGAATGCCTAATCGATAAATGGGATGCTGTTCCTTGAGTTTCCATTGATGTTCACTGGAACGCTGCAGCAAGCCCAGGACAGAGATGTGGACATGAGAGCAGAGGTTGTGTTGAAATGGCAAGCAACCGGAAGCTCGGGGTCATGCTTTCGGGCTGAACGGAGGTGTTCAGCAGAGCGGTCACTCAATCTGTGTTTGATCTCCCCACTGTAGAGGAGACCACACTGTGAGCAGTGAATACAATACACTACATTGAAAGAAGTGCAAGTAAATTGCTGCTTCACCTGAAAGGAGTGTTTAAGGCTGTGGATAGTGAGGAGAGAGGAGGTAAATGAGCAGGTATTACACCTCTTGCGATTGCATTGGTAGGTGCCATGGGAAGGGGACGAGGTGTCAGGGGTGATGGAGATGTGGACCAGGGTGCCACGGAGGGAACGATCCCTTCGGAATGCTGACAGGGAAGCAGAGAGGAAGATGCATTTGGTGGTGGAATCACGCAGGACGTGGCAGAAATGGCGGAGGATGATCCTTTGGCTGTAGAGGCTGGTGGGTAGAAAGTGAGGACAAGGGGAACCCTGTCCCAGTTCTGGGAGGGAGGGGAATGGGTGAGGGCAGAAGTGCGGGAAATGGGCCGGACACAGTTGAGGGTCCCGTCAACCACAGTGGGGGGGTGGGGAATCCTCGTTTGAGGAAAAAGGAAGACATGTCAGAAGTGCTGTCATGGAAGGTTGCATCATCAGAGCAGATGCGTCGGAGATGGAGAAACTGGGAGAATGGAATGGAGTCCTTAAAGGAGGCAGGGTGTGAAGAAGTGTAGTCGAGGTAGCTGTGGGAGTCAGTGGGCTTAGAATGGATATTCGTAGACAACCTATCCCCAGAGATGGAGAAGAGAAGTCGAGGAAGGGAAGGGAAGTGTCAGAGGTGGACCATGTAAAGGTGAGAGAAGGGTGGAAATTGGAAGCAAAGTTGATAAAGTTTTCCGGGCGGGAGCAGGAAATGGCACCGATACAGTCATCAATGTACCGGAAAAAGAGTTTGGGGAGGGGTTAATGCCCAGAGAGTTGCACCCAGGTTATGGCAGCAGTCCTGAAAGATGGGTTAATGCCCAGAGAGTTGCACCCAGGTTATGGCAGCAGTCCTGAAAGATGTTTAATGACCTCACTTGGGTGGTAGGACTGGAACAAGGAATGCTCGACAAATTCCACAAAGAAACAGGCATAACTAGGACCCTTGCGGGTACACAAAGCAAGACCTTTCACTTGAAGAAAGTGAGTGGAGTTGAAGGAGAAGTTGTTCAATGTGAGAACAAGTTCAGCCAGGCAGAGGAGAGTGGTGGTGGATGGGGACTGGTTGGGCCACTGTTCAAGGAAGAAGCGGAGAGCCCTCAAACCGTCCTGGTGAGGGATGGAGGTGAAGAGAGATTGGATGTCCATAGTGAAGAGGAGGCGGTTGGGCCAGGAAACTGGAAATTGTCAAAATGACGTAGGGCGTCAGAAGAGTCACAGATGTAGGTGGGAAGAGCCTGGACCAGGGGAGAAAATATAGAGTCAAAATAGGAAGAAATAAGTTCAATGGGGCAGGAGCAGGCTGACACAATGGGTCTGCCGGGACAGTCCTGCGTGTGGATTTTAGGAAGGAGGTAGAAGCGGGCTGTCCGGGCTTGCAGGACTATGAGGTTGGAAGCTGTAGGGGAAAGATCTCCAGAGGAGATGAGATCATTGACAGTCCTGTGGACGGTAACTTGATGTTCGGTGGTGGGGTCATGGTCCATGGGGAGGTAGGAAGAAGTGTCTGAGAGTTGGCTCTGGGCCTCTGCAAGGTAGAGGTCGGTATTGCAGACAACAACAGCACCACCCTTGTCTACAGGTTTGATGATAATGTTGGGGTTAGACATGAGAGAACGGAGTGCAGCAAGTTCAGAGGGAGAAAGGTTAGAGTGACTGAGGGAGGCAGAGAAATTGAGACAGTCGAAGTCTCGCCGACAGTTTTCAATGAAAGGATCAAGGGGAGTGGGTAACAGGCCAGAGGGAGGGGTCCAGGATGCTACCTTGTTCCTGAACCAAAGAGGCTGGTGCCAGGATCTCCATTCCTTGAAAGACGGGGATCCCGCCTCCAAGAGCTGCTGGCCAATCACAGGGCTGGCGGTTCAACGCCAACCAGGAGTGGTGGCCACTGACGATGCTGCAGAGGCCTTGTGCTGGAGACCCGGACATCAGGTAGGTGAGATGGGGTCACCAAGGCCAGTGCAGAAGACCCCAGCGAGGGGGGCTGGGAGGGTGGTCGTGAAGTGCAAAGGGAGGGGTTTCCAAGGAGGTACAATTTTGCCAGCAGGGTTCTTCCGTGGGCCACAGATTGTCCACGGAGGAGGGATGCCCCCAATGTGCGCAGGGAGGGTGCCTCCTATTTTGAGGCATCCTCCCTTTGTGGCGGAGACACCCCCTCCAGTGCTGGTTAAATGCCAGCGGTGGGGGGAAGAGGCCCTTAGTGGCCGTTAATAGGCCACTTAAGAGCCTCAGTTGGCCTCTGGGTGGGAAGGTCGCTGCTGGCCTATCCCACCCCAAAAAAAATTGCTTGTAGACAATGTCACGCAACTGTTTTTTCTCCTCTGTTTAGAAACAGTGTGACTTTAAGACTGAACACAGTGTGCCAGCAGCTGCACCTGTTCCCCAGGCCACAGCAGGAGAGAGAGCAGGTCACATGGTGTACTGTAACTTTTAACTGTGGAAAGAGATTGGTTTCAACCGGTTTGAACTAGAGTCCAGTGAAGCATGTTCTGAAGTAAGAAGCTGTCTATTTCTTTTAGCAGAAAAATTACATTGAGTTACAGGCAGTGTTATTGCGTAAGGAGAGAAAAAAAAGCTGGAAAAAGAACATTTGCCTTCAAGAGGGACTCTGTCGTTTGTTTGTGTTTGCTGGTATTCTCAGTAAAGTTTCGACTGAAAAGCTACCAATTTTAGAATCCAATAAGACCTGTGTCTATGCTCCTTGTTAAAAGAACTGTGTGATGCCTGCTGCAACCAAAGTGCTTCGAATGCCTATCTATTAAAAGACTGTTTCATCGAATTTGCCTGGAGACTTCGAGTGGCATCTGATTGTTTTAATCTGGGACACCTCACCAACCAGGAACATAACTCACCAGGATTTACCACCCAGCTACTTATTTTATTCCTAAGAAGTACTATTTTTAAAACTGGTTAACCATTGATTTTTGAATGTATGTGTGTGAATGGGAGAGTTAGGGTAAATAAGAAGTTATAAGGCCTTTAGACATAGGTTTATCTCAATAGTGTTTAAGATTTAGTTTATTAATAAATAGTTAATTTGTTGTTGTTAAAAGATACCTGGTTTGGTGTATTTTATTCTGGGGGTTAATAAAGTGTTTAATTTGGCAAATTTACGGTAGGTGGAAAAACTTTAATAAAATGCTGTGACCCGTGGAGTATTGGGACTGAATTGACAGTGCATTACTCCGACCTCAGTTGTAACAACGGTAAGGTGGCAGCCCCTTCACTCCCGCCTCCTGTTACAATTCTATGTGCGTCCCTGCACCCCGCTCTCCAATCCTGTTGCAGGGGGACCTATAAAATCCAGCCCGGTGCTTCTCCTGATCTCCACCTGTCTGAGCAGTGCCACCAGGGCATCATCACTAAAGTGTGGAGTTCTTTCCCTGGCATGATGTAATATCCTCCTTCTCCCTCAGTACTCCAAACTGATTAGCCAGCAGCCTGAAGTGCATTGCTGCAACTTCCCTTTTCTAGGGACTGCACTTTTAAAAAAGGGAAGGCTGCCTGGAGCATGTGGTTTCTTCACAATGCTGCTCAGCCTCCTGCAGTGCACAGAGGACGCCGGCAGTGCTCCAGGGAGCACTTCAGCGTGGAAGTTGTTTGTGGCCATGCCATGATCATGGAGATGAGGTGGGTACACGAAGTTTATATGCTTCCCACCTCATTTTGGACCAGTGTAGACAGGTTGAGAATCGCAAACACCCGTCCTAAAAATGGGGCTTTCGAATTTCTAGCCCATAACCTATTTGGGTAGAGTTAGGGAAACAAAGAGAGACTATTGTGCTGTGAGGTGTATACTGTAAGCCATTAAATAGTGGGAAGCAGATAGAAGAGCATATTTGCAGAAAATTTGAGAATGATGCAAGGACTATAGAGGAATGGATAATAGGAGACTTCAATTATTCTAATATAAACTGGGAAAATAACAGTGTAAAGGGCAAACAGATGGAAATATTCCTGATATGTACGCAAATTTGATTGAATTGTTTGAGGAGGTGACTAGATGTGTAGACGAGGGTAAGGCAGTTGACGTTGTCTACATGAACTTCAGTAAGGCTTTTGATAAGGTCCCACATGGGAGATTGGTTAAGAAGGTAAGAGCCCATGTGATCCAGGGCAATTTGGCAAATTGGATACAAAATTGGCTTAGTGGCAAGAGGCAGAGGGTGATGGTCGAGGGTCGTTTTTGCAAATGGAAGCCTGTGACCAGTGGTGTACCGCAGGGATCAGTGCTGAGACTCTTGCTGTTTGTTGTGTACATTAATGATTTAGGAGGTATGAGCAGGAAGTTCGCAGATGACATGAAAATTGGCGGTGTCGTAAATAGTGAGGAGGAAAGTCTTAGATTACAGGACGATATAGATGGGCTGGTAAGATGGGCAGAGCAGTGGCAAATGGAATTTAATCCTGAGAAGTGTGAGATGATGCATTTTGGTAGGACTAACAAGACAAGGGAATATACAATGGATGGTAGGACCCTATGAAGTACTGAGAGACCTTGGTGTACTTGTCCATATATCACTGAAGGCAGCAGCACAGGTAGATAAGGTGGTTAGGAAGGCATATGGGATATATGCCTTTATTAGCTGAGGCATAGAATATAAGACCAGGGAGGTAATGATGGAGCTGTATAAAACACTAGTTAGGCCACAAATGGAGTACCTTGTACAGTTCTGGTCATCAAACTATAGGAAGGATGTGATTGCACTGGAGAGGGTGCAGAGGAGATTCACCAGGATGTTGCCTGAGCTGAAGCATTTCAGCTATGAAGAAAGACTGGATAGGCTGGGGTTGTTTTCCTTAGAGCAAAGAACGCTGAGGGAGGACCTGATTGAGGTATACAAAATGATGAGGGGCATTGATGGGATAGATATGAGAAAACTTCTTCCCTTAGCAGAGGGATCAATAACCAGGGGGCATAGATTTAAGGCAAGGGGCAGGAGGTTTAGAGGGGATTTGAGGAGAAAGTTTTTCACCCAGAGGGTGGTTGGAATTTGGAACACACTACCTGAAGGGATGTTAGAGGCAGGAACCCTCACAACATTTAAGAAGTATTTAGATGAGCACTTGAATTGCCATAGCATACAAGGCTACGGGCCAAGTGCTGGAAAATGGGATTAGAATAGATAGGTGCTTGATGTCTGGCACAGATAGGCCGAAGGGCCTGTTTCTGTGCTGTATAACTCTATGACTCTAAAAACCTTCTTGATCCATGTAGTTCCAACCCAATGAGGAAGGAAACAATCCTAGAACTTGTTCCAAGAAATAAAGTGGGTCAAGTGGAGCATGTTTCATGGCGGAATATTTGGGAAACAGTGATCACAATATTATCAGGTTTAGAGTAGATATGTGAAAAGGACAAGACAAGGGCTATTTGCAATGAGGTGGAAGGGATCTGGCACAGGGGAATTGCAATCAAAGACTGGTAGATAAAACTGCAAATGAGCCTTCAAAGAGGAGATAGCTCGGCACAGGCTAGACACATTCGCCCGAGGAGGAGAGGATGGGCATCCAAAGCTAGAGCTCCATGGATGACTAAAGATATGGAGATTAAAATAAAACAGAAAAAGGAAGGTTATGATAAATGTCAGCTTCATAATACAGTATTGAACTAAGTTGAATACAGAAAGTGCAAGGCGAACTGATAAAGGAACTAAGAGCAGTAAAAAGTGTATATAATATATTAGCAGGTAACATAAAAGGGAAACCCAAAATTATTTTATAAACATAGTAAAAGCGTAGACAAAGGAAGGGTGAGTGTGGTCCGGAATCAAAAGGAGATCTTCTAGTGGAGGCAGAGGGCAAAGCTGAGGTATTAAACGAGTACTTTGCACTCAAAAAGAGGATGCTGTCAATGTCACAGTAAAGGAGGAGATATTAGATAAATTGGATAGGATAAAAATTGATAAAGAGTAGGTACTTAAATGGTTGGCAGCGGTCAGTGTAAAGAAGTCATCTGACCTCAATGTGATGGTTGCTGAGGGAAGTAAGGGTGAAGATTGTGGAGGCTCTGGGCCACAATCTACCAATCATTTTTAGATATGGGAGTGGTGCCAGAAAACTGGAAGATGAAATGTTGCAACTGGTTCAAAAAAGGGGAGAGGGATAAATGGGGTAACCATGGGCCAGTCAGCCTAATGTTGGCAGCGGGAAAACATTTAGAGACAATAATCTGAGACAAAATTAATTGTCACTTGGAAAAATATGGGTTAATAAATGACAACCAGCATGGATTTCTTAAAGGCAAAGCCTGTTTGACTAACTTAATTGAATTCTTCGAGGAAAAAGCAGAGAACATTGATAAAAATAGTATGGTTGATGCTGTCTATATTGACTTTCGAATGGTGTTTGATTAAGTACCACATAATTGACTTCTTAGCAAATTGAAGCCCATAGAATTAAAGGGGCAGTGGCAGCGTGATTATGAAATTGGTTAAGGGACAGAAAGTGGAGAGTTGTGGTGAACTATTATTTTTTAGAATGGAAGGAAGTATATAGTGTTGTTCCCTAAGGGTCAGTATTTCGACCGCTGCTCTTTTTGATACATATTAATGACTTGGATGTGAATGCATAGGACATAATTTCAAAGGTTGGAGATGATCTAAAACTGAGAATGATGGTAAACAATAGAAGGATTGTAACAGACTCCAGGAAGACATAAACAGGCTGGTGAACTGGGCAGACACATGGCAGATGCAATTTACCACCAAGAAGTGTGAAGTGGTGCATTTTGGCAGTGTTATGAATACTGGACTTTGTAGTATGATTATGTTTTTAAAATCTGTGAATATTAATGTAGTGTAAGGAGGATTTGGAGGCGACATGTGACCTCACACCAACTCTACCTAGAGACAAGACAGGGATCCTGGTTACCATGCAAACAAGCACCCAGATCAAAGACCCTTTGAAAGCAGAATGCGAGGTTGTAACACTTGAAGAACAATGGGTTTCATTTTCCCAGACTCTTAGATCGTAAGTAGGGAGCCAGGGGTTCCAAAGGTGCAAACTCAAGTTGAAATTTGTAACTCCTGGAAACAAAGGAAGGTTCTGCTGTGGCGAGACTTGTGGACTCTGAATATTGAAAAAGGCAAATGACTACTGATTTTTGATTCTGGATAAATTCAACAGGCTTTCAGAAGTCTGGAGGCAGTGAGGAAAACGGGAAGACACAACGATCAGCTGTGGCAGCCTCAGAAGAGAGAGAAAACATCTGCTCTCAGAACACTGATACAGCAAAAGGCTGTTAAGACTTTAACCCAATTTGAAAGCTGAGGTTTGCAGAGGACAAAGCACCAACAGGGTCACCAGAGATCACCTTATTCATGGAGGTCCAGGTCGAAAGTGCTCGGAAGAAGTGACCAAAGAGGAAATTGGCTTTGTTAAAGACTGGGAGATCCAACTGATTGCAACTGGGAGGAGTTTGGAACTTTTAACTACAAAGATACTGCTTTGAAGAGGGTTCTGTGTGACATATAAATGTGGTGTGGGGTTTTCAAGTGTTTTAATAAGTTAAAGGGAAATTTCTTTCTCTGTAATATAGTGTATTAGCTACTTACAAAGTACTGTTTAGTTAATGCTGATTTTTAGTTTAGCTGTTATAGTAAAAGACCTAAAATGTGAAATCTTGTGTCGTTCTTTAAATTGGTCTGGGGATTTCATATCTCTAGTTTTAATGTTAATGTTCTCACTGAAGTCATAACAGTATCAAGAATGAGGAGAGGCAATGTAAGCTAAATTGTACAATTTTAAATGGGATGCAGGAACAGAGAGCACTGGGGGTGTATATACACAAAGGAACAGGGGGACCTGGGGCTGTACCTGCATAAATCTTTGATGGTGGCAAATTGAGAAGGGTGTGAAAAAAATCATACAGGATCCTTGGCTTTATAAACAGAAGTATAAAGTACAATAGTAAGGAGCTACACTAAACCTTTATAGATCACTGCTAAGGCTCCAGATGGAGTACTGTTTCCAATTCTGGTCACTGCATTTTAGGAAGATTGTCACAAACTTGGAGAGGGTGCAGAAAGGATTGATGAGAATGGTACCAGTATTGCAGGATCTCAGATATGTGGAAAGATTGGAGAAACTTGGGTTGTTCTCCTTGGAGCAGAGAAGGTATAAGGGTAATTTAATGGATGTGTGCAAAATTATAAATGGGTTTTGATAGAGTCAACAAGAAGAAGCTGTTTCCAGTGGCAGAGGGGTTGGTAATCAGAGGACACAGATTTAAGGTATTTGCCAAAAGAACCAAAGGCGACATGAGGAAAACAAGTTCTTATGACCTGAAATCTACTGCCTGATAGGCTAGTGGGACCAGATTTAATAATAACTTTCAAAAGGGAAATGGATAAGTTCTTGAAGGGGTAAGATTTGCAGGGTTATGGGAAAAGAGCAAGGCAGTGGGACTAATTGGATAGCTCTTTTAAAGAACCAGACACAATGCTGAATGGTCTCATTCTGTGCTGAATCATTATAGAATTCTATGATTCACTGCAGCAAACCTCAAATGTCTGCAACATTAATTGTCACTAGTTTTTGTGTTGCCTTCTGCTATCCAAAAAAGGAATGTCTCAAGCCCAATTGATCCAACTTATGAACCAGGGAAAAAGATCTCCACGTGCTTGGGCCTCCATCAAGTAATGATCCATAAAAGTGAGGTGGGAGGTCTGTTTACATCACTTCTGCCTCATTACTGCAGTATTTAATTGCTTCTGCCTGTTTCATAAAATCACTCACCTTGCCCACCCTTCCCTCAATCAGACAAACAGACATGTAGGTGAAGCACAAAGAGGATGGAGAACTGGCTTTATGATCTTATGTTTGATTTATCCCCAGGAAATAGGTGTACCCCAGGTACGAAGCAGAGGAAATCATCCCCAACATGTCTAAGAATAGCAAATAGGCAGGACAGAAATAGCATGATGGGAAAAATGTAATGGAATAAAAGGATGTACTATACTTTCAAGAAGTCTGCATTTATGCAGGAACTTTAAAATATGCCTGTGGTGTTTCCCACCGAATCAGAGGATATGCTGTTCTACAATAAACAGGGGTGCTATCGACAAAGCGTGCCAATGGAATTGTTTCTGGGAGTAAATGTGGCACTTACAGCAAATGTGTGCTATACACATATCTTCAAATATATTACAGATTGATTGATATATTGCATGTAGATATATTACAGCCCAATCTTCAACTGATATTCTACATAATTTTGTGCTTTGTCAATGTAATCATTAGAGTGAGGTTAAGAATATCTCAAAGCATTCATTTCTTAGACTTGAAATGCAAAATGTCTACAAAACATAGGCCCAAAATTTGCTGGAATGGATCATTTTGCAGTGTATTCCATTCGTTTGAATTTTTCCTTCACTCCTCAGCTCAAAGTTTTTTTATCCTGTAAGCTGCTGGAGATGATAATGGCGTGGCAAAGGCAACGGGGTATCTGGGGCCTTCGTGAATGGTGGAAGCAACAGTCTACCTCCTTAACCAATGAGATAGAAGGATTGAGAAAGGAAGTGGAACAACAGAGGAGGGTAAATTACAATCAAAGAAAAATAAACAGGGGAAAGAAAGATTAACTTAAGAGAAAGAGAATGAAACAGAAAATAAAAGGAAGAAATAAATTAACATTTTTAAATGTAATTTTTAAAAACTCTCTAACAACAATTTACTACCTGCAGAAATGAGACTCCACAGTTTCAATTATTCCCTCTCTGGCTGGAAAGGTTGAGATTGCAGGAACATAAATCTCCTCATTAAAAAGGCACTTATTCTGTTACATTACCAACCCTAACACTCTGTGGTGAGTTTAATTGATAATTACTGTGCAAACGTAGCAACTTCATTAAACTCGCTGGAGTTAAAGGGTGAGTTGCCATTTTCGCAAGGCTAATGGCAGAGTGGTGAAAATCATCCAGAAGCTTGTGGTGATTTGCAATTTACAAGATATCGCTTCCTCGCCATAACTTGCCTACTGGTCTACACGTTAATAATGGCATGTACGCTAAACTCAGCGTTATTTTGGCAGCAAATTCTGGTCAACGGTATTGTTTTATAGCAGTATGTAAAAATGTTATGGCATGTATAATCACCAATACTGTATCTAATGAGTTCAAGCAGCATAAAAGGAACACTTCAGTTGTTGTTCCCACAATATTTCTCATCTTTCATTTTCTCATTCTGCAGGAATGCGTTCGATTTCAAGGACACAGACTCATACATTCATTAATCCGTGTTCTCTAAAATGCAGCATAAATGGTTTGTAATGAAAACATGAAATCAGCAGACTTCATACATTCCAGTTGTGTTTTTGTAAAATGCCTAGCCTTGAACTTTGTCATCTGCAGCAGTATTAGTTTCCAGCTTTCACTAAGCTATATGATCTGGAGAACATAGGCATTTGGCAACATTCCCTTTCCCATTGAAAATTGGCGAGATAATTCTCAGTAACCACTCATTGTAACTGCTTTGTCTTATTAAAGTAAGCCAAGAAAATACATTTATTAAAATATCTCTAAGATATTAAAGGTTCAATTTGTAAACAAGCCCCACTGAACCAATCTTTATCCGCTCCTTAAAGTCTCCACTCTGCAAATCAGAAACTCCGGAGATTCTTTTACACTGCTAATATGATGAACAATAGATATATTTGTTAATCATTGGGGTTAAAAGTGACACTGTGTGATATTAGTAACAAATATATTAACATGATAGTATGAAATTCTATTCTCTGCTACTTCATCAAAGATTTATGTTAAATGAATTAATAGCCCCAAATTTGCTGACAAAATAATGGTGAGTTTAATAGGCTCACTGTTATTAATGTGTAAATTATCCAGCAGGTTGCAGCAAGGAAGGGATACCTCATAGATTGGAAATTACAAAAGGTTGCTAGACATTTTGCAACATTCCACTGTTAGATTCAAGAAACGGCAGCTCAACCTGAACCTCCCCATGGGTTTCAAAAAATTGCTGCATTTGTGCATTAATTGCCAATTAAACTTTCTGCAGGAAGTTAAGGATGTTACTTAACAGTGTAAGCACCATTTTAGTGAGGAGATTTATGTTCTTGAAATGCCACTTTAGCCCAGAAAGGGAACAATTGAAACTATGAGCTGAATTTTACCAGCTCGCCACCGAGATGGCGGTGCGCACACACGGGATTTACTCCGCGGAGCCACTGCGATATTAAACGTGACAGCTTATTTACATGGCTGGGACGGACTGCCCCCCCACCCCCTCACCCGATGACGTGGGAGAGGGCGGGAAGGTCCGTCCCCGGCAATGGCGTCTGGTGCCATTGCGCAGGCGCTGATGCCATTTTTAAAGGGTTTCCAACTCTTTAATGTACCTTAAATTTTTAAAGTTACATGAGTGTTAAAAATTAAATAAAGTTATCCCTCTCTCCCCACCCCAATTACCATCAAATTTATTACTTGCCCTCCCCCCCACAAAAAAACTGGCCTTGTGCTCCCGACCGCCACCACCCCCCGCCCCCCAGTGTTAATACACTATGAATTTTACGCCTTCCCACCGCCCCCTAGACCAATCGAAAATGTTTAACCCTGCTCCCCCGCCACCCTGAAAACTTACCTGCTTCCCACTCCCAACCAGTGTTCCACCTCGAATAGAGTTCCGAAGGCGTGGAAGTGCCGGCCGCCGCCACCAATGTGGAACCGTTACTGACATTGGGAGCGGGTAAGCATTTAATTCATTAGTTTAAATACATTAACATATTCAAATTATGATGCTGCCCTAGTGGGGGGTGGGGGCGCCATGAGGCCTCACCGCTGCCAGCAATATGGGGCAGGGCCTTCCTGGTGTCAAAGCCGGTGGTGGGCCTCTCCCAGAACCATTTTCTGGGCCCCCCCCGCCACGACCCCCAAAGTCAGGAACAGAGTCGGAGACCAGAGAGAGAGAGAGAGAAAAAACATAGCAGGAGCAGAGCTTTAAAAAGCGCACCAAAAGGAATAGAGTCGGAGACCAGAGAGAGAAAACACAGCGGGAGCAGAGCTTTAAAAAGCGCACCAAAAGGAACAGAGTCGGAGACCAGAGAGAGAGAGAGAGAGAAAGCACAGTGGGAGCAGAGCTTCAAAAAGTGCACCAAAAGGAACCGAGTCAGAGACCAGACAGAGAGAGAGAAAAAACATAGCGGAAGCAGAGCTTTAAAAAGCGCACCAAAAGGAACAGAGTCGGAGACCAGAGAGAGAGAGAGAGAAAACATAGCGGGAGCAGAGCTTTAAAAAGCGCACCAAAAGGAACAGAGTCGGAGACCAGAGAGAGAGAGAGAGAAAAAACATAGCGGGAGCAGAGCTTTAAAAAGCGCACCAAAAGGAACAGAGTCGGAGACCAGAGAGAGAGAGAGAGAAAAAACATAGCGGGAGCAGAGCTTTAAAAAGCGCACCAAAAGGAACAGAGTCGGAGACCAGAGAGAGAGAGAGAGAGAGAAAACATAGCGGGAGCAGAGCTTTAAAAAGCACACCAAAAGGAACAGAGTCGGAGACCAGAGAGAGAGAGAGAGAGAAAGCACAGAGGGAGCAGAGCTTCAAAAAGCGCACCAAAAGGAACCAAGTCGGAGACCAGACTGAGAGAGAGAGAAAAAACATAGCGGGAGCAGAGCTTTAAAAAGCGCACCAAAAGGAACAGAGTCGGAGACCAGAGAGAGAGAGAGAGAAAGCACAGAGGGAGCAGAGCTTCAAAAAGCGCACCAAAAGGAACAGAGTCGGAGACCAGAGAGAGAGAGAGAGAGAAAGCACAGAGGGAGCAGAGCTTCAAAAAGCGCACCAAAAGGAACAGAGTCGGAGACCAGAGAGAGAGAGAGAGAAAGCACAGAGGGAGCAGAGCTTCAAAAAGCGCACCAAAAGGAACCGAGTCAGAGACCAGAGAGAGAGAGAGAGAGAAAGCACAGAGGGAGCAGAGCTTTAAAAAGCGCACCAAAAGGAACAGAGTCGGAGACCAGAGAGTGAAAACATAGCGGGAGCAGAGCTTCAAAAAGCGCACCAAAAGGAACAGAGTCGGAGACCAGAGAGTGAAAACATAGCGGGAGCAGAGCTTTAAAAAGCGCACCAAAAGGTACAGAGTGGGAGACCAGAGAGAGAGAGAGAGAGAAAGCACAGAGGGAGCAGAGCTTCAAAAAGCGCACCAAAAGGAACCAAGTCGGAGACCAGACAGAGAGAGAGAGAAAAAACATAGCGGGAGCAGAGCTTTAAAAAGCGCATCAAAAGGTACAGAGTCGGAGACCAGAGAGAGAGAGAGAGAGAGAAAGCACAGAGGGAGCAGAGCTTCAAAAAACGCACCAAAAGGAACCGAGTCGGAGACCAGAGAGTGAAAACATAGCGGGAGCAGAGCTTTAAAAAGCGCACCAAAAGGTACAGAGTCGGAGACCAGAGAGAGAGAGAGAGAGAAAGCACAGAGGGAGCAGAGCTTCAAAAGGCGCACCAAAAGGAAATGAGTCGGAGACCAGAGAGTGAAAACATAGCGGGAGCAGAGCTTTAAAAACTGCACCAAAAGGAACAGAGTCGGAGACCAGAGAGTGAAAACATAGCGGGAGCAGAGCTTTAAAAAGCACACCAAAAGGAACAGAGTGGGAGACCAGAGAGAGAGAGAGAAAACAGAAGTGGTGGTGGTGAGAGCGGGTAGAATTGACCTGCTTGACCAACAAAAATCGAAGTGTGACTTCACAGGAGAGGTGGTAAGTGATTGGTGAGTATTCCGTTTCTCTTTTTTTGTTTTGGCCAAGTGATTTAAATCAGGAGACGTGATTACAGGTTAAGAGAACACTTAAATAATTCATTTTTTTAAAATACTGAGATCCAAATTAATTAATTAAATAGAATAGAGATGGCTGGGCAGGTGATGTGTTGCAGCTGTAGCATGTGGGAGCTGGTGGACGCCGGTGCGATCTAGGATGGCCTCATCTTCATCAAGTGTTGGCTGCTCGAGGACCTTCGGCTCAGAGTTGATGAGCTGGAGTCCGAGTTGCGGACACTGCGACACATCAGGGAGGGGGAGAGTTACCTGGACACTGTGGTTCAGGAGACAGTCACACCCCTGAGATTAATTAAATCAAGTTTGGACCGTGGTCAGGGACAGGAGGGTGTGATTGCGAGTGAGGCGGGTATGGGGATCCAGAATTTAGCTTTGGAGGAGCCTTAGTCGGTGCCCTTATCCAATAGGTACGGGGTTCTTGCTCCCAGTGTGGATGAGGGCACAGACTGCAGAGAGGATGAGCGAACTGACCACAGCACCGTGGTTCAGAACGCCATTCAAGTGGGGGGAGAAAAGAGAAATGTAGTAGTAATAGGGGATAGCATAGTTAGGGGAATAGATACTGTTCTCTGCAGCAAAGATAGAGAGTCCTGAAGGCTGTGTTGCCTACCTGGTGCCAAGGTTAAGGACATCTCCTCTGGGCTAGAGAGGAACTTGAAGTGGGAGGGGAAGGATCCAGTTGTTGTACTCCACGTAGGTACCAACGACATAGGTAGGACTAGGAAAGAGGTTCTGCTGAGGGACTATGAGCAGCTCGGGGCTAAATTAAAATGCAGGACCACAAAGGTAATAATCTCCGGATTACTACCTGAGCCATGTGCAAATTGGCATAGGGTAAATAAGATTAGAGAGGTAAACATGTGGCTCAAAGATTGGTGTGGGAGAACTGGGTTCCGATTCATGGGACACTGGCACCAGTACTGGGGAAAGAGAGAGCTGTTCTGTTGGGATGGGCTTCAGTGAACCATGCTGGGATCGTCCTGGAAAATCGTATAACTAGGGTTGTAGATAAGGTGTTAAACTAAATAGTGGGGGGGAGGGTTCAATTGAAGGGAAGTTTAAAAAGTCGAAAAGTAACGAGAGAGCAGAGGTTCAGGGTAGTGAAGGGGCATACATTAATTAGAGAGTGACATGAAGGGACAGAGAATACAAGCATAAGAGTACAGCCAAAATTAGGACCAGCGAAGGTAAAAATGGTAAAAAGTCAAAGCTTAAGGCTCTTTATCTGAATGTACGTAGCATTTGTAACAAGATAGATGAGCTGACGGCACAAATAGAAATAAATGAATATGATTTGATAGCTATCACTAAGACGTGGTTGCAGGATGACCAGGACTGGAAACTCAATGTTCAAGGATATTCGACGTTCCGGAAGAATAGGCAGAAAGGAAAAGGAGGTGGGGTATCTTTGTTATTAAAGGAAGGGATCAGTGCAGTTGTGAGTAATGATATAGGTGTAATAGATAATGATGTAGAATCAGTTTGGGTGGAAATAAGGAATAGCAAGGATAAGAAATCATGGGTGGGAGTGGTCTATAGGCCCCCGAGGAGTTGCCTGTCTGCAGGACAAAGTATTAATCAGGAATTAATGGAGGCGTGTAAGAAGAGCACTGCAATTGTCATGGGTGATTTTAATCTGCATATAGACTGGATAAATCAAATTGGAAGACATGGAAGACGAATTTGTGGAGTGCATCAGGGATTGTTTCTTAGAACAATACATTGCAGAACCTACCCGGGAACAGGCTATTTTAGATTTGGTAATGTGTAATGAGGTAAGATTAATATGAGATCTAGTAGTTAAGGATCCTCTAGGGGGAAGCAATCATAACATGGTAGAATTTCAAATTCAGTTTGAGGGGGAGCAACTCGAGTCTCAAACCAATGTGTTCAACTTAAACAAGGGCAATTTCAGAGGTATGAAGAGAGTTGTCTAAAGTGGGCTGGGAAAATAGACTAAAGGGAAAGTCAGTAGAGGAGCAGTGGCAGACTTTTAAACAGATATTTCATAACACTCAGCAAACCTTTATTCCGGTCAGAAGGCAAGACTCGATGAGAATGATGAACCACCCGTGGATAACAAAGGAAGTTAAGGAGAGGATCAAATCAAAAACAAAGGCGTGCAAATCGGCAAAAGCTAGTGGCAGGCCAGAGGATTGGGAACTTTTTAGAAACCAGCAGTGGATGACAAAAAACCTAATGAAGAGGGAGAAAATTGATTATGAGAGTAAATTGGCAAGAAATATAAAAACAAACAGTAAAAGCTTCTACCGTTATTTATTTAGAGATACAGCACTGAAACAGGCCTTTCGGCCCACCAAGTCTATGCCTACTATCAACAACCCATTTATACTAATCTTACATTAATCCCATATTCCTACCACATCCCCACCATTCCCCTACCACTGACCTATACGAGGGGCAATTTACAATAGCCAATTTACCTATCAACTGGCAAGTCTTTGGCTGTGGGTGTAAACCGGAGCACCCGGTGGAAACCCACGCGGTCACAGGGAGAACTTGCAAACTCTGCATAGGCGGTACCCAGAATCGAACCCGGGTCGCTGGAACTGTGAGGCTGCGGTGTTAACCACTGTGCCACTGTGCTGCCCCAAAAAGGCATATAAAAAGGAAGAGAGTAGCGAAAGTAAGTGTGGGACCCTTAGAGGATGAGACTGGGGAATTAATAACAGGGAACAGAGAAATAGCAGACAATTTAAACCAATATTTTGCATCAGTCTTCACGATGGAGGACACTATAAACATCTCAACAATAATAGATGAGCAAGGTGTAAATGGGAGGGAGGAACTTGTAACAATCTCTATCACGAGGGAAAAGGTGCTTGACAAACTGATGTGACTAAAAGTAGACAAGTCGCCAGGACCTGATGGCCTGCATCCAAGGGTTTTAAAAGAAGTGGCTGTAGAGATAGTGGCGGCATTGATCATAATATACCAAAACTCACTGGATTCCGGTAGGGTACCAGCGGATTGGAAAACCACTAATGTGACACCCCTATTCGAGAAAGGAGGGAGACAGAAAGCAGGAAACTATAGACCAGTTAGCTTAACAACTGTCATTGGGAAAATGCTAGAGTCCATTATTAAGGAAGAAATAGCAGGACATTTAGAAAAACATAATGCAATCAAACAGAGTCAACATGGTTTTATGAAAGGGAAATCATGTTTTACAAATTTGTGAGATTCTTTGAGGATATAACAAGCAGAGTGGATAAAGGGGAACCGGTAGATGTATGTATTTGGATTTTCAGAAGGCATTCGAAAAGGTGCCACATAAAAGGTTACTGCACAAAATAAGAGCTCAGGGTATTGGGGATAATGCATTAGCATGGATTGAGGATTGGCTAACACACAGAAGGCAGAGAGTCGGGATTAGTGAGTCTTTTTCGGGTTCGAAAGCCGGGGTGCCATAAGGATCGGCCTCAACTCTTTACTATCTATATTAATGACTTGGAGGAAGGGACAGAGTGTAGTGTATCCAAATTTGCTGACAATACAAAAATAAGTGGGAAGGCATGGTCTGATGAGGACACAAAGAATCTGCAAAGGGATATAGATAGGTTAAGTGAGTGGGCAAAAACTTGGCAGCTGGTGTTCAATGTGGGAAAGTGTGAGGTCATCCACTTTGGTAGGAAGAATAAAAAGGCAGATTATTATTTAAAATGAAAAGACTACAAAATATTGCAATACAGAGGGATCTGGGTGTTCTTGTACATGAAATACAAAAAGTCAGCATGCAGGTGCAGCAAATAATTAGGAAGGCAAATGGAATTTTGGTCTTTATTGCTGGGGGTTAGAGTTTAAAAATAGGGAAGTCTTGTTACAACTGTACAGGGTGTTGGTGAGGCCACACCTGGAGTACTGCGTACAGTTTTGGTCCCTGTATTTAAGGAAGGATATACTAGCATTGGAGGCAGTTCAGAAAAGGTTCACTAGGCTGATTCCTGGGATGAAGGGCTTGTCTTATCAAGAATAGCTAAACAGGTTAGGCCTTTATTCATTGGAGTTTAGAAGAATGAGAGGTGATCTTATTGAAACATATAAGATTCTCAGGGGGCTTGACAGGGTAGATGTTGAGAATATGTTTCCACTAGTGGGGGAATCTCGAACTAGGGAACATCATTACAGAATAAGGAGTCACACATCTGAGATGCGAAGGAATTTCTTCTCTCAGGGGGTGGTGAATCTCTGGAATTCTCTACCTCACAGAGTTGTGGAGGCTAGGTCACTAAATGTATTTAAGGAGGAGGTAGATAGATTTTTGAAATCTCGGGGAGTCGAGGGTTATGTGGAGCAGGCCCAAAAGAGGAGTTGAGGCCTGGGACAGATCAGCATGATCTTATTGAATGACGGGACAGGCTTGAGGGGCTGAGTGGCCTACTCCTGCTCCTATTTCTTATGTTCTTATGTCAAGGGGCTGGTAAAATCCAGCCCTATGGAGTCTCATTTCTACAGGTGGTAAATTGTTTCTATAGGTTTTACAAATTAAATTTTTAATATTTTTTCTTTTTCTTTCTGTCTCGTTTGTCATTCTCTATTAATCCAATCATTCTTTCCGCCTCTTGATTTCTCTTCCTAGTCCTGATTCGATTCTAATTCACACTACCTCATTTTCCATGCTTTCTTCAAGTACATTAGAAATAGGAGCAGGAGTAGGCCATTCAGCCTCTGTTTCTTTCTCAATCATTATATATATGGGATGACAGAGCACAGAAACTGGTTATTCAGTCTGAATAGAAAAATATTCCTTTGTGTATTTAAGAGTAATAACTGGAGCAGTTTGATTAATACAGCTGATAATGGGTTTATCGCAAAAATAAGCATTTTTAATGAGAGTGGCTAGTCCACCACCTGTGAGTAAAATAATTTTAAATAACTGAAAATTACTTGAAGAAACTATGCAGAATGATTTGCGAATTACACAGTAATCTGTTTCTTGGTAAATTATAAGGAAACATATTCAAAAGATTTTAAAATGTGCCTATTAATGTTCTTGAGCCAGAACCAGATTAATTTTTAGAGTCTTCTCACAGGCCCACAAAAAGGCGCAATTAGCAAAAATTCCTGACAATTTATTGCACTTCTATTCCTATATACTTTTTACAGCATGGAGACCAGTCCTATGCAATTTTGTTAGGCCGGAAAAAGTGTGAGGGGATCATGATGTGTGATTAACCTGTGCCCTTTCCTTCCAATGCAGGCAGCATGCAAACTTTGTGATGCCTGCTCATTACATGACTGGAGCTGGAAGTGACTAGGGAAGAGTGTCTGAGCAGGAAAAGTACTGAAAAATGGCATAACATGGCAGACAGCATACTCCAATGATGCTTCTCTAATGCAGCACTGGAGGCCTTGGTGCAGGAGGTGGACAGGAGGAGAGAGGTGCTCTATCCATAGGAGACCAGGAGTCCTTCTAACCAGACACTGAGAAGGCAGTGGGAGCAATTAACCATCATTGTCAACTCAAGGACCTTGATGCAGTGTTGCAAGAAGCTCAATGATCTCACATGAGTAGCCAAGGTCACTGAATGCATGTTCAAATGCCATATCCTTACTAATGAACCACTAGCCTCACACACTGCTCCATTCACCAACACCACTTCACTCAACTACCAACAATCTCTATTAACTACGACTCATACGTTGCATTCATGTGCTTCACCTCATCCACACACAATTAACACTGCTGCAAGTCGCATACCCACATCTCCCAGCATGCAGACACCACCAGATATTCAATCATGACAGGCACATCACCCAAACAGATTGCACCGCATTCACTGGCACCCTTCCCTTTCTCTTGCAGGGCAGCGGAGCCTGAGCAGCAGGACTGGAGGTTTGAAAAAGCGTGCCGAAACCTGTGTGGGAGAGAGACAGAAAGGAGTGGAGCCCGAGGAGCAGCAGAACCGGAGGTTTGAAAAAGCGTGCCGAAACCTGTGTGGGAGAGAGACAGAGAGGAGTGGAGCCCGAGGAGCAGCAGGACTGGAGGTTTGAAAAAGCGTGCTGAAACCTGTGTGGGAGAGAGACAGAGAGGAGCGGAGCCCGAGGAGCCGGGGAAAACTTGAAAAGTGACATCAGAGTGACGTCACATTGAACAGTGAGAGCAGGGAAAGAGAGAGCAGCTGGGGTGAGTATTCAGGGAAGTTTTTAATTTAATTTAATTGAATCAAGATGGAGTAAGACTTCATTGATTTATAAGTATATAAACTAAAGACTAAAGCGGTTTAATAAAAAAAAACTAAAGACCCAGTCAGAAATTTAAATGACAAATTAAAATTTTATTATATAAAATAGAAATGCAGGACCAGGTGATGTGTTGTACCTGCATGATGTGGGAGCTGGTGGACCCCATCGTGGTTCCTGGTGAACACATCTGTAGTAAGTGTTGGCTGCTCGAGGAACTCCGGCTCAGAGTTGATGAGTTGGAGTCTGAGCTTCAGACACTGTGACACATCAGGGACGGGGAGAGTTACCTGGACGCTGTGTTTCAGGAGGCGGTCACACCCCTTAGATTAACTACCTTGAATTCAGCCAGTGGTCAGGGACAGGAGGGTGTGACTATGAGTGAGGTAGGTTGAGGGATCCAGGAGGTAGTGCTGCAGAGCCTCAGCCATTGTCCTTGTCCAAAAGATTCTTGCTCCCTCTGTGGATGGGAGCAGGGACTGCAGGGCGGACGAGCAAACTGACCACAGCACCATGGTACAGGGAGCCATTCAAGTGGGGGGAAAAAAGAGAAATGTAGTCGTAATCGGGGATAGTATAGTTAGGGGCATAGACACTGTTCTCTGTGACCAGGATCGAGAGTCCCGAAGGCTCTGGTGCCAGGGTTCAGGATATCTCATTTGGGCTGCAGAGGAACTTGGTGTGGGAGGGGAAAGATCCAGTTGTCATGGTCCACGTAGGTACCAGCGATATAGGTAGAACAAGGTTAGAGGTTCTGCTGAGGGAATATGAGTAGCTAGGGGCTAAATTAAAAAGCAGAACCAAAAAGGTAATGATCACCGGATGACTACCTGAGCCACAAGCAAATTGACAAGATTAAAGAGGTAAATGCGTGGCTGAAAGATTGGTGTGGGAGAAATGGGTTCGAATTCGTGGGACATTGGCACCAGTACTGGGGAAGGAGGGAGCTGTTGCGATGTGGACAGGCTCCACCTGAATCATGCTGGGACCAGAGTCCTGGCGAATCGCATAACTAGGGCTGTAGATAGGGATTTAAACTAAATAGTGGGGGGGTGGGTTCAGTTGCATGGAAAAACAGGAAGTTAAAGGAGAAGATAGGAGTGCAGGTTAGTGGTGAGGCTGATTGTTACCAGAAAATGAAAGGAAGGAACATCATATTGCTCCAAGGTATTATACAAGAGTAGGGAAATTTAATAATAGAACAAACTTAAAGGCTTTTTATCTGAATGCACGAAGCATTCGGAATAAAATAAATGAGTTAACAGCGCAAATAGAGACAAATGGGTATGATTTAGTGGCGATTACTGTGACGTGGTTGCAGGGAAACCAGGTTTGGGAATTGAATATCCAAGGGTACTCAGTATTTCGGAAGGATAGGCGGGAAGGAAAAGGAGGTGGTGTAGCTTTGTTAGTAAAGGAAGAGATCAGTGCTGTAGTGAGAAATTATATAGGCACTGGAGATCAAGACATAGAATCAGTCTGGGTAGAAATAAGAAATAGCAAGGGAAAGAAGACCCTGGTGGGAGTAAATCGGTCCTCAAACAGTAGTTCCGCAGTGGGGCATAGTATAAACTAGGAAATACTGGAGGCTTGTAAGAAAAGTACGGCAATAATCATTGGTGATTTAAATATGCATATAGACTGGATTAGTCAAATTGGCAAGGGTAGCCTCGAAGGAGAGTTCATTGAATTTATTAGAGATTGTTTTTTGGAGCAATATGTTGTGGAACCAATCAGGGAGCAGGCTATTCTAGATTTGGTGTTGTGTAATGAGGTGGGATTAATAAATGATCTCATTGTTAAGGATCCTCTAGGGAAAAGTGATCATAGCATGCTGGAATTTCAAATTCAGTTTGAGGGTGAGAAGCTGGAGTCCTACACTAGCGTTCTGGAGTGAAACAAAGGTAATTATATAGGCATGAGGACAGATTTGGCCCTCGTGGACTGGGAAGGAAGACGACAAGGTAGGACAGTTGACAACCAGTGGCAGATGTTTAAGGAGATATTCAATTTATCCCAACTAAAATATATTCTGGAGAGGAAGAAAGATTCTCGGAGGGGGAGAAAACATCCATCGCTGAGCAAGGAAGTTAAGGATAACATAAAGACAAAAGCTGAGGCGTACCATATTGCAAAGGCCAGTGGCAGGCTGGAAGATTGGGAAACTTTTAAAGATCAACAAAGGGTTACTAAAAAAGTAATAAAAGGAGCAAAGGGAAATTATGAAAGAAAACTAGCGCAAAATATAAAAACGGATAGCAAAAGCTTCTATAAGTATACAAAAGGGAAAAGAGTAGCTAAAGTGAATGTTGGTCCGTTGGAGGATGAGACTGGGGAGTTAATAGAAGGGAACATAGAAATGGCAGAGACACTTAATCAGTATTTTGCTTCAGTTTTCACGTGGAGGACACTAGTACCATCCCAATCTCTTCTCTTTGACCTCCTTGTCTCGAGAGACAATGGGTAAGCGCCTGGAGGTGGTCAGCGGTTTGTGAAGCAGCGCCTGTAGTGGCTATAAAGGCCAATTCTAAAGTGACAGACTCTTCCACAGGTGCTGCAGATAAAATTGGTTGTCGGGGCTGTTACACAGTTGGCTCTCTCCTTGCACTTCTGTCTTTTTTCCTGCCAACTGCTAAGTCTCTTCGACTCGCCACTCTTTAGCCCCGCCTTTATGGTTGCCCGCCAGCTCTGGCGATCGCTGGCAACTGACTCCCACGACTTGTGATCAGTGTCACAGGACTTCATGTCGCATTTGCAGACGTCTTTAAAGCGGAGACATGGACGGCCGGTGGGTCTGGTACCAGTGACGAGCTCACTGTACAATGTGTCCTTGGGGATCCTGCCATCTTCCATGTGGCTCACATGGCCAAGCCATCTCAGGCACCGCTGGCTTAGTAGGGTGTATATGCTGGGAATGTTGGCCGCCTCGAGGACTTCTGTGTTGGAGATATGGTCCTGCCACCTGATGCCAAGGATTCTCCGGAGGCAGCGAAGATGGAATGAATTGAGACATCGCTCTTGGCTGACGTGCGTTGTCCAGGCCTCGCTGCCGTAGAGCAAGGTACTGAGGACACAGGCATGATACACTCGGACTTTTGTGTTCTGTGTCAGTGCACCATTTTCCCACACTCTCTTGGCCAGTCTGGACATAGCAGAGGAAGTCTTTCCCATGCGCTTGTTTAATTCTGCATCGAGAGACAGGTTACTGGTGATAGTTGAGCCTAGGTAGGTGAACTCTTGAACCACTTCCAGAGTGTGGTCGCCGATATTGATGGATGGGTCATTTCTGATGTCCTGTCCCATGATGTTCGTTTTCTTGAGGCTGATGGTTAGGCCAAATTCATTGCAGGCAGCCGCAAACCTGTCGATGAGTCTCTGCAGACACTCTTCAGTGTGAGATGTTAGTGCAGCATCATTAGCAAAGGGGAGTTCCCTGATGAGGACTTTACGTACTTAGGTCTTCGCTTTTAGATGGGCAAGGTTGAGCAACCTGCTACCTGATCGTGTGTGGAGGAAAATACCATCCCAATAGTACCAGGTGATGCAGAGGTTATAGAAAGGGAGGAACTTAGAACAATCATCATCATTAGGGAAAAAGTACTAAGTAAACTATTGGGATTGAAGGCAGACAGGTCCCTAGGGCCTGATGGCCTACATCCTAGGGTCTTAAAGGAAGTGGCAGTGGAGATAGTAGCTCCATTGGTTATAATATTCCAAAATTCTCTGGATACGGGAAAGGGTCCAGTGGATTGGAAAAAAGCTAATGTTATTCAAAAAGGGAGGGAGGCAGAAAGTAGGAAACTATAGACCAGTTAGTTTAACATCTGTCATTGGGAAATTGTTAGAATCCATTATTAAGGAAGTAATAACAGGACATTTAGAAAGTCAACACACAATCCATCAGAGTCAGCATGGTTTTATGAAGGGTGAATCATGTTTGACTAATTTGCTAGAGTTCTTCGAAACTGTAACAAATAAAGTGGATAATGGGGATCCTGTAGATGTAGTATATCTGGACTTCCAGAAGGCATTTGATAAGGTGCCGCACAAAAGGTTAATACACAAGGTAAGTTGGGGTTGGGACAATTTATTAGCTTGGATAGAGGATTGGCTAACCAACAGAAAACAGAGAGTCGGGATAAATGGGTCTTTTTCTGGTTGGCAAGATGTAACTAGTAGGGTGTCACAGGGTTCGGTCCTCAGGCCCCAACTATTTACAATCTATAGAAATGACTTGGATGCAGGGATAGAAGATACTATAGCCAAATTTGCAGATCACACTAAAATAGGTGGGATAGTAAGTTGCAATAAAGAAATAATAAAACTACAAATGGATATGGATAGATTAGATAAATGAGCCAAAATTTGGCAGATGGATTTTAACGTGGATAAGTGTGAGGTTATTGATTTTGGTCAGAAGAATAGAAAGGCAAATTATTATCTAAATGGAGAGAAACTTCAGAGTGCTTCGGTGCAGAGGGATCTGGGTGTCCTCGTGCATGAATCGCATAAAAGTAGTTTGCAGGTACAGCAGGTGATAAGGAAGACAAATGGAATTTTGGCATTTATTGCTAAAGGAATAGAGTATAAAAGTAGGGAAGTGTTGCTGCAACTGTACAAGGCATTGGTGAGACCGCAACTGGAGTATTGCGTACAGTTTTGGTCCCCTTACTTGAGAAAGGATGTAGTTGCATTGGAGGCAGTTCAGAGGAGGTTCACTAGATTGATTCCAGAGATGGGGGGGCTTATCGTATGAAGAGAGGTGTTATATACCTCAATTAGATCTCCTCTCATTCTTCTAAACTCCAGAGAGTAAAGGCCTAAACTTCTCAATATAAGATGATTAAGGGGATTGACAAAGTAAACATAGAGAGGAAGTTTCCTGTTGTGGGGCAATCTAGAACGAGAGGTCATAGTTTTAGGATAAGGAGTAGCAGATTTAAAACAGAGATGAGAAGAAATTACTTCTCTCAAAGGGTCGTGAATCTGTGGAATTCACTACCCCAGAATGCGGTGGATGCAGGGACATTGGGTAAATTTAAGGAGATAGATTTTTAATTAGAAATGGGTTGAAGGGTTATGGAGAACAGGCAGGAAATTGCAGTTGAGGCCAAGATGAGATCAGCCATGATCGTATTGAATGGCGGAGCAGGCTCGAGGGGCTGAATTGCCTAATCCTGCTCCTCGTTCTTATGTTCTTATCTTCTTAAGGTGACACATAACCACAGGCAGCAGCACCTAAACCATGTAGGAGAGGCACAGCAGCAAGTCTTTTCCCCAATGGAGGAGGCGGTGCTCACTATCATTGGAGCGTCGATGCCTGAGGTCGTGGACAGTGACGGGGCTAAGGCATCAAAGATGACCATGTGCTCATACCTAATTTTCCTTCTCACTTCCCATTTCCCCCTCATCCCATAATTTCTTCTGATTCCAAAGCTGCAGATGATGTAAGCATGCATCTCTTGCTTTCCCTCCCTCCCCTCACCACAACATTTGCCTTATGCCTTTCTTCATTCAAATACCCAAGAACTGCAACCTGGCCAGGCAGTGGTGCAGGAGCATGAAGTGGAAGAGGAAGAAGAGACTGATGATGAAGAAACATCATCACTCACTCTCACACTCGTATCACAAACTCAGATAATGTCACCCTGCGTACTTTAGAGGATAGCTTAGAGGCAGGATCTGCACGTGGTGAGACACTGGGCAGCCAGGCAGGGGAAAGAATACAGCAAGTGCCAGCTTTCTGGAGGGTGAGGTTGCACATAAGGTCTGTTCAAAGGACTCAGGTGAGGACTTCACTGGGCCGGCAAATAGAAAAAGGCTGGCAGGTATGCACACTGAAATATTTGTTGCATTGGCAGGCCTGCCAGAAAGCCTGGCGTCACTGTCAAGGAGCATGGCGAGTCTGGCACTGACCTTGCACATGGCTTTACCCAGAGCTTGGAGCACATCCTTTCCACTGTGGAAGTGCTGGCCTCCTCCATTATCACAATTCTGGACACAACCATGATGCAGCGTCTGATGGCTAATGTCTCAGCTTCCATTGCAGTGCAGCAGAAGCCACACAAAGTCTGAGTGCTGCAGTTGAAGCTCAGACCTAAGTCATGCAAGCTTACCTCATTGCATTTGGGGAAGCAGGGTCTCATAGTACTCCAGCAATCTGTTCTCCAGCACATTGTTAGGATTGCTGAGATGCTGCCCCAAGGGAGTGGCAGTGGTACCATGCAGCACAAACCTGCTGTCCTCTGTCAGGTTGACAGCATCAATCCTCCCACAACTGCTACTCTGCCAGTGCCCTTGCTGTTGCCTGTCAGCTAGCCAGCCCAGACTGCTAACGTCCATGCTGAGATGGTTCAGTCCAAAGTCAGGCCTTCTGGGCCAGAGCTGCGCAAGATCGTCCTGCAAGGCCACCGGCAGCCTCCACCACTGAAAGGGAGCAGCCTTCCACCTGCCATGCTGCAAACACTGGTGTAGCACTGCGTAACAGCACCAGGATAGGATAGGATGGAAGATAGGCACTAAGGGAATGCACAAGGAAGATTAATTGACTTTTGTATGGAATATTGGATGGTTTGTTTGATAAAGTTGGTTTGGAATGTTTATTTTGTGGTACTTTAATTTCAGCATTGTGGCCACGAGGACAATGTGATGGTAAGTAATAGAGGGAAGGTAACATGTGGGACTGTTACTGAATGGGGAACTGGGGTTGTGTTCACTAGTACTGTAGTCAGATAAGCCAATCATGGACAGCCTGGTCAGAAAGGGAATGTGTTGGTTGCCTCTTCCCTTCTTCCTCCTGTTGATCTTTTTCCTCCTTTTCATCTTCTTCGTTCTGCTCCTCCTCAGCCTGTTTCTGTACAGCTGGTGGCAAGGGCTGTGCCTTTATGATGGTGAGGTTGTGCAGGATGCAGCAGACCACAACTAATTGTGACGCATGCTCTGGAGAATGCAGGGCTGCTCCAAAGAGTCCAGACAGCAGAAGCATTGTTTAAGCCTCCCAATGGTCTGTTTGATGACATTTTGTGTGGCAGCATGGCTTTTAATATATGCATGCTTCCCACATGGGCATGGGTTGTGCACTGGAGTCATGAGCCAGGTGGTTAGAGGATAGCCCTTGTCACCCAGTAGCCACCCTCTGGTTTCTTTTGGTGGATGAAAAGCTGATGGTACAGTGGACTGGCACAAAATAAAGGCATCATGACTACTGTCAGGATTGTTGTCGTTCATCTGCATGTTGTGCTGAGGATGGTCACATACCAGCTGGACTTTGAGTGAGTGGAACCCTTAACGATTGGTGTGCATCTCTGAATTTAGATGCCACACCAACAGAGCGACCTGCAGCAGTCAATGGCACCCCGCACGTGGGAAAGTCTGCTATCCTGGTGAAGCCTTGTGCTCACTCTGCTTGCTTCTGTCGGAAAGAGAGAATGCACTGTATTCCCCTCTCTTTGCATACAAATAATCGGTGACCTCTCTTATACAACAGTAGACAGCGAACTGTGAGATGTGGGAGATATCACCTACTCCAGCCTGCAAGGAGTCCAATATAAAGATGTTTGGGGTTGTGTTCACTGGTCACCTTTACAGCCATGGGCAGCACTGTCCTCCCCCAACTCTGAGGCTGCAGGTCTGCCTCCAATAGATGACAGATTTCAGTGAGCATCTTCTTCATGAAACAGAGGTGTCGCACACACTGTTCAACATGTGAGGTTGAGAAAGAAGAATTACTGCCTGAAGAACCCCTGGGCGAATATAACCTCATGCTGAGAATTCTTCTCCCTGTCCTCCTCCTCCCTCTTTGATCAGCCTGTCCTCCTCTTTGTCACCTGTGCTCATTCTCCCTGTCATGCTGCAGATCACAAGGGATAGAAATTACAGCGGCCATGACTAGGAGCAAGTGGTCTGAGCAGAACCTTTGAAATGAGAACCATGGTCTTCACGACATGCCACGCCACTCCCCGTAGACTTCACCAACTTTAAGTATAAGTACAAACCTCCAAACACTTCTACTAACTCAGCAACAGCCAATAGAAATTAATCAGCAACTAATCTGAACGGGCTTGATGATCCCTTTAAATAGCGCTGGTGAGGTCTCCTACCTGGGAGGTTAAGGGAGGGCGTTAGCTGAAGCATTCAGGTCAAGAATGGCATAGCTGGAGTCAAATCAGCTTAGACATTGACTGATGTCGCAGTTTGCCCGCTGTGCATACATCCATTGCATGCACTAACGACAATCTGGAAGTGTACGTGTATGGTGTGGGTGCCATTTTGGACCTGAAACAACACCCATAGCACTGAAAATATGGGTGCTATGCGAACAAATTTTGTGACCCAGAGCTGTGCACAGTACTCTAAGTGTGGCTGGATTAGGGGCCTATATAAATTTAACATAATTTTATTACTTTTGAATTCCATACCCCTCAAAGTAAATCCCAGTGCTTAGTTAGCATTTTTAATTGCTTTGCTGATCTGCAATACTGCTTTTAATACTTTGTTCACCTGTATCCCTCAATCTCTTCATTCTTCTATCCCATTCAGTTTCTTATTTTCTAAGATGTAAGTGATCTTTCTATTTTTTCCAACTAAAGTGCCTCATTTCACAGTTATTTATGTTAAAGTTCCTTTGCCACTTAACTGCCCAATCTCCAAGTTTTCCAACGTTGTCTTGTATTATGTTGCATTCTTCCTCAGTGTTATGTACGGACAGGTGAAAAGGAGTGTGAGTGGTTCCCACAGTTCACCTTCCAACTGACTGCCATCATGTTTTGTTACAAATGGTGAGTTAGTTTCTGAATGTTTTTAGGGTCAAATAAACAGACAAATGATAGGTTTTCTCGTAGATTAATAAAAGGTAACGATTTACTTTTAAACAATTCCCAAAATGGTCACAACCTTCACCCACAGACACATTCACTCAAACACACATACACATGAATAGATAGATAGAGAGAAAAAGGTTGGTAGTTTAAAGTCTGAAGTAAGGTAAGTGTTGATAGTTTATGGTAAACCTGTTGTATCTTCTCAGGAGGAGAGTCCCTTTGAAAGGTGCAGGCTTAGTGTTTGTAGTCTTGAACTTGTTGAGGTGTTGTAGAGTTCTAGTGGTTACAACTCAGCACAAAGCAGGTGGTGTGGATTTTATTACCTTCACAGATGGAGAGTCTTAAAGTCACTTTGTGATGTCTCTGCTGTAGTGTTTTCAGTTCTTGTTCAGCAGGATTCTTCTTGCTTGGCTGGATCTCTTGCACAGCTGCTGACTGGACTGCTTTCTGAAGGTGTTGGCTTGATCACCCCTCTCTCTCCAGAAGCTGACCTTTTTTAAGGTAAAAATCCATTACATTAGAGTTTCTGTTAGGAGACACTTGGCCCTCTCCCCTGGTGTGTCCACATAATAGGCCAGGATATGATAACAATGGTTATCGATTGATGTCTGAATGGGGACCATTCTGGTAACATGGTGCTACTTTACACCCATTCATTTTGGTTTGGGCTGTGTCAGTCTGTCTCCAGAACCTTTGTTAGTTCATTCATGTGTTTTATCAATACAATAAGAGTTAGAGGATAACTAAGGAGAGAGTGTGGGCCATAAAAGACCAAAAATGTACCTACGTGTAGGGGTGGAAGATGTTGGTATTGTTCTTAATGAATACATTGCATCTGTCTTCACAAAAGAGGGGGGGCAATGCAGATATTCTAGTTAAGGAAGAGGGGTGTGAAGTATTGGATGTGATAAACATAGGGAGAGAGGAAGTATTAATGGGATTAGCCTCCTTGAAAGTTGATAAATCACCAGGGCCAGATGAAATGTATCCCAGGCTGTTAAAAGAAGCAAGAGAAGAAATAATGGAAGGTCTGACCATCATTTTCCAGTCCTCACTGGATACAGGCCTGATGCCGAAGGATTGGAGAACTTCTAATATTATATCTCTGTTTAAAAAGGGAGCAAGGGATAGACCAAATAATTAGAGGCCAGTCAGTCTAACCTCAGTAGTGGGCCAATTGGAATCTATTCTGAGAGACAGGATAAACTGTCACTTAGAAAGACACAGGTTAATCAAGGATAGTCAGCATGGATTTGTCAAGGGATCTTGTTTGACCAACTTGATTGAATTTTTTGAAGAAGTAACAAGGAAGATTGATGAGGGTGGTGCAGTTGATGTGGTCTGCATAGATTTTAGCAAGGATTTTGACAAGGTCCCACAGTAGTCCAGGTCTGGTTAAAAAAATAAAATTACATGGGATCCAGTAAATGCAGCAAGGTGGATACAAAATTGGCTCAGTGGCAGGAAACAAAGGGTAATTGTTGAAAACCCTCAACTCATTCAAAAGGAGTCTGCATATGCACCTTAAGTGCCGTATTCTGCAGGGTTACGGACCAAATGCTGGAAGGTGGGATTAGAAGGGTGGATCGTTTTTCGGCCGGCACAGACACGGTGGGCCAAGTGGCCTATTTCTTTGCATTAAACTTTCTATGATTCGATGCCGATAAGAGTCATTAATATGCAATAGTGCTCTTTTCAATTTCAAAGGGGTTCTCCCCAGAGCTATATCAGATGCGTCAATGAGTTCCATCTTTTCAGACGGGGGTGGGATGGGGGGGGATGGGTCACATGTCCGCTACTCCATTTTAATTGTGATACAAGTGTCCATGTTCTTGTGATTTTATTTAACAGTTGACTGCTTTAATTCAGAATTCTTCCATTTCATTGCTTATTTCATCTTGACTCCTTCTGTGCATGACAGTTAGCTACACCATATTTGTACATTTTTTATCTGGCATCCTCTAAAAATTTGGACATTGAGTTACTTGTTCCTAAATTCAAATCATTAATTTAAATTATGAATAACAGCAATCCCAGACTGATCCTTGTGAAACAATGCTTTTTACTGTCCTCCAATAAGAATGACTACCTTTTATTCCTACTGTCTACTTGCCAATTAGTTATGTGTTCATCTATATGCACCTTGTCTCCACATGCCCTAACCTTTGTCATGAGCCTACTGTGTGGTACCTTACTGAAGGCCTTTTGAAAATCCAAGTATATGACATCTACTGCATTACCCTTGTTGACTCTTTCAATTACCTCTTCAAGGAATTCTATCAGGTTAGTTAAGCAAATTCAAAATCCATGCTGATTATTTTTATTATATTTTCTGTCTCTAACTGCTATTTTGTCATTTCTTTTTATATAGATTCCAGTATCTTTCCTATCACTGATGTTCAGCTAACTGGTCTATATTTCTCAGCTTTTGTTCAATCTTCCTTTTTGCATGTAGGATAAACATTAGCTGTCCACCAGTCCTCTGGCACTAACCCCCCTGTTACGACCAGGTGAGGAAGGTGTCTAGGGGGTCCCTCTCAGCCTTCACTTGGTCTTACTGTAACAGGGTTTAATTTTAAACACCATGTTTTTATCTCCCCCTTGGTGAATCCTTGTTCACCAATTTCCAATTATAAGGCAAATAAAGCACAAACAGGCTTTCTTAAGTTTAAAGAAGAAAGATTGAAATTTATTTAAACTTAAACTTAAACACTAATTTGGTTGATGCCTACGGATACATGCGTGCCCATGCAAGCATGCATACGTGATACACACATGCAAATAGAGACAGAAAAGAGCCTAAGAAAAATAAAATGAAAAGTTTGAGGCAATATCTGAAGAGTTTTGTTACGGTTCTTCAAGCTCACTGTAGAGTCCTTGATTGTAGGTAGTTCTTGCTTTTCGTTGGGGCCCAGTATTCTTCTTAAACCTTGTTTGCTGTAGGAGACTTTTCTGTCTTGGGCTTCATGTGTCTTCAGTGGATTCAGAGGCTTGTGAGAAAGAGATAGGAGCAGACACGAGAGATATTCTCAGTCCTGGAGCAAACAGACACTCTCTGAGTTCAAACTGTTTGTACAAATCAGAAAAAACCCAGATTGCCAAGCAGGTGAGTCATGTGACTAACTGGTCTGACCACATCTTGGATTATCTCACCTTAGCAGTCTCTGGAATGCTCCTCTTACACACAATCCCTGGTGATCAAGGTCCATTGTGGGTTGAATTTGTCAGGAAATGGTCCTTTGTCCTTCCAATCACCGTCTGTTAATATGCAAATATATTTTCCAGCCACGGCTGATCAGGTTAAATAGTCCTTTCTTCAATCCAGTAACTGTATAAAATCAATGTTCATGACAAAATTAATGTGCCTCATTCTTGGCAGGTGGGGGCCTAGCATGAAACCTCCTTCTATGGAACTTTTGTATATATAACCTGGCGTTTCTGTTATCTCCCCCTCGTTTTCTTGAGTATGTATGGGTGCATTCCATCTTGACTTTGGGTTTAATCCTCTTCTAGTTTTGCTAGTTTATCAATAATTTTATTTCTTTCTATCCCGGCGGTATTAATATTCTTTTTAAAATCATCCTCCAGTAAGGTGTGCATTTTCTTACTTTATTTCGTAAAAACAGAGGTGAAGTTGTTATTCAATACTTATGCCATTTCTCTGTCATTACCTGAGTTTATCTTGCTCATCTTTTGGTGGCCTTGTTTTGCCTTTAATTTCCCTTCCAGTCTTATGCAGCTATTGAACACTTTATTTTTATATTCCTTGATCATTTGAATTTGTAATTCTCTTTGCCTCCTGATTTTTTTTTAAATTTCTCTCCTAAGTTCTTCATATTGCCTTTTTCTCTAGTCCTTTGGTCTCTAAGTAATTCTTCTAAGCCTTTTTCTTCAGATTCAATTTTCTCTTTAGTTCATTATTTATCCATGGTGTTCCATAATTAGCTTGCTTGTTCTTGGTTTTGAGTGGAATACTTTTCTCTGGAACTCTACCGATTACCCTTTCAAAGATATCGCACTGCTTCTGTCTCTTTGTTTTCAAGATTTTCTCCCAGTTTACCTCTTTAGTTCCAGCTTCATTTCCTCATAATTTTCTCTTTCCCAACCTTAATACTTTCCTACTTATATCACTCTCAATCCTAACCTTAAACCTTACTATGTTGTGATCACTACTAGTAAGATAATCCCCTATCCTTACTTCTCCTATCTGCTCTGGGTTATTACCCATTACAAGATAGAGCAGTGATTCTTTTCTTCTTGGACTTTTTATGTGTTCAATGAGAAAGGAGTCCTGTATACACTGTAAGTGTTCAATTCCTTTTGCTACTTCTTCCTGCCAGCTAATTTAGAGGTAGTTGAAATATCCCTTGATTATTTCTCTCTGCCTGCTACTCACAAAGTATTTTTTTAAATTATTTCATGGGATGTGAGCATCACTGGCAAGGCCAGTATTTGTTGCCCATCTCGAATTGCGCTTGAGAAGGTGGTGGTGGGCTGCCTTCTTGAACCGTTGCAGTCCATCTGATGCGGGTACACCCACAGTGCTGTTAGGGAGAGAGTTCCAGAATTTTGATCCAATGACAGTGAAGGAACAACAATATTGTTCTAAGTCAGGATGGTGTGTGACTTGGAGGGGAACTTGCATGTGGTGGTGCTCCCATGCATCTGCTGCCCTTGTCCTTCTAGGTGGAAGAGGTTATGGGTTTGGAAGGTGCTGTCAAAGGAGGCATGTTGAGTTGCTGCAGTGCATCTTGTACATGGTACACACTGCTGCCACTGTGGAGGGAATGAATGTTTAAGGTGGTAGATGGGGTGCCGATCAAGCGGGTTGCTTTGTCCTGGATGATATCGAGCTTCCTGAGCATTGTTGGAGCCACACTCATCCAGGCAAGTGAAGAGTACTCATTACACTCCTGACTTGTACCTTGTAGATGGCAGACAGGCTTTCGGGAGTTAGGAAGTGGGTTACTCGCCACAGAATTCCCAGCCTCTGACCTACTCTTGTAGCCACAGTATTTATGTAGCTGCTCCAGTTAAGTTTCTGGTCATTGGTAAGCCCCAGGATGTTGATGGTGGGGGATTCAGCGATGGCGATGCCATTGAATGTCAAGGGGAGATGGTTATATTCTATCTTATTGGAGATCATTATTTCCTGGCACTTGTGTGGTGCGAGTGTTACTTGTCACTTATCAGCCCAACCCTAACTGTTGTCCACATCTTGCCGCATGTGGACACGGACTGCTTCAGTATCTGAGGAGTTGCGAATGGTACTGAACATCGTACAATCATCAGCGAACAGCTCCTTATGATGGAGGAAAGGTCACTGATGAAGCAGCTGTAGATGGTTGGGCCTAGGATACCACTGCAGCAATGTCCTGGGGCAACGTCCTGCAACAATGTCCTTGTCCACACAATTCTTCATCCAAATCGCTTCCACTATTTGGTGGTCTATATATATCCCCATTAGGGTGATGGATCCCACCTTGTATTTTAACTCAATCCAAATGGATTCTGTATCTATCTTACAGTTAGTTACAATATTTGTTTCTACTAACATTATGTTATCTTTAATGAGCACAGCCACTTCCTCATTTCCTTTCCTTCCTAAATATGTTCTGTCCAGCAATATTTAGTTTCCAATCTTGTTCTTTATATCGCCAGTCATCTGGATTCTCTCTAAAGATTATCACCTCCAGTTCATTCATTCTGTATTGAATACTATGTATGTTACTACAGAAATGTTTAAAATTGTTTCTATTTATTATTCCTGTCTGCTTTTAGTAGTTATTTTACTTTGTGCTCTATGACTTCATCCAATCTCTAGCCTTTCTAGTCTGCACTGAGTATGAAGAAGGGAGTTTGGTAAGTGAGTAGTTTTTAATGGTTAATCTCTCAACACTACTTTTTGTTTTGTTACATTTAGCAAATAATTGAAATTCCTGTTTCAGTTAAGAGATAAGTTAGGTTTATTACAGTTTTAAACAGGGGTATACAAACACTCTGAGAGTAACTGTAGCTAGTTAATTAGGTATCTAGCTTAAACTAGTTTCTGAGCTCTAGCAGAGCTGACACAGCATAGTTTTCAGAGTATAAATTCAGGGGACTCTCAGTGCTACTTGTCTGCATTGAGTGCTGCTGGAGGCCACCATGTGTGAAGAAGGGAGTTTGGTAAGTGAAGGAGTTCGGGAAAGGGGGGAAACTATAAATTAAGAAAAAATATAAATGTGAGTGTCCTTCCTTCCTTCCTTCCTTCCTGCCTCCCTCTCTCTCTTCGGTACAGGGGAAGAAGCTGATTAGTGAGTAACTGGTAAGTTATTCTACTTCTCATTGTAATAAATAGTTTTTAAGGTTACAGTATGGCAGGTCAGTTTGGCCAAGTGGAATGTACATCCTGTGGTATGTGGGAAGTCATGGACGCACTGCATGTCCTAGAGGAACACATCTACAGGAAGTGTCACTGGCTGCAGAAGCTTGATCTCCGAATTTCGGAACTCAAGTGGCAGCTGGAGTTACTGTTGTGCAACCGCGAGGCAGAGGACTACGTGGACAGCATGTTTAGGGAGGTGGTCATATCGCAGATTAGGAGCATGCAGGCAGAGAGGGAATGGGTGACCACAAGGCAGTCTAACAGAACCAGGCAGGCAATACAGGAGTCCCCTGAGTTGATCTTGCTTGCTAATGGGTTTTCCATTTTGGATACTGGTGAGAGTAATGGTTCCTCGGAGGACTACAGCCAGAGCAAAGTCTGTGGCACCATGGGTGGCTCAGCTACACAGGAAGGGAGGAAGAAGAGTGGAAGAGCAATAGTGATAGGGGATTCAATAGTCAGGGGATCAGACAGGCATTTCTGCAGCAGTAAATGTGATGCCAAGATGGTGTATTGCCTCCCTGGTGCCAGGGTCAGGATGTCACGGAGCGGCTGCAGGATATCCTTCCAGGGGAGGGTGAACAGTCTGAGGTCATGGTCCACATTAGTACCAAAGACATAGGTAGGAAGAGGAATGAGGTCCTGAAAGCAGATTTTAGGGAGTTAGGAAGGAAATTAAAAAGCAGGACCTCAAAAGCAGAAATCTCAGGTTACTCCCAGTGCCACGTGCTCGTGAGCACAGGAATAGGAGGATTGATTGATTGGACACATGGCTGGAGAATTTGTGTTGGAGGGAGGGAATCAGATTGCTGAGGCGTTGCCGGTTCTGAGACAGGTGAGACCTGTACAAGATGGACGGGCTATACCTTAACAAGACCAGAACTAACATCTTCAAAGGGAGATTTTCTAGTGTTGTTGGGGAGGTTTAAACTTGCTTGTCAGGGGGTTGGGAACCTGAAGGGTAGCTCAAATTGGAAGGACGTAAAGCTGGTAACAGGAGGTAGAAAAGTAGCAAGCGAAATTAGAATGTAGACGAAATTAAGGTAAACATCAATAGGATCAAAATGAAAAATAACGTTAAGACAAAGTTAAAGGCGCAATATCTGAATGCATGCAACATTCACAACAAGGTAGATGATTTAAAGGCCTAAATAGAGGTAAATGGGTATGATCTAATTGCCATAACGGAAATGTGGCTACAGGGTGACCAAGACTTGGAACTGAATATACAAGGATATCCACCATCTATAAAGGACAGGCAAAAAGGAAAAGGAGGTGGTTTTGTGCTGATAATAAGGGATGAGATCAGTACATTAGCAAGGGAGGATCTTTGATTGGAAGAACAAAATGTGGAATCTGTTTGGGCGGAGCTAAGAAACAGCAAGAGGCAGCAAACATTGGTAGGAGTTGTTTATAGGACACTAAAAAGTAGTGATAATGTGCGGTAAGCTATTAATCAGGAGATTAGAGAAGCATGTAGTATGGGTAATACAGTAATTATGGGGGACTTAAATCTACATATAGACTGGGCCAATCTAATGAGCATTAATGCTGTGAAGAACAGGTTTCTGGAGTGTGTTAGGGATGGTTTTCTAGAGCAGTATGTTGAGGAACCGACGAGAGAACAGGTTATTTTAGATCTAGTATTATGTATTGAGAAAGGGCTAATTAATAATCTTATTGTAAAAGAACCTTTAGGGATGAGCGACCATAATATGATAGAATTTTACATTATGCTTGAAAGTGAGGTAGTTCAATCTGAAGCCAGGGTGTTAAATTTGAACAAAAGAAATTATGAAGGTATGAGGGGCAAATTGGCTGAGGTGGATTGGGAAAATACATGAAAAGATATGACAGTGCATAGACAATGGATATTCTTTAAAGAATTATTACATTGTTTACAGCAACTATACATTCCTTCACGGCACAAAAATGCCAAAAATAAAGGCAGTCAAGCATGGGTAACAAAGGAAATTAAGGATTGTATAAGATTAAAAGAAAAGGCGTACAAAGTTGCCAGAAATAGTCAACCTGAGGATTGAGAGGATTTTAGAATGCAGCAAAGGAGGACGAAGAAAGGGAGAATATAATATGAATGTAAGCTGGCAAAAAACATAAAAATGACTGTAAAAGCTTCCATAGTTACGTAAAAAGGAAACGTTTAGCTGAGACAAATGTGGGTCCATTACAGGCAGAGTCAGGAGAATTTATAATGGGGAATAGAGAAATGGCTACTCTGTGTCTGTCTTCACTAAGGAAGATACGAGAAATCTCCCAGAATTAGAGATCCAAGTGATTAGGGAGAATGAGAATTTGAAGGAAATTATTATTAGTAAGAAGATTGTAATGGAGAAATTAAAGAGGCTGAGGGTCGATAAGTCCCCAGGACCTGATATTCTGCATCCCAGAGTGTTGAAAGAGGTAGCAATGGAGATAGCGGATGCATTTATGATCATCTCCCAAAATTCTACAGATTCTGGAATGCTTCCTGCAGATTGGAAGGTAGAAAATATCACCCGACGTTTTAAGAAGAGAGGGAAAGAGAAAACAGGGAATTACAGACCTGTTAGCCTTACATGAGTTGTTGTGAAAATGCTAGAATCTATTCTAAAGTATGCGATAAATGGACACTTGGATCATAATGATCTGATTGGGCACAGTCAACATGGATTTATGAATGGGAAATCATGTTTTACGAGCCTGTTGGTGTTTTTTGAGGATGTTACTAACAGAATTGATAAAGAGCAGTCAGTGGATGTGGTATACTTGGATTTTCCGAAGGCTTTTGATAAAGTCCCCCACAGGAGGTTGGTTAGCATAATTAAAGCACATGGAATAGGAGGTAATATACTGGCATGGATTAAGGATTGGTTAAGAGACAGAAAGCAGAGAGTAGGAATACACGGATCATTCTCGCATTGGCAGGCTGTGACAAGGAGATCAGTGCTTGGGCCCCAGCTGTTCACAATGTGTATCAATGATTTGGATGTGGGGACCAAATGTAATATAATGCCACGTTCACGGATGACACAAAGTTAGGTGGGAATGTGTGTTGTGATGAGGGAGAATGAGGATTTGAAGGAAATTAGTATTAATAAGAAGGTTGTATTGGAGAAATTAATAAGGCAGCTTCAAAGGGGTTTGGAAAGACTTAGTGAGTGGGAAAGAACTAGGCAGATGGAATATAACGTGGCAAAATGTGAGGTCATCCACTTTGGTAAGAGAAACAGACGTGCAGAGTATTTCTTAAATGGCAAGAGATTAGAAAGTGCAGATGTACAAAGGGACCTGGGTGCCTTGTCAATAAGTCACTGAAAGCTAACATGCAGGTGCAGCAAGCAATTAAGAAGACTAATGGTATGTTAGCCTTTATCACAAGAGGATTTGAGTACAGGAGTAGTGAAGTCTTGCTTCAATTATATAAAACCTTGGTTAGACTGCACCTGGAGTACTGTGTGCAGTTTTTGTTCCCTTACCTTCAGAAGGATATTATTGTCGTAGAGGGAGTGCAACGAGGGTTCACCAGACTTGTTCCCGGGATGGCGGGACTGTTCTATGAAGAGAGAGTGGGAAAACTGGGCCTGTATTCTCTAGAGTTTTGAAGAATGAGAGGTGATCTCATTGAAACCTACAAAATACTTAAAGGGACCAACAGGGTAGATGCAGCTAAGATGTTTCCCCTGGTTGGGGAGTCTAGAACCAGGGGACACAATTTCAAAATAAGGGGGAAGCCACTTAGGACAGAGATGAGGAGAAATTTCTTTACTCAGAGGATTGTGAATCTTTGGAATTTTCTACCCCATAGGGCTGTAGAAGCTCCGTCATTGATTATGTTTAAAGCAGTGATTGACAGATTTCTAAATACCAATGACTTAAAGGGGTTTGAGGATAGTGTGGGCAAAAGGCATTGAAGTAGATGATCAGCCATGATCGTATTGAATGGCAGGGCAGGCTCGATGGGCTGACTGGCCTACTCCTGTTCCTATGTTCCAATGTTCCTTCGCGTTATCTTTATTGCTTCTTTTAGTTTGGACTTTCCTGATTCTTTTGCTGCTATGTTTCTGTAATTTCTAGCTGTTCCCACCCACCCCCCTATGTTATTAACGTAATGTCTTATGTTCAGCCCTCATTATACTTTCTGCTAGGAGCTTTGTGCCAGCCCAGTTCAGGTGCAACTTGTCTCAATGATACAGCTCATTCTTGTCCCTGTCCTAATGCAGTTTTCCTTGAAATGGAATCCCCTCCTTCCCACACCACTCCTGTGGCCACCTGTTGGCCAGAATTTTATGTTGTGGCAGTGACAGTGGGTGGAAGGGGCAGAGGAGGTGCAGTGGGGCGTCAAATTCTGGCTGTTGACTTTGTCAATCTGCTTGCTCCTATGCTAGTTTGCATGTGACTCAGTTAATAATCTTGAGGTTATTACCCCTGAGGTCCTGCTTTTTATTTTAGCTCCTAACTCCTGATACTCCCTTTTTCTAACCTCTTTCTCACTAACTTTCCTACATCATTGATTCTGACATGGAGCACAACAACTGAATCTCCCCCTCCCTTTCTAGCCGTATGAAATGTCCATTACCTTGGCACTGGGTAGGCAACACACCCTTTGGGACTGTCAATTCTGACTGGAAAGGATACTATCTATCTGTCTTATTATAGAACCTCCTATAACTACAACCTTTCAACTCTGCACCTCTTCCCCTTCCTACATGACGACTTGGTTGGCATTCTGGTTGTCCTTACCACAGTCTTTCTCCTTATCCTCATAGGTATTGAGTACTTTGTGTCATTTGAGCACGAGCACTGTCTGCTGGACCTCCTTCATTACCTCTCCTATCTTCCGCTTACCCGATTGACTAACAGACAGTCACACTTCCCCTTCCTGCACCTGAGCTTTCTTCTGCTGTGTGACTGGAGTTAATTTTCCAGTGTTTCCTCCTCCTCTCTTGTGTGCTGGAGTGTCTCTAGTTCAGACTCCAGCTCAACAATTCTGAGTTGGAGTGTCTTGAGCCAGAGGCATTTCTTGCAGATGTGGCAGTCTGGAACAGTCTTGTTGTCCACAAATTCCCATATATTACAAAGCTGACACACTGCCTACACTACCATGACCGGGATTCCACGTTGGGTGGATGGGAGCTGTCCACCGACTGAAAAGTCGGTGGCGAACCCGCTTCCGCCTCGCCTGGGGATCTGACCCACAGCTTACGGGTCCTCAGGCTTTAAATGTTCCAAGGCGGGACTTACACCTGCTTGAGGGAGGAAATCCCGACTCATTGAGCTGCCGGCCAATCAGCGGGCTGGCAGCTCTTAGCCCCAGCAGCGCCACCAAGCGCGGTGGCCACTGCTGGGACTGCAGCCCAGCCGAAAACATGGAGCCAGGAAGACAGGTAGGTTTTGGTTGCCTCGCCTGGGGTAATTGGTCGAGCCACAGCGAGGCAACGGTGGTCAATTGGGGGGAAGGGGGGGGTGGTGTGTTGGGTGCTGGGTGTGGTTGGGGTAGTGGAGACAGCCTGCTTTTCCCAGGCGTCTTTTCCCGGCTCCAGGACGCCCACTTGCCATGTGTAAATTCCACGTGGAGGTGGGCAAAGGCCCTTAAATGGCCATTAAGAAGTCACTAAAGAGCCTTGATTGGCCGGGGGTGGGCAGGCCGTTCCCCCCACCCTACGTAAAGGGGGGGTGGAAGCGGGAGTGGGTCAGGAAAGCCTCCCAGAGCCTCGCACTCCATTATACACCACCCTCCCCCCCCCCCAACCCTGCCCCACCACCATCCGGCTTGTTGGGGTGGCATAAAATTCCAGCCCATGTCTTTATTTATTCATTTATTTGTCAGTTATCTGTAATTTATAACTAATTGGTCACTTGAGGTCTAGATTTATTAAATAGGTGGATTTAACTTGATCTTAAATAAATTAGTAATTCACAACTGTTGTTCATTGCTTAGCTATGTATCATTCATTAGTGTCTTTAAATGCAGTTCGAATTTAATCACTTATGTTGTTTTCCTTTGACTTGGACAAATATTAAATCATTATTAACTCAAACTTAACACCAACCACTGAAGAGGCTAAATACACAAAGCGATATTGTCGCAAGAGTTTTTTTTTCATCTGGGAGGACTGTGTGCCTTTAAGACCTGATGCTATTTTCTGTGAATAGTGACTGAATGTTGCCATTTAGTGTTTGAAGAGTGCAGGCTGTAAACTCATAACTATGCAACAGGAAGATTTTATGATGTTCTTGTGACTCCTATTGAAAAAGGCTTTCACTTTCATTTTGGCAGTGAAAGAAGAAACCAGGGGGCTGTGAGCAGCTGAAAGAGTTACTGCTGGAAACTGGCCAGGGACACAGCCCAGAAAATTCTCTCTCTTGAAAAATAATTCCTGTTTCAAAGAGGAAGAGACCCAGAGGAAAGAGGAATTGCTACACTCTGTGGAGAAACACTGCTTTGGAGACAGAAAGCCTGTGTTTTGGGTGGGGCCTCCATTCAAGAAGAGTGAGTTCTGTAATTGCTGTGCTCTGTGGAGAAGGCTCCTTTGCTAAGAG
The DNA here is from genome assembly GCF_036365525.1 of Heterodontus francisci. Taxonomy (NCBI): domain Eukaryota; kingdom Metazoa; phylum Chordata; class Chondrichthyes; order Heterodontiformes; family Heterodontidae; genus Heterodontus; species Heterodontus francisci. The sequence continues at coordinate 121,184,320 of NC_090375.1, read as the reverse complement.
TATGTCCTGTTGACATTTGTGTTTTTGGAAGTTCCTGAACTCTCAAGAAAGTTTCTACTGTTAGACTGCTGCTTTAAAATTTAAATAAACCTGTTGCTGCAACCTGTTGCTGAAAGATCTGTGTGACGCCTGCTGCAGGTGAACTACTTTGAATGCCTACCCATCATAGACTGTTCATTAATTTTTCCTGGAGAAACATCAAGTGGCATCTTACTACAACTCTGGGACACCTCACTGATCCAGGAAAATACTACCAAAAGTTACAACCCGGTTTTTTATTTATTCCTAAGAAACTCTTGTAAAGTCAATATTTCCATTTTCCCCAGTTAACCATTGGAAATTGAATGTATGTGTGTGCATGAAGGTTAGGAAGACTAAGGAGCTATGAAATCTTTTCATACATATAGATTCATCTCATTATTGTTTAAAACTTAGTTTATTAATAAATAGTTAATTTTGTTGTTTAAAGAAACTTGGTTTGGTGTACTTTATTCTGGGGATAAATAAAGTGATTAATTTGGCTATTTTTCTGGTAGGTGGGAAACTTTACGAATATGCTGTGACCTGTGGAGTAATGGGACTGAATTAATAGTGCATTACTCCCACCTTGGTCAGAACAATATCTTCATTGATATACTTATTTTAATTCCCTCAGGTTCTGCTGCTCTTCTCTGTGTATTGATTATAAGCTCATATTTTCTATTTCCTCTGGTGTGATTATTTCCTTATTTACTGTTGCCTCTTGGCTTAAAGTATTTATTTAGTTAAATTTCATTGGTTGAGGAGATAGACTGATAGTCCCGTTGCCCATGCAATGTTGTCAGCTCACATTTGCAGCAACTTGCAGCAATGTTCGAGCTGAGGGTGGGAAAAATGTCCAAACTGAAGGTGCATGCTCCAGCAAAATCTGGATGCCTTTGTTCTTTATTACAACAGTGATTACACTTCAAAAGTAATAAATCGGCTGTCAGACACATTGTAATGTCCTGAGGTGGCGAAAGGTGCTATTTAATGCAAATTCTTTCTTTCTCATTTGCTGACAAGACAAATTTATACAAACATGCTAATACATTTGTTAATTAAAAGCAAAATACTGCAGATGCTGGTTCTGATGTAAGGTCACAGACCTGAAACACTAACCCTGCTTCTCCCTCCACATTTGTTAATTATATTGTTTTGTATATTTTATCACACTTATGTCTAAGAGTACCTAACATCCCAGTGGTGTCACTTTACTTAAATATTAAAATTAATTAAAATCAAATGCTAGTTAACTGCCCTGGTCCCAGTGGCAAACCCACGCTGATTTTACAGCTGCAACTCGCGCGCCTTTGGAACTCCATATTTCAGCTGAAGCCGTGCTGGAGGTGGTAAAACAGGCTCAGTATTCCCAGCTATTCTTTTGGGCCTCCTTATCTCGAGAGACAATGGATACGCGCCTGGAGGTGGTCAGTGGTTTGTGAAGCAGCGCCTGGAGTGGCTATAAAGGCCAATTCTGGAGTGACAGGCTCTTCCACAGGTGCTGCAGAGAAATTTGTTTGTTGGGGCTGTTGCACAGTTGGCTCTCCCCTTTCGCCTCTGTCTTTTTTCCTGCCAACTACTAAGTCTCTTCGACTCGCCACAATTTAGCCCTGTCTTTATGGCTGCCCGCCAGCTCTGGCGAATGCTGGCAACTGACTCCCACGACTTGTGATCAATGTCACACGATTTCATGTCGCGTTTGCAGACGTCTTTATAACGGAGACATGGACGGCCGGTGGGTCTGATACCAGTGGCGAGCTCGCTGTACAATGTGTCTTTGGGGATCCTGCCATCTTCCATGCGGCTCACATGGCCAAGCCATCTCAAGCGCCGCTGACTCAGTAGTGTGTATAAGCTGGGGATGTTGGCCGCTTCAAGGACTTCTGTGTTGGAGATATAGTCCTGCCACCTGATGCCAAGTATTCTCCGAAGGCAGCGAAGATGGAATGAATTGAGACGTCGCTCTTGGCTGGCATACGTTGTCCAGGCCTCGCTGCCGTAGAGCAAGGTACTGAGGACACAGGCCTGATACACTCGGACTTTTGTGTTCCGTGTCAGTGCGCCATTTTCCCACACTCTCTTGGCCAGTCTGAACATAGCAGTGGAAGCCTTACCCATGCGCTTGTTGATTTCTGCATCTAGAGACAGGTTACTGGTGATAGTTGAGCCTAGGTAGGTGAACTCTTGAACCACTTCCAGAGCGTGGTCGCCAATATTGATGGATGGAGCATTTCTGACATCCTGCCCCATGATGTTCGTTTTCTTGAGGCTGATGGTTAGGCCAAATTCATTGCAGGCAGACGCAAACCTGTCGATGAGACTCTGCAGGCATTCTTCAGTGTGAGATGTTATGATGTTATTCCCAGCTATGAGAGAGCTAAATCAATCAGATTTCCTGCTCCTGATTATCCTGGCTTCAGAGAGAGAGAGAGAGAGAGAGTGTGTAAGTGATATGGCCTGAATTTTACTAGTGCGCTGCACATCGCAGCGGCGCACTTTGAACTCGCCAGCCTTCCGACATGGAAGCACCACCGCTAATTAACTTTCATATTTAAATGAAGGGCTCGCCACCGCCGATAAAATGTAGCCGGTCTTCTCGGCTCGGGAGTCGTGGCGGGCCGTTCCCGCAAATATTTTACAGGTCCCCCTCCACGATCCCCGACATAGAGGGGCTGGTAAAATTCAGCCCTACATAGTTTCCAGTACATATTGGGCAAGCTGTATGGAATTGCCTTCAAAAAAGGAGAAAAAATTAGAAAGTGAAGAAATGCAAATCTTCTGCTTTTGAAGACACATCTTTAAAAGTAAGTGCAAAGAACTGTATAAAGAACAAATGGAATTCTGCATTTTATATATGTATACACTGTGGTACAATTAGAATCATGGAATCAGAGGGAAGTTACACTGGAACTGTAGGAAGATATCTGTAACACTGGTTAGGCTTCAGCTGAGTATTGTGGCGCCACAATTTAGGAAGGATGTCAAGGCAGAAGAGATTCACGAGAATGATACCAGGGATAAAAGACTTCAGTTATGTGGAGAGACTGAGAATATGTTCCTTACAACAGAGAAGGTTAAGGGGAGATTTGATAGATGTTCAAAATTCTGAAGATTTTTGATAAAGCAAATAAGGAGAAACTGCTTCTGGTGGTAGACAGGGCAGTAACCAGTGGAGACAGATTTAAGGTAATTATCAAAAGAAACATAAGAAAAAATAAATTATCCAGCAAATTGTTATGATATGGAATTCACTGCCTGAAAGAAAAGCGGAGTCAGATTCAAAAATAATTTTCAAAATGGAATTAGTTAAATAATTGAAGTGGAAAAGTTTGCTGGGTTATGGGGAAAGTGCAGGGGACTCTCGGAGTGTGGCACTGTTGGTGATTTGTCTTTTGTATGAAATGTTAAACCAAGGCCCTGTCTTCCCTCTCTGGTGGATGTAAAAATTCCCAGAACATCAGGAATGGGACTAATTGGATAGCTCTTTCAAAGAGATGACATAGGCATAATGGCTTCCTTATGTGCTGTATTATTCTATCATTCAATAATTCTAATAAATTTTGCTTCTACCCTGCCAAGCATCATCACAATAATAGACATCCTGCATTACTTAGACAGTGAATTCAAAGGAACTCACTGAGCACAAGTGAGCAGGAGGAGGTGAAAGTGGCAAGACCCATGAAACAGGTAACATCCAGATCACATCCTAATCCTTTTGAAGAGGGCAAAGATGGAGCCTTAACAGCCCTAGCATTTTAAAAATTGATTTTTTTATTTGTTCATGGGATGTGGGCATCTTGCCCATCCCTAATTACCCTTGAGAAGGTGGTAGTGAGCCATCTTCTTGAACCACTGCAGTCCTTGGCATTTGACCCAGTGACAGTAAGGAATAGTGATGTAGTTCCAAGTCAGGATAGTGTGTGGCTTGGAGGGGAACTTGTAAGTGATGGTGTTCCCATGCGCCTGCTGCTCTTGTCCTTCTTGATGGTAAAGATTGCAGGTTTGGCAGGTGCTGCCAAAGGAGCCTTGGTGAGTTGCTCCAATGCATCTTGTTGATGGTACACACTGCAGCGACTGTATGTTAGTGATGAAGGGAGTGAATGTTTAAGGTGGTGAATGGGGTGCCAGTCAAGTAGGCTGCTTTGTCATAAGAACAAAAGAACAAAGAAATAGGAGCAAAAGTAGGCTATATGGCCCCCGAGTATGCTCCACCATTCAATATGTTCATGGCTGATCTTCTGCCTCAGTTACACTTTCCTGCCCACTCCCCATATGCCTTGATTCCCTGAGACACCAAAACTGTATCTATCTCAGCCTTGCACATACTCAGTGATGGAGCATTTACAACCCTCTGGGTAGAGAATTCCAAAGATTCAGAACACTCTGAGTGAAGAAATTTCTCCTCCTCTCAGTCCTAAATGATCGACGCCTTATCCTGAGACTCTGCCCCCGTGTTCCAGAATCCACAGTTAGGAAAAACAACCTCTCAGTGTCTACCCTGTCAAGCCCCTTCAGAATCTTGTATGTTTCAATGAGATCACCTCATTCTTCGAAACGTTGGAAAGTATAGGCCCAATTTACTCATCCTGTCGTCATAGGCCAACTCTCCCATCCCAGGAACCAATCTAGTGAACATTTGCTGCTCTGCCTCCAAGGTAAGTACATCCTTCCATAGATATGGAGACCAAAACTGTACACAGTACACCCGGTGTGGTCTCTCCAAAACCCTATACAATTATAGCAAGACTTCCTATTTCTTGTACTCCAATCCCCTTGCAATAAAGGCCAACATGCCATTTGCCTTCCTAATTGCTTGCTGTACCTGCGTGCTAGCTTTCTGTGTTCCTTGTAAAAGTACACCCAAGTCCCCCTGAATATCAACATTTAAAAATTTCATGCCTTTTAAAAAAAATTCTGCTTTTCTTTTCTTACTACCAAAGTGAATAACCTCACACTGCCCCACATTATATTCCATCTGCCACCTCGTTGCCCACTCACTTAATCTGTTCATATCTCTTTGCCGCTTCTTTATGTCCTCCTTACAGCTTACGTTCTCACCTAGCTTTGTATCATCAGCAAACTTGAATACATTACTCTTAGTCTCTTTGTCTGTCATTAAATATAGATTGTAAATAGTTGAGGCCCCAGCACTGATCCTTGCGGCACTCCAATAGTTACAACCTGCCAATTTGAAAATGCCCTGTTTATCCCTACCCTCTGTTTCCTGTCCACTAACCAATCCTCTATCCATGCTAATATATTACCCCAAACTCCATGAGCCCTTATCTTGCTTATTAACCTTTTAAGTGGCATCTTATCAAGTGCCTATTGTAAATCTAAGTACACTACTGGCTCCTCTTTATTTACCCAACTAGTTACATTTTCAAAGAACTCTAATAAATTTGTTAAACACTGTTTTCCTTTCATAAAATCATGTTGACTCTGTCTGATCATACAATGATTTTCTAAGTGCTTTATTAAGACTTCCTTAATAATCAATTTCAGCATTTTCCTGATGACTGGCAGGCGAACTGGTCTGTATTTCCCTGTTTGCTCTCTCCCTCTTTTCTTGAATAGCTGTGTAACCTTTGCTAACTTCCAATACTCTATTCTAGAATCTTAGGAATTTAGGAAAATTGTAACCAGTGCATCCACTATTTCTGCAGCTACCTCTTCCAGAACCCTAGGATGTCGACCATCAGGTCCTGAGGACTTGTCAAATTTTAGTCCCTTAAGTTTCTCTAATACTTTTTCTCTGCTGATATTAATTACTTTAAGTTCCTCACTCTTATTAGTCCCTTGGTTACCCTTTGTTTCTGGTATGTAGTTTGTGTCTTCCATTTTGAAGCCAGAGACAAAATATTTGTTCAACGTCTCTGCCACTTCCTCATTTCCCATCTTAATTTCTTCTGTTTCTTCCCTCAGGGGACCAAAGTTTACTTTAGCGACTCTACTCCTTTTTATATACTTGTAAGAGCTTTCTGCACTAGGTCTGTTTAAAGTGGAAATCAGCTTGCAAAGACTAATACCACTTTTTAGGCTAAGTGTTTCTCCACAGTGACCCAGCTGACTGAGATGGCTGCAGCAACCGCCAAGACGTTATGTTGGAGTGTCGATCTCTGGCTTGAGATTCTGCCCTCAAGGCAAAGGGGTTATTTGCTTATAGCTGGATTTCCGGCCAACATATATACTTATACTTGAGTCGACACCTTTGAGCTGTGGAAAGTTGCCTTGTTGTATCGTCTTCATGGTCGTTGTACCCATCAGATCTCATCCATCTGGTACACAGTGGCACAGTGGTTAGCACTGCAGCCTCACAGCTCCAGCGACCCGGGTTCAATTCTGGGTACTGCCTGTGTGGAGTTTGCAAGTTCTCCCTGTGTCTGCGTGGGTTTTCTCCGGGTGTTCCGGTTTCCTCCCACAGCCAAAAGACTTGCAGGTTGGTAGGTAAATTGGCCATTATAAATTGCCCCTAGTATAGGTAGGTGGTAGAGAAATATAGGGACAGTTGGGAATGTGGTAGGAATATGGGATTAATGTAGGATTAGTATAAATGGGTGGTTGATGGTCGGCACAGACTCGGTGGGCCGAAGGGCCTGTTTCAGTGCTGTATCTCTAAACTAAACTCAAGTCTCAGTGCTGACATCTAGCTGTTAGCCGACGGAGTAAAGTGCAGACCCTGCTGAGTTTTGATGGGGTTGGTGGGGTGGTGCGGCGTCATTTGACGACAACAGCCACAAACTTTCCGACAGTGATGGGGAGAGACAAAAACGGGAAGCGCAAGATGGCACTGGCAGCTGCAGCTTCAATCCTGCATGTAGTTGGCTCAGTCGTATGTGCCGTTTGACTGTTGACCTGAGACAACATCATCCGGCAGCACCTTGGTGACCAAGCAGCCTTCTCCAGGGAGAGCACTGCTTGCTCCGAGTGGAGACGGGCCTAGAAAAGGTGGCTCAAACGTTGATTGTCTCAACTCACCTGGTTGGCTTACTGTAGCCAAAAGGCATCTTCTACGGCAGTGCAAAAGAAAGAAGTAACAAAAACAAAAAGAGAAAAAACATCTTGCAACTTGTGTGTTGGAATGTTCGTATAATGTCAGGTTCAGGTGACCACAAACACTCTGAAAGACGTTCCGCACCCATAGCCAGAGTGCTCGCCAGGCTGGACATTGACATCGCACTACTCCAGTGCTACAGTGGAAATTTGGTAAGTGAGGATAATTAAGGGTTAATTTTATCTGAAATCTAATCTGTCTTTTGTTTAGCAGATCAATTTAACAGTTGCTGTTAGGGTTGGGGAAGGTGCGTTTTAGACCAGCTTTAAACAGGGTTCACTCAGGCTCTGCTTGCAGCTGCACCTTTTTAATTAGAGAATTGGTTTAAACCAGTTTTCAGGGGGCTGGAGTGAGTCAGTATAAAAGTGAGCCATCTTACAGTGCTGACTTTATTTGCACTGGAGTGCTACAGTGGAAGTTTGGTAAGTGAGGAAGTTCGGTAAGGAGGGAGTGAGGAGCTCCTTTCATTTTCTACCTGTCCTCAGTGAGGGGAGCCCAGAGCTTCCAAAGAGCACAGCTGACTGGGAGAAGACTCGGAGGGCGGAGTTCTGGACCAGTAAGTATAAAAAACTTACCTCTGGTAAACAAAACTGAAAGTGACTTCACAGGAAAGCTGTGACCTGATTGGCTGGTAGGGAATTTTTTTTACTGAATTTGAAAATAAAACATTGATAAAAATTGATTAAAACCCTAATTAACTAATTAATAAGTAAAGTAACTAAACCAGAGGGAGGAGATTACTGTATTTAGTTAGCATTTAATATTTATAGTAGGAATCTAGCGCTAGGGACCATATAGTTATTATAACAATTTAGTAAGGATTTAATAAGTATTTATTTATCTTAAATTAATTCATTAATTAGTGCTAGAAATGCCAGTTAGAGGGGTGAAGTGCTTCACCTGTGAGATGTGGGAGGTCCGTGACGCTTCCAGCATTCCAGATGACTACATCTGCAGGAAGTGTACCCAGTTGCAGCTCCTCACAGACCGCATGGATTGCTTGGAGCGGCAATTGGATGCACTTAGGAGCATGCAGGTGGCAGAGAGCATCATAGACAGGAGTTTTAGAGAAGTGGTTACACCCAAGATGCAGGCAGATAGATGGGTGACCGCTAGAAGGGGCAGGCAGTCAGTGCAGGAATCCCCTGTGGCTATCCCCCTCTCTAACAAATATACCGTTTTGGATACTGTTGTGGGGGGATGGCCTATCAGGGGAAAACAGCAGCAGCAGCCAGAGCAGCGGCACCATGGCGGGCACTGTTGTTCAGCAGGAAGGGACAAAGCGCAGAAGAGCAATAGTTATAGGGGACTCTATAGTCAGGGGCACAGATAGGCGCTTCTGTGGACGTGAAAGAGACTCCAGGATGGTATGATGCCTCCCTGGTGCCAGGGTCAAGGATGTCTCTGAACGGACAGGGGGCATTCTGAAGGGGGAGGGTGAACAGCCAGACGTTGTGGTACACATTGGTACCAATGACATAGGCAGGAAAAGTGACGAGGTCCTGCACGGGGAGTTTAGGGAGATAGGTAGAAAGTTAAAAGACAGGACCTCTAGGGTTGTAATCTCGGGATTACTCCCTGTGCCACGTGCCAGTGAGGCTAGAAATAGGAAGATAGTGCAGCTAAACACGTGGCTGAACAGCTGGTGTAGAAGGGAGGGTTTCAGATATCTGGACCATTGGGATCTCTTCAGGGACAGATGGGATCTGTACAAGAAGGACGGGTTGCATCTAAACTGGAGGGGCACAAATATCCTGGCTGCGAGGTTTGCTAGCGTCACTCGGGAGGGTTTAAACTAGTGTGGCAGGGGGTGGGAACCAGAGCAGTAGGACAGCAAGTGAAATAAATGAGGGGCAACTAGTAAATAAGGCCAGTAAGACTAAGAGAAAGAGCAGGCAGCGAGATGTTGCGAAGCACAGTGAGACTGGTGGTCTGAAGTGCAATTGTTTTAATGCGAGAAGTATAACAGGTAAGGCAGATGAACTTGGAGCTTGGATTAGTACTTGGAATTATGATGTTGCTATTACAGAGACTTGGTTGAGGGAAGGGCAGGATTGGCAGCTAAATGTTCCAGGATTTAGAAGCTTCAGGTGGGATAGAGGGGGATGTAAAAGGGGTGGGGGAGTTGCATTACTGGTTAAGGAGAATATCACAGCTGTACTGCGGGAGGACACCTCGGAGGGGTCGTGCAGCGAGGCAATATGGGTGGAGCTCAGGAATAGGAAGGGTGCAGTCACGATGTTGGGGGTTTTCCACAAGCCTCCCAACAGCCAACGGGAGGTAGAGGAGCAGATGTGGAGACAGATTTTGGAAAGATGTAAAGGTAACAGGGTTGTAGTGGTGGGTGATTTTAACTTCGCCTATATTGACTGGGACTCACTTAGTGCTTGGGGCTTAGATGGGGCAGAATTTGTAAGGAGCATCCAGGAGGTCTTCTTGAAACAATATGTAGATAGTCCAACTAGGGATGGGGCCGCACTGGACCTGGTATTGGGGAATGAGCCAGGCCAGGTGGTCGAAGTTTCAGTAGGGGAGCATTTCGGGAACAGTGACCATAATTCCATAAGTTTTAAGGTACTTGTGGATTAGGATAAGAGTAGTCCTTGGGTGAAAGTGCTAAATTGGGGGAAGGCTAATTATAACAATATTAGGCAGGAACTGAAGAATTTAGATTGGGGGCGGCTGTTTGAGGGTAAATCAACATCTGACATGTGGGAGCCTTTCAAATGTCAGTTGATTAGAATCCAGGACCAGCATGTTCCTGTGAGGAAGAAGGATAAGTTTGGCAAGTTTCGGGAACCTTGGATAACGCGGGATATTGTGAGCCTAGTCAAAAAGAAAAAGGAAGCATTCGTAAGGGCTGGAAGGCTAGGAACAGACGAATCCCTTGAGGAATATAAAGACAGTAGGAAGGAACTTAAGCAAGGAGTCAGGAGGGCTAAAAGGGGTCATGAAAAGTCATTGGCAAACAGGATTAAGGAAAATCCCAAGGCTTTTGATACGTATATAAAGAGCAAGAGGGTAACTGGGGAAAGGGTTGGCCCGCTCAAGGACAGAGAAGGGAATCTATGTGTGGAGCCAGAGGAAATGGGCGAGGTACTAAATGAGTACTTTGCATCAGTATTCACCAAAGAGAAGGACTTGGTGAATGATGGGCCTAGGGAAGGGAGTGTAGATAGTCTCAGTCATCTCATTATCAAAAAGGAGGAGGTGTTGGGTGTCTTGCAAAGCATTAAGGTAGATAAGTCCCCAGGGCCTGATGGGATCTACCCCAGAATACTGAGGGAGGCAAGGGAAGAAATTGCTGGGGCCTTGACAGAAATCTTTGCATCCTCATTGGCTACAGGTGAGGTCCCAGAGGACTGGAGAATAGCCAATGTTGTTCCTTTGTTTAAGAAGGGTAGCAAGGATAATCCAGGAAATTATAGGCCGGTGAGCCTTACATCAGTGGTAGGGAAATTATTAGAGAGGATTCTTCGGGACAGGATTTACTCCCATTTGGAAACATACAAACTTATTAGCGAGAGGCAGCATGGTTTTGTGAAGGGGAGGTCATGTCTCACTAATTTGATTGAGTTTTTTGAGGAAGTGACAAAGGTGATTGATGAAGGAAGGGCAGTGGATGTTATCTATATGGACTTCAGTAAAGGCTTTGACAAGGTCCCTCATGGCAGACTGGTACAAAAGGTGAAGTTACACGGGATCAGAGGTGAGCTGGCAAGATGGATACAGAACTGGCTCAGTCATAGAAGACAGAGGGTAGCAGTGGAAGGGTGATTTTCTGAATGGAGGGATGTGACTAGTGGTGTTCCGCAGGGATCAGTGCTGGGACCTTTGCTCTTTGTAGTATATATAAATGATTTGGAGGAAAATGTAGCTGGTCTGATTAGTAAGTTTGCGGACGACACAAAGGTTGGTGGAGTTGCTGATAGTGATGAGGATTGTCAGAGGATACAGCAGGATATAGATCGGTTGGAGACTTGGGCGGAGAAATGGCAGATGGAGTTTAATCCGGACAAATGTGAGGTAATGCATTTTGGAAGATCTAATGCAGGTGGGAAGTATACAGTAAATGACAGATCCCTTAGGAGTATTGACAGGCAGAGCAATCTGGGCGTACAGGTCCACAGGTCACTGAAAGTGGCAACGCAGGTGGATAATGTAGTCAAGAAGGCATATGGCATGCTTTCCTTCATCAGTCGGGGCATAGAGTATAAAAATTGGCAAGTCATGCTGCAGCTGTACAGAACTTTAGTCAAGCCACACTTAGAATATTGCGTGCAATTCTGGTCGCCACACTACCAGAAGGACGTGGAGGCTTTGGAGAGGGTACAGAAGAGGTTTACCAGGATGTTGCCTGGTCTGGAGGACATTAGCTATGAGGAGAGGTTGGATAAACTCGGATTGTTTTCACTGGAACGACGGAGGTTGAGGGGCGACATGATAGAGGTTTACAAAGTTATGAGCGGCATGGACAGAATGGATAGTCAGAAGCTTTTTCCCAGGGTGGAAGAGTCAGTTACTAGGGGAGGTTTAAGGTACGAGGGGCAAAATTTAGAGGGGATGTGCGAGGCAAGTTCTTTCCACAGAGGGTGGTGAGTGCCTGGAACTTGCTGCCGGGGGAGGTGGTGGAAGCAGGTACGACAGCGAGGTTTAAGAGGCATCTTGACAAATGCATGAATAGGAGGGAATAGGATGGGAATAGAGGGATACGGTCCCCGGAAGTGCAGAAGGTTTTAGTTTAGGCAGGCATCAAGATCGGCGCAGGCTTGGAGGGCCGAATGGCCTGTTCCTGTGCTGTACTGTTCTTTGTTCTTTGTACTCAGTGAAGTTTCACAGAGCAGGGATCACTGACAGAGCATGGATCAGGTTAAACACTTTTCTGGTCAGGGAAAGATAAAGATGAACAAAATCTCTCAGGTGTTGGATTTATGATTAAGTACTCCATTACCAGCAGGCTTCAGAACCTCCCCATTAGTTTTTCAGATTGAATCATATCACTACGACTACCAATCCAGGACAACCAGTTCACCACCATTATTAGCATATATGTTCTGGCCCTACAAAACAATATAATAACCAAAGAAGGCTTGTACCATGACCTGCACAACCTTCTACTGAAGGTTGACACCAAGAATAAGCTCATCATATTTGGATATTTCAAAGCAAGAGTTGGGTAAGATCAAAAGCATTGGCAAGGTGTCTTGAGCAGACACGGCATTGACAACAGTAATGACAATGATTGACTTCTGCCGGAATTCTGCATGGAGCATGAACTCAGTATCACTAATTCTCTATTCCAACAGAAAGCAAGATTTAAGACCACCTGGAGACATCCATGCTCAAAGCACTGGCATCTTTTGGATTATATTCTGGTGTGCCAATGTGGCATGTGGGACATACTACACACCAGAGTTATGCCCAGTGGTGACTGTTATACTGACCACAGGCTGGTTTGAGCTGATGTTGCCTTTAGAATCAAACCATCACCCAAAACGAAAGGCCCACAATCAAGGAAACTGCAAGTTATTTGACTATCTAGTAGATGTAAAAGCAGTTTTCCAGAGCAAGCTTGAAGACAGACTCCACAGTGATCTGACTCCAGATGGTGATATTAACCCAGCAGAGCCGTGGGAGCAGTGAAATCTGTCCTTCATGAAACAACTGCTGAAGTGGTTGGCTTCTCAACCAGAAGGAAGCAAGATTGGTTTGATGAAAATGACATGGAAATCCAAGAGCTTATTCAAAAGAAACACTTCTGCCACAATATTTACTTGCATGCCCTGATGACCAGGCTACAAAAGCTGCATGTGGGAAGCCTGCAACTGTCTGCAAACCAACCTCCAAATCATCCAAAACAACTGGTGGTTAGTGCTCGCTGAGATGATACAAATTTATGCAGATATGGGAGATATGAGATTCCTCTATGAAGCCTTGAGATCTGTATATGAACCTTCCCACTAGATGCAGGCACCACTAAAATCTTCAGATGGCACAATCCTGCTCATAGATAAAGAGCCCTTCTTGCACTGATGGTCAGAACACTTTGAGAGCCTATTTGGTGACCAACCGATGGTGCAGGAGATGTCCATTGCCAAGATCTCCCAACCCAGCGGGAAGAGAAGTCTGAGCTGGATGAACCACCAACCCGTGAATGATCAAGGCCACTACAGTACAATTAAAATCAGACAAACTCCCTGGAATAGATGGGATTGCAGCTGAGGTCTATATCTATAAACTAAGTGGAGATGTGATCCTTGATAGGCTTAGCGGACTGTTTACAGCATGTTGGGAGAAAGGGACAGTGCCTCAGGATCCTCAATGCAGTGATTGTCTCCCTCTACAAAAACAAGGGAGAGAAGTCTGACTACAGAAGTACCACCTTACTCTCCATTGCAAGCAAAATTTTGTCCAGAGTGCTTCTAAACAAATTTGTTTTGACAATAGCTAAAGAAAACCTCCCTGAAAGTCAGTGCGATCAGACCCAATATGGGAACTACAGACATGATTTTGTGCTGAGACAGATCAAGGAGAAGTGTAGAGAACAAAACATGGGCATGTACACTACTTCTGTATATATCAACAAGGTGTTTGTTACAGTCAGCCAGGTCACGCTCTGAAAGGTACTATCTAGATTGGGTGCCCTCCAAAGTTTCTCATCATTTTCCATCAACTGCACGAAGGCCAGAAAGGTCAGGTCAAGCAGAATAGAGCCATCTCGGATATCTTCCCTGTCTCCAATGGTGTTAAGCAAGGGTCTGTCCCGCACTGACCCTTTTCTCTATTTTCTTCAGTATGGCACTTTAAGAGGCAAAGGCAGGCTTGAAGAGGGAAATACATCTGTTTCTGAACAGACAACAGTCTCTTCAACCTGCGACAACTGCTGGCACATACCAAAATCACAGAAGAGTTTATCATGGAGCTTCTGTTTTCTAACGATTGTCCCCTTCTGGCACACATGGAGAGAATACAGCTCATTGTAAACTGTTTCTCTGAGGCATCCAATGCCCTTGGCCTTACTATTAGCCCAAAGATCATAGAAGTTCTGTAGCAACCATGTCTCAAGGAAATTACAATCCACTGCAGATCAGCATTGACAGCAGCAACCTCAATGCAGTAGAACAGTTTACCTATCTAAGTAACATATTCTCAAATAATGCCACTGTAAACAAGGACATAGAAAATCGACAGTCCAAGGACAACAGCTCCTTCGGCTGCCTCTCGATGCATGTTTGGCAAAACTATTCACTATGCATCTGTAACAAAATTCAAGTTACAGAGCAGTTGTCATCACCACCTTCTTGCATGGGTTGGAATCATGGGTTCTGTAGAGAAAACGAATGAGACTGCTTGAGCGCTTCCCTCAATGCTGTCTTTGATCCATTATGAACATCAAATGGCAGGACTACATCACAAACAGTGAAGTTCTCAACAGAGCCAATATGCCCAGCATTGAATGCATTCTCTGACAACTGGGCAGGACATGTGTCACGTATGGAGGATTTCAGAATGCCAAAAGCAGTGCTATTCACCTGTAAGCGAGATTGAGGTGAACCTCGCATTTGAATCTTCAGAAAGCATTCAATGAGATGCCGATGGGTTGTTGCTCAAGATTACGGCTCAGGGATTGGGGTAATATATCAGCATGGATTGAGGATTGGTTAATGGACAGAAAACAGAGAGTAGGAATAAATGGGCCATTTTTGGGATGGCGGGGTGTAACTAGTAGAGTGCCACAAGGATCAGTGCTTGGGCCTCAGCTGTTTATAAGCTATATCAATGACTTAGATGAGGGAACCATGTGTAATGTATCCAAATTTGCTGACGATACAAAGCTAGCAAGGAAAGTAAGCTGTGAGGAGGATGAAAAAAGACTGAAAAATGAGATAGAAAAGGTGAGTGATTGGGCAAGAAGGTGGTAGATGAAGTATTTTATAGGGAAGTGTAACGTTATCTACTTTGGTAGAAAGAATTAAAAAGCCAAATATTTTTAGAAAGGCGAGAGACTAGTAAATGCTGGTATTCAGAGAGTTTTGGGGGTCCCTGTGCACAAATCACAAAGTTAACATGCAGGTACAGCAAGTAATTAGGAAGCAATTGGCCTTTATTGCAAGGGGTTGGAGTACAAGAGTAAGTAAGTCTTGCTGCAATTGTACAGGGCTGGAGTACTGTCTACAGTTTTGGTTTCTGTACCTAAGGAAAGATATACTTGCCTTTGAGGGGGTGCAATGGATGTTCACTAGATTGATTCCCGGGATGAGAGGGCTGTCTTATTAAGGGAGATTGAGCAGAATGGGTCGATATTCTCTACAATTTAGAAGAATGAGAGGTGATCTTATTGAAATGTATAAAGGTCTTCAAAGGCTTGACAGGTTAATGTTGAGAGGCTGTTCCTCCTGGCTGGAGAGTCTAGAACAGGGGTCATTATCTCAGGATAAGGTGTTGGCCATTTAGGACTGAGATGCGAAGAATTTATTTTCCCTCAGAGGGTTGTGAATCTTTAGAATTCTCCACCCTAGAGGGCTGTGGATGTTCAATCTTTGAGTATATTCAAGACTGAAAACAATCCTAGAGGGACAAAGACAGAATCAATTTGGTTAGAGCTAAGAAATAATAAAGGTATCATAAAGGTATCACTAGGCCACCAACTAGTGGGAAAAATCTAGAGTAACAAATTTACAAGGAAATTACAAAGAGATAAAAAAAACTATAGAGTAGTGATAATGCGGGACTTTAATTATCCTAATATAGAATGGGATAGTAATAATGTAAAGAGCAGAGAGGGGGAAGAGTTTCTAAAGTGTATTCAGGAGAATTTTTCAGATCAGTATGTTTCCAGCCCGAAGAAGAAGAAGGCATTGCTGGATCTAGTTCTGGTGAAGTGGATCAAGTGTCAGTTTGGGAACATTTAGGGAACAGTGATCATAATATCATAAAGTTTAGGTTAACTATGGAAAAGGACAAGCAGCAATCCAGAGTAAAAACAATTAATTGGGCGAGAGCCAATTTCAATGGGGTGAGAACAGATTTGGCCCAGGTAAATTAGATTCAAAGATTGTCAGGCAAAACTGGAATGGAACAATGGGCCACCTTTAAAGAGGAGATGGTTCAGGTACAGTCGAGGTGTATTCCCATGAGGGGAAAGGTAGAACAAACAAAGCTAGAAAGCCAAAGCTCCCTGGATGATGAAAAAGATAAAGAGCAAGATGAAGCAGAAAAAAAGATGCTTATGACAGATGTTTGGCTGATAATACAAATGAGAACCAGGCTGAATATAGAAAGTACCTGGCTGAACTTGTTCTCACATTGAACAACTTCTCCTTCAACTCCACTCACTTCCTTCAAGTAAAAGGTGTTGCTATGGGTACCTGCATGGGTCCTAGTTATGCCTGTCTTTTTGTGGGATATGTCAAACATTCTTTGTTCCAGTCCTACTCAGGCCCCCTCCCCAAACTCTTTTTCCAGTACATTGATGACTGTATTGGTGCCGTTTCCTGCTCCCGCCCCGAACTGGAAAACTTTATCAACTTTGCTTCCAATTTCCACCCTTCTCTCACCTTTACATGGTCCATCTCTGACACTTCCCTTCCCTTCCTCGACTTCTCTGTCTCCATCTCTGCGGATAGGTTGTCTACTAATATCCATTATAAGCTCACCGACTCCCACAGCTACCTCGACTACACTTCTTCACACCCTACCTCCTGTAAGGACTCCATTCCATTCTCCCAGTTTCTCCGTCTCCGACGCATCTGCTCTGATGATGCTACCTCCCATGACGGTGCTTCTGATATGACCTCCTTTTTCCTCAACCGAGGATTTCCCCCCACTGTTGTTGATAGGGCCCTCAACCGTGTCTGGCCCATTTCCCGCACCTCTACCCTCACCCCTTCCCCTCCCTCCCAGAACCGTGGTAGGGTTCCCCTTGTCCTCACTTTCTACCCCATCAGCCTCCATTTCCAAAGGATCATCCTCCGCCATTTCCGCCACCTCCAGCGTGATGCCACTGCCAAACGCATCTTCCTCTCCCTTCCCCTGTCAGCATTCTGAAGGGATCGTTCCCTCCGCGACACCCTGGTCCACTCCTCCATTACCCCCACCACCTCGTCCCCGTCCCATGGCACCTTCCCCTGTAATCGCAGGAGGTGTAATACCTGCCCATTTACCTCCTCTCTCCTCACTATCCCAGGCCCCAAACACTCCTTTCAGGTGAAGCAGCTATTTACATGTACTTCTTTCAATGTAGTATACTGTATTCGCTGCTCACAATGTGGTCTCCTCTACATTGGGGAGACCAAACGCAGACTGGGTGACCGCTTTGCAGAACACCTCCGCTCAGTCCAAAAGCAGGACCCTGAGCTTCCAGTTGCTTGCCATTTCAACACTCCCCCCTGCTCTCATGCTCACATCTCTATCCTGGGATTGCTGCAGTGTTCCAGTGAACATCAACGCAAGCTCGAGGAATAGCATCTCATTTACCGATTAGGCACATTACAGCCTGCCGGACTGAACATTGAGTTCAATAATTTCAGAGCATGACGGGCCCCCCATTTTACTTTTTTTTTGTTATTTTTTCTTTTTTACATTTTTTATTGTTTATTTCAATTCATCTTAGTTTGTTCAGTTTGCTTACCCACTGTTTTTTCTTCATGTTTGTACTTGCTGCTGTTCAATCTTCAGTCCGTTAACACCTTATCTGAACTAATGCTTTGTCTTTCAACACACCATTAACATATTGTTTGCCTTTGCTCCATGACCTTTTGGTCAGCTATGTGGCCTTGTCCAATCTCCACCTTCTCTTTTGTTATCTCTTGCCCCACCCCCACCTCACTTGCTTATAACCTTTGACATTTCTAATATTTGCTAGTTCCGAAGAAGGGTCACTGACCCGAAACGTCAACTCTGCTTCTCTTTCCACAGATGCTGCCAGACCTGCTGAGTGGTTCCAGCATTTCTTGTTTGAATTCAGGCTAATGTCAGGCTATGACATTTCACTTGCTCTTTGACCTAAATGCTGACCTTGTCAGAAACTGTGAGGTTAACTAATTTTAAATATGACTGAGCAGGACGCCCGGTCTACTTAGTTGTTTGGAAGTGGGGCAGGGAGAAAGCCTTTTTGGGGTGCAGCTTCTGGAATAAAAGTTGGACTGCCTCTTCAAGGTGAAACAGCATCAGGAAAACTTGGAAATGGCTCCAGATAAGGGGTTGAAAAGAAGGGCAACAAACTTCAGGGAAAGGTCATAACTCGTAACCAAAAATAGATAGTGGAGTGAAGGCAGTATGTGTGTGGGTTGCAAGAAACCAGAAAATCAGGTAGCAAAAGCCACATGGAAAACAGTGCCCATAGTTAGTTAGTGACAACTCCTTCCTTAACCCTTAGAACATTTTTCTAATAAGGAAGAAGTTTAATAATTTCACAAGGTCAACATAAGACTAGTGCTATGGCTGCAAGTTGCCTTTATTGTTTAATTTTTACATTTCAGACAAGTGACCAATATTAGTCCTAAAAGTGCCATCACAAACCTAAGGGCATCTCTTGGAACACTAAACGATTACTGAAATGGAAGACTGCAGCATTCTGCAAGCATTCCCTTTGATGCATCATTTTCACTGTGGGAATTCAATAAGTGGTGAGAATTGTCAAATTGTTGTCAAATGAAACATCCTGTGACAGACAGTAACAAACATACTATTCTCATGCAGTGAAAAATTGCTCATAATTCACTAGAATGACAGGCAACAGAAAGAGGGCCCAGCATTCATCTGTGACTTAACCAAGCAGGAAGAAGAGGCATTAGAAATCCTGGGAACTCGCACAGCTGAAGTTGTCAGAGATGAAATGTGGGACGGCCAGTTGCTTTGAAGTGCTGAGTTATCACCTTGAAATATCAAATAATGTTCCTGTTTTTGGAGCCTTGGGGGGAATTTTAAACCCCAGAAACAGGTACGTTTGGATGTAAAAATTTAAAAAATTTTGAATCCGAACCCAACCCACACACTTCTGGTTTTAGTAGAGGTGGGGTGGGGTTCAAGCAACCAGCCATGCTCGCAGGAGATGCATTGGTCATTTAAATATTATAATGAGGCTGTGTGTCTCAGATTTTATCTGTTTTCCAGCTTTAATGCTGGCTGACCAGGTTTCCTGGGCCTCAGAAAACCTGACAGCAAAAGGGGGGCAATGACTGCTGCATGGAAGATAAATGTCCCAGCACTGTTCTTGGGCCAGAAGAAGTAGGAGTCCTTCCCACTGTCCTCCAAGCAAACCTGCTTCCCCCTTCAAAGACCGTAAATCCACTCCCACAGGATCGCCAACCTTCCGCCAGGAACATTGATCCTCCCACTGTGTCCCATCAAACAGATAAGGACTTGTGTTAACATCGGAGGTTAGCTGGAATAATGGAGTTTCCTTACAGCCAGCCAGTCATCACATTATCCATCTGGGATGCCCAGGGCATCTCCCATCCCTTTGTATTGTCAGACAAGAGACATTGGGTTAAACTGATTAACAATCAAACTATCAATTTGACCATTATGTTAGTATTTGGATGTTTGAAGGAACTCACTTCAATACGCATTTGGGACATCATATGAGAAGACTCACATTAAGGGGAAGACATAAGAACCAAAAACAGACATTTTGGGTGAAGCTGTCAGGATAATCAGACAAAGAAAACACCTACAGAAGCCAAGCCTGATCACCATGGGCCTGCAGGAAACTAGTTTGTGTGAGTTTATTGTGTAACTGTAATAATTGCTATATTTTATGTCGGAGTGATAAACTTGCATTTGGACTACACACTCCTGCCTGCACCACAAGGAATAATTTAACTAATTAAAGGATCACTGACCACTCTCAACATCTCTGACCACCTCCGTCCAGCATTGCCAACAGCCCACCCAAGAGCACTGAAACATGAAAACCACCCCCCCAGGAGAGTTGACCCAAGACGGCCGATCCCCAGCCAAGATCGTCCACCAAGATCGCCAACTCCTCGCCAAGATCAGTGAAACTCTCCTCTAGGATCACTGACCCTTCACCAAGTTCACTAAACAATCCCAAGGATCACTGACCACCTCTTCCAGGATTGCCAATCCCCCACTTCCAGGATCGCCAAGCTTTCATTCTTCATGTATCCTGGTTGTTTTCTGGTTCCCATATGTTACAAATAATCACACTTTAGACTTGGAAAGGCTAGAATCTTTGATTATTACATTCAGCTTCCTTGCTCTCTGTATAGGACTGCCCCAGGCTGGTGTCCTGTTACACGTCCAGTGCAGCCGTGAATGTGGTCGCCCCTGGAACACTTACACACAACAATTAGTTCCTAGATAATTAGTTCCTAGCACTTTACGGATGGTATATCAGATTACCAACCCCTGTCCAAGATCACCAACCGATCCCCAAGATTCCCGTCTCAAAATTGGACTCTCCTGCTGTGTCCCTACCTGTTCCTGGCCTGTGGCCTGCTCCAGACAAGGAGCTAAGCCTGCCAAACAGGCTGACTTCCGGCGGGGATCCAGCCAGGAAAAAAGACACATGCTTTGATGTTAAAACTGCACAATATGCAGGGAAACCCAAAGTCCCACTTTTCCCAACCATAAATCCTACATACCACTCAGCAAACTCACCCCAGTCAGGTTCGGGGCCATGGAGACCCTTACATGATCTTAACAATAAAGTGTACAGCAGGAAACTCATTGCTGATTTTTGTTTAAATTTTCACAAAATTCAATAGCAAGAAAGATGCTGAAGAGAGGGAGAAGGAACCAATGCCAGGACCTTCAACATCCAGCAATGCCAGCAGAAATTGATCCGCTTCATTATGATTCCTATTGCTTGCTGTCAGCAGCCCATCCTTAACCTGTCATTTTCATAGCTGAACCCATTGGAAGGCAGGGGCTTATTTCTCTCATTCTCACTTTCCAATGAATATATGATGCGAACTAAATGGAGCAACAACCCATTGTCCTATTTTCTGATTTGCCCCCTCAATTTGTTGCATTTCCAGCCATGCCCTCTCAGGTGGGTGTGATCCCATGGCACTATTTCAAAGAAGAGCAGGGGAGTTCGCCCTGGTGTCCTAGCGAATATTTATCCCGCAATCAACATCACTGAAAACAGATTGTCTGGTTATTATCACATTGTGGTTTGTGGGAGCTTGCTGTGTATAAATTGGCTGCTGGGTTTCCTACATTACAACAGTGACTACATTTCAAAAGTACTTCATTGGCTGTAAAGTGCTTTGGGACATGCTGACCATGAAAGGTGTTATATAAATGCAAGTCTTTCTTCCCAATTGCTTTTTAGAAAAAGCAGTTGTTGAAATAAAGGCACTGGAACCACACCACTATAAATTGATAACAAGTAAACTTCACAAAATAAACAAAGAATCAGAAACAAAATTTAACCAAAAATTTGGCTCAGGCAACCCCAGCTTCCCACCCCCCCACCCTCCCAACACATATCAGGCAGAATCTTGTGCCCTTTAAAAATAACCTTGCTGTCAGTGCATCCGCCTGGGAGATCTTCCCGAAGGCAGCCAATTAAGAGGCCGCTTCCGGGTCTGCCATGGAGTGAAGGATAGTGGGCGGATTCCTGAATCTGCAGGCAGCTTTGGATGGATGACAAGCCCATCACTGCACAGGATGGGGACCACAACAGTACCTCTGAAGATGTCTGTAAATTTTTTAATTTACCTATGGCCGCAGCTCCACCCTGTGGAGGGGAAACCCCTACAATGGGCTGCAGCTATGGCCCACTGATTCATGCTGCTCTGCTGTGGGGTGGTGGTGGTAAGAGCACTATGCCTCAAGGGCACCCCTGGCCAGCTGCTGGCAAGCTGCCTCCAGGCACCTGCTGGAATTTGACCTCAGTGGGGGGGCCGATTCACCACCAGGAAGATCCCAATGGCATTGCCAATCAGCCGGGTGGGTAGCCATTGCTGGAGATGACCCACCTCTGGCAGGATTGCCAAGAGACGGGAACACATTGGACCGCTGATCCGATGTCCTTTTTCTAAATTTGCTCCCAGTGCCACCTTCAAGCCTCCTTCTGCGGGACCAGGAAGATTCCACCCAAAAGGAGCAGCCAACTGGCCCTCCAGCTACATAAGAATGGATGCATCCTCATCTGATCTACCATGCCCTTTCTCAACAACTAATTGGGAAAAGTTTGTATTCTATTTGTCCACTGGTATCCCCAGGACGACAATTCCCATGAACCACGAATGGTTTCCTTAGTAGAGGAACTCCTGGATCTACTGCATGTCTATTAGAGTTTGTTCATCTGCCAAAGATCAAATTACTGAAAGCATCACCTGATGAGACTATTCTGCCTGCTCCTTCCTGATCTCGCTGCTTTGCTGCAGCCTTGAAATCTCTCTGAGCCTTTTCCATGATCCAATCTGCCCTCCCACCACAGTCTCCCATTGAGGCACTGAAAATGTAGCAGGAAGCTCAAGGGGTGTGGAAAAGAGGGGAAAGTCTGGGACACAGGGGGTTATAGAATTGGGAGGAGAGGGAAGACTGTTGAATGGAATTCGAGGAAAGAGGGAGACAGGAGAATGGGGATTTGGAAAACAGGTAGACTGGGAAATAGGGAGGGGCTGGGAAAAGAGAGGGAGATTGAGGTCAGCAAGAGAGGGAGTCTGGGGAATGGGGTAGGCATTGTGACCAGAAATTTCTGCATTTGGAAGGAATACCAACATGGTGAGTGGGAACAGCACTGAGAGACCAGCAGCCAGTAAAGGGCGAGTGATATCTGGGAATTTTACTGGGAGTAAACAGGGAAAGCCTATTTCTACTGGTGGGCGAATGGTACACAAAGCGATGGAGATTTCTCACTGGAAGAACCAACAAGAAAAGAGAAAGAAGGTTCTTGAATTGAGAGCTATTTCACCATGGACTGCTTTACCAGAAATAACTGCTGAGGTAGAGACTAGAACATCATTTAAAAGGGAATACAATAAATACGTAGAAAAGAAAAATATTAAAGGATCTGTGGAGGGGACAGTGCCAGCACCAGCATAAGCACTGAGGGGCCAATTGGCCTCTTCCTGCACTGTAATTTTTATAATTCTATGAAAACTCTCCTTTGTTAAGACTGAGCCCAGTAACTGGATTAGAAATGTTGGTGCTGAACTGGGCTAAGAAGGGAAACTGCCTCAAATAAAGAGTCCTTTGCCCTTTGTGCGATTTCTCGGTTTGGTTCAGGTCGGTCTTGCCAGCTCGTTTTGACGTGTTAAATCCAAGTGCAGATTGACTCTGACTGAAGCTCCCACTGAAGAGTTGTCAACTTCACATAGAACCTAAGTCCAAACCAGAGTTCCATAACATTAGCACAAATCAAGTGATTAGACATCACATGATCAAGCATCACATGCTGAGACATCAACAGGTTAGACATCATCTGGGGAGACCAAACGGATATAGGGTGACTGCTTTGCAGAACACCTCTGTTTGGTCCACAAACATGAGCCCAAGCTTCTGGTGGCCTGCCAGTTTAATTTACCACCTTGCTCTCTCGCTGACCTCCCTCTCTTCAGCCTCCTCCAAGGAACAGCATCTCATCTTTCGATTAGGCACTTTGCAGCCTTCCAGACTCAACATTGAGTCCAACAATTTCAGACCATAATCTCTGCCCCTATTTTGCTTCCTTTTCTTTACATGTTTCGATCTTAATCTTGTTTTTGCTTTTGGGATGGCAGCTGTTCAGCATTCTGCCATTCACACCTCCTCTGGACACATCGTTTGTTATTTTTTCTTGTCCCATTACCACTTCCTTTGGTTCTGCACCACCAACAGTTTTGTCATTTAATGTCCCCCAGCTTTCTCCCTATCACAAACCTCCCCTTTAGTTCTTTTTCCACCCTCCCCGATTTCACCTGCTTAAAACCTATTAAATTTCTAACTTTTCCCAGTTTTGATGAAAGGTCATTGACCTGAAAAATTAACACTGTTTCTCGCCCCACAGAAGCTGCCAGTCCTGCTGAGTATTTCCAGCATTTTCTATTTTTATTTCAGATTTCCATTGTTCACATTATTTTACTTTTGTATTCGTAAGAAATTTCACAAAATGTTTTCTTCTTAGACGGGTTATCTGTGGTTATTGGCAACAACAGATGGTTAAGTCCAAGAGAGTACAAAATGTACATTGTCTATGGCAAGGAAAGGCTTGGGGAACTAACTGTCCTTTTCTTAGCTTGCACTTTTTTTAGGTATGTGATCTCTTTAGTTTCTCCCAAGTTTTCCAAGGACATGTACCAAAAATAGCTAAGAATGTCAGGACCTAGTTGTAGACCAATCCAACTCTCAGCCACCTGGAGATATGCAAGAGAAGGTTCAGAAGAACTATGTTTCTGATTTATCTTCTCCCTCTGCGAAGTCACCTGGCCTTTACTTGGCCCCTATTATGTAGTTAAGATCAGGAAATCTGTTGTACAGGAGATTAAATAAACCAATATTTCACCAGCCACTCAACACATATAACTCAAACAGAAAGAATGGAAATAAAGAAGAGAATGAAACATTGTGATGTAATAAGAACTTTTGCCATTCCATTAACGAGATGACTACAACACTACTAAATTTAATAGACCTTATAACTTAGCGAGACACCGACTGGATAGTATTCATTCACAGACTACCAGCTTATTCCATCTAGTTAAGTTTAAAGTATGAGGAGCCATAGCAAACTGAAATACTTGCAAAATGTCGACAAAGGTTTCACAAAGATATAGACAGAAAGCTAGAATTAACTACTCCTGATGCATTAAATAACATAGGACAAATGCTTACAGATAGATAGCAAATAAGAAAAAAAAAGTGCAGTAGGGTTAAAAAAAACAAGAAAAAATTGACAAAAAGTCTGCAGAATAAATGCTGTGGTCTTCCAAATTAAATTTACCACAGCAAAATTTATCACCTCCCTTTAAGACTGGAATTTCCAAAATGATTGAATGGGCTACCCAGCCACATTTTAAATGAACATGAGAAACCATCAGCACACTTTTGCGGCCATAACTGGATTGTGGGGGAAATAGATTATTTAAATAAATTTGGTGAGGCTACTGGGGGGAGCAGATGCCATGTACTCTCACCCTGGGCTTCTCTGGCTTTCTTTGGGCACATCATGTGATCTTAGTGTAGCAACCTAATGAGTTGAGAATGTCAGATCACTTCAATATTTACATAATGCCTCGTGCAGATTTCCAGCAATAGTGAGCATTAAAGATTATTATTTAGTGGCCTCAGGTTAGTCTGCTCCCTCAAGGTGTGCAATTCCAGGGCAGGGTTGATAGAGGAATAGCAGTTTGGGTGAAACCCAGATTTGTTGTGTTTCCACCAACTAACAAAGAGTGGCCTCATGATGTCAAAAATTGTCTCAGCCTTTCTAAATGCTGCAGTGATGCTCTCGAATAAATGTACATGTGTCCATGGGGAGTAGAGACAGCCCTGGTAATTATAGACCTGTGAGCCTTACTTCGGTTGTGGGTAAAATGTTGGAAAAGGTTATAAGAGACAGGATGTATAATCATCTTGAGAAGAATAAGTTCATTAGCGATAGTCAGCACGGTTTTGTGACGGGTAGGTCGTGCCTCACAAACCTTATTGAGTTTTTCGAGAAGGTGACCAAACAGGTGGATGAGGGTAAAGCAGTGGATGTGGTGTATATGGATTTCAGTAAGGCGTTTGATAAGGTTCCCCATGGTAGGCTATTGCAGAAAATACGGAAGTATGGGGTTGAAGGTGATTTAGAGCTTTGGATCAGAAATTGGCTAGCTGAAAGAAGACAGAGGGTGGTGGTTGATGGCAAATGTTCATCCTGGAGTTTAGTTACTAGTGGTGTACCGCAAGGATCTGTTTTGGGGCCACTGCTGTTTGTCATTTTTATAAATGACCTGGAAGAGGGTGTAGAAGGGTGGGTTAGTAAATTTGCGGATGACACTAAGGTCGGTGGAGTTGTGGATAGTGCCGAAGGATGTTGTAGGGTACAGAGGGACATAGATAGGCTGCAGAGCTGGGCTGAGAGATGGCAAATGGAGTTTAATGCGGAAAAGTGCGAGGTGATTCACTTTGGAAGGAGTAACAGGAATGCAGAGTACTGGGCTAATGGGAAGATTCTTGGTAGTGTAGATGAACAGAGAGATCTTGGTGTCCAGGTGCATAAATCCCTGAAGGTTGCTACCCAGGTTAATAGGGCTGTTAAGAAGGCATATGGTGTGTTAGCTTTTATTAGTAGGGGGATCGAGTTTCGGAGCCACGATGTCATGCTGCAGCTGTACAAAACTCTGGTGAGACCGCACCTGGAGTATTGTGTGCAGTTCTGGTCACCGCATTATAGGAAGGATGTGGAAGCTATGGAAAGGGTGCAGAGGAGATTTACTAGGATGTTGCCTGGTATGGAGGGAAGGTCTTACGAGGAAAGGCTGAGGGACTTGAGGTTGTTTTCATTGGAGAGAAGGAGGAGGAGAGGTGACTTAATAGAGACATATAAGATAATCAGAGGGTTAGATAGGGTGGATAGTGAGAGTCTTTTTCCTCGGATGGTGATGGCAAACACGAGGGGACATAGCTTTAAGTTGAGGGGTGATAGATATAGGACAGATGTCAGAGGTAGTTTCTTTACTCAGAGTAGTAGGGGCGTGGAACGCCCTGCCTGCAACAGTAGTAGACTCGCCAACTTTAAGGGCATTTAAGTGGTCATTGGATAGACATATGGATGAAAATGGAATAGTGTAGGTCAGATGGTTTCACAGGTCGGCGCAACATCGAGGGCCGAAGGGCCTGTACTGCGCTGTAATGTTATTAAAAAAAATGCCGCAAATAGTTTTGCATTTATTCCACACATCTGGTAAGTTCAGAATATCTACAAGAATGCTAGTAACAACAAATGGGCATTTATAATATACCTTCACATAGGATAACATCACAGAGCACATTGTAAGGGAAATGCCACATAGGAGAGAGGAAGACTGCAGGGCTGGGTGAGAGACCCAAGGCAATGTTGAAGCAAAATGATTGTCATGCACAGACTTTAAAGATCAACAAATCATCTTTTTTTTCACAAGACGGCATAATTCTCTGGTTTCCCATAACCAATATGCTCCAGATATATGATCCTGAAATCATTAATGTAGAAACCTAGAACTTGGATTTGCTATCTGAAATAGGCATTTTTTAAATTCAAAAGGTATTTAGTAATTTTTGTAGCATCTGACTGCTTGGAGTTAATGTTTACCATGCATATATATTAACCATTTAGTTCCATGCCTTCATTGTTAGGCTAAAGCATATAATACATCAGAGTGTGGATTTTGTTACTGCTCGAGTTCTCAAAGTGCCTGCTCAGTTTAATCAGATCTGTCAGGTGATATGCTATGGTTTTGGATAGGGTGATGAATCTCCTGCATCCAATCCATTCAGTTCAGTGAATGTACCTACAATTTATTCCAGAATCTATGGACCTGCAGAATCATCCAAACAGCAGAAATTCAACAATTTGTTCCTGGCCCCTTCATCCTTCTAATGTGGTTTCAGTTATTCTATTCTGAAGCATAATCCTGGGAGAATGATCTGTGATCTTTTGCAGCCCAGGCTAAGAAGCATGTTAAAGCTATAATCAAGAACATTCTTACGTATCTAACCCATTAAGTTAGGAATGCTAGAGGCATAAGAGAGACTGTACACTGTAATTGCACTGCCATATCACCTCAGACCAGGCTACTTGCATATGATGGAAAATGTAATGAAAGTTGTATTTTTGTGGACTACCCTTTGTTATGTATTCAAAAGTAGACAGAAGTGCAAATCTAAGATTTTGGCTTTGTTTAAAAGTACCAAGACAGTGAGCTGGATTTGAAAGGCTCTCCGACGCCGGGAATGGAGTTGGGGGGCAAATGAAGATAGCAATGGGGGATGTCCACCACCGACCCTGACCCAGCAGGCCCCATACCGATCTCGGTGGCGGCAGTGAGGCCTCCTGGCGGCCACCCCGGCGCTCAGTGACGGGACCACCATTTCCATATTTAAATTAATTTGCCTACCTGATTTAATGAAGGTCCCGTCGCCTCCTTATTCGCCACACCAATCTTTATTCAAATGGCCGGCAATGCCACGCCTTCAAATCCCCGTTCGGGGAAACGAGACACAACATCAGTGGGGAGGGGGGAGGAGATATTTTTCTCTGTGGGGAGTGGGGTTAAAACGCTTCGGATTGGTCAGGGGATGATGGGAAGGGGTCAAAGGTTCCGAACTTTAGTAGGGCAAAGGTCAAATTGTAACGATAAGTAGCCCGGGGGGGAGAAAGGGCAGAAATGATGTGTTATGCCATTGGGGGGGGGGGGTGGGGATGGGGCACAGAAAGCTTATTTTATTTTTAAAAACTTAAAGGTCACTATCTCTTTAAAATGTAAATGCTCTTTGAGGGCTGTAAGCCCTTTAAAAATAGCGCCAGAGTCTGCGCATTGGTGCCGGACGCCATTGCCGGGGATGGCTTGCCTGCCCCCTCCACGATATCAGGGCATGCAGCCACCCCGGACATACTAATGAGCTGCCGTGTTTGGAATCACGGCGGCTCCATGACGTGGGCCACAAATTTTTATTCCGTTGCCTATTTTGGCAGCAGGCTTTTAAAACGCAGCCCAGTCAGAGGCAGAATATGTCACTTGGATGGAATGCTTTGATACAAATGTTTTGGAAGTACATTCGATATCTACTCAATAACATGAGAATAAAACATACAATTTAGAATGAGAGATGATTCAGCTAGAGTTGTTACAGACAGGTGAGAGGTAATAGGGATGGTTCGCCCATTTCCGCTTCTTGACTGACCATAGACAACGTTTTTCTAAAGCTGTTTTGTTAGCCCCTGAGCACTTTAATTATCAAGAACAGACAAATGACAGGTTTTCTTGTTAGTTTATGAAAGATGAATGTTTATTATACAACATCCACAATGTATGCAACACCCACTCTCACACTCATACAGATACACACACACTCAAGGAAAGATAGAGATTATAAAGATAACATGCATTAGGTCTGATAGTTTGTAAAGAGTTCTCTGTTAAACTTGTTTTTCCCTGGGGTGAAAACTTGAAATGACACAGGCATGTGATTGTTTCCCTTGTTCACTGAAGAAAGACTTGGGAGGTTCAGGAAGACATATGTGCTGTTGCAGACTGTTCTTGTTACATTCCAGCCAAAGGTTAATGGTGAAGTCCTGGTACGATTTCTCAGGTAGGGAGTTCGAGGCCAAACTCCAGTCTCTGCCTACGTGTAGTTTAAAGATGGTGATTTTAGGCAGGGTCCTTCCTCTTCACTGGAATAGATGGAATCCTCAGTTTTGAACTAATAACTGAATTAACCAACACTGATTCTGCTCTGATTGTTCCAGAACGTGCCGCCACAATCCTTCCTCCTGATTGGTCAGTTTGAATCCGGGCCGCTTTGGGTCACGTCAAGTTTATTTCATAAACTCATGATATAGTTCATAATTTCTCCTTGCGTGAGCGTGACAGAGTATATACAGTAACTGTTGCCAGCACTTACATATTTTGAAAAGATTATTCTCAGTTAATTTAATTTGTAAATCTGCTTCCAGAATCTCTGATGCCTTTATTTTCTCATGTTACATTGACATCTGGTAATCTGTGGTCCTACTGACTTAAAGATGATTCTCAGAGGAATAGTGTTGCTGTTAAATGTCTGACCTATAATTGAAAATGAAATCACAGTTTAAATTAAGAAGTTCCTCTATGTTACTTCTGTATTCATGATGCTGATATGGTACTAGTGGATATGTATTTTTAAATTTGGCATACCTTCATTTTGGGATGCTGGAGAGGTCGAGGATTGTGTCAAAGAGCATGAAGGTAGGAGTCTCTTTTGCATGTGCACAGAAAGCACATATAATTCTGGCACCAAACTCCAATAGAATATATTGAGAAATGCACAGAATCGAGGGAGATTTTGTGCATACTGTATGCACTCTGTTCCCTATTCAGCACCAGTAACTGTTGAACAATTTATTCTTACAGTGAAAAACATCACAAAAAATGAGATTCAAAGGTATATCTGCTCAGAGCTGATGCTGAGACATATCAGCCTGCTTTAGGAACAGGAAGTTTGCTGCAGGATTGTAAACATGGAAGATGAACATTAATCAAATGTTTTAACAACCTTTACATTTATAATGTTTCAGAGAAACATTCCAGAATATGCCTCACAAAATCAGAAGAAGGGCCACCATTGTACAGTTTCTGTATTATTACTCCTGCAGTGTCTGGATGAGAATTGAGCTTTGGGAGGCCACTTTAAGAATAACATTTTGAGAGGTCGTACATCATCAGAAGATCATGGCATTGGTCATATTGGGAGAGGTGAAATGTGTTGACTGTGGGGTGGAAGGGTATAATCTGCCTCACAAAATGCAGTGGCCTATTTTTGATGATCCCTTTCTCAAGCCAGGCTCCAAATGCACTTG
Organism: Heterodontus francisci; assembly: GCF_036365525.1. NCBI lineage: Eukaryota > Metazoa > Chordata > Chondrichthyes > Heterodontiformes > Heterodontidae > Heterodontus > Heterodontus francisci. The sequence continues at coordinate 121,153,763 of NC_090375.1, read as the reverse complement.
AGTTTGAGATGAGCATTCCATGGAGCTCCCAATTGCGCCAGATTTAGGAAATAGCTGATTAACCTGGTCGGATCTTCAGGGAGGCACAGATCTGACTCCAGACTGAACAGATTGTGGTGACAATGGAGTGCTTCTGGATCTCGATTGGCTTGTTTTGAGGGTGCGTGAATGATTAGCTGTAATAATTAGGGAGGAGCATCCCTGTCTGGTTCTCCAGTGAAGGGTGAATGTAAGGCTATTGGTACAGTGCATCTGCACTGTTATTCCAGAGTCCATGATAGATCTATCCTTGAGCATTCCTGCTCATTTAAATGCTGCCACTTGACGATATCAGCTGTAGATTATGGGTACAGCTTCCATACGTATAGTGACAACACCCAGCTCTACCTCTCCACCATCTTCCTCAACCCCTCCACAGCCTGTATGCTGTCAGACTGCTTGTCCGACATCCAGTGTTGAATGAAACTAACTTCTTACCTTTAAATCGTTGTTACCTCAGTGCCAGGAAGTTGTGAGGATTATGATTGGGATTGTACTGATTGAGTCATAGAGTTATACAGCACAGAAAAAGGCCCTTCAACCCATTGTATCTGTGCTGGCCATCAAGCACCTAACTATTCAAATCCCATTTTCCAGCACTTGGCCCATAGCCTTGTATGCTATGGCGTTTCAAGTGCTCATCTGAATATTTCTTAAATGTTGTGAGTGTTCCTGCCTCTACCACCTCTTCAGGCAGTGCATTGCAGATTCCAACCACCCTCTGGGTGAAAACATATTTCCTCAAATCCCCTCTAAACCTCCTGCACCTTACCTTAAATCTATGCCCCCTGGTTATTGACCCCTCCGCTTAGGGAAAAAGTTTCTTCCTATCTAACTTATCAATGACCCTCATAATTTTGTATACCTCAATCATATCTCCCCTCAGCCTTCTCTGCTCTTAGGAAAACAGCCCTAGCCTTTTCAGTCTCTCTTCATAGTTGAAATGCTCCAGGCCAGGCAACATCCTGGTGAATCTCCTCTGCACCCTCTCCTGTGCAATCACATCCTCCCTATACTGTGGCGACCAGAACTGTACACAGTACTCCAGCTGTGTCCTAACTAACGTTTTATACAGCTCCATCATAACCTCCCTTCTCTTATATTCTATGCCTCAGCTAATAAAGGCAAGTATCCCATATGCTTTCCTAACCACCTTATTTACCTGTGCTGCTGCCTTCAGTGATATATGGACAAGTACACCAAGGTCCCTCTGACCCTCTGTACTTCCGAGGGTCCTACCATCCATTGTATATTCCCTTGCCTTGTTGGTCTTCCCAAAATGCATCACCTCACACTTCTCAGGATTAAATTCCATTTGCCACAGCTCTGCCCATCTTATCAGCCCATCTACATCATCCTGTAATCTATGACACCACCAATTTTCATGTCATCTGCGAACTTACTAATCACACCTCCTATATTCACATCTAAATCATTAATGTACACTACAAGCAGCAAGGGTCCCAGCACTGATCCCTGCGGTACACCACTGGTCACAGGCTTCCATTTGCAAAAACAACCCTCGACCATCACCCTCTGCCTCCTGCCACTAAGCCAATTTTGGATCCAATTTGCCAAATTGCCCTGGATCCCATGGGCTCTTATCTTCTTAACCAATCTCCCATGCGGGACCTTATCAAAAGCCTTACTGAAGTCCATGTAGACTACATCAACTGCTTTACCCTCATCTATACATTTCGTCACCGCCTCAAAAAATTCAATCAAGTTAGTCAGACACGATCTCCCCCTGACAAAGCCATGCTGACTATCCCTGATTAATCCCTGCCTCTCCAAGCGGAGATTAATCCTGTCCCTCAGAATTTTTTCCAATAGTTTCCCAATCACTGACGTTAGACTCACCGGCCTGTAATTACCTGGTTTATCCCTGCTACTCTTCTTAAATAATGCTATCACATTCACTGTCCTCCAGTCCTCTGGCACATCTCCTGTGGCCGGAGAGGATTTGAAAATTTGTGTCAGGGCCCCTGCAATCTCCTCCCTTGCCTTACATAACAGCCTGAGATACATCTCATCTGGGCCTGGGGATTTATCCACTTTTAAGCCTGCTAAACCAGCTAATACTTCCTCCCATTCAATGCTAATATGTTCAAGTATATCACAATCCCCTTCCCTGATCTCTACACCTACACCTTCTCCAAGCGAACACTGATGAAAAGTAATCATTTAAAACCTTACCTATGTCCTCCGGCTCCACACACAGATTGCCAGTTTGGTCTCTAATGGGCCCTACTCTTTCCCTAGTTATCCTCTTGCCCTTAATATACTTATAAAACACCTTAGGATTTTCCTTTATCTTGCCCGCCAGTGTTTTTTCATGTCCATTTTTCGCTCTCCTAATTACTTTCTTAAGTACCCTCCCTACACTTTCGATACTCCTCTAGTGCCTCCACTGTTTTCAGCCCTCTGAATCTGCCATAAGCCTCCTTTTTTTTACTGATCCAATCCTCTATATCCCTTGACATCCAGGGTTCTCTGGACTTGTTGGTCCTACCCTTCACCTTAATGGGTACATGTTGGCTCTGAACTCTCACTGTTTCCTCTTTGAATGACTCCCACTGATCTGATGTCAATTTTCCTACAAGTAGCTGCTCCCAGTCCACTTTGGCCAGATTCTGTTTTATCATCTTAAAATCGGCCTTCCCCCCAGTTCAGTACCTTCATTGTCGGTCTATCTTTGTCCTTTTCCATAACTACCTTAAATCTTACAGAGTTATGGTCACTATCCCCGAAATGTTCTCCCACTGACACTTCTACCACTTGTCCGGCTTCATTCCCTAGGATTAGGTCCAGTACTGCCCCTTCTCTTGTCGGACTATCTACGTACTGGCTCAAAAAGCTCTCCTGTATGCATTTTAAGAATTCCGGCCCCTTTAAGCCTTTTGCACTAAGACTATCCCAGTTGATATTGGAGAAGTTGAAATCCCCTACTATTATTACCCTATTATTTTTACACCTCTCTGAGATTTGCCTACATATCTGCTCCTCTATCTCTCCCTGACTGTTTGGGGGCCTGTAGTACATTTCCAGCCAAGTGATTGACCCCTTTTTGTTTTTTATTTCCACCCATATGGCCTCATTTGAGGAACCTTCTAAGGACGGCGCAGTGGTTAGCACTGCAGCCTCACAGCTCCAGCGACCTGAGTTCAGTTCTGGGTACTGCCTGTGCAGAGTTTGTAAGTTCTCCCTGTGACTGTGTGCGTTTCTGCTGGGTGCTCCAGTTTCCTCCCACAGCCAAAGATTTGCAGATTGATAGGTAAAATTGGCCATTGTAAATTGCCCCTAGTGTAGATAGATGGAAGGAGAATTGAGGGAAGGTGGGGATGTGGCAGGGAATATGGGATTAATGTAGGATTAGTATAAATGGGTGGTTGATGGTTGGCACAGACTTGATGGGCCAACAGGCCTGTTCCAGTGCTGCATCCCTCTATGACTCTATATCATCCCTCCTTACTGCAGTAATTGACTCCTTGATCAACAGTGCAATGCCACCTCCTCTATCACCCCCTCCCCTGTCATGCCTGAAGATTCTATACCCTGTCCTCAAGACTGAGGTGGCACTCATCTAAATGATCTTTAAAAGATCTGCTTCGAGTGTTAAGGTGCTTACATTTGCATTGCATTCCGGGCACAGACTAGAAGATTCTTTTTATGCTGGCTTTGGAGGTGGTCATTGCTGCCACTTCAGAAGCCCTTAGAGCCTCTTCCTGACATTGTGAGGCTGCATTGATCTTCTGGACTGCTAGTTACAAGAGCTGTAATTTTAAAGGTACCACATAAAATGTTCCTACACAAGATAAGAGCTCATGGTGTTGGGGGTAATATATTAGCATGGATAGAGGATTGGCTAACAGGAAACAGAGTCAGGATAAATGGGCATTTTCAGGTTAGAAAACTGTGACTAATGGAGTGCCTCAGGGATCAGTGCTGGGTCCTCAAATGTTTACAACCTATATTAATGACTTGGATGAAGGGACCAAGTGTATTTAAGCCAAATTTGAGGATGATACATAGAAAGGTAAGAAAGCAAATTGTGAGGAGGACACAATGTGTCTCCAAAGAGATATAGATAGGTTAAGTGAGTGGGCATAAATTTAGCAGATGGAGTATAATGTGGAAAATGTGAGGTTGTTCACTTTGGCAGGAAGAATAGAAAAGCAGAATATTATTTACATGTGGAGAGACTGCAGAGTGCTGCGGTACAGAGGGATCTGGGTGTCCTTGTACATGAATCACCAAATGTTAGCATGCAGGTAGAGCAAGTAATTAGGAAGGCAAATAGAATGTTGCCATTTATTGCAAGGAGGATGGACTGTATAAAAGTCTTGCTACAACTGTAGTGCAACATTGGTGAAACCGTACCTAGAATACTGCGTATAGTTTTGGTCTCCTTACTTAAGGAAGGATATATTTACATTGGAAGCAGTTCAGAGAAGGTTCACTAGGCTGATTCCTAGGATTAAGGAGTCGTCTTATGAGGAAAGGTTGAGCAGGTTGGGCCGATACTCATTGGAGTTTAGAAGAATGAGAGGTGATCTGATTGAAACATATAAGATTCTGAGGGAGCTTGACAGGTAGATGCTGAGAGGATGTTTTCCCTCGTGGAGGAAATCTAGATCTAAGGGGCACAGTGTCAAAATAAGGGGTTTCCCATTTAAGACTGAGATGAGGAGGAATTTCTTCTCTCAGAGGGTTGTTAATCTTTGGAATTCTCTTCCCCAGAGAGCAGTGAAGGCCAGGTCATTGAATATATTCAAGGCTGATTTAGACAGATTTTTGATCTACAAGGGAGACCGGCAGGAAAGTGGAGTTAAGGTCACATTCAGATCAGCCATGATCTTATTAAATTGTGGATCAGGCTGGAGAGGCCAAATGGCCCACTCCTGCTCCTCGTTCTTATAAGCTTAACCTCGGGTATACGTGTGTTGTGTGTGGGATAGGAGGGAAGTGCTCATGACGGTTCCAACGTGAGCCCCAGGCCATTTCAACTCCTGGGCTTTGTATAAATGACAGAAATGGGATACCCGCCTGAAGCTGGCAGGGGTGACATGGAGGCTGGCAGGTGGGATCAGGATGTCAAGTTGGCTGGAAACGGTCGATGTGGGCCTAAGGGAACAACCTCATGCATTAAGATATGTTGTCGAGGGAAGTCTGATGGGGATCACAGCTGGGGAAAGGAGAGGAGGCCTAAAGTTTACCTGTGGGATCAGGAGGAAGTCCTCCTAGCCCACAAGGAAATCTTTAAAAATTTCAAAAATCGCATTCTTTGCCTTGGATCCTGTCTGCCACCACTGGATGTTGCAGCTGCAATTCCTTATTAAAATCTTGCAAAGGTCTGAATGGCGCCATTGGGTGGCCTTGAAACCTGGGAGTGAATGGCAGCAGGCAATAAAGCAGAGTGAATGCACTAGGTAGTACCCGACTGCTATGTTAAACCCTTGTTTGCACCATTCCCACTGGGTAGGGAGGGTTGAAAATTGGGGCTTAGGCCAAGCCATACCTCCTGTGTTGTATTGTTGATGTGGGCTGGAAATTCCTCTAACATTTCCACTGTCTGTACCATGTGAAAGATGACTGTCTCCACTGTCTCCCAATCTATGCTCCTGAATCATGTATCTTTTAAAGATTAAGCCCCTAATAGCTTGGTTTTGAGGCAGCCATTTCCGTTCCTAATGGAGAGAGGTAGCTGTTTCCTCATCATTCCGTCTAAACTGGCCCTGTTCACTGGTACTCTGTGATTCACCAGTTACATCCTCTCAGCCTCATTAGTTCCCTACTCCTGAGCGGATGTAAGTGTGCTTGTGAAAAGTTCTGTAACGAAAATAACACAGTACTACAAAGGTACTGTAAACATTGCAACAGAAATGAAATTACAAAGCCTGTGTGACAAAATTAATCATTTGTGCCAAAGACTTTGTTTCATCTTTATGTTGTTTCTGGTTTCCAGATGTTGGAAAGAATCACACTTTAAACTTGGAAAAGGCTGGAGTCAGTCTTGTTTAATTCAGCACGATGCTTTGTGCTGTAGAACCTGGCTGAACCGGTTCTTGTGTTACATATAACATGACTCCCCAGTGCAGCCGTGAATGAGGCCCCCCACTGGAACACTTACACATAACAACTCGTTCCTAACTAATCAGTTCCTAACACTTTACAGATAGTACAAAAATATATACATATATAACAGATTTAACATGGTATTCTCTTCTTTAAGCCTGTCATGGTACAGAAGGGGTTAAAAAGACCAGCTTCACTCATTAAAATCAGGCTAGAGATTTCCTGAATGGAACAGAAACAAAAAACCCTGGCCCATGTCTCAACTTAACCCAGTATAATATTGTAACTATTTGCCACTTGTTGATCAGGCGGTTTGCTTCAGGGGAGGCTAAGGCACTCAATTCAAATAAAACATTTCATGTAATATTTTTCAGAATTCCATCTGATTGACAGCTTTCTGAATTTAACAGACAGTTATTTCAATTTGCAAAGCTCTGGTTACTGCTTTGGAGGGTTGTATTAGCCTGCACTTTTCACATCAGTAAGTTGCATCTGAAGAATTTGAAGGAAATTTGTTTGGCTACAACTGTTGAAGGGATAAGATAAGGCAACAACTTCAGTACAAGATGAGGATAGAATTAATAAAACAGCTACATAAAAAAAAATTATAGTCATAATTTTAGTACTAAAGTTAAGATGCATTTATTATTTTCTACTCTGCAAGGAACTAGTGAAGTTTAAAACTACTGCAAATCTCTGTTATGTTCCTGCAATTATTTGTTCATTTATTGTTTAATAACTTGTATAGTATTTGGACCTCAGGATAAGTTCTAGTGCTACTGTTACTGTGTTGCCTCTGGAAAATATGGCAGGGTAGAAATTGATGGGGGTAAATTTCCAAGTGCTGAATTGTCACTGTGCTGTAGCCCACGCCTGAACACTTGGAGAATTTGGTCCCCATGTCTCATTAATATTGAAAAGGTAGCCTGCCAGCACTACTTCCTCTGCTCATTTGATGTTTACTTAGGGTCCTGAAAATGATGTGTCCATGAAATAATTTAAGGAAGACTGAACCCCTGAAAGGGGAGGTGCACTTTGGGCATTGAAAACAGAACTCTGCCATGGACACTTCAGACATGAATGAAACAGATGCTGTGAGGGCGGTCAGGTACAGAAACGTTGTAGGGGTTCCTGGTGAAGGTAATCCACTGGTGGATTGCAGTGCTGTTCCTGTTGTGGGGGATGGGGGGAAGGTGTGGGATGGGGTTGGGGGGTGGTGGGTGGAGAGTCTCCAGACATGTGCCCAGGCAGCAGTGGCAAGCATCAGCAGAGGAGGTCACGGCTGGGAGCATTGCATCGAGGACCTGGCAGCAATGTCACGAGTAGGTATTAAGGTAGAACTCCTAACTCAGATATCACATTACTCTCTCGTCAGCTCAGCACTATCTCTAGCCCCATTATACACAAGCCTTCCCTCCACCTTTTTTCTATTACTCACACGGTTCACACCAGCTACTCTCTTCACTGTTATTTCCCTCACTTCTGCACATAGTTTCCACCTTTTACACTTTATATACACTATTCTACCATGACGTGCACATTATCAAAACATATCACTAGGCCAATAACACACTCCCTTCTTTCATGCAGGAGAAACTAGCACAGGAGGAGTGAGGACCTAGATCTATGTCTTGTCCTCATTCGAAGATAAGTTTCTGGACATCATGGGCCTGGGCCCATGGCCACTGACAAGGCCGAAGGATGCATCCCACAGGGTTTGTGTACATTTGACCCTATTTTTCCCTTCCCATTCCAATATCGCTCCACGCACTTTGCATGACCAAATTCAACTGCTATCAGTAGGCAAGCATCTCTCTCTGCTTACCTTTAACATTAACAGTCTTTCTTTTCCATTTCAGGTCAACAAGTTGTACATGGGCCAGGGCAAGCAGACAAAGAGCACTGTGGAAAACTCAACCTTACTCTTGCAGGAACCAGCTCAGAAATTGGCACCGCACATCATTCAGAGAGGAGGTTGGACAGATCTGAACAGGGAGATGGGGATGGGATATCCCAGGGCATAGCTTTCCCAAGGAACAGCTCATATGCGAGCTAACTATGGGGCAAAAAATGTTAGTGGGGGTTGTATAAAGACCCCCAAACTGTAGTGGTGATGTTGGGAATGGTAATGGCATTAAACAGGAAATTAGAGATGCATGCGGGCAGCACAGTGGCGCAATGGCTAGCACCACAGCCTCACAGCTCCAGCGACCCGGGTTCGGTTCTGGGTACTGCCTGTGTGGAGTTTGCAAGTTCTCCCTGTGACCATGTGGGTTTCTTTTGGGTGCTCTGGTTTCCTCCCACATGCCAAAGACTTGCAGGTTGATAGGTAAATTGCCCATTGTAAAAATTGCCCCGAATATAGGTAGGGGAATTGAGGGAAAGTGGGGATGTAAGAGGGAAAAATGGGGTTAATGTAGGATTACTATAAATGGGTGGTTGATGGGCAGCATGGACTCATTGGGCCAAAGGGCCTGTTTCGGTGCTGTATCTATCTATGACTCTAAAGGAACATCTGTAATTATAGGTGATTTTAATCTGCATATAGATTGGGCAAATCAAATAAATCACAATACCATAGAGGAGGAATTCTTGGATGTATATGGGATGGTTTTCTGGACCAATACATTGTGGAACCAACCAGAGAACAGGCCATCCTAGACTGGGTATTGTGTAATGAGGAATAATTGAAAATCTAGTGGTGCGAGACCCCTTGGGGATGAGCGACCATAATATGATAGAATTCTTCATCAAGATGGAGAGTGATGTAGTTGATTCTGAGACTAGGGTCCTGAATCTTTGTAAAGGAAACTACAAAGGTATACGGAGCGAGTTGACTATGACGAATTGGGAAATGTTACTGAAAGGGATGACGGTGGATAGGCAATGGCAAACATTTAAAGAGCGCATGGATGAACTGCAACAATTGTTTACCCCGGTCTGGTGCAAAAGTAAAATGGGAAAGATAGCCAAACCATGGCTTACAAGGGAAATTAGAGATAGCATTAGATCCAAAGAAGAGGCATATAAATTTCCCAGAAAAAACAACAGACCTGAGGATTGGGAGCAGTTTAGAATTCAGCAAAGGAGGACCAAGGGATTGATTAAGAAGGGGAAAATAGAGTACGAGAGCAAGCTTGCAGGGAACATAAAAACTGACTGTAAAAGTTTCTATAGGTATGTGAAGAGAAAAAGATTGGTGAGGACAAATGTAGGTCCCTTACAGTCAGAAACAGGGGAATTTATTATGGAGAACAAAGAAATGGCTGACCAACTAACTGCATACTTTGGTTCTGTCTTCACAAAAGAGGACACAAATATCATACCAGAAATGTTGGGGAACACAGGGCTTAATGAGAGAGAGGAACTGAAGGAACTCAGTATTAGTAGAGAAGTGGTGTTGGGGAAACTGATGGGATTGAAAGCTGATAACTCCCCAGCGCCTGATGGTATACATCCCAGAGTACTTAAGGAAGTGGCCCCAGAAATAGTGGATGCATTGGTGGTCATCTTCCAAGATTCTATAGACTCTGGAACAGTTCCTACAGATTGGAGGGTAGCTAATGTAAGCCCACTATTTAAAAAGGGAGATAGAGAGAAAACAGGGAATTATAGACCAGTCAGCCTGACATCAGTAGTGGGGAAAATTCTAGAGTCCATTATCAAAGAGCACTTGGAGAACAGTGGTAGAATCAGGCAGAAGCAGCATGGATTTATGAAAGGGAAATGATAAATCTTCTAGAATTCTTCGAGGATGCAACTAGTAGAGTTGATGAGGGGAGCCAGTGGATGTGGTTTATTTGGACTTTCAGAAGGCTTTCGACAAAGTCCCACATAAGAGATTAGCATGTAAAATTAAAGCGCATGGGATTAGGGGTAGTGTATTGCGATGGATAGAAAATTGGTTGGCAGACAGGGAACAAAGAGTAGGGATAAATGGGTCTTTTTCTGAATGGCAGGCAGTGACTAGTGGAGTACCGCAGGGATTGATGCTAGGACCCCAGCTATTCACAATATATATTAATCATTTAGATGAGGGAACTAAATGTAATATCTCCAAATTTGCAGATGACACAAAACTGGGCGGGAGGGTGAGTTGTGAGGAGGATGCAAAGAGGCTTCAGGGTGATTTGGACAAGTTGAGTGAGTGGGCTAATGCATGGCAGAGGCAGTATAATGTAGATAAATGTGAGGTTATCCACTTTGGCAGCAAAAACAGGAAGGCAGATTATTATCTGAACAGCTATAAACTGAGAAAGGGGAATATGCAGCGAGAACTGGGTGTTCTCGTACACCAGTCACTGAGGGTAAGCATGCAGGTCCAACAGGCGGTAAAAAAGGCAAATGGTACGTTGGCCTTCACAGCGAGAGGATTTGAGTACAGGAGCAGGGATGTCTTGCTGCAATTATACAGAGCCTTGGTGAGGCCACACCTGAAATATTGTGTGCAGTTTTGGTCTCCTTATCTGAGGAAGGATGCTCTTGCTATAGAGGGAGTGCAGCGAAGATTTACCAGACTGATTCCTGGGATGGCAGGTCTGACGTATGAGGAGAGATTGAGTTGGTTAGGATTATATTCACTGGAGTTCAGAAGAGTGAGGGGGGATCTCATAGAAACCTATAAAATTCGAACAGGACATGACAGGGTAGATGCAGGAAGGATGTTACCGATGGTGGGGGAGTCCAGAACCAGGGGTCATAGTCTAAGGATACGAGGTAAACCTTTCAGGATTGAGATGAGGAGAAATTTTTTCACCCAGAGAGTGGTGAGCCTGTGGAATTCGTTACCACAGAAAGCAGTTGAGGCCAAAACATTGTATGTTTTCAAGAAGGAGTTAGAAATAGCTCTTGGGTCTAAAGGGATCAAAGGGTATGGGGCGAAAATGGGAACAGGTTACTGAGTTGGATGATCAGCCGTGATCATAATGAATGGTGGAGCAGGCTCGAAGGGCTGAATGGCCTACACCTGCTCCTATTTTCTATGTAACAGCATTTACGAACTCCTGCAGGGACAAAGAAATTCCTCAAGAAGGCAGAGAAACTGTGAGGGTGATGCCTCACTAGTCAAAGTGCCGCAGGGGAATGCAATGGAATCTGGTCAAACACCTTTAAGCAGGGATGTCCCGGGGACAAAGGGAAGATTAGCAAAGAATCTTGTCCCACAGCCAGGAGAAAAGGGAACCAGTGAAAGTGAAAAGCACTTGCTTGACTCATCAGAGCACTGAAAGTGAGGTCAGAGTGGATCCACCCACTGCCAACACCCGTGATCAGAGCTCCAACCCTGAGCTAATTAAATCTAACCATCCCCCTGCAGACCCCAACAGGAACAAAGGCACCCAAGACAATCAGAGAAATGTGCAAATCTCCCAAAAAAATCACATGTTTATTGGCATGACCATTCCCAGCATATTGCAGGCTGAGAGTAAAGAAACTTTAAATGCCTTGGGCAACACATAACTATCTCAGACCTACCTCAAGGGAAGAGGGGTAGTTTAAAACAACGCTGCTACAAAGGAAATAAAAGCAAAATACTGCGGATGCTGGAAATCAGAAATAAAAACAAGAAATGCTGGAAATACTCAGCAGGTCTGGCAGCATCTGTGGAAAGAGAAGCAGAGTTAACGTTTCAGGTCAATGACCCTTCTTCAGAACTAGCAAATATTAGAAATGTAAAAGGTTATAAGCAAGTAAAGCGGGGATGGGGCAAGAGATAACAAAGGAGAAGGTGTAAATAGGACAAGGTCACAGAATAGCTGACCAGAAGGTCATGGAGCAAAGGCAAACAATATGTTAATGGTGTGTTGAAAGACAAAACATTAATACAGATAGGGTGTTAATGGACTGAAAATTGAACAGTCGCAAGTACAAACATGAAAAAAAAACAGTGGGTAAGCAAACTGAACAAACTAAGATGAAATAAAATAAAATAAACACAAAAAAAATATTTAAAAAGGAAAAAGAAAAAATAACTAAAAATAAAAGTAAAATGGGGGGCCCGTCATGCTCTGAAATTATTGAACTCAATGTTCAGTCCGGCAGGCTGTAGTGTGCCTAGTCGATAAATGACATGCTGTTCCTCGAACTTGCGTTGATGTTCACTGGAACACTGCAGCAATCCCAGGACAGAGATGTGAGCATGAGATCAGGGAGTGTTGAAATGGCAAGCAACTGGAAGCTTGGGGTCCTACTTCTCCTTTGTTATCTCTTGCCCCACCCCCGCTTTACCTGCTTATAACATTTTACATTTCTAATATTTGCTAGTTCTGAAGAAGGGTCACTGACCTGAAACGTTAACTCTGCTTCTCTCTCCACAGATGCTGCCAGACCTTCTGAGTATTTCCAGCATTTCTTGTTTTTATTGATACAAAGGAAAGGCAGGCTGTAACAAGTTTAAGATTTCTGAATGAATGAGAATGAATGAGCGAAATGCATGTGTGTTTTCCTGTACTTTCTCTTCCTTCTAATTTATAATGAAATGCTCCCCCTCATGTTGCATTTCATTCAACCAGATGTGGAGGTGTGACAGAAACCACACTTGCCAAATGGAAACCTGAATTTTGTCATATGGAACATATTTTAAACTGTTACTGGACATAGAAAGTAACTTGTTTAAAAAGACCACAGAGCATTGCTGAAAACCTGGCTGCATATTTGCATTCTGTGGGACAGTTGCACAGAGAGACATTGAGAGTCATGATTTGTGTAAGAGCCAGCACTCCACCGTTCCCCCTCTCCCCATCCCCCGACCCCCCCCCCCCAACTCCCACTGAGTGTGTCTGGTAGGCTTTGAAGAATCAACAACCGTCGCAGATGATGCTGTCTCAAACAAAGAGCTAGTCACATGACTAACCAGCTGGCCAACCCGGGAATTGATTGAATTGTGCTCACAGTAAAGTTTTGAGTCAGACTGCATTTTGAAGACCAAAGGGAAGCAAGGACTGCACTGAGTGTGAAGAAGGGAGTTTGGTAAGTGAGTGAATTTTAAGGGTTTAAAAATGGATAAATTCCCAGGCCCAGATAAGATGTATCCCAAGCTGTTATGTGAGGCAAGGGAGGAGATAACAGGGGCTCTGACACAAATTTTCAAATCCTCTCTGGCCACAGGAGAGGTGCCAGATGACTGGAGGACAGTGAATGTGGCACCATTATTCAAAAAGGTTGGAAGGAATAAACCAGGTAATTACAGGCCAGTGAGTCTAACATCAATGGTGGGGAAACTATTGGAAAAAATTCTGAGGGATAGGATTAATTTCTACTTGGCAAGGCAGGGATTAATCAAGGATAGTCAGCATGGCTTTGTCAGGGGGAGATCATGTCTAACAAACTTGATTGAATTTTTTGAGGAGCTGACTAGATGTGTAGATGAGAGTAAAACAGTTGATGTATTCTACATGGACTTCAGTAAGGCTTTTGATAAGGTCCCGCATGGTAGATTGCTGAAGAAGGTAAGAGCCCATGGGATCCAGGGCAATTTGGCAAATTGGATCGAAAATTGGCTTAGTGGCAGGAGGCAGAGGGTGATGGTCGAGGGTTGTTTTTGCAAATGGAAGCCTGTGACCAGTGGTGTACCACAGGGATTGGTGCTGGGACCCTTGCTGTTTGTAGTGTACATTAATGATTTAGACATGAATATAGGAGGTATGATCAGTAAGTTCGCAGATGACATGAAAATTGGTGGTGTGGTAAATAGTGAGGAAGAAAGCCTTGGATTACAGGACGATATAGATAAGCTGGTAAAATGGGTGGAGCAGTGGCAAATGGAGTTTAATCCTGAGAGGTGTGAGGTGATGCACTTTGGGAGGACTAACAAGGCAAGGGAATATACAATGGATGGTAGGACCCTAGGAAGTACAGAGGGTCAGAGGGACCTTGGTGTACTTGTCCGTAGATCACTGAAGGCAGCAGCACAGGTAGATAAGGTGGTTAGGAAGGCATATGGGATACTTGCCTTTATTAGCCGAGGCATAGAATATAAGAGCAGGGAGGTTATGATGGAGCTGTATAAAATGCTATTTAGGCCACAGCTGGAGTACTGTGTACAGTTCTGGTCACCACAGTATAGGGAGGATGTGATTGCACAGGAGAGGGTGCAGAGGAGATTTACCAAAATGTTGCCTGGGCTGGAGCATTTCAGCTAAGAAGAAAGACTGGATAGGCTAGGGTTGTTTTCCTTAGAGCAGAGAAGGCTGAGGGGAGACTTGATTGAGGTATGCAAAATTATGAGGGGCATAGATAGGGTAGATAGCAAGAAACTTTTTCCCTAAGCGGAGGTGTCAATAACCAGGGGGCATAGATTTAAGGTAAGGGGTAGGAGGTTTAGAGGAAAAATGTTTTCACCCAGCGGGTGGTTGGAATCTGGAACAGACTGCCTGAAGGGGTGGTAGAGGCACAACATTTAAGAAGTATCTAGATGAGCACTTGAAATGCCATAGCATTCAAGGCTACAGGCGAAGTGCTGAAAAATGGGATTAGAATAGATAGGCTTGATGGCCTGCACAGACATGGTGGGCCAAAGGACCTGATTCTGTGTTGTATAACTCTATGGCTCTATGATTGGTGAGTAACTGGTAAGTTATTTTACATCTCATTGTAATAAGAAGTTTTTAAAGTTACATTATGGCAGGTCAGCTCGGCCAAGTGGAATGTACATCCTGCGGTATGTGGGAAGTCATGGACGCACCATGTGTCCTAGACGAACGCATCTGCGGGAATTGTCACCAGCTGCAGAAGCTTGAGCTCTGGGTTTTGGAACTTGAGTGGCAGCTGGAGTCACTGTTCTGCATCCACGAGGCAGAGAACGATGTGGATAGCATGTTTAGGGATTTGGTCACACTGCAGGTTAGGAGCAATCAGGCATACAGGGAATGGGTGACCGCCAGGCAGACTAAGAGAACCGGGCAGGCAGTGCAGGAGTCCCCTGAGTCTATCTTGCTTGCTAATTGGTTTTCCATTTTTGATACTGGTGAGAGCAATGTTTGCTCGGGGGAGTGCAGCCAGAGCAAAGTCCATGGCACCACGGGTTGTTCAGCTGCACAAGAGGGGAGGAAGAAGAGTGAAAGAGCAATAGTGATGGGGGATTCGATAGTCAGGGGATCAGACAGGCGTTTCCGCGGCAGTAAACATGATTCCAGGATGGTGTGTTGCCTCCATGGATATCACAGAGTGGCTGCAGGCCATCCTTCTGGGGAAGGGGGTGAAAATCCAGAGGTCATGGTCCACATTAGTACCAATGACATAGGTAGGAAGAGGGATGAGGTCCTGAAAGCAGATTTTAGGGAGCTAGGAAGGAAATTAAAAAGCAGGACCTCTGAAGTGGTAAGCTCAGGATTACTCTCAGTGCCACGTGCTACTACACATAGGAATAAGAGGATTGATCAATTGAATGCGTGACTTGAGAATTGGTGCAGGAGGGAGGGCATCAGATTTCTGAGGCATTGGGACTGGTTCTGGGACAGGTGGGACTTGTACAAGATGGGCGGGCTACACCTTAACAGGACCGGAACTAACAACCTTGCAGGGAGATTTGCTAGTGATGTTGGGGAGGGTTTAAACTAGCTTGTCAGGGGGATGGGAACCTGAGAGGTAGCTCAAATTGGAAGGAAGTAACGCTGGTAACAGGAGGTGGAAAAGTAGCAAGTGACGTTAGAAAGCAGGTGAAACAAAGGTGAGAATCAACTCGGCTTAGAATGCAGAATGTCAAGAGGACAAGGTTAATGGCACTCTACCTGAATGCACATAGCATTCACAACAAGGTAGATGACCTAAAGGCCCAAATAGAGGTAAATGGGTATGATCTAATTGCCATTAAGGAAATGTGGCTACAGGGTGACCAAAACTGGGAACTGAATATCCAAGGATATTCGACATTTAGGAAGGACAGGCAAAAAGGAAAAGGAGGTGGTGTTGTGCTGATAATAAGGGATGGGATCAGTACATTAGTAAGGTAGGATCTCAGATCAGAAGAACAAAATGTGGAATCAGTTTAGGTGGAGCTAAGAAACAGCAAGGGGCAGCAAACATTGGTAGAAGTTCTTTATAGGCCACCAAACAGTAGTGGTAGTGTGGGGCATGGTATTAATCAGGAGATTAGAGAAGTATGTAACACGGGTAATGCATTAATCATGGGTGACTTCAATCTGCATATAGACTGAGTAAACCTAATGAGCACTAATGCTGTGGAGGACGACGTTCTGGAGTGTGTTAGGGATGGTTTTCTAGAGCAGTATGTTGAGGAACTGACTGGAGATCAGGCTATTTTTGATCTAGTATTATGTAATGAGAAAGGGCTAATTGATAATCTTGTTGTAAAAGAACCTTTAGGGATGAGTGACCATAATATGATAGAATTTTACATTATGTTTGAAAGTGAGGTAGTTCAATCAGAAACCAGGGTGTTAAATTTGAACAAAGGAAGATGTAGCTTGGCTGGTGGTGAGAAGAGCCCTCCCCGTCAGATCCTTCCTGCACGCCCGAAGTCTCACCCCCTCCGCACAATGCCCCCGTGGTGGCTGTGGTGGGGAAGAGACGGTTGCCCACCTCCTTCTGGAATGTGTCTTTGCAAAGCAGGTGTGGAAAGAGATGCAGTGGTTTTTGTCGAGGTTCATCCCAAGCAGCTCGGTAACACAGGAGTCTGTGCTTTACGGGCTGTTCCCAGGGACACACACCGAGACAAACATCAACTGCTGCTGGAGGACTATCAATTCGGTGAAAGACGCCCTTTGGTCTGCCCGAAACTTGCTGGTCTTCCAGCGCAAAGAGTTGTCCACGAACGAATGTTGCAGACTGGCACATTCCAAGGTCCAGGACTGCCAGCTGAGGGACGCTTTAAAGCTTGGGGCAGCCGCAGCAAAGGCTCAATAGGGAAAGACCACTGTGTAAGGTCCCCCCCACCAAGCTGAACGGAGGGGCTGGATCCATGGGAAACCCCTCGAACTGTATCGGGAAAATTTTGTCTCCTGTAAAATGTAAAAATGTATCTGGCACGACAAATGTGAAATGGTAGGGTTGTGAGGCAACTCATGATTGTATTGAAGCAAACGGACCTCCTTTGCACTGTTTGTAATTTTTGACTTGGTGCTGTTTGAAATTGTTTGGTAATGTATTTTTTACAGATTTTTACGAATAAAGTATATTTTGGAAATAAAAAAAAAATGAAGGTATGAGGGGCAAATTGGCTGAGGTGGATTGGGAAAATACATTAAAAGTTATGACAGTACATCGGCAATAGATAGTCTTTAAAGAATTATTACATAGTTTACAGCAACTATACATTCCTTCAAGGCACAAAAACCCCAAAAGTAAAGGCAGTCAACCGTGAATAACAAAGGGATTTCAGGATTGTATAAGATTAAAAGAAAAGGCCGATAAAGTTGCCAGAAATAGTAGTAAACCTGAGGATTTGGAGGATTTTAGAATACAGCAAAGGAGGATAAAGAAACTGGTAAAGAAAGAGAGAATAGAATATGAATGTAAGCTGGCAAAAAATATAAAAACAGACTGTAAAAGTTTCTATAGGTACTTAAAAAGGAAACGTTTGGCTAAGATAAATGTGGGTCTCTTACAGGCAGAGTCAGGAGAATTTATAATGGGGAATAGAGAAGTGACAGAGAAGCTAAATGATTACTTTGTGTTTGCCATCACTGAGGAAGATACAAGATATCTCCTAGAATTAGAGATCCAAGGGATTTGAGGGAATGAGGAATTGAAGGAAATTAGTATTAGTAAGAAGGTTGTAATGGAGAAATTAATGGGGCTGCCCAGGACCTGATATTCTACATCCCAGTGTGTTGAAAGAGGTAGCTATGGAGATAGTGGATGCACTGATGATGATCTTCCAAAATTCTATAGATTCTGGATCGGTTCGTGCAGTTTGGAAGGTCGCAAATGTCACCCCACTATTTAAGAAGGGAGGGAGAGAGAAAACAGGGAATTGCAGACCTGTTAGCCTTACATCAGTCGTTGGGAAAATGCTTGAAGTTATTCTAAAGGATATGATAAATGGACATTTGGATAATAATTATCTGATTGGGCATAGTCAACTTGGATTTATGAATGGAAAATCATGTTTGACGAACCTGTTGGAGTTTTTTGAGGATGTTACTAACAGAATTGATAAAGGGGAGTTGATGGACGTGGTATACTTGGATTTTCAGAAGATCTTCGATAAAGTCCCCCACAGGAGGTTGGTTAGCAAAATTAAAGCACATGGGACAGGAGGTAATATACTAGCATGAATTAAGGATTGGTTAACAGGCAGAAAACAGAGAGTAGGGATAAACAGGTCATTCTCGCATTGGCAGGCTGTAACGAGTGGGGTACTGCAGGGATCAGTGCTTGGGCCCCAGCTGTTCACAATATAGATCAATGATTTGGATGTGGAAACCAAATATAGCATTTCCAAGTTCATGGATGACACAAAACTAGGTGGGAATGTGTGTTGTAGGAAGATGCAAAGCAGCTTCAAGGGGATTTGGAAAGACTTAGTGAGTGGGCAAGAACGTGGCAGATAAAATATAATGTGGAAAAATGTGAGGTTATCCACTTTGAGAGGAGGAATAGATGTGCAGAGTATTTCTTAAATGGTAAGAGATTAGAAAGTGTAGATGTACAAAGGGACCTGGGTGTCCTTGTCAATAAGCCACTGAAAGCTAACATGCAGGTGCAGCAAGCAATTAAGAAGACTAATGGTATGTTAGCCTTTATCACAAGAGGATTTGAGTACAGGAGTCGTGAACTCTTGCTTCAACTGTGTAGAACCTTGGTTAGACTGCACTTGGAGTACTGTGTGCAGTTTTGGCCCCCTTACCTTAGAAAGGATATTATTGTCATAGAGGGAGTGCAACGAGGGTCCACCAGACCTGTTCCTTGGATGGCAGGACTGTTCAATAAAGAGAGATTGGGGAAACTGGGCCTATATTCTCTAGAGTTTCGAAGAATGAGAGGTGATTTCATTGAAACCTACAAAATACATAAAGGGATTGTTACGACCAGGTGAGAAAGAGGTCTAGGGTTCCCTTTCCACCTTCACCTGGTCTTACTGTAACAGGGTTTAATTTTAAACAACCCATGTTTTTAGCTCCCCCTTGGTGAATCCTTGTTCACCGCTTTCCAATTATAAGGCAAAGAAACCAGCACAAACAGGCTTTCTTAGGTTTAAAGAAGAAAAGTTGAAATTTGTTAAACTTAAACTCTAATTTGGTTCACGCCTATGGATACACGACGAGCCCACACTAGCATGCATACGCAAAACACACATGCACATAGAGACAGGAAAAAGCTGAAGAAAAATAAAGTGGAAACTTTTGAAGCAATATCTGAAGAGTTTTGGTACGGGTCTTCGAGCTCACTGTAGAGTCCTTGATTGTAGGTAGATCTTGCTTTTCGTTGGGGCCCAGTATTCTTCTTTAACCTTGTTCGCTGTAGGAGACTTTTCTCTCTTGGGGTTCATGTGTCTTCAGTGGATTCAGAGGCTTGTGAGAAAGTGATGGGAGAGGCTGAGCCAGCCAGGAGTCAACCTGGAATGTAAGCTCCCCCACCTCAATCGGCTGTTGAGATTCCCCCAGACTGCAATCAATAGGAAATCATTGAACTGGTGAGAACATCCACTCTAATACTCTTAGTCTCACTGTAAAAACCCTAGAACAAGTTGCACCTTGTTGATTGAGGTGATGGATACCCTGTATGAGAGGTATCAGAGCTCATTACATTCGCCACAGATGCAGTCAGTCAGGCACAAAGGACTGTGAGGTTTACTCCCATGGCAGGATTCCCTCAGGTGCAAGGCATAATTAGGAACATAGGAGCAGGACTGCTCCCATGTGGCCAGGTTTGCCATGGCGCGCAGCTCGGTGTTTTTATCAACAGGAAGGGGTCCCACTTATTCAACATTTAGGTGTGCATTAGGTTTCTTGGCAGCTGTCTTGATGCCTTTATCCTAAGGCAGTCGCAGGTATTGCAGCTGTTCATAGAACCAGGCAGCCTCCATTGATGGCTCCTGGCTGACAAGGAATATCACAGAATTGTTACAGTGCAGAAGGAGGCCATTTGGCCCATCATGTCTGCACCAGCTCTCCGAATGAGCGATTCACCTAGTGCCACTTCCCCGCCTTCTCCCCGTAACCCTGCACTATCTTCCTTTTCATATAACTGTCTAATTCCCTTTTGAATGCTTCAATTGAACCTGCCTCCACCACACTCTCAGGCAGTGCATTCCAGATATTAACCACTTGCTGCATGAAAACATTTTTCCTCATCGGTTTTCCTTCTTTTACCAATTACTTTAAATCTGTGCCCTCTCATTCTCAATCCTTTCATGAATGAGAACAGTTTCTCTCTATATACTCTGTCCAGAGCCCTCATGATTTTGAATACCTCCATCAAATCACCTCTTAGTCTTCTCTTCTCCAAGGAAAACAGTCCCACCTTCTCCAATCCATCTTCATAACTGAAGTTCCTAATCCCTGGAACCATTCTCGTGAATCTTTTCTGCACCCTCTCTGATGCCTTCACATCCTTCCTTAAGTGCGGCACCCAGTACTGGATGCAATACTCCAGCTGAGGCCGAACTATTATTTTATACAAATTCAACACAACCTCCTTGTTCTTGTACTCAGAGGAGCTGGTGGTGTAGTGGTAATGTCAGTAGACTAGTAATACGGAGCCCCAGCTAATGCTCTGGGGGACATGAGTTCCAGTCCCACCACGGCAGATGGTGAATTTTGAGTTCAATTAAAAAATCAAGAATTAAAAGCTAGTCTAATGATGACCATGAAACCATTGTCGATTGTTGTAAAAACCCATCTGGTTCACTATTGTTCTTTAGGGAAGGAAATCTGCTGTCCTTACCTTGTCTGGCCTACATGTGACTCCAGACACACAGCAATGTGGTTGATTCTTAAAATGCCCTCTGAAATGGCCTAGCAAGCCATTCAGTTCAAGGTAAATTAGGGATGGACAATAAATGCTGGCCTCACCAGTGATGTCCACATCCCACAAATGAATTTTAAAAAAAGTACTCTATGCCCTTATTAATAAAGCCCAGGATCCTGTATGCTTTATTAACCACTCTCTCAACCTGTCCTGCTTTCAATGACTTATGCACATATACACCCCTTTAGAATTGTACCCTTTATTTTATATTTTCTCTGCATGCTTTTCCTACCAAAATGTATCACTTCACATTTCTCCGCATTGAACTTAATCTGCCACCTGTCCCCCATTGCACCAACTTATCTATGTCCTTTTGGAGTTCTACACTATCTTCCTCACAGTTCAAAATGCTTCCAAGTTTCATATCATCTGCAAACTTTGAAACTGTGCCCTGTACACCAAGGTCTAGGTCATTAACATATATCAGGAAAAGCAAGGGTCCCAATACTGATCCCTGGGGAACTCCACTACAAGCCTTCCTCCAGCCCGAAAAACATCCATTAACCACTACTCTTTGTTTCCTATCACTCATCCAATTCCGAACAGAAGCGATACAACTGCTACCATCTCACCACAGGGGCCACCACCATTGAGCAGACCATCAGCCTACTGAATTTGAGGTTCAGGTGCCTTGACTGGTCAAGGAGCGTCCTTCATTATGCTCCTACAAGGGTCTCAGTCATCGTGGTAGTCGACTGCGCTCTGCACAACATGGTCCTGCAGAGAGGGGTGGAACTGAAGGAGGACCAAGTGGATGAGCGCTCCACCTTGTAGCAGGTTGATGAGGACCAGCAGGCAGCACTGCAAGGCCATTGGAGCTCAGATTTGGGGGGTAACACACTGACCAGAATGGCAGGGAAGTGCAGGATCCCCTGACCAGGGATGCTTCTCCTGATGCCGGCAGATCATGGATTGGATTCTTCCCATGCAGACATCTGTATCATAATTTGCATGCGCTATTAATATTCCAAAGCTACACAGACCTCTCCTGGTGTCAAATAGTTATCAAACAGTGCTTCTCCAATGGCCACACAGTGGCTCCGTCCACTCAAAGTCTTCTCACACATGCACCACCTTATGCTGCTGTTGCCATGTTCCAATAATGATGAAATGATACATATAAGTGTCCATAAACTACCCATTTCATTCCACAAACATACATGCTATCAACATAAATGTTACGATCTGCACCCTAGTGAACCCCAAAGGGATGCTACTGCCGCTTCTCTGCACTCTTAAGAGAGCTTCTACAGGAGCTCCTGCTCTGGCTGAAACAGACGTGGAGGTAGGCTGCTCACATGTGCATCCCGGCAGATGAGATGCCTTTGGTACCCATCCTTGCGTTCATGGTGCCCATGCGGGCACCACCACAGGCTGTGCCAGCTGCATCTGTGTAGGGGCAGTCTCAGTCATGGGGGCTTGAGGCATCACGTGTGTCTCCATCAGAGGGGCCAAGGGGTCAGCATCAGTAGATGGGCCCCTTCAGAAGTGACACCATGCAGCTACATCATCCCTGTCTCACTCAGCCCTTTCATTTCCCATCTGCATGTCTGCACTGACCAGGAGTGGGAGAGAAGCTGGCTGCCCGTCCATGCATCTGTAAACCAGCATTGCGACAAATGCTGCAAAATGTTTCATACATTCGGTTCATGCCAGTCCACTGTTCCTGCATCCATTTAGTAGACTGCCGCATATGACTGTCCATGACATTGGCCAAGCTATCAATGGAGGAGCTCATGCGTTCAAATGCCTGAGACACTGTGGCGCTTATGTCATTAATAGATTCTTCCATTTTCTGCCCAAGGGTCTGCACTGCCTCAGGGAATTCTGACATATGGCCGCACATTTCCCTTTACTTCTCCACAAGCACCCACTTTGTTTATGACCTCCAAGGCTCAGTATCTCTGGCCAGGTGAGCATGGCTAGAGCTGTCCTCCATCCTCTGATGGGGACTGCCCACAGCTGCTGCTGCCTCCACCACCTGCTCCTGCTCACATGTGACATGAGATTCACCTTGTGCTCCCCATTCTAAGTGTGCTTGAGTCCCCACCGAGATGTATGTATCTCTGCTGGTGGAGGGTGAGCTTGACTCCTGTGATGGAGTGCATCTCTTCCTCTGAAGTTGGTGCAGCCTCCAACATTGCCTGCTGCTGCCCCTCCAGCATTGGCCCTCTGGAAGAGAGAACATATCAGTTACTGAACCTCCCATCTCACAGTAGCTACTTCATCAGATATCTGGCTGACCATCAACTGCGAGCTGCTGGAAACAAGAACACAAATGAGGAATCTTCTGAAAGTCACTCGCATGGAGAGGCCAAGAAGCTTTCACCCTCTCTCTGCCGGACACCCATCATCCCCTTGGCGACTGTCTGTCCTGCAGCCACCCTGCTAATGTCAAGGGCCTCCTCCTCCATTAGGCTCAATACTGCCAAATGGGTCATTCAACCTCCAGAACGACTCCTCTCACTTGTGTTGTGTGTTCATTTTTCCTGCAAGATGCAGATCAAGAGTGTTAAGACTGTGATATTTTCCATCACAACATCATGAGGCACAGAGGCATAGTCACATATAGGGCTGGATTTTGTTTCTCTCCCAACTTCGGGCTCCATGGCGGGGTTGGAGGGGGAGATGGCGGATGGAATATTGGAGCTGCAGCAACCTGCCACAGATCCCGACACTGGGATTGCCAGGCCCAATCTTCCCAGCAGCGGGGAAGCTCCATGGGGGGCCTCCGCCACTATGCAACAGGACCTGACTTTACATATTTAAATTAGCTGTTTGTATTAATTAAAATCTAATCCGCGTGAACCGACCTGCAGTTCCAGATCTTTAGCGCGACAGGCGGCACTCATACGTCTTCATTTTGCTGTCCAGGGAAAACTGGCGTCATCGAGGTGGGAAGGGGGGAACGCAGCATTTGTCGAGCAGTGGGGAGGATGGAACAGGGTGAACTCTGCACTTAGTGCTGTTGGTAGGGAGAAGGAGTCAACTCTGCATTGGTAGTGTAGTTGTGGGGGACGGGGCAGATATGTATTTTTATTGCAGTGGTGGGGTGGGGGCAAATCTGCATGCCCTATGCAGGGCAGACAGCCCTTTAAAAACAGCGCCAGCGCCTGTGTAGATACAGTCAAAGCCATTCACGGCGTCACCAAGGCCGCCCCCTCCACATGATTGGAGGGGCGGCCATCCTGCATATGATAATGAGCCACCCGGCTCAAGATTGCGGCAGCATGGTGGAATGCGGCCATGCGTGCTGACCACCATTTCTAATGCCCTCCGCCCTTCCCTGTGGTGGGACTACAAAATCCAGCTCATAACGATCATGGTAATGTACTATCCATGGGCTTAACGCTACATCCTCCAAAAGCTGCATTGCTGTGAGCCCTTCCCGTGGGTGAGGACTGGACCTGTACATAGATGCCCTCAGTTTTCCTGAGCAATGCCTGCCTTGTAGCCTTTCTGCTCACAGGTGGGCTCAGCATATATTTATTCATGTCTGCCTGCTGGGTGTTGCATCGTACTCACCTTGCCAAACCTCAGAATGTTGTTGAAGTGCTTCCTGTACTGGACCCATGTCCTGCTCATCACACAGCAGCTGCTGACCTCTCACGCAACCTCTCCCCATGCCTGCTTATATTGGCTGGCAGGCAGGCCTGCTCCTGCCTCTTTCAGGAAATGAAATGTTTTGTGGGCTCTCACCACCTCTATCAGAACCTCCAGGGAGGCATCACTGAATCATGGAGCTACCCTTACACAACTGCCTGCCATGTTGCTGCTCTCCACTATTGCACACTCTGCCATGATACAGTTTGCCTGCAGCCACATTGATGGCTGGCAGGTGCCCTTTAAATGGGGCCTGCCATGTCTAGTGCCCGCCTCCTAAACATGCCCACCGTCCTTATGGTAGAGAGTATAAAATTACTCTATCTGATCAATGACAAGAATGGACTGCAGAGTATTTTCTTACAGAGTAATCAAGCATGACACGGGTTAGCATTAATAGCAAGTCCATCTGTAAGTGTTTGAACTTTTCTTTTCAAGTAATATCTTGGATACGATATTCAAATAATCCAAAGATAAATTGTTTCTTGACATTATTCAGAGTTTTAGATATCATTCTGATATCGTTGTCACCTGTCTAGTTCCTATAATACATTGAGAGTCACTGAATGACCACCTAAAATAATGCATGTTGCAAAATTCAAATATCATGCAAAGGGATAACCCTGAACACTGATACCATGACGTCAAAGTAAATACATTGTAGTTTATTCTTGTTTAAAAACAAGTATTTATCCAAAACATTTATCATTTAGGAACACAACTGGAAAGTGCACGTGAGATAAATAATGAAGTCATTTCTTTTTTGCTCCATCTTTTCTGTGGTATTACACATCGTTTCCTATTTGAGGTTGAAAAACTTTGAAACATGAGACAGTGTGTAGCATGTCATTTCCCACTGCTTGCTGTTTGCTTATCTCAACTAATTATTTCAATGGGAGCAGCTTGTGAGGTTCTGGTTGTTATGGACCACCATTAGTTTCAATCCATTGCTACAACTCGCCAGTCATTAAAACAATTAAATTATAGAGTAAGTTTAATTTTGTATGCAGATGAATCCCTTTATTCCAGCTCCTTGGAACAAATGTATTGATCCCAAAATGGTTGATTGACAAAATGAACAGAATCTAAGTTTTAACACCGACAGGTATCTATTACATGAGAACTTTCTTCTGGCGCCAAGAGGTATTTAGGCCATTTGCTCTGCTATTCCACAGGGGAAAACATGCTGAAAGTTGTTGATACCTGAACAACACCACCAGGGTTTCAGAAAGCAAATGAGCTTGAACAATTATTATAAGTCATTTCCTCCAAGGTTGTTGAATTTAGACTGTGTGGAAAAGCAATGAATATTTTGACCAGAATTTTCCCCTGACAAAAGACAGCTTTTCAAGTGAAAGAGATATAAAGAAACTTTGAAAAGACAACTCTAATAAGTCAAAGGGGAAATATCTGTGTAGTAAATAACATAGAAAACGTATTTTGCAGTGCTGTTATTTGTTATTTTGAACACTGATGACCAATAATGCAGCTCCAATAAACTCTTCTCTCTGACCTTTAAACAAATATGTTGAAATGTATTGATCTTTGTGGCTTTACCACTGCTGGGGCAGATGCTGCTACTGAACGGTGAGATAGAAACTTAATTCTTGACCATTCTACCACATGCCTTTCTTCCCCGAAGAAGTCTCATCAGGATTTTTTACTTAAGTTACACAGTTGTCAAAAGCTACTGATAATTATAGAAAATTGGTTCATTTGAAAAGAAAGCTTCACAACTATTAAACTATTAAAGTTATCCATTAGAACAGAATTTCAGCTTCCCATGTCAGATTCCTAAAGATTAAAATGGTCTGATTTATCAAATAGGTCAATTATACTTCACACTTTGTACTGATGTAAAACAGTTCTAGCTTTGCATCCATGCAAACGACGCAGTACAGACCAGGTGTGGGGTCAGAAATGTGTGACTACTTTCAGCGGGTAATCTCACACTCCTTTGTCTTCACAACTATGGAAACAACAACTTGCATTTAATTAGTGCTCTTAAAGTAGTAAAATGTTCCAAGGTGCTTCACAGGAGCTTTATTAAACAAAATCTGACACTGAGCCACGTAAGGAGATATTAGGGCAGTTAACCAAAAGTTTGGTCAAAGAGGTAGATTTTAAGGAGTTTCTTAAAGGAGGAAAAAGAGGTAAAGAGGCAGGGAGGTTTAGGGAGGGAATTCCAGAACTGCCAATAGTGGATTCATTAAAATCAGGAATGTGGAAGAAGCCATAATTGGAAGAGTACAAATACCTCAAGGGTTGTAGGGCTGCAGCAGGTTACAGAGTTATGGAGGGGATGAGAACTTTATAATGGAGGCTTTTCTTAGCTGAGAGCCAATGTGGGTTGGCGAGCACAGGAATGATAGATGACTCGGACTTGGTGTGATTTAGGACACAGGCAGCAGAGCTTTGTATGATGTCAAGTTTACAGAGGGTAGAAAATGTGAGGCCAGCTAGGACAGCATTAGAATAGTCAAGTCTAAAGGTAATAAAGGTATGGATGAGGGTTTCAGCAGCAAATGAGCCGAGTGGGGGCAAAATCAGGTGATGTTACAGAGGTGGAAATAAGTGGTCTTAACGATGTTGTGGTTATGTCGTTGGATTCATCTCAGGGTCAAATATGACACCAAGGTTGCGAACAGTCTGGTTCAGCCTCAGAGAGTTGCCAGGGATAGGGATGGAGTCGATAACTAGGGACCAAAGTTTATGCAGGAATTGAAGACAATGCTTCTGTCGTCCCAATATTTAACTGGAGGAAATTTCTGCTCATCCAGTACTGGATTTTGGGCAAGGGCCTGAATTTTCCCTCTGGGAGCAGGAAACAAAGGATAAGACTGTGTCTGTGTCCTGCCCCTGGAGGGAGCTCTCAAAGTTGGAGGGCCAATTCGAGGCCTTCCAGCCTGAGAGGTGTAGCTGGCTGTAATGGAAGGTAAGTAAGAGAGAGGGCGCTTCAACATGGAAGTGCCCTCTCTTCAATCTTTTTAAATGTTTAATTAAAAAATAGATTCAACAGCCAGGCAGCCAGGTCACCACTGTTGGTGCAGTGGGTGCGGGGGTGGGTGTGTGGGGGGGGGAGCCCCTCTACAGGGTGGCCTGCAGCTGCTGCTGCACCCAGGCCAGTAGGAAGTGCCTCTAGGCCTGTCTGCAGTACTGGCCCTTGGTCTGCTGCCAGGTGCCCACCTCCAGGCACCGAAACTGTCCCTTGCTCAGGCGGGAACCTGGAAGCTGACTGGAAAATTTCAGTCGACCTCCTTTAATTGGCCTCAATTAGGCATTTAAAAGCAATCTGACAATTTAAAGACAGTGGTGGGGTCAAGGGAGGTAGTGGTGAGGTAAAGCAGACATGTGGAACCTGTTACTGTGTTTTTGGACAATGTTGCTGAGAACAGTGGTGAAAAATAGAGGGGACCAAGGTTAGATCCTTGGGGGACATCAGAGGTAGTGGCGTCCTGCACCATTGGGAATCCTGCTAGCATGGCAATGCCCTGTGCTCATTCCTCCTGCTTCTCCCTTCTCCTTCTGTTCAGAGCTGCTCTCACCTCCCTGATGCAGTGATGCACAATGAACTGTGAAATGTTAGAAATGTCACCTGCTCTAACTTGGAAAGATCCACTTGCATAGAAGTTAAGAGCTCCAGTGACCTTCAGGCCACTGGCAGCACCATTCTCGCCTCCTGTGCCACTGTAGGTCCAGTTGGAGGAGGTAGCACAGTTTAGTCATCACCTCCTTGGTGAAATTGAGCTGCCTCAGACACTGCTCCTGGCTGAAATGGAGCAGGAGAAGTGGTCCCTGAAAGCTCTTTGTGCTTATGGCTTTCTATTGAGATCTACTGTGTCAAAGACTGCAGACAGGTCGAGAAGGATGAGGAGGGATAATTGCTATAAAACTGGAATCCAGCATGAAGCAATGTTTTAAAGGTTTCCTTGCACTCGAATTTGAAAACTAATTTTAAATCTTTTTAATGTTAACAGACAGTGATCTGTCCTGACAGTTTTCTACTAACATTGAAATTAAACTGTCAGTTAAATACTGCTGAGTAGAGCAGTATGCAGAACTCTTCCCTGGCTGGAGAGTGACAGGGTTTGTGTTATAATCTGAGTCTGTTAGCTCCACATCATTCTAAGCATGTTGTTATGATTTTGTGTTTTTATACTAGATATTCTCATGGATTCAGCATCACGGCTGTTTCCATTAGCGGACCTCATATTGTCTATGATCTGAAGTGCACTTTTTCCTGCACAATGTATAGCGAAATGATAGCAAAACCTTAGATCATAACTGAAAATCCTTTGTACATTAACTACTGGAATGTCTCTTGGAAAGTTGATTAATTCTTACAAGACCAAAACCCAGATACTGAACCACCAAATAGTTTTATTTACACAACACCGATGAATGAACAATTAACAGCGTAACACAATGAAATATATGTTTCTCTCTTCCATACATAAAATAATAAAGGCACCACTTACTTTCTCTCTAAACATGGCTATTGGGCTGTCCATCAATAGGACTATAGCCCCTCCCTACTCAAAGGTTTCAGTCACAGCTATCAATAAAACCCGCTAACCCCAGGTCAGACCTGATATTTTATTCGAGGTCAAGGTGGTTTGCAACAGTCACATGCAATCATCACTTTCACTTGACTATGGAGACATCTCACAATCTGACTGTAACCATAATGCCTAACCAATTAAATTGAAGAACATGTAAGCAGCAAAGTGGAATTATGTGCTTCTGAGGCACGATGGTCACAAAATTCAGCTTTGTAACACCGCTGCGGCCAGCGCTACAGAAGCCTGAAACTGCTTCTGGCCATTTCTGACAAGGCCCTAGTGGTGCACCTTGACTGTAAGGGCACTAGTGTGGGTGAGCCATGCATGCACCGAAAGCAGGCAGAGTGAGCACATCTTGACATTAAACAGTGTCTAATGCTAATTTGGCGCACAAACTACCATTTTGGACCTCAGAGGTCCTGTTAATGCCCTCTCTTAAGCATTCCTAGCTGAACACACTTTCAGCTGCATGAAGAACCACCCACCCCCTGCCACTAGCACCAAGTGAGGTGCTTTTGACTTTACTGCTGCAGAGTGAGTGGAACTACTGTATTCAGTGTTATTAGAGGAGTTTGGAAAAGATTTTTTGATTCACAAGGAAATTGTGATGGATTTTGACAAGGAAGTCAGAGGAGTTGGAAGGCCTGTCAAGAGCAATCTTTCAGTAATGGGGACTTGTTGCAGTTCCTCTTGGGCTGCAGCATGAATTGGAGATGGAGCAGAGGTAGCAGAGAGGGGAAGCTGTGCGTTGAGGGAGGAGGAGGAGGGATCTCAATAGAAAGCCATAAGCACAAAGTGCTTTCAGGGAGCATTTCTCCTGCTCCACCTCAGCCAGGAGCAGTGTCTGAGGCAGCTCAGCTTCACCAAGGAGGTGATGACTAAACTGTGCCGCTTCCTCCAACTAGACCTACAGTGGCACAGGAGGCGAGAACGGTGCTGCCAGTGGTCATGAAGGTCACTGGAGCTCTTAACTTCTATGCAAGTGGATCTTTCCAAGTTAGAGCAGGTGACATTTCTAACATTTCACAGTTCATTGTGCATCACTGCATCAGGGAGGTGAGAGCAGCCCTGAACAGAAGGAAAAGGGGCTTCATTGTCTTCTCTTATCAGAGAGAAGCAGGAGGAGTGAGCACATGGCTTTGTCATGCTAGCAGGATTCCCAATGGTGCAGGGCGCCACTGACTGCACGTACATGGTTCTGCGGGCCCCACACATTAATGGGGAGATGTACCATAACTGCAAAGATTACCCACTCCATAAGCACCCAGTTGTTGTGCAACTATGCACAGAATATCCTGTCATGAGTGCACCCTATCCTGGCAGCAGCCACGATGCATTCATCCTGCACCAGGCAGCAGTACTCCTATCTTTGGACAATCACAATGAATCAGAGGCTAGCTGCTTGATGACAAGAGATACCCACTCTACACCTGGTTCATGACTCCCCTCCACTACCCAACCACACATGGACAGCATGTTTAGTTTTAGTTTAGAGATACAGCACTGAAACAGGCCCTTCGGCCCACCGAGTCTGTGCCGACCATCAACCACCCATTTATACTAATCCTACACTAATCCCATATTCCTACCACATCCCCACTTGTCCCTATATTTCCCTACCACCTACCTATACTAGGGACAATTTATAATGGCCAATTTACCTACCAACCTGCAAGTCTTTTGGCTTGTGGGAGGAAACCGGAGCACCCGGAGAAAACCCACGCAGACACAGGGAGAACTTGCAAACTCCACACAGGCAGTACCCAGAATTGAACGCGGGTCACTGGAGCTATGAGGCTGCAGTGCTAACCACTGCGCCACTGTGCCGCCCTGCATGTGTACAATCAGAGCCATGCTGCCACCAGGAATGTTGTGGAGCAAACCACTGGCATCCTGAAACAATGTTTCCACTGCCTGGACAACTCAAGGGCTGTGAGGGGTAGATGGTGGAGAGGGATGGTCGGGGGAGGGGGTTCCCTTCAGTACTCGCTGGAGCATGTCTCCAAATTAGTGATGGACTGCTGCATCCTCCACTGCCTCACACTCATGAGGGTGCAGCCCTGGTCACCAGGCCTTCAGCGGACACCTCGGGAGGAGGAGGAAAGGAGGAAGCATCCGGGACCCCTTAGTCCGGACGGGCTGCCTGTGAGTGGCTCCTCAGACTCTGGTTACCCTAAAATTACATCCACACATCATCATTGCTCCACAATTCTTCACCTTTCCATCACTTTGCTACAGACCATCACAGTGTCCTCAGTCAAAATCCTGAAACAAAATACACCTCATGCAACTTTATCCAGACAATTCCAGTAAAACATTCAAAACTGAACTAATATATTTGTGCATTCCCTTAGTGCCTGTCTTGTGGATGCCTTTGCCTGGTCGAGTGCTCCTACACAGTGCTACCTCAGTGGCTGCAGCATGACTGGTGGAAGACTGATGACTCTCAGTGGAGGAGACTGCAGATGGCCTTGGAGGATGACCTCGAGTAGCTCTGGGTCTTGAGGGCCTGGCTGTGGACTGCACTGGGTGACAGCAGTCTGGGTTAGCTGCCTGGCTGACAGACATCAGCAAGGGCATTGGCAGAATAGCATTTTGAGAGAGGACAGCAGGTTTGTGCACCACGGAGCCACTGCCACTCCCCCAGGGCTGTGCCACAACAATCCCAGTAATCTCTGGTGCGCAGATTGCTGGACTGCTGTAAAACCCTGCATGCCCTTTTGAGCACTGGCATCTGCAGCCATGATGGCAACTGTCTGAGCCTACATGGCAACAAGCTAGGGTTGCATGGCAACAAAAATGGGTCTCATGATGTCACTCTAAGCTTTCACTGCAGCACTGAAATATCAGGCAGTTTCTGTCTGTGCTGCAATGGAAGCTGAGACATCGTCCATCAGATGCTGAATCCTGGTTGGAAGTGCTACCATGGTCTTGACTACCATTTCCACACTGGAATGTTTGAAGTAGGGACCGGACTCCTCCATGCTCCATAACAACAATGACAACGGGCTATGTTACAGGGGTGCCAATGCACCAACCATCTCTGTGTGCATGCCCATTAGTGTTCACCTGTATACTACCCCATCAAAGCCTTCATCTGAGTCCTCTGTGGCAGAACTCTGCGGCTTGCACTTCATGCCAGATAGCAGGATGAGGGTGAAGAGCGATTTGAGAAGTTGCATAAGACAGGAAGATACCGTCATCCTGAAGTTCACGGCAAAACCGGAATCAATGGCCTTAGTGACTGCCCTATAATATGGAGTACCAATTCCTCCAAAGGGCAGGGGAAATTTAGGTGTAGCTGCCCCCCACGGGTTCTCTGCTACTCCCTGAAGTTTTGTGCGATGTTGTCCTGCAAAAGAGAGGAAAGAATGCCAGTGAGTGTGTTGCAATGTGTTTGGTGATGTGCCTATCATAGATGAATAGCTGGAGGTATGTGGAAGCTGCGAGAGTTGGGTGTGAGGCTGGCAGCATTGGTCAGTGTTTGAGGTTGAGGTGGAGTTTCTGAATGTTAGGTGTGAATCCTGAGTGCTGATGGGTGAGGGATGGGGTGTGGTACATTGAGTAGCGTGAGAGGTTGGTGGTGGTGAGTAGGAGATGTCATTTGAAGATCATTCACTGACCTGGATCACACGTATGAGGACATTGAACTTTTTTTGGCACAGCAGCCAGGTCCTTGGAGCCACATTGTGGAAATTGATCTCTGTGGCCACTTGCTCCCACGCCTTTTGGAGGGTGTGCCTTAAGAGCATTTTGTGGAAACATCACCTCTCTCCTCCAGCAACAAATTCAAGCCCATTGCTCCATTACCAATCTTCTTCATTCCATCAAAGCCTTCCTGAGACTGTTCTGAGCTGCTGAAGCCTGAATGCGCATCCCCTAAGAGGGGCAGGCCACTTTTAAGATGTGCAACCTAGCTGTACATTGTGCTCCCCATGCACACTGGCAGACCCCTGTTGAGCATGCAGCCAGTCAGCAACATGTTTCCTGCTGGACTGCAAGCTACAATCATGTTGATGAATGGGCAGTACAAAGTTTACGTGCAGACTGTCTCAATGGGACCAGAAACAGGACAAGCGAGCATTGCAATCCCCAATGTATGGGAAGTGGCCTCTTTTGCATTCTGAGTGGTTTGTAAATATCTCCAATCAGAAAATAGTCAGCCAAAAGAGATCTTAAAGCTGTATGACCTCTCAACCCATACATGCCTATTCTAGCCATGAAGAATTCAAGTCAAAAATTAAATATCGGCCAAAAATAATTTTTTGATACTCATGTTCTGCTGATTAATATTATGAAATCAGTGGGGACCTCACTGACTAAAAGCATACATTGGGAATTTGGATGCATGCTCCTCATGATTTTCTCTACCTGGAATTCCCACTATACACTTCCAGCAGGAAGCCTTGCTCAAGGGAATTGTGAGGTTATTAAATTCCTCTTATGGTATAAAGACCAGAAACCACTTAATTTGTAGTCCTAGTCCCATATAATACTATAAATGATTCAGCAACTAGCTTGATAATCATAACATTACCAGCAGCAGCAAGCAATAAAATCCAAATTTTTAAAAAGCCTTAAGAATCATACAGAAAAACATATAAGAAGTTAAGAAGTACTATTATCCTTATCCTGCATTTCTTTATAACTCGACTAACAATTTCTTATGAGGCATTAGCAATATGTTGCCAAAATGATTAACCTTTTTTGAATCATCTTTAACTTGTACTCTTTTTATTTTATACTGGTGATATCTTGGTTGATCATTGGTCATAACTGTGACTTTTTCCACAGAATCAAAATTTAAATCTTTCTTCTTTTCAACCACAATCTTATAGCATTGGAACACAGTGCCATCATTTAATTATAAGGCTGTGTGGCTACCTCCTTAATAAATTGCTAGTTTTGTTCGGCTGAGCTAGCTCAATGTGCTTTGATCACCAGCAGGCATGATTTAATCCAATAAAGTTAAAACTATCCAGTAGCCTAGGGATGATGGATTCTGGTTCAATGTATTTGTATTGATTGAGCCAATGCATAATTTGCACAATTTAAATGCACATTTAGAGAATATAAATCAACATCAGCATGGTCGTATAACACATTGGCTATCGTAATCACAGCACCATAGAGTGTTACAAGCAGATTTGCACTTACGATTCCCCACATGATGATCACAACCTTGAACAAGTGGGGGGGAGGGGCAGGTTCGGATGCGGATGAGGGGGAGGGTTAAAGCTCTGCAAAATGCCAGTGTGTTAAAAACCTGACTTGATCCTGCTCAATTCCAGGTTTTACTGGAGCATGTTTGGAGGCAAGCAGGAAACTCTTGTGGAGCTGTCAGGTTAGGTATTTAGATATTTAAACAATCAATTAATTCAGTCTTTAATCCTGAATTCTGGTTTTAACAGCCAGTGAACAGTTTTCCCAAGTTGTGTGGAACTCGCCTGGGTTAACAAGCTGAGAGTACTGTGGGAATAATTGATCAATGGAAATGACAGGCAGGAAAGCCTTTAATCAGTGAAACTGAATAGCTGCTGGCCAGCCTATGTGAAAGGCTTGTGCTCACAGTGCTTCACAGATGGGGCTGAAGTTAAAGCAGCCGGTGGGGGTCCCAATGCCAGGCCAGAAAGGCAAGAGGAGCCCTGCCTCAGCTGTTTGGGGGAACACCCTGTTGCATTTTAGGGCACACAAGCAGTTAACTGCTCGGTGCCAGGGTCGCCATCCCTTTAAGGACAGTGATCCTGCCTCCAAGAGCTGCTAGCCAATCAGAGGGCCAGCAGCTCAACAGTCCCAGCAGCGCCGCTGGGAGCGGTGGCCACTGCTGGTATTGCAGTAGGCTGGGACCAGGAGCAGCACTGGAGCCCCAGACAGCAGGTAAATGGGAGGAGGCTCACTAGGGCCAGTCAGGCAGGACCTGACAAGGGCGGGTTGTTGAGTGCAGGATGCTGACCACAGATTGCCCAAGCAGATTGTCCTCGCCACCACCAGCCCACACGGAGGCTGTCTGTCATTACTGGCTGGCCTCCGAACATGGTGGAGGGTCCCTCCCCCCGCTACTGGTTAAATGCCAGTGGCAGTGGGATTAATTGGCCATTTAAGGGCCTCAATCGGCCTCTGGGTGGGAAGGTCATGACCTTCCCCTCCACTGACTAAATTAAATGGCATTTGGAAGGTGACGGGTACTCCACCCACTGCTTTCCCTCACAAATTTCTGGGCCCCCAGTCCACCCTGCCTGTCCCTGGAGGGCTGATAAAATTCAGCCCGTGATTTCCAGATTTTGGAAGTCAGTTCATCCCTCTTGGACATTACTCACTGTTGGATCCCATCAGTTACAAAGAGAGACAAAGTCCGACCGTAACTTTAAGAAACTTTATTGCAGTACGTGATTGTTACATTGCAAGGATACAAAAAGAACAAAAAGCAAAACAAAAGAACATGCAAAAGAACATGTGCTCACTACAGCAAGCCTTTTTTATAGTTATTCAAACAAAACTAGTAAACAAAACATGTCCCTGTCCAGCTGACTGCATCGATCAATCAACTGCGCGTAGGTTACTCCTGTGCCTTCCCACTCTGGTAAGGTTACCTTCAACATCTTGGATAATTCTGGTTTTAGCCCTGCAATAAAGGCAGACTTCAAGGGTACAAAACTGGTATCGTCCAGATCCTCTGGAGCAATGTCCGTTATCCCCGAGTGTTCCAGCCAAACAGATCTAAACCTCTCTTCATACCCCCGCACCTCTTCAGTACCTTTTTGTTGACAGGCTGTAATTTTATTCCAATCCGTCTTTGTGGGACAGAGCGCTCGCAGCCACTGACTAATTGCAGCCCATCCGACATCTAGTTGTTGCTCGTCCTCGCCCAAAGCAGTTTGGACCTCTCTGTTCAGTCTTCGCCCCGCTCGCCCAGGCACCATCACAGTCAAAATCTATACCCCGTCCCATGGGTGGAGGTGGTAGATTCCCTTCAGAGGTTCCAACTGTTCCCACGTCTTCTGACCCACCTTTTTCAGGTCAGGCAATTCTTTGGACCATTTATCAATTTTCTCAGGATCCGCCGGGACATGCATCCAATAAGTGTTGTGCTCAGACGTGATCACCTCGGTACCGTCTGTAGTCTTCTTTTCCTGCTTGACCTTAACGCGTTTCTGTTTAAGTGGGGGCGAGCTGGGCAAAAGGAAACTCATCATCAGTATCACTTTCTTCGCTGGAGGACTCAACTTCCTCTATACCGGCTTCACGCTGTTGCGTTTTTCGTAGTTCTTTTAGTAACGACTCCAGATTTGGGTACAGGCGAGACGGTTGTGGTCGGCGGGGTCCGCAGGGTGGTCCCGGTCCCTTCGGTTGGGTCGCCATTCCGTCTTGTAATTGTTTTTTAAGTTCTTTATTTTCAGTCTCCAACCTTGCTTTTTCAGTTTCTAATTTTTCTAATTTAAGCTTTTCCTTTCTCAGTTGTTCGCAGACCACCTTCAATTGGTCCTTTGCATTAGTCAGGTCGCGGTCGCGTTGAGACAGTTGAGTTTGTTGGATAATTGCATTACGCTGTCGGATCTGGCCCATTACGACTAAGGACCATTGGGTCCGTTCTTTATCCTTTAAACGGGTCATTTTTTCCCAAACTCTCCTTATATCTTCCAGGGACCACTGTCCCTTGGAAGCACCGTATTTCTGTTCAATTTCAGTACAGGTTTTAGCCAAATTAAACTGTTGCTCTATATATCCTTTTAACTGCTGAAGAATTTCATCTTCGGTAACGTTTGGCGGGGCCTGCCCGCCTTTTCGGTGGTTGGCAACTGTCGGTTTCCTTCGTCAGTCATTGTACCAATTTTATGTGAGGGAGGGGGTCGCAAGCCGTGGGACTTCTTATACAGATGCCATGGAGCTTTTCAGCCGGGCTGGTGTATTACCATCGAACACCGCCGATTTAGACGTTTATAAAGGGGATCTCAAGCCTCGGAAGAGTTCGGGATCACGTGGTGGAGTACCGAAACTAGACAGCGGCCGAGGACTTTTTAAAGTAAAGAGGAGTCCTTACCTCCAGGAGCCGATATAGGTCCAGTGTCCAGGGCTTCGGTCTTTATCCTCCAGCGATCCTGCCGACTGTGCCAAGTTGTTGGATCCCATCAGCTACAAAGAGAGACGAAGTCCGACTGTAACTTTTAGAAACTTTATTGCAGTACGTGATTGTTACATTGCAAGGATACAAAAAGAACAAAAAGCAAAACAAAAGAACATGCAAAAGAACAAAACAAAAGAACATGTGCTCACTACAGCAAGCCTTTTTTATAGTTATTCAAACAAAACTAGAAACGCACCCCCCCACCCTTGTTTCTGAGTGGTTTGCAGACTTCTATTATCAGTGCATGATTGGTTCATTCGTCCCAGCATTTTATTCTTGCATTTTATTTCAGTAGTTTCCCATCCCCCCTCCTTGAACTGTTAGGCTGATTATTAAACAATAGGCTACTATTAAGCTATCTGCAGCTGTCCTGTTAGCTTCTGCTTGTTATTTTTCATCAATTGGCTCCACAACTCCACAGTTAATCTGTTAGCTGATTAGTTTACTTTTGATCTGTCCCCACACTCACTTTGATCTGCTCTTCCCTGCTTTCAGCCTTCAGTACACCATGGGAACAGCTTAGGTAACTCTCCCTTGGACCTCTGATGAGAAACAAGAGGAGTAGCACCAACAACACCAACAGCACTAGGAGCAGCAGCAGCATCAGTTGGCTTCTCCACAGCCACATGCCCCTCCATAGGTCAGAGGGGATGGACACAGAGTTCCACCTCGAAGGGGTGCATTCCCTAACACAGAGTCTACAGCCAGAGGAACAGCTTTCTCAACATTGCTGCAAAAGCAAAATACTGCAGATGCTGG
This sequence comes from Heterodontus francisci, assembly GCF_036365525.1. Lineage (NCBI taxonomy): Eukaryota > Metazoa > Chordata > Chondrichthyes > Heterodontiformes > Heterodontidae > Heterodontus > Heterodontus francisci. The sequence goes on along the minus strand of NC_090375.1, from coordinate 121,115,675 downwards.
AAATCTGAAATAAAAACTGAAAATGCCGAAAATACTCAGCAGGTCTGGCAGCATCTGTGGAGAGAGAGACAGAGTTAACATTTCAAGTTGATGCAGAGTCATCACCCCCACCCCCCAACTCCCACTCAATTTTACAACCCCCCTCCCCACCCACCACCAGCCCGCTCATTGGGGAGCCGTAAAATTCCAGCCCAGTGCTTTTCAAGTGGTTTGCATTTTCAAAAAACAAAATGGTGGGACACATAAGAGTCAGAAAAAGGTGAGAAAATTACGAACCATATTTTTTTTTATGAGGAAACAAAATCAAAATGCCAGACCAGATTAGTAAAGAGAAATTTGCAATTTTAGTAGTTTTGGGCTAATTACATCTGAAAATCATTAAATCATTTTTATTGTGCTTTTGGGGTTTGTGTCGGGGCCATGGTACTTGCACTAGCCCAGGGACTTTCCCCGGTTCTGTTGTCATTCTAAGGTTTAATTCACACAGAATTGGTGCAAAGTTAATAAACTGGCTAAAATTTCCTAGGTATTTGCACACAGAGACACATATAATTGGGACAGAGCACAAATATCTGATGCAAAAGATTGATGAAACGTGAACACAAGTGTGTTAGGCACATAATTATATTATGCCTGAAATTCCTTGCTCTTTTGCACCCATCTATCGACCTCTGTCCCTGAATGCATCGAACAAAGTCATTTCCTGGTGTTTTAATGTGATTTTTTGTGTGATTTAAAAAATTTTTATCCTCACTGAGACTGTTCTTGTATTTTCTGTTTCTTTGAATGCTTTTTTTATGGAATCGCTGTAATTCACATTAAAAATTGAAAAGCTTCCACAATTGCATATTAAACTAATCAGCCGACTTTTGGATTGGATTGTCAGCATAGACACGGGCCAATAATGAAATACCTTCATACCTAATGTCTCAACAAACAAGGACAACAATCCCATAGTTTCAGCTTTTTTTTATCCTCATGTACATAGGCAATATCACAAAGATAATTATAGATGAGGCCACCATCCAACCACTTAGTTCATCTCTCCATAGAAATCTGCTATCCCCTGCCACATTATCAAATTCCCTCTTCAATGTCTCCAGAGATTTTCCTTCCATTACACTAACCGGAGGATCATTTCAGATCTTAAAGACTCTTTGTATGAAACAATGCTTGTTGATGTCAATCCAGAACTAGGTTTTTATCAGTTAGTACCTATGACTTCTGGTTCTACAGTTATGGTTTAATTTGAAATAGTACTCTGGATTAATCTTGTCTTATGCTACCTAGTATCTTGCAAAACTCTGTAAGATCACTTCTCATTCATCTCCTTTCAAGGCTGAAATGTTCAGGTTTTTGTAAGCTTTCCTGCTAACTTAGATTATCGGTTCAAGCCCATTTTAGGACGTGAGCTCATAATGTAGGCTGACACTTCAATGCAGTGATGAGGAAGTGCTGCATTGTTGAGGTGCTGCCTTTTAGATCAGATGTTAAACCAAGGTGACATCTACTTGTTCAGATGGACATCAAAGATCTCATGGCAATATTGAAAAAGGAGCAGAGATGTTCCCCCAGAACCCTGGTCAAAATGAATCCCTTAACCAACACCACCAAAAGAAGATTATTGGTCATTTATCTCATTTGTTCTTTGTGGCTCTCTTCTGTGTGTGAATTGGCTGCCACATTTGCCTGCATAACAACTGTGACTATACTCCAAAAGTAATTTATTGACTATGAAGCACAGGGGGATGTTCCAAGATTCTAAAAGGTGCTAATTAAATGCAAGTTTATTTTTCTTTCTTTCCTTAGCCTCAGATTGCCCTAAATAAGAACAAATATCCAAAGAAATTGACACAAGTCCAAATTCTACTCTTATTAAAGTGGTTAATTCCTAATGTGATTTTACCACGATTGAAATCCCTTTGACATTCTTTTTAAATCTGTGTAAAATGCTTACAGAAATGCATTTTCAAAAACAAAAATCACTATTTACTCAGGAAAGGTATGCCTTTGTTTAAAATTCATTTAAAAGGGAAGGTAACGCTAAGGATAATGAGTAATAAACACTTACCTCCAGATGGATCAGAAAGGTTTTAGAACAATGAACAAAGTAATGGCATTTACAGCACTAATGCACGAAGTCCTGTATTCATGAATATATTTTTATTCCAGAAGAGTGGACATGGTGAGATGACATAAGCCAAAAAGTTTAAGGAAGGTTTTTAAAAGCAAAGAGAAGAGCACATCTCATCAAAACTATTTATTTATTAAATACAAAATTAGTATTAATTCATTTTTTCCAGATATTTAGTGGTGGCTCAATATGCAGCAACACCTCACACCTGTGTTTCTTTGTATAGAATATTGATCGGACATATAGATGGGAAATAATTGGCCTTGATAATTGTACTCCACAATGCAACGGTTACAGGGGCAGACCTACCATATGAAAAATTGAGAGATTTCCAAAGTAGCCCATAAATGATTCTGTCGAACTTTACTTTTCTGTGAGAATCCCAAAGATTTCTGTGCATTTTTGCAGGGGGAGCCAGTCAGCCCTGAACAGTTAGAATGCCTATATATCAGAATCTGGACAGATATCCTCTCTCCAGCTCAAGACTACATCTAACATTCCTGTTTTAATAATGCATGTTCAAAGATGGTATCTTGGTAAACCATGAAATTGACTTAAAATATCTATCCAGAAATCGTACTTGTAAAAATAGATAATTAATAATGTCTTTTGGTATACCATTACAAACATGCATGATTTGAAAAGTGTGTATAAGAATAACTGTTGAGACTCTTTATTTTTTAAATGGTTTCACCTTCCAAACCAATCAAAGAAAACAAAGAATGCTGCACTAGATTGGTTATTCTAACTAATCTAGTACAGCTATAACTCCTGCCCTCAAATCCACATAAGTAATTTTGCAAAGTTTGATCGGGAGGACTGGGAGTGCTTGAGTTCTTCAAGTTTTCCATGATCATTAAATGCCATTTAACCAATGCATTCTAATGGAGGTCATGGAAATGTGAGTCCATGGAAATGTGAGCCCGTGTTTCAATCCCCTGGGTCAAAAGATTACATAAATTCCAGCTCATTATCTTCTTGCAGGCATTATACTAATTCCACAATAAAAGACATTGAAGTTTTAGGACACATATGCAGATTGCCTTAAAATACTGGGAGCAACATTGCGGTGACATCAGTAACATTAGTGTATCATTTACATGATGCACCAGGCATGTAAGATGGAAGTTTAATTTCTCTGTTAAACTGCTGGCAGGTTCAGTGGAATAAAACTATTAAGTCATGTTGATTTTATTTGTTCCTTTGCTGAGCAGTTTGGGAGTGCACCAAGGTAGTGCAATTATATTGCCAATTTTGCATTGATGTTAAGTGCTTTCAGGTGCTTGATTATGTGAAAATGGCAGTATAACTTGGGATTCATGCCAGCACACTGCCACTAGAAATTGTGGGACCACTTCTAATTGCTGTCCGAGTACTTCCAGCAGGTTGTCTCATACCATTTGAAGTGTGCACCAGGTGCAGTATAGCTTCTGGCTGTGCCAAACTGTATTTTTAAAATGCTCAAAGCTCTTGGGAACTTCCATTTATTTTAATGCTCAGAAAGAGTAGTTCCTCCTGCAATGTTAAAAACTAGCCAGCTTGGAGAAGTGTTCTACACTCGTCTCAGAGCACAAAGTTGATTTTACAATAATGGTCTGTCAACTGAGCATTGCCTTCTCTCAGACCAGTATCTGGTATTATATTTTTTGTAATGGATTTTGAGCAAATTTAGCAATATAAAAGTATTGCTGGCAAGTGAAAAGCAGAAAGAAGATAGGTTTTCACAAAAAGAATGGTGATTAACTGGAAAAAAAGTGAAATTAGATAAGACTGTCTATATATTGTTATGACCAGGTGAGAAAGAGGTCTAGGGTTTCCTTTCAGCCTTTACCTGGTCTTACTGTAACAGGGTTTAATTTTAAACAAACTGTGTTTTTAGGTCCCCCTTGGTGAATCCTTGTTCATTGCTTTCCAATGATAAGGCAAAAAAGCCAGCACAAACAGGCTTTCTTAGGTTTAAAGAAGAAAAGTTGAAATTTATTAAACTTGAACTCTAATTCAGTGAATGCCCACGGATACATGCCGTGCCCCATGCTAGCATGCATATGTGATATACACATGCAAATAGAGACAGAAAAGAGCAGAAGAAAAATAAAGTGGAAAAGTTTGAGGCAATATCTGAAGAGTTGTTGTTACACTTCTTCGAGCTCACTGTAGAGTCCTTGATTGTAGGTAGATCTTGCTTTTCGTTGGGGCCCAGTATTCTTCTTAAACTTTGTTCACTGTAGGAGACTTGTCTTTCTTGGAGTTCATGTGACTTCAGTGGATTCAGAGGCTTGTGAGAAAGAGATGGGAGCAGACAGGAGAGAGATCTTCTCAGTCCAGGAACATTCTGCTTTCTGCCCAAACTGTTTGTACAAATTCAAAAAACTCAGTTTTCCCAGCAGGTTAGTCATGTGACTAGCTGGATTGACCATGTCTGTTTGTGTATTCGGCCATCTTACCACTCAACCTGGAATGCGAGCTCCCCCACCTTCAACATCTGGTGATAAAAAGTCCATTGTGGGTTGAATGTGTCAGGGAACGGCTGCTTTGTCCTTCCAAATACTGTCTTTTGATATGCAAATGTCTTTTCCAGCAATGGCTGATCTGTTTAACAAGTCCTTTCTTAACTCCAGTAACAGTTTAAAATCAATGTTCATGACAAAGTTAATGTGTCTCATTCTTGGCAGGTAGGGGCCTAGTATGACAATATCATAAAATCATAGTGTTACCAGATGCAGGCTATTCAGCCCATCATACAAACATATTAACAAAGATTTTGCAGTAGAAATAATGGAGAGATTATCAGCACTCACCATTATTCGGGAGAATATCAGATAGCAACTTCCAGCATCCACACCTGTGCAGTTAAATGTGGAAATCAGGAAATTGCTGCCAGTGTTGCCCTACTCCTCCAGAAGCTTTGCTATACCAGTAGTGGCCCGCCACGACTCACAACACCGAGAAGGCCCCGTCGGATATTAGTGGCGGCAGCAAGGCCTCGGTGCAGGGCGGCGGGACCTTCATTAAAATATTGGACTTAGCCACATTAAAATGCAAATAAACTTACCTGCCACCAGCAGCTGTCCCACGCCGATTTTACGGCCAACCGACCGCAACTCGCATGCCTTCGGAACTCCATTCGGAGGCGAGACACTGGTGGGGAGGGGGGAGGAATAAAATTATCAGGGCTGGAGGGAGGAAGTGGGGAAAAACTATTCCTATTATTTGTGGGGATGGTGGGAAGGGGTTGAGGGTCAAAGATACTAAAGTTTGGTGGGTAAAGTTCAGAACTTAAAAAAGCATATTTTTGAGGGATAGGTCAATTTATGTGTTTAGGACTCAGTGGGGTGTGGGATAAGGGATTCAATATTACATTAAATGTTTATTTTCTTTAAGCTCCGGCACCTTTAAATATTTAAATATATCCTGAAGGACTTGAAGCCCTTTAAAAATGGTGCCGGCGCCTGCGCAGTGGCACCAGACACCATTTCCAGGGATGCAGCAGCCGCCCCCTCTACGTCATTGGGGGCAGCCACTCCGCCCCCTCCATTTAAATCAGCCCCCATGTGTAATATTGTGGGGGCTCTGCGGCAGCACTTACGTGTCGGAAGGCAACTGCCTTCACAGCGTGCTGCCTCAGAGCATGGCGCGCTGATAAAATTCAGCCCCTAGAGTGGGAAGTTGCAATACTTACCCATTAGATGTCTAGTAAACACACCAGAAAAAATTAAGGCATGTCCATTCAAGTGTAAATGATTTTTTTAATGGTGTGATAAGTTTTAATTACTGCCAGACAACTTCTCTGGCCCAGAAAATTTACTTTCACATACGTGGTATTTTATTTCTTCAGATTTTAATTATTGTTGGAGATTGTAAAAATCTAAAAAAAAATAACTTTTCTTTCTGTCTCTTGGATTTCTGTCTTTCATAATCCCATCTTTTTTCATTCTTTTTATTTTACTTCCTGTCCATGATTTCACACTGAATTAAATATTCTAATTTACATGTTTTGGTTTAGATTTCACATGAAGGATTCTTCAATCAGATTGGTTGCCCTGTTCCCACAGGTCCTAGATCCTCTGTAGATGGTGCCATACAGCTTTGACTGTCTGGTAACCTTAAAGTACACTGTAAAAGCACACAGGAATTCTGATGGCAGAAGTAAGTATAATGTATGTGAGCACCATTTATTTGCCATTGGCCACAAAATCTGTGCCATTAAAAAGAAGAGGATAAGATCAGCTACTTCATCAGAACTGTTTATTTCCAACATAATGCAACTTACACTCATCATCATCCCCACCCTCATAACCCCCAACCCCCCTCCACAGTCACACAATTTTCTGGGAGAGGCAGAAAAAAAGAAGTAAACCTTGGGTCATTTTAACACAAAAGTCTCTGGGAAACTCCTCTCCAACTCCTAAATACAATCAGAAAAGCTCCACGAACTGGTGGGTATGTCCTGGCATCTAACCTAACTATATGTATTGATGCCCCCACATCCTCTGCTGCCTATTTAGATCAATAATGGTCCACAGACAGAATCCAATTCCTTTATTATTTTAAAGCTCTTAATCATATCCCTTTGAAGTTTACATTTTTCCAGCATAAAAAGTTTCAGTTGGCTAAGCTTGTCCTGATAACTAAGGGTCCTTAAACTTGGCATCAATTAAGTGCTTTCCTCTCAACCTCTTTCAGAAGCTCAATAATCCCTCACTATGTTATCAGATCAAAATGAGGCACAGTACTCCAATGCATCCAAACCAAAGCTTTATACGGGTAAGAATTGTACTTCTAGTTGGGGTTACTTTACTATCCTGGCTATAAATCCTAACACTCTCGTCTCTCTTGCAAAAGTGTTGCAACACTGATCATGGGCCTTCAGTGATTCATGAAGTGTGATCCCATGACCTTCTGCCACTTAGGAGTCTTGAGCGTACAACCCTGCATGATGTACACATGTTTAGAATTACTTCTAGCTACAGGTACCGTGCTGCAGTTGCTTACATTGAAAGGCATCTGTCACAGATGGCTCCATCTGCAGACTATTTATTGCACGTAAGGTCCAAACTCCCATACATACCTTTATTTCATTCACAAACTTTGGGACTGTTTCCCCAATGTCTTCACCCAGGTCATTAATAAAGATGGTGAAAAACAAAGGATCTAACATAGCACCAGCAACCAGTCCCCACCCAGAGCTGCTATCATTCACAAATATGATCCATCTATGCAAATGCAACAAAATCATTATCCAGCTAAATATCTGCCCACCATTCTCACAAGAGACAACTTTTTATGTGGCACTTTACTATGGGCTTTTTGAATATCTAGGTACCAATGTCAACCGGCTTCTATCATCCAGCAATATTGTAACTTCCTGATAAAATTTAAATTAAGTTGATGAGATTGGACTTCCTTTTCCAGAAGATATGCTGGGATCCTTTAATAGCCTCTGCTCTTTCTAGATTATCATATAACACACCTCTAATAATATATTCTAGCAATTTGTTAAACTACTGAACGATAATTTCCTATTTCTGATTCACTGCCCTTCTTAAATATAGAAAGGAAAGAAAGACTTGAAAGACTTGCATTTGTATAGCACCTTTCCTGACCTCAAGATTTCCCAAACTTTTCACAGCCAATAAAGAACTTTCTGAAGTGTAGTTGCTATTGTAATGTAGGAAACAGAGCCGCTAGTTTGTGCACAAACAGCAATGAGATAATGACCAGATACCTTGTTTCTTCAGTAATGTTGGCTGAGGGATAAATATTGGTCAGGACAGCGGGACAGGTCCCCTGTTCTTCTTTAAGTAGTGCCATGGGATCTTTTATGTCCCTCTAAGAGGGCATATAGGGCCTCTGTTTATCATCTCACACAACATTGCACTGCTCCCTCAGCACTACACTGAAGCATGAGATTAAAATTTGTCTGCACAACCTTCTAACTTAGATGTGAGAGCGCGAGCAAATGAGCCACCACTGGTACTGTAAGTATAACATGGTTCATTTTTTAGTCCATGGGAACAATCCTATATCTCAGTGATCTGTTCCATATGTCAAACATTTCTTTCAGCATACTAAAATGAATATCATTAAACCCAGGACCATTTTTGCATCTACGTTTACATATTCAGTTTTCGCAACACCTCTTTGCAGCAGCACTGATGACTCAGTATTATATTTAGCAATGAAGACTAATGGCATATACTGATGGAGTCCTTTACCTGAAGGCCAATAGCAGGTATCAATAAATAATTGTGGACACTGCAGGCCAATACTCTCACTCTCTCTCTCTCACTCTCTGTATAACAAGTAATAGCCCAATTACAAACCAGTGATAGAGGCCAGAATTTTACCCTTGGCTGACGGGAGCCATCCACCAACTGAAAAGTCGGTGGCGAACCCGCCTCCAACTGGCCTGGGGATCTGATCCACATTTTGCGGTCCCCAATCATTCAATTGGTCTGAGGTGGGACTTCCACCTCATTGAGGCAGGAAGTCCCGCCTAATACAGCTGCCAGCCAATCAGAGGGCCAGCAGCTCTCTGTCACAGCAGTGTCACCGGAAGCAGTGGCCACTGTTGGGACTGCAACCCAGCCATTGCAAAGAAGATGTCGGGGAGCGCCGGAACCAGGCAAGGGTGGTCGAATGAGGGGACAGGGTGTGTGTTGGTTGCTGGGTGTGGTTGGGGCAGCAGGGGCAGCCCTCTGTCAGGCACAGGGTGCTTTTGTCAGGCAGCTTCTCTCGGACCTGGGTTGCACAACCGGTCATGGGAAAATCGCCATGGTAGTGGGCATAGGCCCTTAAGTGGCCAGTTAAGGGCCTTGATTGGCCTGCATCAGGTGGGTCATTTTTTTGCCACCACCACCCTGCGTAAAGTGGCAGCGGAGGCAGGAGTGGGTTAGGAAAGGCCCCCCGAGCCTCCCCTCCATTTTATGCCCCCTCCCCCACCACATTCTCACTCTTTGCAGGGTGGGGGAAGGGGGCGTAAAATTCTGGCCATATTCTCTCCTTTCTGTCCTATTCTGTACTTTTATAATCCCAGTGTTTTTTTAGAGATACAGCCCTTCGGCCCACCGAGTCTGTGCCGACCATCATCCACCCATTTATACTAATCCTACACCAATCCCATATTCCTACCACATCCCCACCTGTCCCTATATTTCCCTACCACCTACCTATACTAGGGGCAATTTATAATGGCCAATTTACCTACCAACCTGCAAGTCTTTTGGCTTGTGGGCGGAAACTGGAGCACCCGGAGAAAACCCATGCAGACACAGGGAGAACTTGCAAACTCCACACATGCAGTACCACTGCGCCACTGTACCGCCCTTCTCCCCACGAGCCATCTAATCAACTCCCACTCTCCTTTGCATCCCAATCCCTCAAGTATTACTTAGTTTCAAGCAGCTAATTTCCTTATAACAGATTCATGGATTCTTCTTCAAAACTAGTTTGTGACAGTTAATTCCACATTCCAATATTTTCCTGTGTAAAGATAGTTTTTCTAAATACCCCTTTAATTCTTTTTGTGTTTATTTTAAATTTGTCCTTGTCTTGTCGAATAATGGAAACAATTGACCTCTTGTTAACTTATCATAACCCTTCATAATTGAATTATTATGTTCTTAGATTTCGTTTTAACTGCAAGCCCTTATCGCTGGCAACATCATACCGATGCTTCATCTTTTCAATTGTTTTTATCTCCTTCCTAAAACTGCAGCCTAATTCAGGTCTTGTACAAATTCAACATTATCTCATTATTCTATACGTCTGAGCACAATATCAAAGATTTAGTTTTTTTCCCGTTTTTATGTTTTTAATCTACAAATGCTGCCTGCTTCAATGGTCCGTGTATTTGTATCGAGATCCTTCTTCTCTTAAAATCTTACCATTTAAGGTGTCCTCCTTTCCCTGTTTTTACTTCCAGAATCTAATAATGTATTTCACATGTTATCACAATGAACTGCATTTGCCATCCTGCGAGCCTACCCAGCTCCTTCCTGTAGTCTTTCTGGTCATAATTTGTCAAACCACCTCATTTGGTATCATCAGCGATATATAGGTTTTGCACCTGCCATCTGCGTTACAGCAAAGTGTTAAACCATATTTCTTTCTTCTAAATAGTTTTAAAATTCAGAGAACGAATTATGCCTTTAAGATAAGAGGACAAATCAACTTCTGTTCAGAGTATTTTCAAATTGTTTTAGACTTAACGCTTATTGGGGTTTATTTAGCTTTATTAAAATGTCTTCAGTATAAATCTATCCTAAAACATTTCAATGTCCTTTTAAAAAAAAGCGCTTCGGTTCGCCTGCCGAACTGTACGACATAAATTCAAAAAATGATGATTAAGGCACATGACTGTACAGAGGGTTTAATAACCTTTGGATTTTATATATTAAGTAACGAAAATAGTGAAGCCTTCAAACTTAAAATGGGGCAACATTAGTAGGAATACTTAACATGTTTTTTTCCAGTGTACGTTTTAATTTTCTCGGGTCTAGCGCCTGTTTCTGCTCTTGCTGTCCGTTTTCCATTGCTTTTCTCTACAGATAAGTGCTTTTAACATGGGTTTTTAACATTCTTAAGGTTGCGAATGAATCAAAACCCAGCAGGTTCCTTTTTCTTGGGATGTCTGACTCCCTATATAGCACCGTGAGTAATAGAGGACATCTTTTAACACTATTATGCAGTGTGTTGCACTCCCTCGTTCCAGTGCACCGCATGAGGGACTCGTTTATAACAGAGGCCGCTTATTAGATGGGCTTCAGTGAAAGGCATTTTGGTCGCGTTCACTTTATTTTCAGGCAAATCTGAACTGGTCGGGCGAAGATACCATGCATCCGGAAAATCATTTGCATGTAAAACAAAAATGACACTGTGTAGAGATATCATCCCCTTAAATAAAACGCGCATTCGACCTAAGTGATTTGTGACAGTAAATGCCATCAAAACACTGAAGGAATGTTTTTACCTCATTGCAACTAAATCTACAGCAACAGATCAGCAGAACAATTGGCCCATGACTGGATGGTTAGATAGCTTTCCCAGTGACTGAAAGCCCGGAGAATGTCACAGGCCACTGAAAACACATTTTATCTGATGGTTTATCCGAGTTTGGACATGATTCCAACAGTACTGCAAGTTGAATGTTCTAACTGCTACTCTGTTTCGTTCTGGAACATTCATCTTCATACCAATGAACGCACAATTTATAACACCAATGTTTCGTTAGATAACTGGTAGCTGAAAAATAATTGGTTAACTTTTCATTGCGACAGGGCGGCGCAGTGGTTAGCACCGCAGCCTCACAGCTCCAGCGACGCGGGTTCAATTCTGGGTACTGCCTGTGTGGAGTTTGCAAGTTCTCCCTGTGTCTGCGTGGGTTTCCTCCGGGTGCTCCGGTTTCCTCAAACAGCCAAAAGACTTGCAGATTGATAGGTAAATTGGCCATTATAAATTGCCCCTAGTATAGGTAGGTGGTAGGGGAATATAGGGACAGGTGAGGATGTGGTAGGAATATGGGATTAGAATGGGTGGTTAATGGTCGGCACAGACTCGGTGGGCCGAAGGGCCTGTTTCAGTGCTGTATCTCTAAATCTAAATCAAACATATTTAATGTCAATCAAATTAACTCTCGTCAGCATTTCCCCCAATAATTTATGCATTATGATAAGATGTCCCTTTCTCTTTCCTTTGCTTGTTTTCGCTTTCTGTCGTATTTACAAACCACCATTACTGCATACAGTAATGTTCCATGTCCTGCAGTGACTAAGATAACCCTGGCATTTTTATTCTCTGATATATTTTTGTCAATAGCAGTAAACACTGTCTTCAAAAGTTATGTGAAATACCACTGCATTAATGCCGTGGATTTTTTTTTAAAAACACAAACTAATGTTAGAGTATTTTAGTAAGATATGGTATAATCTTCTGAGCCATGCAAAATTTTGGAAACCCAGAACCATATTTAATAGAATACAACACGATCAATTCACACTAAACATGCATGATAATTCTGTGCATACATTTGATGTAATGATGAAATATAATTTAACCCTATAATGTTCTCCTTACAGATGATATACAGATATGCAGATTACAGCTATAACCACGTCTCTGTTTCAGCACAGGACAGACTGACAAGGATAATGCCAGGGATTGGAAACTAGCATGGGTTTGTAATGCTGCGTCCATCTCCATTGGGGCAGCGAAGTGTAAGAGGAGATTTAATCGAGGTTTATAACATTCTGTAGGATTTTGATAGCGTGAATGGGGAAGATGCAGGATTATGGGAAGAGTAGGATATTGGGAATGGTTTTGGATTGCTGAAACACATATCTAAATAAATTTTATTTGTTACACATTTATACCTAGTAGAGTTTATTTGGTGCGATTCCATGTTCACTATTGTGCAATGATCACGCTGGAAGTAGATAAATGAAAATAGATCTCTCAATTGTCGTTAAACAGCAGCTTTGCAATCTGCAAATAGCCCAAATCTCTAAACGCTAATAGTATTGCGGAACTTCTGGAATAGCACAATTCATTGATAGTGAAATATTCCGTGTTTTCATTCACGATATCTGACCATTCTTAAAACTTGAATGCTCTTTGCTTTGTATATTGTTCAAAGTACTTATGATTTAATACAGGCGTCATTCTCGTGAAATACAATTTAAAGGTAGAAATGGAATAACTATTACTATTATTTATTTAATACTCTTTACTGTTTAATTTGTAATCTGGAATAGATTAAATTGATAGATTAATTAATAGATTAATTTAAATTGTCGCCAAGAACATAATCTGTTTTAGGTCCACGCGCAGCAGGTTAGAGTGCTTGGGTATAATTAATGAAGATCTGCAGTTTGTTTAGAAGTTAGCCTATGGAGTATTTATCAATACTCCTGTCTCTAGAAAAGCAAGCTTGACCCCACTGGAGACCCTGAACCGATCGATTTTCTGCTTTCTTAAGACTTTGTCTCGGTAGATGTAACAGGATCTGAAAAACGTGGGGCAGAAGCAGCATTGAACATTTTTCCATATTAAGCCATTCAAATAGTTTGATTTCCTTAGTCAACCGAGAGTTCCCACTCTTACTTTCAATTTGGGGTGTTCGTAATTTCTGATGTTTTAATCTCCGACCCTTCCTAGCAAAATGATGATACAAAAATGCACCTTTCATCATCAAATTTGGTCCTGCTCCTGGGAAAATCTCTGTTTGCAATAAATACCAAGTGAAATAACGTATAATTAATTTGGTTTGTTTTACCTTTGTGTCCATATACATAGTACTGAATTTTAGTGGATTATTCAAATAGACACATCCTCATCAAATTTCTCGCAATAATAATATCTGAAATAAATTACTGCACGAGGTTCTTAATAGGAGTCGTGTTTATATAACGAACACTAGATGAATTGTAACTGCCATATAATGTGTGCGATTCTTTTTCGAATGTATTACTTTTTCATAAATGTTTAAAACAATTAAAGTGCAGGTCTTTATTGGTTATTTAAAATGAGAGATAATTCATCTGGTGAATGCACTCGATCTACATAATATTTCTGCTGTCATAAAAGTTATAAATTACTCGGATATAATCTCGTTTTCGAGTATTCGCTCATAAAAGTGTACTGGTTAAAACCGTAGAAACAAATGAAATGCCTTTAGGATCTGCTTTACTTTGGGAAAACTTCCCATTTCGACACGATGATTTATTGAAGTTACTTGCACGGCTTCCTCTGACAGACAGATCGCTGTGATGACACTCCGTGGTTCCGTTCCCCGCCAGAGATGTGACCAGAGTCGACTTCTTTCCTGTCATGTCCCAGCGGCCCGATTGTTGAAGAAAGCCCAAGATATGAAAGTAAGACCTGAATTGGTTCCGGGGTCGATAGGATCTCTACAACTGTTTACAAAATCAATCAATTCTGCCATAAATCTCCTGGAAGAGGTCGCTTCAAAACACACCTGCACAAACAATCAGGGATCTCCCAACATTTTCAAATCTTCAGAAATAAATGTCATCTATTTTCATAATAAAACATTTTGCAAAGCCTAAAGCTAGGCAATATAAAGCGTACGATGTCATCTTACATTTAATTAGGTGCATTTATATTTCTACCTTGTAACGGTGCACATGCTTCATCCAAGTAGTAGGTAAGGATCGGTCATTTTAAAGTGTCAACCATTTCTAAGACTTCATTTATCCCGTTTCACTGGTAATTTCTGAATCTTGTCTTTAGCATTGCAGAGACATAAGTTGATATTAAAGGAATATAAGCGAAATATGTAAGGCATGAAATAACAGGACATAAATTCAATAAACTACAGCAATACGAACATGATGCGTGTTCATACAAGCAACAACGAAGCGGAGAATTGCATTAAATAAATACAGATAATTTTGGGTTAAATCATTTTTGAGATTGATTTAATCTTGTTCCAAATTCATTAGCTCTTGACTATAATTAAAGTTCCGCTAATTTACTCAAGGACACGTTTTTTGGGAAAAAAATATAGAAAATTATATACAGACAGATAAGTATCAGACACTTTAACTGGATTTTCAATTGCTTAGGGTTAAAGATCATGTCATATAATTTTACGGCTGGTAATTGAAGATAGTTAAAAGGAAATATATATTTCATTAATGAAAATTAAATTGCTTCTGACATTCCATTTACTTGTTGAAGTATCTTTATTTATCCATACACTTCACACGTTATTACAAAGCACATGAAGTGTGGGGGGCGGGGGGGGGGGGGGCGGTCTGATTTTTTAAACTGTTGCAGTAGCACTCACCTCTTCGTTAAACAAATGAGCCGTTTAATTACTCTATGCTTTAACTGATTGATTGAAAGTTTCTAACTCAAATCTCAGCTCAAATGGAACATACCACTGAGGACGGATAAAACCTTGCAGTGTTAATTGAAAGTTCAGGCTCCAGAAGTGAATGTAAAGTACGGGAATATTTTAATATTTCTTCAATGACATCAAAAATAAAAAAGGAAAACTCCATTTCCGCGTCCTTGTGGGATATGATTGTCAATGTTATTGTTTGTTAATCCCGTCTTCGAATGGTTAGATCCACACAGAGTAGATACTTCCTGTTTAAAAGTGATAGTAGAAGCCGTCAAAAAACCATTGGAGGTGGGGTTTCTTTTTTCGATTCTTGCGTATGTCTTTGGTATTTAACAAATTTGTGGAGGAAGCCCTTTTCACTTGAGGGTCATTTCAATTTTCCGGAGGATTGGTACCATGTCTACTGGATCTGTCAGTGACACTGAGGACATGCGGGAAATAGAATTACAACGGCTCCATCTCCAATGTAACGGTATGAAACACGAGTCGAACGACATGGAATTCTACGTCTCCGCCGAAAACACTGATGAATCGAGCTCTGACTGCGGCTCCAAGAGAAAGAGACGGGGGAGTGTTAGGAAAAAGCAACTGCCCAAGCTAGGCAAAGAAGGCAAACAATCCCAGAGAAACGCTGCCAACGCGAGAGAGAGAGCCAGGATGAGAGTCCTGAGCAAAGCCTTCTCCAGGTTAAAAACCAGCCTTCCTTGGGTGCCATCAGACACCAAACTCTCCAAACTTGATACCCTCAGGCTGGCAGCCAGCTACATCGCACATTTAAGGCAAATATTGGCAAATGACAAATACGAAAACGGATACATCCATCCAGTAAATCTGGTAAGAAACCATGGATGTTGCAAAAAAAACAATAGCCAGAGGGAATCTAAATTCATGGCGACCTCTACGCAGAAAGTGTAAATGGCATTGAGATTAATATGGGGAGGGGGGGGGGGGGTCTTATAGTATTCAATGTACGTCCATATTTTCTTTTATTTGAAGTACTGTTAAAACACAGTGGTTCAAAATGTTTACACAGGACAAATATTAAATCACTATCAGCACTCAGTTAATAGTGAACTGCAGAATAAGTAGATTTTGTGCATTGCAAGAAAACTGATTACTTTATAATTCAACACATAAGTACTATTCTAATAACTAACTTCACATAAATTAATTTGTGCCATATCTCCTCCTGTGCTGTTAAATTATAAGTTTCTACGAACTTCTGCATTCCACCACACAGCCGAAACTCAACTGACCAATCGCATCTTTACCAGCTACACCACACTTTTAAAATATAAAGATAACATGTGTATAAATCTGTTAATAAAATTCCGAATATTATTTTATAGTATAAGTAACATGATATTGGTTGCACTCCCTACTTCTCCCTAACACACACACACACACACACACACAAGAAGTGTTTACAGGAAAGTTTAGATTTTATGCGATATTAAAAGCTATTGCAAAATGTTATGAAGCAGATCAGAGCTCTCCCACACAGACTTCACTTTTCCACAAAACTCAAGAACACACACGGATAGACAGCTCCTCCAATAAACTCAATTACTTCAGGTAGTTTTTTTTTGCCTTTTTAATAAACTGTTAACCAATACGTAAGTAATTCTTTCCGTAGGGATATCTGAAAAAAGGGCTGCCTACATTGACACATATCATTCAGATAACAGTTTGTGTATAAGATGCGATCATTTTCAATAATTACAAGTGAAGCCCTCTCCTGGATCGCGAAATCTCCTGCTATCGCTTTATCGTCTGGCGACAGATTTTGCCAGCTGCCAATTCAGAAAATGCAACTATTAAAACAAAATGGTCAAATGATTTATCTTGTGTTATGATAATTCCTAGTGATATAACTTTCCACGGTAATATTTAAAGCAACTTTTGAGTCAAAATGTTAAAGCGTTTGTGCTGAAACAATGTTTTCCTTGCGATTCGAAGTTAAGTATTTAAATTTTCAAAGAGCTTCTAAAATACCTTCGTTTCCTTTTACATAAATGCAAATATATGTTTCATTAATTTCTAAAATGTCCATTTGTGAGCTAATTCCATTAGATGTTGCATATTAAATCTATGCACATCTCTTCCATGCTGATAGCTAAGTGTGACTCAGGGACAGTAACTGGGAGATTTAGCAGGACTTTTATAAATCCGACTTTTAAAGGGCCAACATTCTTTTGGAAGCTACTAGATTAAAACAGTTATTACATTTCGATTAAAATTGGGATGTTTACAGGAAACTAGTGCTATTGAAAGATTTCTGGGGAAATTTCTTCAAGTTATGTAATATCAGGACAAAGTAATAATGCTACTCAAAATATTAAATCCTGCAGGATGAGTTGTTCACTGAGCTGAGTCTGATACTGGCTCTGCTTTCAGTAAAAAGGGCAGACTTTTAAAACTTGCATCCGAACAGTCAACCTCAAAATAGAGAATTACAGAAATGTCTCCACGTTGCAACTCAATAAAATAAGAGATATAATGGACCTTTGTTGAAAGCAAAACAGTTCACAGTTAGACTTTCCCTTCGGGATAACGTTTTTACTAATAACGTGCCAGGTTAATTACTTACAAGAAACCTTTAACAAATGTATTTCGTGTATTTCTGATTGTACAGTTGTAAATGGACAAGAAATGATTTGGTAGTTTTAATTTCATTGTCTTAGAATTTATGAATAATATTGATTGGCATGGGCATCGCAATATCCTTTCTTCATTGTTGGTCCAATTACGAAGTATCAGTCTCACTCTTCAAATCTGCCGCTTTATTAGAGCCGGTCACAAATTCAGTCTCGCTAATTCCCATTTTGTATTAAGTTGCATTTTGCATGATAGAATCATAGAAAGTTTACGGCACAGAAAGAGGCCACTTGGCCCATCGTGTCTATGCCGGGCCGAAAAAAACGATCCCCCCAGTCTAATCCCACCTTCCAGCATTTGGTCCTTGGCCTTGCAGATTACTGCACTTAAGGTGCATATCCAGACTCCTTTTGACTGTGTTGAGGCTCTCTGCCTCAACTACCTTTTCATGAAGTGAGTTCCAGACCCCCGCCACCCTCTGGGTGCAAAAAAACTTTCCGCATCTCCCCTCCAATCTTTCTACCAATCACTTTAAATCTATGTCCCCTAGTTACTGACCTCTCTGCGAAGGTAAATAGGCCCTTCAAAATGTTGTACATTTCAATCTGAGCTCCCCTCAGACTTCTCTGTTCCAAGGAGAACAACCTCAGCCTATCCAAACTTTCCTCATAGCTGCATTTTTCCAGTCCGGGCAACATCCTCGTAAATCTCCTCTGTACCCTCTCTGGTGATCCATGTTGCTTTTAATGTTATTTTATGCAGAAGTGATGAAACTGAGGTTAAAAAGGTGGAAAGGCATGTCTATTTCCTAATCCATATAAGGTGTTTGCGAACATACACTGTCAGTAGGGGCCACTGGATTATTATTCCAACTTATTTATTTCAAATTTCAGACCTGGCCTTTTGTGGTTTCGGGAAGATCAGAAGTTGACAGCAAAGATCTCGCTGCCACGTCCAGACTGTGTGGGACCACAGCCTAGCAGTATCAGAAAGCTCCCACTTCAACTCACTCGATGAGTAGGTTTCAGCCTTGGAGCGCATGACCAGACAGATTGGGCTGTCCCCATGGGAGAGGTCAACAGTCCATCGCCACTTTATTTGTTTCTTTTATAATCTTTCCTGTTTTAACTGCATGCTTTGCAGGACAAAGCTCTTACTCGTGGCAAAATGTCTAGAGTGGAGGAGGGAGTAGAGAAACATTGATAGACTGTACCTACACCGCAACAGGATCTTCCAGCGGATTGTCTGGCCAATGCGAGATATACAATGGACATACAAGGTATACCAACTATGTACTTTTCACAGCATGGAATCAGACACCAACATGCTGCCCTCCACCCACTGAAAGCACATTCAGTATTAAAACAATAATAATTTGGAGAACTAGCAGTATTATCTAACGATATATATATAGTGAAATAAAGACAACACTAAGTAGGTGAAAGGACAGACCGCTTTCCAGCAGTATTGTAGAGTTATTTTTGTAATCGTGTATTTTGCAGCGTGGATGAAGGCGCCACCATTTCCCTCGCCTCCAATGTTTTGTTACAAATTCGTATTTTGAGTGTTACTCACACATTTCCTAACCCTGTTTTCTACGGTTATCGTTTATTCTTTAAAATGTACAGTTTGGATTTTTTTTAATATAAAAACGAATTTCGCTACAGTTTTATTTTTAAATAATTTTATAAGCGAAAACAATAGCACTTTACATGTTTACCATCAAAATGTTTGTTACTGTAAGATTTTACATTAAGAGCAATGCATTTCAAGTTGTCCCCAATAATTTCTAAACATCAGTATAAATTTATACCAATGTATCAGGAACTCCAAACATTTAGTCCCGAGTTTCTTTTTAACTCAGGTGGCTCAAGTTGGTGGAACTACCTTTCAGCTTTGAAGCCTGACTGTCTACTTTATTTCTCTAATTTTATATATATATATATAATATTTGTGTTTTGAGAACGTTATATGATGAAAAAATTAATACTAGAACTGACCTACCGAAGCTGCAGTATCCACTATCTATAGGATGCACTGCAGCAACTCTCTAAGCCTTCTTCGACAGTACTTCCCAAATCCACAACCTCCAACACCTAGAAGGACAAGGTTAGCAGATGTAAGGGAATACCATCATCTCCAAGTTCCCCACCATTGCAACTTGGACATATATCATGATTCTTTCATTTTTGCTGGGTAAAAATCTACCAAACAGCACTGTAGGAGTACATTCACCACAAGGACTGCAACAGTGCAAGAAGGCAGCTCACCACCACCTTCTTAATGTCAGGCAGGGTTGGGCATTAAATGCTGCCTTTGCTAGTGACCCCCATATCTTGAAAATGAACTACAAAACTGTCTTTTAGGATATTACAACAGTACAGTGTGTGCCCTAGCACCCCTGTTCTCTGATATTACATCTTTGCTACATAAAATGGGCAAATGTGTAACTCTGAAGTAGTCTTGCAGAATAATGTGTGTAAGCTCTGTACTAAAGCGGCTGCAATAAAGCCTCTCCAAGAAATAGGGTTATTTAAAAAAGCCTTTGTGGTCAGCTGGACCAATATTCGTGTTTTAATGAGTGAACAGAGCTAAGTAGCTTATCACAGATTAAAATTGGGTGCTCAGAGACCAAAAACACCTAATTTCACTTTATATTCAGAGAACCCTGCATTCCTCAGCTTCATTCCAATGGTAGTAGGTAGTATGAATGTAGCTTTCTGCTCAAGTTTCAATGAAAGTGGAACTAATAGCACATCTATTTGTGCAATATGAAACTGGTCACCACCTCTTACACAGTGCAGTTAATATAATATTCCAATTCCAAATAAACTTTTGTATTTCACACTTTACAAGTAGTACATATAAAAGTAGTATACAAAATAAGCTGATGAAATAGCCAACATTTGAAGGAAAGATTTGCAGCCAACTTAATTATTTGGCAATCATTTTAATCAATGCTAAAATAAATGTTATTCCACAATAGAATCCTAAATCAAAGTGCTCTGAATGGCTCTGTACAATAAGCCTTAAATATTGTCAGAAATTTCAGATAATAAATGCATTTCCAAACCAGTGTTTTTTATAATTGTTTTGCAGTAATTAATCACAAAATTTAACCACTGCAGGTATGCAGTACAAAAATCAATTTATTTTAGTAACTTGTTTAAAATGTTTTATCAAGACCCTACATTGATTTGATTCATATAATTTAACAGGTTATAGATGACGATACACAAATGCTATACAGTTAAATTATAAAACAGTGCATTATACATTTTTGGAAGAAAATGCATTGTGCTATATTTCTAAGATATATATGTAAGTTAAAAACTAATAAGATAGTAGACTGCATGGTTTATTTCATAGACAAGGTGGTTTTAAGATCTACCAAATATTTGATGAAAGGAATGCTCCCTGTATATTCTGGGACTATAAAATAAATAACTGAATGAGGTATGATTGAAACTACAATTATCAAAATTAGTAATTCTTATATGTCACATCACACATGTACAAGTGCCAATTTCTGAACTGCAGGGAATAGGTTTTGCAATTGGAAGGCAATATAGGAATTGTGACAGTTCTTCTGGTGGAAATGTACACAATTGTTGGATTTTATGCTCCAGTGGAAGGCGGGGATTGTTGGCTGGGATGGGTGGGTGGGTGTGGGGGGGTGGGGGTGGTGGTGCGGGAGAATTGGTGTAGATTCATCCGTCATGGAACCTGATGCCATGATGCATTTTCTTGGAGGTGGCAAAGTTCCGTGGCGGCACCTCTGCCACGATGCAACAGGATCATAGTTTAAATATGTGAAATACTGTTTTGCATGCATTTGTATCTAAGTCACAGCGATCTACCAGGCGTTTGCAATCTTCTACATGACGTGCAGCTCTGACTTGTCTTTACTTTCCCGTCATTGAAAAGCTGGCACCATCGAGGCAAATATCCTCGGTGTCTGCAAAGGTTCGGTAAGTTATGCGGTCTTATCTTGTGGAATATTTTTTAGCATCAGACATTGCAACTAAATCCTATCTGCAAATCAATACTGTCATTGGGAGGAAGGGGGGAACTCTGCAAATGGATACTGTTGAGGAGGAAAGGGGGAACCCTGCAAGTGGATACTGTTATTGGGGGGAAGGGGGGAACTCTGCAAGTGGGTAACTCTGCAAGTGGGTGCTGTTATTGGGGGGAAGGGGGGAACTCTGCAAGTTGACACTGTTGTTGGGGGAAGGGGGGAACTCTGCAAGTGGGTACTGTTGTGGAGGAAAGGGGATCTCTGCAAGTGGGTACTGTTGTTGGGGGAGGGGGGAACTCTACAAATGGATACTGTTGTTGGGAGGAAGGGGGGAACTCTGCAAATGGATACTGTTGAGGAGGAAGGGGGGAACCCTGCAAGTGGATACTGTTATTGGGGGGAAAGGGGGATCTCTGCAAGTGGATACTGTTGTTGGGGGAGGGGGGAACTCTACAAATGGATACTGTTGAGGAGGAAGGGGGGGACTTTGCAAGTGGGTACGGTTGGTAGGGGGGCAGAACCCAGCAACAGTACAGGTTTTTTGGGGGGGGTCCAGTGCAGACAACTCAAATGGTATTCAAATAGTCCTTTAGTAGTACAGAACTTGAGTATTGCTGAAAATAGAGACATGTTGTTGAAGCTTTTCATCTTGCACTCAATCAGGACTATCACAAGAATAACCAATGTAACTTATACTGCATGCAAAGAGAGTGCTGATTGGTTGGCAAGTGAACTCTGATTGGTAGCGGTGTTGTCATGGCGAATGCACCAGTTTACGGTAACTGACAGTTAACTGCCAAGCTTTGTTTAAAATTTAAATCAGGCAACTTGACTCTGATTGGTCAAGGCATTGCCTTGAGGAATGAACCAGCGAATGGTTGTCACTTACTTTGTTTAATTGAACAGGCTCTTGTTTGTACATACTCTTTCTGTCTGCAAAGAACAGGTCCCTATTTATTAATATATGTAGCTTCCAGAACATGCAAATGTGCTATCCTGTGAGCTCTACTGACAATCTTAAATTGGTTGTCAGCATAATTCTTAGCACACTTTGGATTATTTAGCAAATGTTGTCCAATCGCGAAATCACATCCAATGTTGGAAATAGTGTTTTGAGTTTTGCAAGCACGGGCTAGTTGGGTACCTTGCTCGTTGCAAACTGCAGCAGGGACATGTTGTTTGACACGATCCGGCAGTCTTTGGGACGTACGGCTTATATACCGAGCATCACACTGGCATTGAAATTCATATATCACACGACTCATTAGTGTGATAGGCAGAACGTCTTTTTGGCTTGACAGCAGCATCATGTTAGTGCCGAATGTCCTGCTATTTCTTCTTTAAGAGTCCTTTGGACTCTAGCATTTTCCCAATGACCTATATTTTCCTGCTTTTTGTCTCCCTCCCTTCTTGAACAGGGGCGTCACATTAGCAGTTTTCCAATCTGCTGGGATTGGAATCCCGGAATCCAGCGAGTTCTGGAATATTTCGACCAATGCCTCCACTATCTCTGCAGCCACTTCCTTTAAAACCCTTGGATGTAGGCCATCAGATCCTGGTGACTTGTCTGCCTTTAGTCCCATTAGTTTGTCAAATACTTTGTCCCTCATGATAGAGACTGTTACAAGATCTTTCCTCCCATTAGCTCCTTGCTTATCTGATGAGTGCAAGATGAAAAGCTTCGACAACATGTCTCTAATTTCAGCAATACTCAAATGGTATTGTTATGCTCATGATGGCTTGCACTTATTGAAAAGTTGTGAGAGCAACATCAAGCCATACCATAGAGCTCATGTCGGAATCCTGCAGAACCAAAAATGACACAAATCCTTTCCCCGATGGGTGTACTTGACCTTTTGAAGGAAGTCAGTTACAATGAGGATAGAGATGGGTATGATTCACTCTGTTTGTCTGGATCCTCTTGCTATGATAAGGCATCTCCACCGGAGGTGGGCCCAAGAGACAGCTGCGACTCAATAGGAAGCTCCTAGATGTGAGCAACACCAGCAGCTGCCAAGATGAAAAAGAGCCCAAATATGCCAGACAGACTATAGGACTTGGATGACATACCTGCAGATGTCTGAGCGTAACTGTCAGAGATGACTGCAGATGTCCAGAGAGGCCGTCACACACCTTTGTGCACTGCTGAATAATGATTTGCAACCAATGAGTTTTGGCAGTCACCCTATGCCTGTGGCCCTCAAAATTATTGTGGTCCTAAACTTTTATGCCTCTGCATCACTTCAGGGATCCACGGACGATATGTGTGGGGTCTCTCAAGCCATGTCAAGGAGGTCGATGCTCTGTTCAGGAGGGCTGGCAACTATCTTAGCTACAGGACTGATCCTGAGAGTCAGATTGAGAGGGTCTTTAGATTTGGGGTCATTTGCGGGATTCTCACAGGTCCAAGGTGTGAACGACTGCATGCATGTGGCCATCAAGGTTCCCACGGAACAACCAGCTGCCTTCATAAACAGAAAGGGGATATCATTCAATTACTATCCAACTAGTATGTGACCACAGAAAGTGTTTCCTATAAGTGTGTGCCTGCTTCCTGGGCAGCAGCCATGACTCATACATACTTCTCCAGTTCCGGGTGCCACTGCTTTTCACTCCCCGCCCCCGCTCACCTTCAGGGGTGCATTCTTGAGGATAAGGGCTACCCATTGGTAACATGGCTACTGACACCAGTAAGGAACCCCAGCAATGATGCTGAAGAGCATTACAACGCCTGCCATAGCTCCACCCGAGTGACCATTGAGCAGGCCATTGGTATAATGAAGATGCAGTTCTGCTGCTTGATAGTGGAGCTCTTCAGTGTGCAGCAGACAGGGTCGTGTGCATCATTGTAATCTTGTGCATTCTGCACAACATCGCACGACAGAGTGGGGAGGCCTTGTAAGATGAAGTACGGGAGCATGAGACATTCTCCGACAAAGAGGGCACACATGGCCAAGCATACATGGAAAATCAGAGAGCAGTGATGGAGGCCAGACATGGTGAGCAGTGCGCAAGGGAGGCAAGGCAGAGACAAATAATTGTGTGTTTCGACAATCCATGAATTTTAATAAACATGTTTGCTAACAGAACTTACCATCATGCATAGTCCTCCGCCTTCATAACATCTGTCTCTCCAGCATGAATGGCAGCAACAAACTGAGCCATTGCCCATGTGACATAATTCGTACAATTAAACATCATGTATATTGGCGTGCTAATGATGTCAGTGATCACATTGACAATGCTGTAAGGCTTATGATGGAATTGAAACATACATGATCACTCCATGGTGGAATGTGGTTTTCAGACACATAAGGCTGATGATCGGCAGGAATACACATTTAATGAAAGTAAACATGACGTATCTGTCTCATCCGTGAATACCCCTATGTGCCAAGGTGTCTTTTTAATACATTTGCGTGTGCTCCTTTGCGATATTACCTTTGCACTAGCAGTTGGACTGGAGGCAGGCTGCTGATCAGGACACCCCTTGGCCTGAGATGACTTCGGCAGTCGTCCTCTGGGTGCCTAAGGCCTGGAGTGCCCTGGCTGCCTGAAGACCTCCTGCACTGGTGCAGGACTGTCCTCAGACTTGGGCCTGCTGGAGCTGGACTCACTGGCGGAGGGGTGTCCACACTTGAATGTGGAGCTTAGCCTCCCCTCCTCCCACTCAAGGCTTATTGGAACCTCCTTGCTCTCCGGAAAAGGACTAGGAGGGGGAACACTTTCCCAGCTCCTGGTCCTTCTCTCGCCCTGCTACTGCTGATTTGAAGTCATGGCCAAGGTGAGGGTTTGCAGGTCATGGAGCATCTATGGAATGTGGCTCTCCATGAGGGTTGTGAACCTTTCGATTGATGAAGCCATGCACTCACATACCTGGGACATGGCAGCAGTCATGGCATGGATGGACTCCTCCCACTGTTTGCTTATGGCCTCTGGTATCTCCACCAGATGTTGCCATACCTCTCCCTGCAACTCCAGCATGCCCTGTGTTGGCGACACCAGAGGCTCATCATGAGCCTGGTGCTCAGTATGGACCTGGGCACCCACAGTCCTCCGACTGTCAGAGGCCTCGGCTGTCTCAGCTTTTGTCAGCTGCTCGGGTGGGTTCTCGGGTGCTCTCATCAGCTTGTGACCCCAATCTAATGCCAATTGGATTCCCACCGAGGTGAGAGTATCTGCGCTGGTGGAAGGTGCAGGAGAGTCATGAGACGGTGCATTCTCGATGTGTAGCTCATCCTCAGAGGTTGTCATTGTTTCCTCATTGTCTTTATGCATTTGTGAGCATCGCCCTGCAAGATATATTGTAAAGAACAGATATTTAGGTGTTATGGTACACGTAGCAATGATGACAGCATTATGTTTCTCTATAAAATGTAATTTCAAATTCATTCTGTGTTTGTCAATAATCACTGTCTTCAACTGGGCTCCCGAGCTTGACGTTTGATATAGCATGTCGACCTGGGCTCCCAGCTAAGTCCCTACTGGTCCTGGCCACCTTCCTGCTGTTGTGGGCTGTCTTCTCCTGAAAGACCAAGGATGCAGTTATTGTTAAGTTCCGGATGTCTCTACATCATGTCAGTGCGAACATGGGCCCCTCTTCTGCACCTGGGAATGTCGCTGCTCTCATACTGACTCTATCTGTCATGGGTCTTAATTGGGCTAAGATAGAAATGAGGAATACTGGTCTCAATTATGCATCAGTCACCTGCTATCATTATGCTATGACTTTCCTATCATTGGAATGGCTGTGTCAACTGTGCGTCTTTACACTTGTGGGCAAGCAACTTATCTTGGGTGAGTGGAGGGGGTCATTGACCCACTTCTTCACTGCACCCAGTTACAACGGGTGGCCCCACGGCTGTTGACCTCCTCTGTGATCTCTGTCCAGGTTTGCTTGGTCAAGTAGGAGGATCTCTACTTGCCATCTCTGGGGAAGAGGACCTGCCACCTTTCCCTTGCAGCCTGGAGGAGAATCAGCAGGGAGGCACCACTGAACTGTGGAGGCACCTTGCTCTGACAACTGACATGGTCAGAATGATGCCCGGGGGGAGGGTCACTTTCTAAGTTGCAAAATTGTGGCAAACCATTGAAGTATTGCTGCAGTAAGCTCCTAGTCAATGCAAGGAGAGTAAATGCAGGGCTGCCAGTCTTTTAAAGAGGGTGCCAGCACCTGATCCAACATCAGATGATGCTGTTAACGGCGCTACCAATGCCGCCCCCATCACATGATTGTGGGGAGGGCCACAGTCACTATGTTAAATGGCCGCCCGCCGCGTAATCGCATCGGCAGGGCTGCAAACATCACAGGCAGTAACGCCCCCATTTTGCACACCCGCTGCCGCGAGGGGTGGCAGGATAATAAAATCCAGGCCTGAGAAACAGCTTTAACTTTTTATAGGGTAGTAAATCTGACTGCACTAATGATACAAATTAATTAGCCACCCAGAAATTAGGAACAAGATAAACTTAAATATTAATCTAACATTGTTAATAGTGACTGCAAATGGAGAAAATAGGTAGTAAATAAAATATAAAACCATGTTTTACACTGCCTCAACTTGTTTTGCTGGAAAATGATGGGCTGGATCTTACTGTCAGCAGCAAACAAACAGCTCGAGCCATTTGTTACACCTGCACTTGCCTATAGACTTTCTGTGTATTTTTACATGGCAAGTTGCTGTCTGCCAACCATCCAAAAAGTGCAGTGCCCTCTACAGAGCATCTGGGAACTGTGTGAACAAGGCAAGCAACTGTGTATCTTCTTAATCAATTAAATTGATTAATCATTAATGAGTAGCACAGATTCCGAACCAGCAAGTATAAGTTAGAATATTTAATTCATTGTCAACTCAGGAACAGAAAGTGAAATAAACATAGAAACATAGAAAATAGGAGCAGGAGTAGGCCATTCGGCTCTTCGGGCCTGCTCCACGATTCAAAAAAATCATGGCTGATCGTCTAATTCAGTACCCTGTTCCCACTTTCTTCCCATATTCCTTGATCCCTTTGGCATTAAGAAATATATCTATCTCCTTCTTGAATACATTTAATGACTTGGCCTCCACTGCCTTCTGCGGTAGAGAATTCCACAGATTCACTACCCTCTGAGTGAAGAAATTTCTCCTCATCTCGGTTCTAAATGGCATACCCCATATCCTGAGACTGTGACCCCTGGTTCTGGACTCCCCAGCTATGGGGAACATCCTCCCTGAATCTAGCCTGTCTAGTCCTGTTAGAATTTTACAGGTTTCTATGAGATCCCCTCTCATTCTTCTAAACTTTAGTGAATATAGGCCTAGTCGACCCAATCGCTCCTCCTACGTCAATCCTGCCATCCCAGGAATCAGCCTAGTAAATCTTCTTTGCACTCCCTCTTTGGGAAGAACATCCTTCCTCAGATAAGGAGACCAAAACTGTACACAATACTCCAGATGTGGTCTCACCAAGGCAGTAAGACATCCTCGAGCCTGTACTCAAATCCTCTTGCAAGAAGGCCAACATACCATTCACCTTCCTAACTGTTTGCTGCACCTGAATGCTTGCTTTCAGCGACTGGTGTACAAGGACACCCGGGTCTGGTTACACCTCCCCTTTTCCCAATCTATCACCATTCAGATAATAATCTGCCTTTCTGTTTTTGCAACCAAAGTGGATAACCTCACATTTATCCACATTATACTGCATCTGCCATGCATTTGCCCACTCACCCAACTTGTCCAAATCACATTGGAGCCTCTTTGTATCCTCCTCGCAGCTCACATTCCCCCCCAGCTTTGTGCTGTATGCAAACTTGGAAATGTTACATTTGGTTACCTCACCCAATTCATTAATATATATTGTGAATAGCTGGGGCCCAAGCACTGATCCCTGCAGTATCCCATTAGTCACTGCCTGCCACCCGGAAAAAGACCCATTTATTCCTATTATAAAGAGGGGGAAAGATTGGATTAAGAGAGAGATAAAAGAAAAAGTTCTTAAAAATTGTATTTATATTTTTTATTTTTTTTAAATCTCCAACAATAAGTAAAATCCAAAGGAATGAGATTCCATACTTGTAGAAGTTAATTTTCAGTGCCTGAAAGGTTTTCTGGAATTAAAATGCACCATGGCATTAAAAGGGTACTTACACTGGAATGGACAAGCCCTAATTTTTCTGATGAGTTTAGACTGGATCTATGAAGTAAGTATAGCAACTTCACACCCTTCAAAGTATTTGGATGGTAAGCCAGACGGTGAGGTGCCGTTTTCCTGGAGGTTTTTGGAGGACCGTCACATTTTGGACAACAACTTCCGGATTTTTGCATTTAACTGTGCTTGAATGACTGCCAGAAGTTGTCCGATTTCCATGTAAATAATGGTAAGCACTGTTAGACTTGCCATTATTTCTACTGCAAAATCTGCCCAAAGTTTTATTACTGAAAACAGAGACACAATTGCGGGAACATCCACAAAATCATTGAAGAGAATAGAGTGGCATGATTATTTTCAGTGGCGATAGCTTGGTTACATGCATTTTTTGAGTCTACAGATTCTGATCTGAATTCAAATTCACATTCAAAATACTAGTAGTTCTCAAATAGTGTTTCTCACTTCTAGTCTGGGATCTAAAGTTCTTTTAATATTTGCTGCTGTTCCGCTGCTGCCTTAAACTATCATTTTTGATAATTCCTCCAAAAATAGCAAAAATATTAAATCAGTTGCCCCGATTTTAAGTGTCCCCACTGTAACACTCTTAACAGGGGGTCTCACTTCCCTCCAAGGTCTTGATCCCATACCCCATATCAGTGGTGCAAAACAAACTTTGGATACAACTTCCACTTTATGTGGAACACCTTTATTAACTCACCAAGCAATAGTATATACTTACAACACCAGTTGCTTAGCAGACCCACGTACAGAAACTCGTTCTCCGGTGGTCAGACCTGCTGAACGATAACTTCCACACGACTTCCTGTGACTGACCAAGTCACACTTTTCAGCTGCAGCAACAATGTCCTTGTGAGCTGTGGCTTTATATCCCTTTCTGACCCTGGTGCCTCAACATATAAGGTAATGTTTTGAATTGGGTCATCTGATTGGTTTTCAGTGCCTTATTAATCCCACCTTTGCTATGCAAGACCACCTGCATGTGGTCATATCCTGCTCTCAGCAGGGGGAGTTCTTCAGTGCGTATCACCCATGGATGTGATATCTGCATCTTGATAAGGCAAGAAGGAAACCAGTCACACATATTTCAAAAGACCATTGTCCATGAGAGTGGTTGCAGACGGGCTGTTTGATGTTGTAACTGCTCAGGCTACCACATCAGTGGCATGTCCTGACTTGTTTGTTTGTGTGTGTATATTGTTCAGTTACTCTGTCCTTTATTTTTAAAATATGAACCCCAGTGATGATGTCTTCGGTCAGAATTCTTCTCCCTTCGTCCCAATGTCCTTTGCCTTCACGTTTTTACTACTGGGTGAGCTCCACACGCTGGTCCACACCACAACTGGTTACATTTTACAGCATAACAAAAATACAAGAGATATCCAAATGCCTTACACCACCTGATGGAAACTGGTTGAGGAACAGTTAAAATAATACGATTCACTTACCCCTTCCCACCATGTCCCGATATTAATTAACCTGCTGTTTTAAGCGGACAAGCAGGACACCCACAGGAAAGAAATAGGGTCCTACTTTAAATATGTAGGCGAGGTCCAATGAAGCTATCAGGACCCGATCTGGAATTTCAACAGAGGCCTGAGTTTGGTGGGGACAGTGGCACCTACAAAATCAGGCAAACATGTCAGGAACCAGATCCTGGATCAGAAGAAGCCAAGAAGGTGAGTTTTAAAGTTTTATTTTAGGGTTCCTTGTGGACCAGGAGGGGCAGAAGTGATCCTTTGGACCTCACATCCAGGTTGTGATGCATCCTTCCCCCTCACTCCCAAAGGTAGCCAAAGCCTCCCTCCACCCGATCCCATCCCAGACACATCCTCCCACCCCCCCAACCCCAATCCTGCCCCAGAGACAATCCCTCACCCCCAGCCCACTCCCTGTCCAGTGCCTTCCCCCTCCCCCACCCTAATCCCTGCCCAGTGGTTTGCTCCCACCCTGATCCCTGACCAGAGCCTTCCACCCTCCAGTGACTGCCAGGGGCTGTTCTCAAGCTCCCAGGCTGCAGCATCCTGCTTCCAGATACTCACTCTCATCTGCCAGCTTGGTTGTCATGTTCTCGGGCGGGGCTTTGCATAGCGATAGTTAAAGAGGGCCTGCTGTTAAGATTGGCAGGGCCTCTATGTTCATGGCCTAACTGCGTTCATCAACTGCTACAGGGCTATACACACTCATCCTGCCTCCCACCCAGTGAAAATTGAGGCCGATGCATCATATGACACAGTAAATTATATAGCTTGCTGATATTGAAATTACCAACAGAAAGGCCAAATGGAGTGAAACTGGCACAGATATAGAAAGTAGAAAATGATGACAAAAAAAACTGGATAAGAGAGAGATTGGGAGAAGAATTATAAGGGGGGGAGCAGGTGGGGCGCTGTCATGATTACTGGCAGTCTGCAGAGATCTGTGCTTCATTTTCTTCTGTTCAGACAATTCAGCAACGATGTAGAAGGTGATAATTTATTTTCTGCTGATACTGATCTATGTGGACAGACAATGAACTGAAAGATACAAATGGGGTGAATTGCTACGTGGGATCTTGTGCTATTCTGCCATAACGTCAGCGCAAAAGGTTTTATGCTGTTTTTCTGGATTTCCATGGCTCTTCCGCCAAAGTTACTGCAGACGAGCAGGAAAAGCCCCATGGAAATTCATATCTTAATAGTATTCAAAAAGAATCCAGGACAATTAAGTGGATGGGCTCAACTAGCAATGGCCAACAGCTGGCTTTGAAACATTGATTTTGCTGGGCTACATGGTACCAGGTAAATCTGCCGGAAATGTGTGCAAAATGACCTGAAGTCCAAAATAAATGGTGGAAAAGGAAAGGATTGGCAAAGGCGATTGGCTACTGTAAAACATCAAGTCAATGTGAAGCTGGAATTAAGAAGAATAATTATGTGCTGGAGCTTTGACTATAGGTCCGTGCTATATATAGAGTCATAGAGAGATACAGCACTGAAACAGGCTCTTCGGCCCACCGAGTCTGTGCCGACCAACAACCACCCATTTATACTAATTCTACATTAATCCCATAATCCCTATCATGTCCCCACCATTCTCCTACCACCTACCTACACTAGGGGCAATTTACAATGGCCAATTTACCTATCAACCTGCAAGCTGTGGAAGGAAACCAGAGCATCCGACGGAAACCCACACGGTCACAGGGAGAACTTGCAAACTCTGCACAGGCAGTACCGAACCCGCTATATTTTGCAGTAAAGATATTGGCAAGCTTTTTTGACATTGCATTGCCTAACTAGAAGCTTGGATATTCTGACAATTGTCTCTTGTAGGATTTTGCATGTTTTTAGTTGACTCTTGCCTCTGTGCTGATCTCATGCACATAAAATCCTTTGTGCTCAGCTGCTTATATAAAATTCTTAAAGCCAAAATTTGATTCAAATCATTAATATTTGGTTGCATTTTGCATCCTGCATTAGTTTTTGTTGCTTTGCAGCGCACCAGTTTTACATTTTTAAAATTTTTCTTTCTAACAATTTCCAATAGTGTTCTTGCTCCCTGCTGCACATTAACATGCACATAATCAGGATTGAAATTCCTTTGAGGTTTTGATCGTGCTCCACAATCCAGGTAAACAGACATGCCAGTTCTTATGGCTTTCATTGCAAGCGATGTGCTTTCTAAGTAAAATTCAGCCTCCCTCATGATCATGCAAGAGGGTTCTTAAAACTCAGGATTCTATTAGACCTTCTCCACATGTGCATCCTGTGCAGGACAGCACATGTGCACCTGATCGGTAATGCCTGTGCATGTGCCTAGACTTCACAGAGCCAACTGGAGAGGAAACAGGAAGTGGGGCCTGGCGAAGTATGTTGCTTTGCCAAACCTGAAGCGATTGACACTGAGCTACTTTGTAATATGTGCTGACATTCTGCGTGAGTTAAGGGTGATGTAGTGTGTGGTCCCAAAGTTTGTGCTGGAAGCAGAGAGAAAGGATCTGTCAGCATATTCTGGACATTTGAACATAAGAACATAAGAAATAGGGGCAGGAGTATGTCACTCGGCCCCTCAAGCCTTCCCCCCCATTCAATAAGATCATGGCCGATCTGCCCAGACCTCAACTCCTCTTTCGTCCCAGCTCCTCATAGCTCTCAACTCCCCGATATTTCAAAATATCCACTGCACGGAGCAGGTAAGAGGCCTGGAGGAGGAGGAGGGACTCAGAGTACCCAGCTCCTTCATATAAACAGCCTGGGAAACCCTGGTACCGAGCAGCCAGCTGTTGCTTCCCGAGGCCCTGGATTGAGTGGGGGGGGGGGGGCGGGGGGAAGAGAAATCTAAGGTAAAAAAGAGGGAGACTCCCACTCATAGACCCCAACTGGAATGGGTGGTGGGGGGGGGGGTGGCGGGAATGCAAGGAAACTACTGAGCCTTCCAAGAGAGACCGCCCATTGACCTGCACTGGAGGGACAACCACATAAAGGGAAGAGATTGAGCCTTTCCAAGAGAGATGTGCATTGGTGGGAGCCGGTGTAATGTTTGGGTATCCCGGTTTCCATGAGGGGTCCTTAATCAGGCATTAGACAACAATAACAACAAAAACTTACATTTATATAGCTCCTTTAATGTAATAAAAACATTCCAAGGCACTTCACAGGAGCATTATAAAGCAAAATATGACCCCGAGCTACATAAGAAGATAATAGGGCAGGTGACCAAAGGCTTTGTCAAAGAGATTGGTTTTGATGAGTGTCTTAAAGGGCGAAAGTGAGGTAGAGAGACGGAGAGGTGTAGGGAGGGAATTCCAGAGCTTAGAACCTAGGCAGCTGAAGGCATAGCCAACAATGGTAGAGTGATTAAAATTGGGGATGCTCAAGAGGCCAGAATTCGATAAACGCAGATATCTCAGAGGGTTGTGATATCGGAGGAGATTAGAGAGAAAGGGAGGGACTTGAAAACAAGGATGAGAATTTTAAAATCAAGACATTGCTTGACCCCTCATTAGTCTATGCAAAGGGTCAAGCACGTGTCTTAAACAACCACTCAGGACGCCTGAAAAGTGTTGTGACTCCATCTCAGGTCAGACATTTTAGTTTAGAGATACAGCACTGAAACAGGCCCTTCGGCCCACCGAGTCTGTGCCGATCATCAACCACCCATTTATACTAATCCTACACTAATCCCATATTCCTACCACATCCCCACCTGTCCCTATATTTCCCTACCACCTACCTATACTAGGGGCAATTTATAATGGCCAATTTACCTACCGACCTGCAAGTCTTTTGGCTTGTGGGAGGAAACCGGAGCACCCGGAGAAAACCCACGCAGACACAGGGAGAACTTGTAAACTCCACACAGGCAGTACCCAGAATTGAACCCGGGTCACTGGAGCTGTGAGACTGCAGTGCTAACCACTGCGCCACTGTGCCGCCCACATTCTTGGGATGCAGGATGTTGATACCTGATGTTAGGCCTTGCTGCACCCAAATTTTTGTAAAGAGTTCTGACCTGTTAGAGATTACATAAGCCACTAATGAGGTTCAGATATCAACTGTCAATTCTGATGAAGGCTCACTGACCTGAAACGTTAACTCTGCTTCTCTCTCCACAGATGCTGCCAGACCTGCTGAGTATTTCCAGCATTTCTTGTTTTTATTTCAGATTTCCAGCATCTGCAGTATTGTGCTTTTATTTAACAGTCGAACTATATTGGTTTATGAAAATAATAGCAACTCATGATTTTCATACTAAATCTCTTGCTTTTTAAGAGTTTGTCTCCTGATTAAAAGATGCTGGAGTGGGCATTACTTAGTGAGGTAACAACAAATCCAGGTGCATTGGTGCTTGAGGCATTAGGCTGAATTTTAACACTAGGAACCGCTCACAGTGGGGAGGCAGTAGTGAATCGGGGAACTTCTAGTTCAAGGAGTGGGTTTTCCAATGGCTTTTTAACTCAGTCACAGGATTAGCATCCCACTTCTGAGTTTCCTGACCAATTAAAGTGGAAGGGAATGATGATGATCCATACCTGACTATTGAAGCTTCACTATTTAAAAACGGGTTGTCCAACATATGGCCCTGCGGGTCAGAATGTGGCCCACCAAAGGATACTCTGTGGCCCGCCAATTGATATTACACTTAATAGCTACTTTTCTTCAAAACTTATTAACTTTAAAGATGAAAACAAAACATGAATGGCATTTTAATAAAAACATACACGAATGTCGGTGATTCTTTACAGATGAAATTAATTTATTTTAAAAGCTTCCTGTAGTGGGGGTACAGTTCTACTGCGAGCAGAGGTTTCATGCCGTCATTCTGCAGACAGGAATGTAGGAACATAGGAGCAGGAGTAGGCCATTCAGCCTGTCAAGCCTGCTCTGTCATTCAATTAGATCATGGCTGATCATCTAACTCAACGCCACTTTCCTACGCTACCCCCATATTCCTTGATGTCATTAGTATCCAGATAGCTATTGATTTCTGTCTTGAACATGCTCAATGATTGAGCTTCCACAGCCCTCTGGGGTTGCTGCCTGGAAGCTGGTGGTGGGGGGGGGGGAGCTGGGGGAGGTTGGGGTCGGGTTATGGGGGTGATACCACATGGAATCTGCTCTACCACGTGCTGAGTGGTGTGCGTGGATCTACTTCCGGGTGAGTCCAGAGCTCAGGTTGCGGGTCGTAGCTGTGTCGCAGGCTGGAGCTGCAGGCGTGAGGTAAGGACAGAGGCCTGAGACCTGGAGGAGGAGAGGCCCGAGGCCTAGCTGCTTCAGGGGCTTCAGCCGGTAGACTTGGCCCAATCCTGTGACCTCTGTCCCCAGACAGTGGTCAATCTCCCCCTGCAGCAGATCGATAGAAGATTAAGGTTTGATCTAATTGAGGAGTTTAAGATGCTTAAAGTATTTATTCAGGTAGATAAAGAGAAATTATTTGCTCTAGTGAGAGGGGAATCCAGAACAAGAGGCCAAAACATTAAAATTAGAGCCAGGCCATTCAGGGGTGATGTCAGGCAGCACTTCTTCACACAAAGGGTAGTGGAAATCTGGAACTCTCTCCCCCAAAAAGCCAATGAGGCCAGGGGTCAATTAAAAATTTCATTATTGAGAATGATAGATTTTTGTTGGGTATGGGTATTAAGGGTAATAAAACCAAGGAGGTTAGATGGAATTAAGATTCTAATTGAATGGAGGAGCAGGCTCAAGGGGCTGAATGGCCTCTTCCTGTTCCTATGACTGACTATAAGGAACATGGATGCTGGGGCCAGGGTCTGGTTCTGATGTTTCTGTTCCCATTTACAGAGCATGATCTTCTGACATTTTATAGTGTATTATCTAAATCTATCAAAACAAGCTCTTCAATTCATTGCACTATTTGGCAGTACATATTGCTGCAAACAGCTTTTTTCAAGAATGAAAAGCATCAGAACAAGATCGAGATCACGCCTGACAGATGGACATCTATCGGGAATACTCCACATCGCTACATCAAGTGTACTGGCAAATATTGACTACTTGTGCAAGCAAAAACAATGCCAGATATCTCACTAAATCAGTGTTCAAAATAGAGATGAGAAAGTAAGGTAATAAATTAGTCTTTTCATTTAAAGCTTGTTCACAAAAATGCACATTTTCTGTTTTTTTTTTATTAATAGTAAGATAAATTTCTAATGCCTTTATCTTTCTGATATTTCCTCACTGGCCCCCTATGTGGGACAAAAATTGTAATGTGGCCCCTCACATGAAAAGGTTGGACATCCCTGATTAAAAGAGACTCAACGAGTGTTGGAATGGATCCATTGTACAAATGTTAAGAGAGAGCCAGCTGCTTGAGTGATGGAGACTCAATGAGGAAGGTTCCCCCACAGTCCTCTGATGCATCCCTGGCCATCATGCTGTGGGCTGTAAGGGTCCACAGAGAGATTCTGCTCCCTGCGGATGGGAGGAAGAAGGCAGCCTTAGAGACCAAGCAGATATGGCTGGAAGTATTCGAGGAGGTGAGCAGCAGGAGTTTGGTTCCTCACTTCTGGATGCATTGCCACAAAAAGTTCTACACCTCATCAAAGCAGGAATAGTGAATGGCATGCCAAATTCAAGTGCAAACCCCCTCACTCTGACTTCCCTAGCCTTCTCCTACACAAAACTCCTTGCAGCTCCACCCATTCTTCTCTCTCAAAGCACCTCCTCACATCCCCATCTGACCAACCACCACTGACACTCAATTTCATCTTATTGCCATCTCACACCCATCCCTCACCTGTGTCCTTCTACCCTCTTAGCACATTCAGAGACCTGGGGAGGCCCTCCAGTCTTAGCAACACTGACTGCTGCAGAGATGGAGGCACTGCAGCTAAACAGAATCTTGGCATGTCTGGCTATCGGCGATGGAGAGATGGGGGTCTCCCAGCTATATGGTGACAACATTAGATATCACATAGCCACATGGCACACAACAGTATTGTTGACTTGATGTCAGCAGGCAAAGAAAAATGTGATCTGCC
Organism: Heterodontus francisci; assembly: GCF_036365525.1. Lineage (NCBI taxonomy): Eukaryota > Metazoa > Chordata > Chondrichthyes > Heterodontiformes > Heterodontidae > Heterodontus > Heterodontus francisci. Next base: position 121,078,426 of record NC_090375.1, on the reverse strand, counting down.
CAATGATGATTTAGAACCCTCTCACCTTGTCAGTTCTAATTCATGTCTTTCATCTCCCACCAGTCCTGCCAATGTCCCATAGAAATTGGTGCATGAGGAGGATGAAGACTTTTCAGAGGAGATCACTCACTTTGAGGATGCATCGTCACAGGACTCACGCACACCCTCCACCAGCACAGACGCACATACTCCTATGGGGCTGCCAACACAGTTAGTTGGGTTGTCACATGGTGTAACACACATGACGAGTGAGCAGGAGCAAGTGGTGGAGACAGGTACAAAAATGGAGAGTCAATGTCAGAGGGTTCAGGACCCTCAAGCTCTACTCAGTTGGACGCAGATGCTGAGCTTCAAGGATCATCAACACAAAGGGGCTATTCTGGAGCAGGAGCAGAAGCAAGAGCAAAAACTTATGTGAGGTTCTGTCAGCCTTTCCAGAAGCACTGCGCACAATTGGAGGAGTCTGTTTCCAGCATGAGTTCCAATTATGCATCCACACTGATGTCTACATCCACGGAAAGAGCGGCCACCTGCATGGAGCATCAGAACTGAGAGGCAGTAGAGTGCATGCTGGCCCTGACTAATAACCTGTGTTCTACCCTGGAAAGGTAGTTGGTGAAGGATAGTACTGGAGTCAATCTTTCCTCATTGTTACATTTCTTTACAGAATTAAATATTACAAGTGTCCTTCTTCTAACTCAACCACAACACAGTTTCAATAAATTTATCTTCATATGTGCTCACATGAAACCCCAGTTAATGACCCTGGCTACAAATAATTAAACACAATTGATATACAATTAGCAGCCTGCACACTCAGCATGCCAGCTTAGTAGGAGGGAGGAAAGCCTCTCTTGGCTGTTTAGCATCTCACTGAAGTGTAGCAAAGCACTCTCCAGCTCTTGGCAAGTAAGTAAGTGCAAGTAGGTCATCAGAGGGAAGATGGAGGAGAAAGGGTACATGGAAGTGGGGATTCCCTTCCTCCTCCTTGCTTACCCCACCTCCACCAGTCAGCGCCCACATTTTGCCTCCTGTTTTGTGGCCAAGTCAGCCTCTGCACAGGTGCAGGTAAGGCAGTTGTTGGCAGGTTCCTCATGGGCTCGAAAACCCAGAGCAGGGAAACGAACAGTCTGCCTCGAGCTCTGCTGATGTCACAGGGATTGCAGTATATAGGAGTAATAAGTAAAGCATGAACAGGATTTGTAGTTGTACAAGGGCAACAACTTGGGTTTTTCATTGTAATTTTTATGTTCAATGTTTATGCGCCATAAATTTTATTTCACAGCTCCTTTGTCCAGTCACCTCCATTGTTACATGCTGCCTGCCTTCAGTTTGAGGAATATGGTATGACAAGAGTAAAAGACGAGCAATGGGCGTCTGCTATTGTGGGACTGCTTTTTGCTCGGGGCTGGTGGGGGAAGCACAGTCGGTTCAGAATTGGAGTGCCTGACGGATGCACTGCCTCAGATTAGCTGAAAAGTGCCTGAATCAGTCCATCCTGGGCAACCCTGGCAGCTAAGTGGACGGCTACAGGTGCCCTCACCACATCATGCTCCTCCACCTCCTGCTCCTGCTGTTGCTCCTCCTGCTTCTGAGATGCAGAATGATCAATACTTTCGTCCGCCAGCATCTCTGGTCCTTGCTGCTGGACAATGTTGTGCAAGGTGCAGCACACCATTATTTTTCTGCACACCCTTGATGGTCTGTCCGCATACCTGAATCACACTGCCAGCAGCCCCATGGTCTGATAAATGATGATTCTTGTGGCTTCGGTTGTACCTTTCCTCACAGGTGGAATCAGCCACATCCATAGAGGCTAGCCCTGTCTCCAAGGAGATAACTGCTGCCTGCTTGGAAATGCAAATATCTGTGGGATTCTTGGTTGGCCTGGATAAACATAGCATTCATCACCTGGGAGATGCCCTTGTGCACAGTAGATTGTGAAGTTCTACAGACATCACCAGCAGATCCCTGGAAGGAGGTGGAGGGGAAAAAAATCAGGGCTGTGGTGATCTTGACTGCCACTGGCAATGTGTGTCCATCTGGTCCACTAGGCAGGTGGTTTTCTTCCAAGAGACTGTAAATGTCAGCAACAACCCCCCGTGAGAGTCTGAGCCTCCTGCGTCACTGGTGCTCAGTAACGTTCATGAAGCTAATCCTCTACTTGTATACACTGTGTTGGGGGTATTGCCTCTTGTGAGCTAGAGCCCTGTGTCCAGGTGGCAGGTGAGCGAGGAGAAGGATGCTGCTGCTCCTGTGGTGCCACTCCTGCTGCTCGTGGTTTTGCTAGTGTTGTTCCTCTTATTCCTCATCAGAGGGCCAAGGTAGAGCTGCATATGCTGCTTCCACACTGCTGAGAAGGCTGACAGCAGGGAACTACAGATCAAAGTGAGAAAAACCCAAGATAGCAGAAATGACTTCCAAAATCTTGGAAATCGCTTCCCAAACAATGAAAGCACACTCTCAGAACAAGTTCTGTAAGAAAAAGCCTTTCCCCTATGCAAAGAAGCAACTGTCATGTCTTTGTATTTAAAGGTTTTCCAGCCTGTTGATTGCTCAGCCCCATCGAGTCCCACTGTCCTCGTTCCTTGTTCAACTGGCGAGTTTCAGGAAGCCCAAGAAACCCGTGCACTGACAGTTCAAGCCAAAATCCATGGTTAAATATGCAGTCAATTGGCTTTTAGCATACGTTGATAGCAGACCTATCTGTCCCATGGGGATTACCGGCAGATGTAAAATAGCTCATGATGCTATCTCAACAAAGAGAGTTCTGCCTGGATATCCCAAAATGCAGTTAAATGGCAATATAATGGGGAAAAAAATCAAATAGAATTACAGTAGAACACACCATAACCATGCTAATGTGAAGATTTTGCCTTTTAAACCAATCAGGCATGTGCTTCTCTATGTCCTAGCAAAGGGTTCCAAGATAATTGTGTTTGCTGAATTTTCCTTAACTTTCTGACACAGGCACACAATATGAAGAAAATGTCTATGTTGCAGCAGAATCAGAGGATTAGGAGGTAGACAAGGAATCAGAGGAATCAAAGAGACTAGAGGATTGGTGTGTAGTAATATTTATTGGCAATTGCTTCTGCTAATTCCAGATCTGGTCCCTGTATGAGTATCTGGGATGAATGAGACATTCAGAATCAACATACTGTACATTGGCATCTTTTTTTTTAAGCTTTCATAGATGTGGGTGTTGCGGGCAAGGCCAGCATTCCTTGCCAATTCCTAATTGCCCATGAGAAGGTGGTGGTGAACTACCTTCTTGAACCACTGCAGTCCAATGGTGCAGGTACATCCACAGTGCTGTTAGTGAGGGAGTTCCAGGATTTTGATCCAATGATAGTGAAGGAATATATTTCCAAGTCAGAATAGTGTGTGACTTGGAGGGGAACTTGCAGGTGGTGGTGTTCCCATGCTTCTGCTGTCCTTGTCCTTCTAGTTGGAAGAGGTCGTGGGTTTGGAAGGTGCTTTTGAAGGAGGCATGGTAAGTTGCTGTAATGCATCTTCTGGATGGCACACACTGCCACCACTGTGCATCGGTGGTGAAGGGAGTGAATGTTTAAGGTGGTGGATGGGGGGCCGATCAAGTGGGCTGCTTGTCCTAGATGGTGTCGAGCTTCCTGCATGTTGTTGGAGCCGCACTCATCCAGACAAGTGAAGAGTATTCCATCATACTCCCTCCCAACGGAATACCACTGTACCACCACCTGTGCCGGTGGGTCTGTCCTGCCGGTGGGACAGGACAGATCCAAGGATGGTGATGGAAGCGTCTGGGACATTGGCTGTAAGGTATGACTCAGTGGTTATGACTATGTCAAACTGTTGCTTGACTAGTCTGTGGGACAGCTCTCCCAACTTTGGCACAAGTCCCCAGATGTTACTAAGGAGAAATTTGCACGGTTGGTCTTTGTCGATCTGCTGCCAAGTCGATGCTGGGTGGTCTGTTCAGTTTTATTCTTATTTGACTTTTCTGTAGAGGTTTGGTACAACTGAGTGATTTGCTAGGCCATTTCAGAGGGCAGTTAAGAGTCAATAACATTGCTGTGGATCTGAAGTCACATGTTGTAACGAGTTTTTTATGTTGTCTGACGCATCATTAATGACATGCATGGAGTCACGTTATACTGAAGATCTCCACCAGGTTTATTAACAGCTAAACTATAATAAGAGCAAACTATTTACAGAACCTTCCTCTAGGTGTTACAGTTGCAGAATGACTCTGGCTTTGACTACATGACTACATCCTGGTACTTAGCCCATTAGCATACTGAGATCTTAAAGGGACATAATTTTTAAGGCAATCATACAATATCCCCTTTCCAAAGATAAGTCTTGTATGCCACAAGTGAAAAAAAACATAAATTAGATAGCTATATTTGCATGGGTTTCCGCCGGGTGCTCCAGTTTCCTCCCACAGCCAAAGACTTGCAGGTTGATAGGTAAATTGACCATTGTAAATTGCCCCCAGTGTAGCAAGGTGGTAGGAGAATGGTACGGATGTGGTAGGGGATATAAGATTAATGTAGGATTAGTATAAATGGGTGGTTGTTGGTTGGCACAGACTTGGTGGGCCGAAGGGCCTGTTTCAGTGCTGTATCTCTCTATGACTCTATGACTCTATCTCTATAAGGCCAAAAGCATCTGAGGGTTTCTGGCACCTCTTTTATCGCATCAGAGCAACCTTCTATGATAACTCTCCACAATGCCTTCAGTTGTGGGTCATTGGTTGTTTCTGATTGTAGTTGGTCACATTTGTGCGGCACAGTGGCGCAGTGGTTAGCACTGCAGCCTCACAGCTGCAGGGACCCGTGTTCGTTTCTGGGTACTGCCTGTGTGGAGTTTTCAGTGCTGTATCTCTAATCTAAAATCTAAAAAAAAAATGCAGTAAGTCAATTTTGAGCACATCTTCACCTCCATGTCCACACTGTCTACTTGTAGATCCAGTGGAACGTCTTCATTCTTGCTCGGGTTTGGCAATCTGCTCAGCATATCTGAGGTGACCAGTTTGGTACCTGGTTTGTAGCAGTCGTCGAAGTCGTACCCCTGTACTTTCACTAAAGGTTGCTGTAGTCGAGGTGGTGCGCTTATCAATAGTTTGCACCAGATCATTTCCAATGGTTTGTGGTCGGTATCCACAGTGAACTGTTTACCGAGCAGTTAGGCGTGGAACCCCGTGATCCCAAACACCAGGGCAAGTGTTTCATGCTCTATATTTGAGTAATTGGATTGTGCTGAGGATAAACATTTGGAACCGAATACAACTAGTTTGCCATCCTGCAGGATGCATGCTCCTAGCCCTTTCTGTGAGACGTTGACTTCCAGGATTGTCTTCTTCCTTGGATCGTAGTACTGCAGGGTACAGGTTTGTGCTGACAATACTTGTTTGAGAGACTCAAACATATGCTGATAGTCTTCCTGCTATACATATGGTTTGTCATTCTTTAAGAGTTCTCTCAGTGATGATGTTTTGTCAGAGAATTTGGAATGCATGGTGCCAAGAAGCTGAAAAATCCAAAACATCTCTGGAGGGCTTCCTTGTCTTGTGGATTAGGCATATGCCTTACATCTTCGACTTTGCCTTGGTCAGTACAGATTCCGCAACCTGCTAAAGAAAGTGATCTGACTTACATTCACCTGACACTTCTTGCTGTTTTAAATGAGCACTTCGCAACGAGCTCCTGCCATCAATGAATGAAGATTTCGATAATGCTCCTCTTTGGTTTTGCCCAATACTGCAATATCATCAGCAATGCATATACATCCAGGCATGTTTTCTATAATTCTGTTCATATGCTGCTGTAACAGATCTTGACTGACAAGCCAAAGGGTAGTCTCTGGAAGCAATATCTTCCAAATGGTGTTCTGAAGGTGATGACCTCCTGAGATTACTTAGCTAGGTGTACTGACCAAGATCCATGTTTAGCATCCAACTTGGAGAAGAATTTGGCTCCTGTGAATTTGGGATTCAATTATTATAGTGTCGGAATCTTGTGGGGCATCCCTTTAGGGAGAGGTTTAGACGCCTTGGATCTAGACATACCCTGATTGCTCCATGTGGCTATCCTTGGTCTCTCCTGCTGTAATGGGTACCTTGGTGACCTCGTGGATAGTCACGATGTTGAGGTCCTTATACACTGGTAGTCTTGCCATTGTTGGTCCGCTCGTGTCTACCAGGTAAAATATTTGTGGTTTCCATGCTGACTTGCTGTAGCTGCTTTGCATTGTCAGTGTGCCACTGCATGGGATGGGTGACCCGTTGTAAGCAGGTAACTTTGCAGTTGTCAGTTATATCATTGATTTCCAATGACTCCGGTAAATATCCTTCAGATTTCGGACTGATATGATATTTGCACTAGCCCCGGTATAAATCTTAATCCTGAGTGTGTGTTTGCCAACTTTCTTTGGGCACATGATGTTAATGGTAGCAAATGCTTCCAGTTGTTTGACTTCATCAACACAATGTGTCAGGGTCACAATGTGGAATGCCTGCGCATCTTCTGGCTGCGAATTGCTCCGCTCTGATTCTTGTCTCAGGTCCATTTCATTGTGGACCTTGTGTATTACCTGTGTTTACGCAGGTCTCTGGAGTTCTCCTTGCTGCTGTTGCCCTGTTGCTGCCCCTGTCTTCTGTTTGCTTGTGTCCTACTGTGACTTCTGAATGTGTGTTTGGAGCCAGACTTCTTGCATAGGCGGGCCCAGTGTCCCTTTGCACTGCACGCCTTGCACATATCTTGAAATGCAGGACAACTTTGCGGTTCGTGGAACAAACCACACTTACCACACAGCTTGCTTGCTTTTTGTGAACTGGTTATCGTGCTGATACTGTCAACTGCACCTAGTGCTTGCAGATGCTGTTGTCCAGCTACAATGGCTTCATATTTCCTGCTATCTTCTAGCAGCATGTCAACACTGTGATCTTTGTTTTTTCCCAAGAGGTTTTTCTGAAACACTTCAATGTGTGTTGAGACAATCACCAGCTCCATTAGATGCTCCGACAGCTCAGTTTCTGAAATCACATTTTTTGCCCTTACTATGGCATCTACTGATGAACTAATCTATCGATTCCTGTGGCTGTTGCCTTAGGACATCAATTCCAGGCGGTGAATTCTAAAATTCACTCTTAATCAGAGTTGATCTTCTAGCACTTTCCATATTTTTCCAGGAACTTTCTGGTCCTCTTCAGATAAGCCAGAGGTGTTGATTCTCTGTAACCTCTCATTTCCAACTGCTATCAGCATTTTTAGAGCTTGCTTCGCTGATTCTACAATCACTTGGTCTGTGAGCATAACTGCATTCTTTGTTTAAAAAGTTTGAACTCAGATAGGATATCAATGGCCTTCCAGTTCATGCTGGGAAATTTCGTATCCATCTTTCTGCTTTTCTTTTGTTTTCTGCTCCATATTTAACTTTGTTCTATTCACTCTGTGCTGTTTCCTCTTTAAGAAATTCTCTGTTATCAAGATTAGCTGCTTGGATGGAGAGGAGCAGGTGTTTGATAGTTATCTGTGTTTATCTTGCTTGCAGCACTTAAACTTATCTGTTTACACAACTGTTCAATAGGCAGTTCAATTGCTTTTTCTTTGAGTTTGTTTATGTTCTTCATACTCGAGTGGTTTAATGGTTTTTTTAACTTTGGCTACGTGGATGGAGACTCTGCAGTGATTGGGATTTTCCTGTGCTTTTGCTAATGGCTGCCTCCTGTAATGGTGCCAACCACGATCAGCCTGGGAGAGGAATCGGGTTTGCCTCATTTTTTTAAGTCCCTTTGAAAAAAATCAACTTTTTAAGCACTTCAAAGCTATTTCTTTTTAACTGGGATTCCTCGACTGTCAGCACAATGACTAATCTGATCACAGGAATTTATTTGCAACCTGTTGTTCTGTGCTCTGTCTTCTACAGCTGCAGGTAGGTTCTTCTTTTCACTTTTGTGCCAGTGTTTGTTTTGAACTTTCTCTCTTTTGGCTATAAGAAGGGTTATTTTCAAAACTGTTTTACCTGTGGGCTTCAAGCTTAAATCTTGTATTTTCACCACAGCTGCCACCATGTAGTAAGGTCTTTGTTGTCTGATGCAGCATAAATGAGATGCATGGAGTCCAGTCATGCTGAAGATATCCAACAGGTTTATTAACAGCTAAACTATTATATACAGTACAGAGCAAACTATTTGCAGAACCTTCCTCTAGGTGGTACTGTTGCAGAGTGACTCTGGCTTCGAGTCACATGACTACATCCTGGTACTTAGCTCATCAGCGTACTAAGATCTTAAAAAGACACCACTCTTAAGGCAATCATACAACACATGTCGGCCAGACCAGGTAAGGATGGCAGATTTCCTTCTGTAAGGGACGTTAGTGAACCACGTGTTTTTTACAGTAATCTGATAGTTTTATGGTCACCATTGGGGAGACTAGCTATTAATTCTAGATTTTTATTCATTAATTGAATTTAAATTCTACCAGCTGCTGTGGTCGAATTTGAATGCATATCTCTAGCACATTAGTCAGGGCCTCTGGATTACTAGTCCAGTAACATTACCACTACACCACAGTCCCCCTTCTGGATTGGTAGTCGTAGTGACATGATTTAATCAGAAAAACCGATGGGGAGACTCTGAAGCCTGCTGGTAGTGGAGTCCTTAATCATAAATCCAACACCTGAGAGGTGTTGTTCATCTTTATCTTTCCCTGACCAGAAAAGTGTTTAACCTGCTCCATGCCCTGTCAATGGTCCCTGCTCTGTGACACAAACTTCAAAGTGCTACGATGTCAATGTCCAGCTGGGCAAGCTGTCTGGCTACGAATGAGGAATGTCTTTCAGTGTATCCGTGGTCATCTGAACCTGACATTGTGTGAACATTCCAGCACGCAAGTTTCAAGATGTTTTGTCTCTTAGTTTTTGTTTTCATTAATTCTTTCTTTTGTATTGCTGTAGGAGATGCCAGTTGGCTATGGTAATCCAACCAGGTGAGTTGAGATAAGTAATGATTGGGCCACCTTTTCTAGGCCTGTCTCCATTGAGAGCAAGCAGTGCAATCTGATGGATTGACTTTGGCTGGACATGTGTACTGAATTTCTCAAAAATCTTACCTGGGTTTTTATTATCGCCCTCACTCATTTTCCAGCTATTGAAAAAATCTTATCCTTTCTCTCCTGTCCATAATAGGGTGTAGCTGACCTTTTCCTCTTCACTAGTGCCTTTCAGAAAACTACTGAGTGTCAATTTGTACTTTTGCTTAAACGTTTCAAATGCCTCCAAGATGTCACCAGCCTTCCAATTCATCATGGACTGGAACTGTGCATTCATTTCCGCAGCAGCGGCAGTCATCTAGTTTTTCACACGATTTACATTGTTTTTTTTCTGGCACTAATTCAGATTGTTTTTCACAATCAAATTCAGCATTTACATCACTCTTAGGGTTTGAATTCTACTAAGAAATACCTTGTTGCCACAATGTTATGTCTTGTGGTTCCCAGAGCTTCTTTAAACAATCACACCTTAGATACAGATACCGGAGCTTGCATCATATTTTCTTACATCTCTCATTTATGACGGAATGATATAAGGTGTATTTCAGTACACAGCTTGAAGTGAAGTAGTGAGTGATGTGGCATTGTGGAGATATATATACATATGCTTGAACAATGTAATTGCTAAGTCATTTTGGATAATATAACAATATAACACAAGTTTAGGTTGGAAAAGCTGGGGTTGTTCTCCTTGGAGCAAAGGAGATTGAGGGGAGATTTGATAGAGGTGTGCAAGATTATGACAGGCTTAGATATACGGAACACAAAAGTCCGAGTGTATCAAGCCTGTGTCCTCAGTACCTTGCTCTACGGCAGCGAGGCCTGGACAACATATGTCAGCCAAGAGCGATGTCTCAATTCATTCCATCTTCGCTGCCTCCGGAGAATCCTTGGCATCAAGTGGCAGGACTGTATCTCCAACACAGAAGTCCTCGAGACGGCCAACATCCCCAGCATATACACCCTACTGAGCCAGCGGCGCTTGAGATGGTTTGGCCATGTGAGCCGCACGGAAGATGGCAGGATCCCCAAGGACACATTGTACAGCGAGCTCGTCACCGGTATTAGACCCACCGGCCATCCATGTCTCCACTTTAAAGACGTCTGCAAACGTGACATGAAGTCCTGTGACACTGATCACAAGTCGTGGGAGTCAGTTGCCCGTGATCGCCAGAGCTGGCGGGCAGTCATAAAGACGGGGCTAAAGTGTGGCGAGTTGAAGAAACTTAGCAGTTGGCAGGAAAAAACAGAAGTGCAAGGAGAGAGCCAACTGTGTAACAGCACCGACAACCAATTTTTTCTGCAGCACCTGTGGAAGAGTCTGTTACTCTAGAATTGGCCTTTATAGCCACTCCAGACGCTGCTTCACAAACCACTGGCCACCTCCAGGCGCTTACCCATTGTTTCTCGAGATAAGGAAGAAGAAGATATGTTGGACAAGGAAAAACTGTTCCATTAGCTAATGGTATAAGGACCAGGGGACACAGTGTCCAGATTCAGCAAGACATGGACAACCTCCAGGCTTGGCCTGATAAGTGGCAAGTAACATTCGTGCCACACAGGTGCTAGGCAATGACCATCTCAAGCAAGAGAGAATCTAACCATCTCCCCTTGACTTTCAACAGCATTACCATCATGGAATCCCCCACTATTAGCAACCTGGGGCTCACCATTGACCAGAAACTGAACTGGACCAGCCACATAAATGCTGTGCCTACAAGAGCAGGTCAAAGGCTAGGAATCCTGCGGCGAGTAACTCACCTCCTGACTCCCCAAAGCCTGTCCACCATCTACAAGGCACAAGTCAGGAGTGTGATGGAATACTCTCCACTTGCCTGGATGGGTGCGGCTCCAACAACACTCAAGACGCTCGACGCCATCCAGGACAAAACAGCCCTCTTGATTGGCACCCCACCCACAACCTTCAGCATTCACTCCCTCCACCATCGACACACAGTGGCAGCAATGTGTACCATCTACAAGATGCACTGCAGCAATGCACCAAGGCTCCTTTGACAGCACCTTCCAAACCCATGACCTCTACCACCGAGAAGGGCAAGGGCAGCAAATGCTTGGGAACACCACCACTTGCAAGTTCCCCTCCAAGCCACACACCATCCTGATTTGGAACTATATCGCCATTCCTTCACTGCCGCTGTGTCAAAATCCTGGAACTCCCTTACTAACAGCACTGTTGGTGTACCAACATCCTAAGGACTGCAGTAGTTCAAGAAGGCAGTTCACCACCACTTTCTCAGGGACAATTAAAAATGGGCAATAAATGTTGGCCTAGCCAGTGACGCCCACATCCCCCGACCGAATCAAAAAAAACATAGGTTGAAGGCTTTGGGCAAGAGAGGCAGGGGGTATGTGAGGAAAGAAATGTTTTGATGACCTGGAACCCACAGCCCATAACGGTGGTGGAAGTGGAGATAATCAATGATTTCAAAAGGCACTTGAAGGGTGCTTAATTAGTAAAGGGTTGAAGGGTTATGGAGAACGGGCAGGAAAGTGGAGTTGAGGCCGAGATGAGATCAGCCATGATCGTATTGAATAGCGGAGCAGGCTCGAGGGGCTGAATTGCCTACTTCTGCTCCTAGTTCTTATGACCTTATGACCTTGAAGGAAATAGACTTGCAAGGCTATGGGGAGCAGGGGAGTGGGACTGCCTGAATTGCTCCACAGAGAGCAATGGGCTGTATGGCTTCCTTCTATGCCATAAATGACTCTATGGGCTGGATTTTATGCCGTGCAGACAAGAGCTGGCCACCGACGCAAAAGGTAGTGGCGAACCCGCTTCTGCCCAGCCAGGGAATCCGACCCACATTTTATGGGTCGCCGGGCTCTAATTGTTCCAAGGCGGGACTTCCACCTGTTTGAGGGAGGAAGTCCCACCTCATTGAGCTGCCGGGACCAGTAGCCACTGCTGGGACTGGACGTAAGTTTGGTTTGCCTCGCCAGGCAGATCAGTCACGGCCCGGCGAGGCAAGGGTGGTCGTTTGGGGGCAAGGGGGAGCGTCGTGGGTCCTGGGGATGGTTGGGGAAGCAGGGGTGGCCCTCAGTCGGATGCCCGCTTGCCACGGGTAAAATACCCGTGGAGGCGGGCGATGGCCCTTAAGTACAGAATAGTAAGAATCAAGAAACTATCATCAAACTATGGAAAGGTCACACTTTATTCTTTTCTCTTCAGACCTGCTATTTCCCTACCTCATTTCCTATTTGTCCTCATCAGGCACACAGCTCTGTAATATCCAGAATGATATTGATTAAATCATTGAACAGAAATTGCATAACATTACTTGAGGAGTTTTCCCCGTTCCATACAGAGAGAGAACAAACAGATTTTTTTTTAATGTCTTGCCTTAATCCTTCAAATCGCACAAAACAAGTTTAAATACGCAATGAAGATGAAGAGATGGCTAAGTCTCCCTACTGATATTGGACAGGGAGCTGGAAGAAAAACCTATTTTGAACTGGTTAACTCTCTTTGCTACAGACTCCTAATTACATCTGGGGAAAGGGATTCCTGAACCGTCCCTCTTGACCTGATACCTCTGTATAGATACAGCAGAATACCTTTCTGTGGTTAAACAGTGCTTTGGGAACTGGAAAAGCTACAACATCAGCCAAAATCTATTTTCTGTTGGATTGTATAACCACTCTAAACTTGAATTAAGTAAAGCTAGAACAGTGTTCTGGTTTTTGTCTGCTTAATCCAGTACTTATTTGCAGCTGGTTCAGTTCTGAATTATGATCTCCAGAATATAGTGTACAATCAGTGTCACTAGGGTGGTTTCTAAAGATTTCTAGGCTGATCCTTTTCCATTCAATAAAATTTAAAGAGATAAAAGTCACTTTCAGTGCAAAATAGCTTATGGAAACAAGAACAGTATATGGCACAATAATATGCAAGCCTATTACAGAGATAAAGCTATACAAGATTTTGAATGAAGTGGACGACAACAGGAATGGGGATATTGTAACAAGATAAATTATATACAGAAAGTGTCACCAGCTGCAATATCACTGTTGTCCTAAACCATCAAACTTACTTTGTTAAATTACAAGAAATGCCGACCTTGCCAGTGACACCCTCCTGAGAATGAATAATTTAAAATATACAGCCGCAGCAGTCTATTCATTAGATCTGTCGAGATCCATTCTGGCAGTATGGATTATTTTTCTAAAATGTGATTGCGGAAAATATTGTTTGGCATTTCATGGCTCCAAAGCAGATGAGTGGAGACGGGGAGAGGTATAAAATCATGTGGGGTGGCATCAGCACAGACCTCTGACATCATTACACCAGGTCCGCATTTTACTCGCGACAGATGGTAAGTCAAGTGAGAGCGGCATGTGATTTTTCAAAAACTGGCAATTGAGAGCTTGTTAAGATTTTTGAATACCCAATTGAATGGCTTTGTACATGCCCGTTGCAATTTCACGAGGGGTGCACGGGGCATCGGAGCCCCAGCAGGTATTTAAGGGCAGCAACCGGATAGCAGCTGACGTCATCGCTGCATTCGACAGTCACGGAGTCAGAGAGTTTGTCTTTACTGCAAGGCTGGTGCAGCACAGCCAGAGCGTTGAGGAGGGGGAGTTGAGCAGCCAGGGATCTGGGGTCGACCCTCCATTGTGCCATCAAGCTCCTGGCATGAGGGTGAATCGAGAGGGGCCTAAGGGAGAGTTGGGATGGGCAGTGCTGAAGAAGAGTGGTCCTTCAGACCAGCAGTGCCCAAATGCCATGGGCATTGTCTATTCAGGAGGTGGGACCTCCAGTGAGGAGGAGAACCTGTGAGGGGGAAGGTGTGGGCACACAGATCCGCTCAGTAGCAACGCCATGGCCACCTGCAGGGACCATCCCGGGATGGGGAAGTGGCAAAAGACTGTATTGATGACCTCTTCAGCCTCTCCCAATGGCAGGTCCACACTGCTGTCTTGATGTCTTCTAAGGCTGTTGCACTGTTGGTTACAGGCTGGTGGGTAGGAAGGTCTGAGGCAGCGTTCTAGTACTTGTGGCCCTTTAAAGGTGTCACCAGCGCATTCGATCGCATCAGCTGACGACACGGCCGCTGCCTCAGTCCCTGTCTCTGGCCAGCCGGTGCGAGATTTCTCCAAGAATGGGGATCAGAGCAGAAGTGCCAATGCCACTCACTTCCAGACCAGCCTTCCCCTCCCCGTTGTGTCAGGTAAAACCCCGGCCACCTTGTGCAATACGACTGGTATGACAAGAAGAAAAATAACCAAAATTCTGATGTTCAGCTAAGGTGAAAACACAACAGATTGCATAGGAACTGCAGTTAGTCACTCAGCCCCTCGAGCCTGCTCTGTCCTTAGATTCAGGAATCCATCAGATTGGAAGTTGCCAAATGTTACACCACTTTTCAAGAAACGAGGGAGAGAGAAAACAGGAAATTAAAGGCCAGTTAGCCTAATATCAGTTATTGGGAAAATGCTGGAATCTATTATTAAGGAAGGCTTAACAATGCACTTAGAAAAGTATAGTATGACTAGAACAATTCAACATGGATTGACTAAAGGGAAATACTGTTTGACAAATTTATTACAGTTTTTTGAGGATGTAACTAGTAGAGTAGATAAAGGGGAACCAGTAGTTGTAGTATATCTCAATTTCCAAAAGGCATTCAATAAGGTGCCATGCAAAAGGTTAATAGGCAAGATAAGGGCTCATGGAATTGGAGGTAACATATTAGCATGGATAAATGACTGGTTAACAGACAGAAAGCAATGAGTGGGCATAAACGGGGCATTTTCAAGTTGGCAGGCTGTAAGTAGTGGAGTGCCGCAAGGATCAGTGCTGGAGCCTCAGCTATTTATAATCTATATTAATGATTGAGATGAAGAGACAGAGAGAAATGTATCTAAGTTTGCTGATGATACAAAGACAGGTGGATAGGTAAAGCTGTGGGGAGGACATAGAAAGGCTGCAAAGAGATAGAGACAGATTAAGTGAGAGCGAAACAAGATGGCAAATGCAATATAATGCAGGGAAATGTGAAGTTATGCACTTTGGGCGCAAGAATAGAAAAGCAGATAATTTTTAAAATGTGTGAAACCTATAAGTGTCTATGTTCAGAGAGACTTAGGTGTTCTTGTACAAGGAATGCAGAAAGTTAACATGCAGGTACATTAAACAATTAGAAAGGCAAATGGCATGTTGGTCTTTATTACAAGGGGATTGGAGTACAGGAATAAGGAAGTATTGCTACAATTGTACAAGGTTTTAGTGAGACCACATCTGGAGTGCTGTGTGCAGTTTTGGTCTCCACATTTAAGAAAGGATATTCTTGCATTGGAGGTGGCACAGCGAAGGTTCACTAGATTGGTCCCTGGGATGAGGGGGTTGTCCTATGATGAGAGGCTGAGTAAATTGGGCCTATATTCTCTGGAATAAAAACAAAAAGTGCTGGAAATATTCAGAAGGTCAGGCAGCACCTGTGGAGAGAGAAGCAGAGTTAACGTTTCAGGTTTGTGACCTTTCATCAGAACTAGTAAAGGTTAGAAAAGAATTAGGTTTTAAGCAAGTGAAGGGGGTCGGGGGTTTGATGGGGAAGAGAAAAAAAGGGAAGGTGTGTGATAGGGCAGAGATTAAATAACAAAGCTGTCATAGGGCTAAGGCACAGAGCGTGTTCATGCTTGTGGCATTTTCTGGAGTTTAGAACAATGAGAGGTGATCTCATTGAGCCATACAAGATTCTAAAGGGACTGGATAGGGTAGACACTGAAAGATTATTTCCGCTGGTTGGGGAATCTAAAACAGGGGGGGTGCAGTCTCAGGATAAGGGACCGATCATTTAGGACTGAGTTGAGGATAAATTACTTCACTCAATAGGTTGTAAATCTTTGGAATTCTCTACCTCAGAGAGTTGTGGATGCTCCACTGTTGAATTCATTTAAGGTTGAGAGAGACAGATTTTTGGTGTCTCAGGCATCAAGGAATATGTTGCCCAGGCGGGAAAGTGGAGTTGAAACCTATGATCAGCCATGATCATTTTGAATGGTGGAGCAGGCTTGATGGGCTATATGGTCTACTCCTGCTCCTATTTTTTGTGTTGTTCTTCTGTCATTCTATTCGATAATGTCTGAGCTGTATCTCAAATCCTTTTGCTCATTTCAGTGCCATATCTCTTGATACCCTGACCGAACAAAAATCTATCAATGTCAGTCTTGAAAGCTCCAACTGTCCTAGCATCCACTGTTTATTAGGAGAAAGAATTCCAGATTTCTACTATCTTTTGTGTCAAAAAGTGTTTCCTGATTTCACTCCAAAATAGTCTAGCACGAGATTGCAGATTTGGGTGAGTCAGAGATCGGGAGAGGGGGAGTTGGAGATTGGGGGGAGTATGGGATTTGGAGATCGGGGGGCAGTGAGGGTGTCGGCAATCGGGGATGTCGGAGATCAGGGGAGTTGGGGTGTCAGAGATTGGGGGGAAGTGAGGATGTTGGAGATTGTGGGAGTGGGGGATTCTGAGATCGGGGTGGGGGGGGGGGAGTTGGGGTGTCGGAGAGCGGGGGCAATGGAAGTGTCGGAGATTGGGGGAGTGAGGGAGTCGGAGATCGGCAGGGAGTGGGGGTGTTGGAGATCAGTAGGGAGTGGGGGTGTCGGAGATTGGCAGGAGGTGGGGGTGCTGTAGATCGGGAGCAGTGGGAGTGTTGGTGATAGGTGAGAATGGGGGAGTGGGTGGGCTGGTGATCAAGGGGAGTGAGGGTATTGGAGATTGTGGAGGGTGGGGGAGTCAGAGATTGGGGGGAGGTGGGTATGTCAGAAATAGGGGGATTGGGGAAGTCAGAAATCGGAGCAGTTGATGCTGGTGGGGGAGTCAGAGATGGGCGGCAGGAAGATTCAGTGATTGGGGGTTGGGGGAGTCAGTGTTCGAGGTGCAGGAGTCGGAGATCGGGGAGGGAGGTGGTGAGTTATTGATCGGGGGGTTGCAGTTGAGACCAGAGGGCAGGAGAGTCAGGTTTGAGGTGTTAAAGGCTGCCAGGTAGGGCTTTCAGTGATCTGTAGGTTGGGGCAGTCTGAGATCACAAGTGGGGGGAGTTGAAGATTGCTTGGACTGTAACAAAGTGAGCTTGTGATGTGGGGCCGTGTTAAAATAGAAGTGTGCAGCCACTAACAGTGACTGACCTTCCTCCTAAGAATGACTTGGTCATTTGCCTCCATTAATACCAGAGCTGGGTGGGTTGGCGTTTGTTTTGGGGTTGAGATTGAGATTTTAAAGATTATTACCTCCCACCTGCACCCAACCCACCTGCCCTTGGGGTTAAAATGTCACCCAATATCTGATTGAATCCCTTTATCATGTTAAACATCTCAATTAGTTCACCCCTCAACCTTCTAAACTTAAGGCAATACAAATCTAGTTTATGCAACCTGCCTTCATAATTTAACCCTTTAACTAAGGTGAATCTGCACTATATGCATTCCAAGGCCAACATATCTTTCCTGAGGTGTGGTGTCCATTAATAAATTCAGTACTTCAGATGAGGTCTTACCAAGGCTTGATAAATCTGAAGTATAATGATAACTAAAAGAGGAAAATCTAGATAAATAGAGCTACATTCTATTAAGGCATTTGCGACTTATTATAGAAAAAGTGAGTTTGTAAATATATAGGTGATATATAGGGGAGCATGGTGGAAAGATTAATTTTAGTTAATACAATTTTTGTCAGTCATGCTCCCTGCTTCTTTACTATAGAGTAGAAAATTGCAGTTTATGGGCAAAGTGGAAATCTATTCAAATTTTAATTTGAATATTAATGTTGAGACACATATTTTGTATTGAATGTCCCATATATTGATATTAATGTGTTATAGTGTACACCAGTCACTAACACCATCAATTGGTGCCAATTGTTGTGATAAAATTTTGCCTTAATGATTGATCAGATTGGTCAATGAAAAAGCAATGTTTGGCCATCAATGTTACAATGGATATATTTACAAACCATGTTGATATGTTTTGTATGTGACTGACTGTTCAAATTTTAAAAACTAGTGCTTCTTTTTTGAAACAATTCTCTGCAATGTGAGCAATCCAGAATTTCCACATTAATAAATTTACTTTGAATCATGGGAATGTTAACTTGGAAATATTTGGTATGCAGAATGTAATGCAGCATATGTGATGTGTTTTCCAGTAGTAATGGGAGATTTGAATCACAGCATATATCTTAACAACATTTGGAACCAGTTATCTGTCAGTTGACACAGCATAACTTCATCAGAATGGCTCCAGTTACAGTTACACATTCTCGGCTCATGAGAGGTAGATGGAGAAAAAGCTGGATAAAAAATAACTGCCTATTAAAACAGGGGTTTGATCAGCAACTCCTGTAAACACCATATGAATGGACGGATGGCATTTATGGTTTTATGCTTCTGGCGTACAGTAGAGTAGATTGGACATTGGGCACAAAGGTCAGCATGCATGATTTGTGGTCCTCCCAATGTTGGGCTTATTAATCCATGATTAAAGTCATAGAGTTATTTACTGCACAGAAGGAGGTCATTCAGATCATCAAGTCCATGCCAGCTCTCCACAAAGCTATCCAGTCTGTCCCACTCCTTCGCTCGATGTCCATAGCCCTGCAAGTTTATTTTCTTCAAGTGGCTATCCAATTTCCTTTTGAAGTCATTGATTGTCTCTGCTTCCACCACCCTCATGGGCAGGGAGTTCCAGGTCTTTACTACCCACTGCGTGAAAAAATTATTCCTGCATCTCTTGCCCAAAACCTTCAACCTGTGTCCCCTAGTCCTTGTACCATTAGTTAATGGGAACAGTTTTTCCTTGTCTAACCTATCTAAGCCTGTCATAATCTTGTGCACCTCTATTAAATCTCCTCTCAATCTCCTTTGTTCTAAGGAGAACAGCCCCATCTTTTCTAACCTAACCTTGTAACTAAAATCCCCCATCCCTGTAACCATTCTGGTAAATCTCCTCTGCACCTTCTGAAGGACCTTCACACCCTTCCTGAAGTGTGGGGACCAGAACTAGATGCAACACTCTAGTTGGGGCCTACCCAGAGCTTTATAGAGGTTCAGCATAACTTCCCTGCTTTTGTGCTCAATGCCTCTATTTATTTAAGATTCCAAATGCTTTACTAACCACTCTCTCAATATGTCTTGCCACCTTCAAAGATTGATGCACATGCACCCCCAGGTTCCTCTTTTCCTGCACACTCTTTAGAACTGTGCCATTAAGTATATATTGCCTCTCCCTATTCCTTCTGCCAAATTCATCGCCTCACACTTGGCTGTCTTAAATTCCATCTGCCTCCTCTCTGCCCATTCTGCTAACCTATCTATGTCCTGTTGCAGGCAGTTTGTATCATCCCCACTGTTTGCCACACCTCCAAGTTTGGTGCCATCGGCAAATTTTAAGATTCTACTCTCTATTCCAAGATTCAAGTCATTTATATATTCTTTTTTTTTCTTTCTTTTGGGCCTCCTTATCTCGAGAGACAATGGATACGCGCCTGGAGGTGGTCAGTGGTTTGTGAAGCAGCGCCTGGAGTGGCTATAAAGGCCAATTCTGGAGTGACAGGCTCTTCCACAGGTGCTGCAGAGAAATTTGTTTGTTGGGGCTGTTGCACAGTTGGCTCTCCCCTTGCGCCTCTGTCTTTTTTCCTGCCAACTACTAAGTCTCTTCGACTCGCCACAATTTAGCCCTGTCTTTATGGCTGCCCGCCAGCTCTGGCGAATGCTGGCAACTGACTCCCACGACTTGTGATCAATGTCACACGATTTCATGTCGCGTTTGCAGACGTCTTTATAACGGAGACATGGACGGCCGGTGGGTCTGATACCAGTGGCGAGCTCACTGTACAATGTGTCTTTGGGGATCCTGCCATCTTCCATGCGGCTCACATGGCCAAGCCATCTCAAGCGCCGCTGACTCAGTAGTGTGTATAAGCTGGGGATGTTGGCCGCTTCAAGGACTTCTGTGTTGGAGATATAGTCCTGCCACCTGATGCCAAGTATTCTCCGAAGGCAGCGAAGATGGAATGAATTGAGACGTCGCTCTTGGCTGGCATACGTTGTCCAGGCCTCGCTGCCGTAGAGCAAGGTACTGAGGACACAGGCCTGATACACTCGGACTTTTGTGTTCCGTGTCAGTGCGCCATTTTCCCACACTCTCTTGGCCAGTCTGAACATAGCAGTGGAAGCCTTACCCATGCGCTTGTTGATTTCTGCATCTAGAGACAGGTTACTGGTGATAGTTGAGCCTAGGTAGGTGAACTCTTGAACCACTTCCAGAGCGTGGTCGCCAATATTGATGGATGGAGCATTTCTGACATCCTGCCCCATGATGTTCGTTTTCTTGAGGCTGATGGTTAGGCCAAATTCATTGCAGGCAGATGCAAACCTGTCGATGAGACTCTGCAGGCATTCTTCAGTGTGAGATGTTAAAGCAGCATCGTCAGCAAAGAGGAGTTCTCTGATGAGGACTTTCCGTACTTTGGACTTCGCTCTTAGACGGGCAAGGTTGAACAACCTGCCCCCTGATCTTGTGTGGAGGAAAATTCCTTCTTCAGAGGATTTGAACGCATGTGAAAGCAGCAGGGAGAAGAAAATCCCAAAAAGTGTGGGTGCGAGAACACAGCCCTGTTTCACACCACTCAGGATAGGATAGCACTGTTTGCCACACCTCCAAGTTTGGTGCCATCGGCAAATTTTAAGATTCTACTCTCTATTCCAAGATTCAAGTCATTTATATATAACAAAAAAAAAACAGTGGTCCTAGCACTGACCCTTGGGGAACATCACTGTCTTACATCCTCCAGTCTGAAAAGCAAACATTTACTACAGGTCACTGTTTTCTGTCCTTAAGCCAACCTTTTATTCAATTTGACACTGACCCTCCTATTCTACGAGGCTCAATTTTGTTAACCAGCCTTTTATGTGGTACCTTTTCAAACACATTCTTAAAATCAATATAAACAACATCCACCATATTCCCTTCATCAAAAAATTCAGTTAGATTAGTGAAGTATGATGTGCCTTTTACAAATTCATGCTGGCTATCCTTAATTAACTCGAACCACTCCAAGGGGGGAATTTTCTCCTGGCAACAGGGGTCTTGACACCCGGAGAAACCAACACCAAGATCCCCATGTCGCCTTTTCTATGGAAGGCCCACCGAATTTAGTGCCAGTCAGGCACTTAACTGGACAGCAGCAGGCCTTCCATGGAATCAAGGACCCCCGCGCTGGAAGTTCCGCCCTTACAGAGAAACCAATGAATCAGAGGCCGGCAGCTGCAGTGCCCTCACAGAGGCGCTGACTGCTGCTGCAAGTCCACCTGCCCGAAGCCCAGGAGTGTCACTGGAACCAGGCCTGGGTAGGTCAAGGCGGAAGGGGTCTCACAGGGTGGGGGTATGCAGGATGGGGGGGAGGTGCTTGGCAGCAAGGGCAAAGAGGTAACCCTAACACGGGGGTACCCCCCCACCCCCTGGAGTCGAGAAGCAGCCCGCACAGTTTTCCGTGCCATGTTTCCTATGCGGTGACAGGGCTGTCTGCAGCATGGCTAATTGCGGGTGTGGTGGGAACAGGTACTTACTTGGATATTAATTGCCCAGTTAAGGGCCTCAATTGGCAGCGGGGTGGGAAGGCTGTTGACAGGCCTTCCCGACCTGGACTAAATTTTGGCAGAGGCGGGATGGTGGCAGGAAGCCCCTTACCACCATCCCACCCGATTTTATGCTCTCCCTGCCTCCAAGCCTGATGCGGGGGAGAGCATAAAATTCCTCCCCCCCACAGTGTCTGATTTCTTCTCTAATTATTGTTTCTAAAACTTTACCCACCACTGATGTTAAACTAACTGGCCTGTCGTTGCTAGGACTGTCTTTACACACTTTCTTGAATAAGGGTGTCACATTTGCCACTCTCCAATCCTCTGGCACCTCCCCTATATCCAGGGAAGATTGGAAGATTATAGCAAGCCTTTCCGCTATCTCCATGTCCTTTAGCAACCTGGGATGTAAGTCATGTGGACCAGGTGATTTATCTACCCTAAGCATAACCAGCCTTCTAAGTACCTCCCCCTCTCAATTTTTAGCCTATCCATTGTCTCTACCCTCTCCATTCCCATCAATATTTTGTCAGATTCCACTTACTTAGTGAACACTGATGCAAAGTACTGATTAAGTATATTAGCCTTCCCCTGCAGGCCGAAGCCTATATTACCCTCTTTGAATACAGTGTGTTGATCTCTCCACCTGATGACGTGATCTGTGATAAAGGTTTAATGACTTATTATCACTGTAATGGCAATCACATAGCACAGGCACATCAGTACAGAAATGCAAAAAGTTTTAATTTTAATTTCCAAAAAATAGGCCATATTGCAACTGCTTGCTGGGGAATGCCAAAGTAGGAAAGGGAAATCATTCCAGTGGTAATGGAAAACAGCGACATCACAAAGGTGGAGTCCAAAATCTTGAAGTGAATCCAGATCGCTCAAGCGAAGAGGAGCTTGGGCTGGACAGCATTTATTCCACCAGCGATCACTCAAATGACAGAGACTTTTGTACAAAAAGGTTGGCAAATCAACAGTGCATCAACATGCACATCAATATGGCTACAGATTGCTCCATTATGAGTAGAGACACGAATGAGATAGAGTCATAGAGTTATACAGCACAGACACAGGCCCTTCAGCCCATCGTGTCCATGTCGACCATCAAGCACCTATCTATTCTAATCCCATTTTCCAGCACTTGGACCATAGCCTTGTATGTTATGACATTTCAAGTGCTCATCTAAATACTTCTTAAATGTTGTGAGGGTTCCTGCCTTTACCACCCCTTCAGATAGTGTGCTCTAGATTTCGACCACCCTCTGGGTGAAAAAATCTTCCTCAACTCCCCTCTAAACCTCCTGCCCCTTACCTTAAATCTATGCCCCCTGGTTATTGACATCTCCGCTAAGGGGAAAAGTTTTTTCCTATCTACGCTATCTATGTCTCTCATAATTTTGTGTACCTCAGCCTTCTCTGCTCTAAGGAAAGTTCAGTTGAAAACCTACTCTGGTGAGGTATTAGAAACATGTGGACAATAGGAGTGCAATGTCCTAAAAAAGGGCAAGCCTGTCAAGTTACCCATTGTTGTGGCGAGATACATCAACAAAGCAAAGTTATTGGGCAAAGAATGGCTTCGCAAACTTAAGTTAAACTGCAAGCATGCTTTCCAATCTGAGACATGAAGAAACTTGATTAGCTATTGAATAGTTACAGGAACATTTTGGACGACAGCTATGAAGATATAATCAATGTGACAGGACTCATCTGAATCAGACCTTATGCAAAAACAGTATATTCCAAGACTAGGCCCATTCCTTGTGCTCTGAAAACCCAGGTTGAAGAGGAACTAAAGAAGCTCGAGAGGAACGGTGTGCTAGTGAAAACTGATCAGAGTGATAGGGCAACCCCAATTATATAGTGCCCAAGTCAGACCGCCGTGAGACTTTGTGGGGACTGCAAAGTCACAATCAACCAGGCAGTGGATCATGAGCAATATCCACTACCGACCTCTCAAGATTTGTATGTGGAGTTAACAGGATCCAAGCTATTCACGAAGCTGGACTTGTCCAAAGCTTATGCATAGCTTAATGTGGTTTGAGAGAAAGAAAAAAAGAAAGACTTACATTTATATAGCACCTTCACATTTATATAGCACTTTACAGCCAATGAAGTTCTTTTTGAAGGGTAGTCACTGCGTAATGCAGGACATGAGGCAGCCAGTATGCACACAGCAAACTCCCACAGACTGCAATGGGATAATGACCAGATAATCTGTTTTTGTGATGTTGATTGAGGGATAAATATTTGCCAGGACACTGGGAATAACTCCCCTACCCTTCTTCAAAATAGTGCTATGAAATACTTTATATCCACCTGAGCAAGCAGATGGGGCCTCAGTTTAACATCTCATCCAAAAAACAGCACCTCTAAAAGTGCAGCACTCCCTCAATACTACACTGGAGTGTTAGCCTTGATTTTTTAATACTCTAACACTGGAGTGAGACTTGATCCCAGAATGCTGGGACACAGAGACAAGAGTGCTACCAACTGAGCCACAGCTGACAACAATATGGTGTAACAAACACACATGGGGTTGTACACCTACACAAAGCTGCCGTATGGTGGGTAGTCTTCTCTAAAAATCCCACAAGATACAATGGATAAGATTTTGCAAGGAGTGCCGCAGTCCTTATGTAACCAGGATGATGTGTCGATCACAATCGCAACAGCGGAAGAGAATCTTCAAGTTTTGAATGTAGTGTAAAAAAGGCTCAATGATGGTAGATAGTGAGGAGAATGGCTGTAGACTGCAGGAAGATATCAATGGACTGGTCAGGTGGGTAGAAAAGTGGCAAATGGAATTTAACCCAGAGAAGTGTGAGGTGCTGCATTTGGGGAGGTCAAGCAAGGCAAAGGAATACACAATAAATGGGAGAATACTGAGACGTGTAAAGGAAGTGAGGGATCTTGGAGCATATGTCCACAGATCCCTGAAGGTAGCAGGACAGAGGGTTAAGAAGACATATGGTGGAAGTAGAGATGATGAATGATTTCAAAAGGAAATTGGATGGGCACTTGAGGGAAATAAACTTACAGGGTTAGCAGGATAGAGTGAGGAATGTGACTGATTGGATTGCTCTACAGAGAATTAGAATTAGAATTAGAACATTACAGCGCAGTACAGGCCCTTCGGCCCTCGATGTTGCGCCAACCTGTGAAACCATCTGACCAACACTATTCCATTTTCATCCATATGTCTATCCAATGACCACTTAAATGCCCTTAAAGTTGGCGAGTCTACTACTGTTGCAGGCAGGGCGTTCCACGCCCCTACTACTCTCTGAGTAAAGAAACTACCTCTGACATCTGTCCTATATCTATCACCCCTCAACTTAAAGCTATGTCCCCTCGTGTTTGCCATCACCATCCGAGGAAAAAGACTCTCACTATCCACCCTATCTAACCCTCTGATTATCTTATATGTCTCTATTAAGTCACCTCTCCTCCTCCTTCTCTCCAACGAAAACAACCTCAAGTCCCTCAGCCTTTCCTCGTAAGATCTTCCCTCCATACCAGGCAACATCCTAGTAAATCTCCTCTGCACCCTTTCCATAGCTTCCACATCCTTCCTATAATGCGGTAACCAGAACTGCACGCAATACTCCAGGTGCGGTCTCACCAGAGTTTTGTACAGCTGCAGCATGACCTCGTGGCTCCGAAACTCGATCCCCCTACTAATAAAAGCTAACACACCATATGCCTTCTTAACAGCCCTATTAACCTGGGTAGCAACTTTCAGGGATTTATGCACCTGGACACCAAGATCTCTCTGTTCATCTACACTACCAAGAATCTTCCCATTAGCCCAGTACTCTGCATTCCTGTTACTCCTTCCAAAGTGAATCACCTCGCACTTTTCTGCATTAAACTCCATTTGCCATCTCTCAGCCCAGCTCTGCAGCCTATCTATTTCCCTCTGTACCCTACAACATCCTTCGGCACTATCCACAACTCCACCGACCTTAGTGTCATCCGCAAATTTACTAACCCACCCTTCTACACCCTCTTCCAGGTCATTTATAAAAATGACAAACAGCAGTGGCCCCAAAACAGATCCTTGCAGTACACCGCTAGTAACTAAACTCCAGGATGAACATTTGCCATCAACCACCACCCTCTGTCTTCTTTCAGCTAGCCAATTTCTGATCCAAAGCTCTAAATCACCTTCAATCCCATACTTCCGTATTTTCTGCAATAGCCTACCGTGGGGAACCTTATCAAACGCCTTACTGAAATCCATATACACCACATCCACTGCTTTACCCTCATCCACCTGTTTGGTCACCTTCTCGAAAAACTCAATAAGGTTTGTGAGGCACGACCTACCCGCCACAAAACCGTGCTGACTATCGCTAATGAACTTATTCTTTTCAAGATGATTATAAATTCTGTCTCTTATAACCTTTTCCAACATTTTACCCACAACCGAAGTAAGGCTCACAGGTCTATAATTACCAGGGCTGTCTCTACTCCCCTTCTTGAACAAGGGGACAACATTTGCTATCCTCCAGTCTTCCGGCACTATTCCTGTCGACAATGACGACATAAAGATCAAGAACAAAGGCTCTGCAATCTCCTCCCTAGCTTCCCAGAGAATCCTAGGATAAATCCCATCTGGCCCAGGGGACTTATCTATTTTCACACTTTCCAAAATTGCTAACACCTCCTCCTTGTGAACCTCAATCCCATCTAGCCTAATAGCCTGAATCTCAGTATTCTCCTCGACAACATTTTCTTTCTCTACTGTAAATACTGACGCAAAATATTCATTTAACACTTCCCCTACCTCCTCTGATTCCACACACAACTTCCCACTACTATCCTTGATTGGCCCTAATCTAACTCTTGTCATTCTTTTATTCCTGATATACCTATAGAAAGCCTTAGGGTTTTCCCTGATCCTATCTGCCAATGACTTCTCGTGTCCTCTCCTTGCTCTTCTTAGCTCTCCCTTTAGATCCTTCCTGGCTAGCTTGCAACTCTCAAGTGCCCTAACTGAGCCTTCACGTCTCATCCTAACATAAGCCTTCTTCTTCCTCTTGACAAGCGCTTCAACTTCTTTAGTAAACCACGGCTCCCTCGCTCGACAACTTCCTCCCTGCCTCACAGGTCACCAAAGTCCTCACCTACATCTAAATCTAACACCTGGCCGGGTTCATTACCCAGTACCAAATCCAATGTGGCATCGTCCCTGGTTGGCCTGTCTACATACTGTGTCAGAAAACCCTCCTGTACACACTGGACAAAAACTGACCCATCTAAAGTACTCGAACTATAGTATTTCCAGTCGATATTTGGAAAGTTAAAGTCCCCCATAACAACTACCCTGTTACTCTCGCCCCTGTCGAGAATCATCTTCGCTATCCTTTCCTCTACATCTCTGGAACTATTCGGAGGTCTATAAAAGACTCCCAACAGTGTGACCGCACCTCTCCTGTTTCTAACCTCGGCCCATACTACCTCAGTAGACGAGTCCTCAAACGTCCTTTCTGCCGGCATGGACCCAATGGGCCAAATGGTCACCTTCTTTGCCATTATGACTCTATGGCTGGGGTTTTATCTGGGCGACGAGGGTCTCAACGTCCAGCAAAAGCAAGAACCCCGCATCGCCTCTTCTGTGGGAGGCCCGTCAAATCAAGTGCCAATTAGGCATTTAAATGGACAACAGGGGACCTTCCACGAGATCAAGGACCATGGCAACAGAATTCCCACCCACTGAGACATGCTGGCCAATCAGAGGCCAACAACTGAGCAGCACCATCACGGAGGTGTGGGAAGGCCGTTCACAAGCCTTCCCGCCCCAAACTTAATTTCAGCAGCGGCAGGAAGGTGGTGGGGGCCCCCACCGTCATCATTCTACCCGCTTATGTGCTCTTCCCACCATCAAACCTGCGGCACGGAGAGCAAAAATCCCCCCGTGCCTCTATGAATATAGTAGTTCAAAAGAGAATGCTCTAGCTGACGCAGTGTCGCGTTTGCCGAATGAAGATTCAAATGTAGGCTGTGACGCTGCAATCTTCAAACTAGAAGTTGCGGATGAGGACTTTCCAATCACTGCAATTGAAATTGTAGCTGAAACTCAGAAAGACCTAATTTTAAAAAGACTCTATGAGCAGTCTTTGAATGGTTGGACAGAGGTGGACCGGCGTACAGATGTGGAACTGAAACCGTTGCGCAACCGAGGTATTGAGTTGTCATGTGAACAGGGATGCATTAAATCAGGTCACAGAGTGGTACTTCCTAGTTCTTTAAGAGATAAGATTCTGGCAGAACTTCACACTGAACACATGGGTACAGTTAGCATGAAATCCACAGCCAGAAGTTTTGTTTATTGGCTTGGTCTGGATGGTGATCTAGAATCATTGGTTAGCAAATGTACCATTTGTCAAAACTGCAGGAATAAGCCGCCAAAAACTCCTTTATAAACATGGTCATGGGCGACTCGTTCATTTCAAGACTGCATGTAGACTTTTGCCAATTTCTTGGTGCTTATTGACAGTCACTCTCAGTGGCTCGAAGTAAAGCATACAGTCAAAACACCAATGCTGAAAGGACAATAGATGAGTTACAGTTTATTATGCTTTATGAGAGGAGCTTGTCTCAGATAATAACCCTCAATTTGGTTCTGCTCTGTTTCAGAATTTCATGAAGCAAAATGGTATCAAAAATACCCTCACTTCTCCATATCATCCAGCATCAAATGGAACAGCAGAAAGATCTGTGATCATAGTCAAAGAAGCACCCAAGAAGCAAGTACAGTATGGATGTTCAAGTTTCAGCGTGAAACAGAGATCAGCTAATTTTCTGCTGAAGTATGGAACAACTCCACACTCAACTACAGGGTATACACCTGCTGAGCTCTTAATGAAGTAAAGATTAAGCACAAGTTTGAGTTTAGTTATACTAAATTTCACTGCTAAAGTTGAACAAAAACAGTTCAGTCAGAAATGTCACTTCAACACAAACAAAAGAGAACATAGTTTCAGGAGAAACGAACATGTTCATGTTCTGAGCCCCCCTCACAAGTCACACAAGTGGGACTCGGGAAATGTCACAGGAGTTTGTGGTACTAACCAGGGGTGGTCCAAAACTTGACCATGACCTAATTGAAAGTGAGCTCTTGCCAGTGTATGAACCAGTTCAGACTTTCAGAAAAAAGAAAAAGATCTTCTGTCTGTCCTGATCTGAAACCAGACAGTCCAAAACCTGACTCTACACCAAAAACTGTGAAATAATCAGGAAGACTTTGGAAACCAGCTTCAGTCTTGATTTATAGATATTGGCCTGCATTTTTCGGCAGTGGAGTCGCTGCACAATTCAGCATGGCGGCTCATTTAAATGGCCGGGGCGGACCTCCCACCATGATGACATGGAGGGGGCAGGCTGTCTGTCCCCGGCAATGGCGTCCGCAGTCTTTGTGCTGGCGCTGATGCATTTTTTAAGGGCTTCAAGCCCTTCATTTTAATTTGAATATTTAAAGCTACATTGAAATTATAAAATGAAATAAATTGATCCTGCCCCTCTCCCACACCGCCCCCCTCCCCAATAACCATGGAATTAATAATCTGCCCTCTTCCCCCTCGAAATATTTACCTTGTATACAGGACCTTCCACCACCAAAATTCACAAACTTTAAACTTCACCCCTTCTCACCATCCTCTAGACCAATGAAATGAATCTGACGCCGCTCCCTGCACCCCCGCCACCCCCCCACCCGCACTGAAAACCTTACCTGCTCCCCCCTCCCCACCAGTGTTCCACCTCGGATCCCCGGACGGGGATGTGAAGGCGCTGGAGTGATGGCCACCGGCAACAATATCGCTTCGAAACGGACAGTGGGAGCAGGTAGGTAATCAAGTTGTTTATTAACATAAATTTAAATATATAAATGGGGCTCCTATTGCTGAACGGTGGCGGGGGTGGGTGTGCCACAAGGCCTTGCCGCCGCCGGCAATATTGAGCAGAGCATTCCCTGCATTGAGGCCTGTGGCGGGCCTCTGCCGGAGGCATTTTCTGGGCCCTTTGACAGGGAAGGTTCCAGTTCTTGGGCATCTGAACTGAAAAAGGGACAAAGATTCAGTTGGTGTGAAGGGAGAGAAGAAAGTAAGAAGTGTGTGCTACACCATCAGCAGCTCCTGAGGCAGAAGAGATAGTGGGGTAACCCAGAAATGGGATGAGAGAAGGAGAAATAGATATGCAGATACAGCCAAAACTCTGTAACTGGTTGGAAAATTTACCCTAAAATGGGTTAACCAACCACTGTTGAAGAAAGATGTGTTTATTTGATGTTCTTTGAGCACCATCTTGTGGCAGAAAATCATAAAACTTTGTCACAAGGTGACATGATAGATGTTTGCAGCAGATGGCACTCCCTAATTCTAGATAAATAATCCATTTTGCCTGCTCACCTTGCAATAGATCTTTGAAAATTTCCCCTGTTTTCAGATTTTGCTGAGTTGTGCTTGCTATCTATCGCAGCACAGCAATAAACTTTCATTCTTTCTCAAATAGATGCTCTTTTATATCTTTGGGATGACGCATAGAAATTAATTACCTCAATGCTTCAAAATTGCATATACACATACAAATAATATAAAAGACTTGAATAAACCCATTTGAAGGACACTGCCTTTCATCCGTGGTTCTTTAAAACCGTTCAATACATCATTATTCCATCACTCATAGGCTTAGTTGTACATTGCATACACATTCACAATTTGTCGAGCGATAAGGTCACTATCTTCGCTCAGACAGCTAACTGGTTCCAAATGTTTATTAAGCTTTAAAGCCTGATTAAAATCTCCTGATTAAAATCTCCTCTTTGTATTGGCTCCCATTTCATGATTTGATTTTTATCAAAGCAACAAAATGCCAATAACACTTAATAGAGAACATGTTTTGAAAGTTTCAACAAGTTAAAACAATTTTTGATGGATGTACTGAAATTAGAAATTAAAGACCCAATTTTAACCCATCCTGCCCAGAACTAATGGAGCAAGTGGGTGACCTCCTTGATGCACCAATGGGCCACAGACTGTGAGATCCCAATCATGCCCCCAGTGGATCGCTAAAATGATCCAGAGGCATAGAGGTTCAGTGCCATGGTGACCTTCAGCACCACTGGCATCGGATTTACACCAAGTCCTCGGGGCACAGCTCGCCCTGCATCATAGCGCATAGGTCAGTGACATGCTCCCTGGAGAGGCGGAGTCTTCATTGGCACTGCCTTTCGGACATCTGTAGGTAGTTGAGCCTCAACCGGTAGACCCTCTCAGGAAGGTAGCTTCTTTTATGCAGAGGAGTCTGCTGTCTTCCTCTCTGCATCCTTCTTCATTGTCAGGAGGTCAATGCTGACCCTCCTGTTAATATAAAGGTCCCTCCTGTGTCACTGCCAACGCCGGGATTTCCCTCCTGCTCTGCTGCACCTCCTTGTCAACAGGGTTCCCGAAGCCTGGATGAAAGAGGCCATGATAGGTAGCCTCTACCTAAGTGCAAGGCCTTCACTGCCAACAGCACCTCCCCCTTCCCCTACTTATCACCTCTGATGAGATGGCACTTGCCTGATGCCATCGAGCAAGGATAGTTCCCCCACAGTGCTGGCACCTTTGCCCACACTCCTCAGGGGATTCCCGATTCCCTCCCTTCTCCACCCTGCCTAGCAGTTGATGCTGCCTTTCCTGATGTCCTCCTTTTGCAGCTAATAATGAGCTTCTGCCTCCATGTCACCTCCTTCAATCAGGCGAAGCTCTGAAGCCCTGTAATTCTCTGTCAATCAGCCTCTTAACTACCTTAATTGCCCGCCCACTGTGTCAATGTCAGGTCTCCGCCTTTCATATTTGCTGCTATCAGTAAAATCCTGATGGGACATCACGACTTCAGACTTCCAATCCAATGTCTCCTGTCCCAATTTTATGCCCCCACCCGCACCTCCATTCCTATCTCCAAGGAATTCGGCCCATGTATTTTCTTCACCATTGGCTTGTACTGGATTGTCTCATAACTGAACTTACCTGCAGCTGAGAAGATTGGGGAATTTTAATCCACAAGAACCTGTGGGCAGATGGGAAAGTAAAATTTAAAAAATTCTCAAACCTACTTCCAATCTGCCCACTCCTGGTTTTATTGGAGGCAAATTGTTCACTGAAATCTTTTAAAGGGGCTGTGTGTCTCCATTCAACTCAATATTTATTTTCGCACCTGGGGGCCAGGAATCTCAGGCTTTAGGAATCCCGGCAGGTAAAAGGAAACGAGAAGGGTCAAATCCATGAGATAAGTGCATTTACAACACTGCCTGAGGCCAGGAGGAGCAGGAGTGTTTCCTTCCGCCGCCCCCCCCCCCTCAGTTATTGGTTGACTCACCCCCGTAATACCTGAATATCCCCAACACCACACCACCTCCTCCCCTACCCCTCAATATCAGACGTACCTGACTCCTGCTCCACAGTTGATTTTTAGCTCGACACAGAAAGGCTGTTCAAAAATTTAATGAACATCCTGCTGTTAAATTCAACAGGATGTGCAGGAAACCCTTACTTCCATGTTTCCCACCCAAAATCCTCCTAGCTGCTCTTTCCCTGGCTCTGTGTAAATATTGGAGCCAAAATTTCCCCCTTCAATTTTTAACAGTATTTATTTCTCCCATACCATTATAGATTCGTCCGCGAATAATTCTACACATTTGCCACTCTCTGGTCCTCTGGCACCTTCCCCGTATCTAGGGAAGATTGGAAGATTATGACAAGCCCTTCTGCTATCTCCACCCCACTTCCTTTAGCAACCTGGGATGCATGCCATCCGGACCAGTGAATTATCTACCCTAAGCATAGCCATCCTCTCCAGTACCTCCTCCCTCTCAATTTTTACCTTATCAGTTGCCTCTACTCTCTCCATTTCTACCAATATTTTGTCAGATTCCTCTTCCTTAGTAAACACCGATACAAAGTACTCATTAAGTATATTAGCCTTGCCTTGCGCCTCTAAGCATATATTACCCTCTGTCCCGAATAGGCCCCACTCCACCTCTTGCTACCCGCTTACTATTTATATTTTTGTGTTCTCTTTTATGTTGACTGCCATTCTATTCTCATATTCTCTTTGCCAATCTTATTTTCCTCTTCACCTCCCCTCTCAACTTATTGTATTTGGCCTGGTTCGCACTTGAAGAATTCATCTGACATGCACCGTGCACCCTCTCTTTTTTGTTTCATCATAATCTCCATTTCCCTCGTCATCCAAGGAGCCCAGTTCCTCTACCTTTCACACTTGTTAGAATGTACCCAGCCTGTACCTGAAGCACCTCTTCCTTAAAGATAACCCATTGTTCCGTTACAGTTTTTCCTGTCGGTCTTTGGTTCCTTTTTACCCTGGCATTGCATTGAAATTAGCCCTCTTCCCATCTGGACGTTCTACCTTATATCGTTCCTTGCTTTTCTGCATTACTAGTCTAAAGTTTATGATATGTAGATCACTCTCACCCACAGACACTTGGTCCGCATGAGTCCATTACAGGCAGAGACAGGAGAACTTATAATGAAGAATAGGGAAATGGTGGAGAAACTAAACAATTACTTTGTGTCTTGAAGATGCAGAAAATCTCCCAGAAATACTAGGGAACCAAGGGACTTGTAAAAATAAGGAATAGAAAAAAATTAGTATTAATAAAGAGGTAGTACTTGAAAAATTAACTGGATTGAAGGCTGATAAATCCCCTGGACCAGATGAACTACATCCCAGAGTGTTGGAAGAGGTGGCTATAGAGATCTTTCAAAATTCTGCTGACTGAAAAGTAGCAAATATAATCCCACTATATAAGAAAGCAGAAGAGAGAGAACAGGGAACTCCAGACCTGCCTGTTTGACGTCAATAGTAGAGAAAATATTAGAATCTATTTTAAAGGATTTGATAACTGGACACTTAGAAAATAATGATATGATTGGGCAAAGTCAGCATGGATTTATGAAAGGGAAATTATGTTTGATAAACCTGTTGGAGTTTTTTTGAGGATGTTACTTGCAGCAGAGATAAAGGAGAACAATTAGATATGGTGTATTTGGATTTTCAGAAGACTTTTGATAAGGTCCCAGACAGGAAGTTAGTAAACAAAATTAGATCACATGGCATAATATACTGGTATGGATCAAGAATTGGTTAACAGAATGTTACGACCAGGTGAGGAAGGAGTCTCAGGCTCCCCTTTCGCCCCTTCTCTGGTTTGACGGCAACAGGGTATAATCATTTAACGCAGTGAGTTAACTTACCACCTTAGTGAACACTTGCTCCTGTTCCTATAATACATAGATACATAGAAAATAGGAGCAGGAGTAGGCCATTCGGCCCTTCGGGCCTGCTATGCTATTCAAACAAAATCATGGCTGATCGTCTAATTCAGTACCCTGTTTCTGCTTTCTCCCCATATGCCTTGATCTCTTTGGCATTGAGAAATATATCTATCTCCTTCTTGAATATATTTAATGACTTGGCCTCCACTGCCTTCTGTGGTAGAGAATTCCACAGATTCACCACCCTCTGGGTGAAGAAATTTCTCCTCATCTTGGTTCTAAATGGCATACCCCATATCCTGAGACTGTGATCCCTGGTTCTGGCCTCCATAGCCATCAGGAACATCCTCCCTGCATCTAGCCTGTCTAGTCCTGTTAGAATTTTATAGGTTTCTATGAGATCCCCTCTCATTCTTCTCAACTCTAGTGAATACAGGCCTAGTCGACCAAATCTCTCCTCATACGTCAATCCTGCCATCCCAGGAATCAGCCTAGTAAATCTTCTTTGCACTTCCTCCATGGCAAGAACATCCTTCCTCAGATAAGGAGACCAAAACTGCAGACAATGCTCCAGATGTGGTCTCACCATGGTCCTGTATAACTGCAGTAAGACATCCTTGCTCCTGTACTCAAATCCTCTTGCAATGAAGGCCAACATACCATTCGCCTTCCTAACCGCTTGCTGCACCTGAATGCTTGCTTTCAGCGACTAGTGTACAAGGACACCCAGGTCTCGTTGCACCTCCCCCTTTCTCAATCTGTCACCATTCAGATAATAATCTGCCTTTCTGTTTTTACAACCAAAGTCAATAACCTCACATTTATCCACATTATATTGCATCTGCCATGCATTTGCCCACTCACCCAACTTGTCCAAATCACATTGGAGCCTCTTTGCATCCTCCTCACTGCTCACATTCCCCCCCAGCTTTATGTCATCTGCAAACTTGGAAATGTTACATTTAGTTCCCTCACCCAAGTCATTAATATATATGGTGAATAGCTGGGGCCCAAGCACTGATCCCTGCAGTACCCCACTAGTCACTGCCTGCCAACCAGAAAAAGACCCGTTTATTCCTACTCTCTGTTTCCCGTCTGTCAATCAATTCTCAATCTATGCCAGTATATTACCCCCAATCCCATGTGCTTTAATTTTGCACACTAACCTCTTATATGGGACCTTATCAAAAGCCTTCTGAAAATCCAAATACACCACATTCACTGGTTCTCCCTTATCTAATATATAATTGCAAATGAACCAATCAGATAGGTTTTCTTGAGTTTAAACAAGAGTTTAAACAAGAAAGATGTAAGTTTATTATCTTTATCACTCTAAACTGGTTAAAATTACTAAAACCGCTATGCATCCACACCCACGTTCACACAAGAGCCACACACACACACAAATAGATTACAGGGGGAAAAACAGAGTTGGGAGGTTGGAGTAAAATCCGTAATAAATGGAATTTAAATACTGAGTCTCAGTGTCTTTAGTTGAAATTGTAGTCCTGAAGTCCTCGCTGGGCTATGTGCACAATTCGGGCTTGCTTCTCTGTTTCCGGAAGGCAGAAGAGAGGCTTTATCCATGTCCCCCTAGTTGCTAAATGTAAGGATCTGTAGGCTTGAGGCGTAAAAGCTGCAGTTGAGGCTTCTCTGGGACTTTACTGGAGAGAGCGAGAGAGAGAGCTGCTGTTCTCTTGCTGGATCTCAATTACTGTTTGACTTCTGAGTCACCACTCTCAAATCTCCAGAGTGATGCAAGCAGTCATGTGATGTGGCCACCTCTTTGTGTTTGAATCAGCATCTTCCGAATGGTAATAATATAAAAGCAAAATACTGCGGATGCTGGAAATCTGAAATAAAAACAAGAAAAATGCTGGAACCACTCAGCAGATCTGGCAGCATCTGTGGAAAGAGAAGCAGAGTTAACGTTTCGGGTCAGTAACCCTTCTTCGGAACTTCCGAATGGTCTTTGAAATTCAAGGATTCTTCCCCCTAGCTGTTCAGACATACTTGGTAAGGGGGTTTTAGCTCCTTCAAAGTGGATAGGTGTCAATGGCTTTTGACAACCCACATTGATAAGCTTAACTCAGATAAGTGAATAAGACAGCACCCCATTGTTCTGGAAACATCTGTTTCCAGCCTGATTCTTTGTTTTTTTTTCATATGTAAATTGTGAGTGACCATTTTGGCTGCTAGTTGTTCTGCTAGAAGTGTTATTTGTAATAATGTCCAGTAAGAGTCTCAGGCAAAGTTCCATATGATGAAATTAATGTTTCCATTTGGCATGTGGGGTTTCCGTCACAAGACAGAAAATAGAGAGTAGGAATAAACAGTCATTCTCAGGATGGAAGGCTGTTACTAGTGGGGTACCTCAAGGATCAGTGCTTGGGCCACAGCTGTTCACAATGTGTATGAAGGATATGGACGTGGGGACCAATATTTCCAAATTTGCTGATGACACAAAACTGGGTGGTAATGTAAGTTGTGAAGGGCATGCAAGGAGGCTTCAAGGGGACTTGGACAGGCTAAGTGAATGGAGAAGAACATTGGGATATAATGTGAATGTGTAAAATTATCCACTTTGGTGACAAAACAGAAAGGCAGAGTATTTCTTAAATGGTAAGAGGCTGGTAAGTGTTGATGTCCAAAGGAACCTGGGTATCCTTGTTAATGAGTCAGATATAGTTCTTAGGGCTAATGGGATCAAGGGATACGGGGAGAAAGCGGAAAGAGATTACTGAGTTTGGATGATCAGTCATGATCGTATTGAATGGCGGAGCAGGTTCGAAGGGCTGAATGGCCTACTCCTGCTCCTATTTTTCTATGTTTCTAAAAGCTAGCATGTAGATGCAGCAAGCAATTAGGAAGGAAAATGGTATGCTGGCTGTCATGATCCCATCTTTTTTTTCCCTCCGGAAAATATGTGGTGTGTCTTTAAGATAGCAAAGGATCAGTACTGCTTTAAGAACAAGCAGACCTCAGGAGTTACCGAGAAGGTGCATTCTCGTTGCCTTGGATACAGCCATTCAGAGACTGTGATTCAAAGGGTGCATTCTCATTGCCTTGGATACAACCACTTGGACTGAGTATCGAGAGATACATTTGTTACAATTTAATTTTGAACTAGCTTATAGTGCAAACAGTCTGTTATAACAGGGAGACATAGACAGGCAGCTATGTGTTAGCACCTGAAAGAAGAGATCTCTGATAATTTAAACTGAAGGAAGAATTTAAACTGTGACTATATTTTCAAGCCTCAAAGTTTCTAAAGCCAGATTGATTCTATTGAAAGTGGTTATGAGTTGTTGATCTACTGTGGTTATTGCTGGAGAAGGAAAACATCACTTACTGCTGGGATTAGACTATGGACTGTTCTACTGTTGAAGAACCTTTTATCTCCCCATCGGATGGCTGTGAGGACTTCAAGCAACCTTGGACTTGTTCACCTCCGGCAGGAATGTAAATTTGCAAGGACTCTAATTTTTCTATTTTAGATGTTGTTTATATCTTCGTAGTGTTTAAGAATTTAGTTTTTCTAATTAAATAGTTAATTTGTTGATTTAAAGACACCTGGTTTGGTTAGCCTCATTCAGGGTTTAATATATGGTACAATTTAGCTGGGTCTTTAATTTGGAAAGTTTAATATGATATGTTAGGTGATCTCTGGAGGGACGGGATTGAATTAACAGTGCATTTCTTCCACCACAATCAGAACAGTATATTTTGATTGGGGGCTTTGACTGAAGTGGCCTTCATCGCAAGGGGCTTTAAGTACAGGAGTAAAGAAGTCTTGTTGCAATTGTATACAGCCTTGGTGAGACTGCACCTGGAGTATTGTAAACAGTTTTGGTCTCCTTATCTCAGGAAGGATATACTTGCCTTAGAGGGAGTGCAACAGAGGCTTACCAGATTAATCCCTGGGATGGTGGGATTGTCTTATGAGGAGAAATTGCAGAAACTGGGCTTGTATTCTCCAGAGTTTCGACGAATGAGAGGTGAGTTCATTGAAACTTACAAAATTATTTCAGGGCATGACTGGGTGGATGTAGATAGGATGTTTCTTCTGGCTGCTGAGTCTAGAACCAGGGGGCACAGTCTCAAAATAAGGGGTAGGTCATTTAAGGCTGAGTTGAGGAGGAATTTCTTCTCTCAGAGGGTGATGAATCTTTGGAATTCTCTACCCCAGAGGGCTGTGGAAACTCAATCATTGAGCATTTTCAAGACAGAAATTGATAAATTACTGGATAGGCAGAAGAATAAGTATATTCCTACCGTAAAGAAAAATTCTAATGGGAGCACCCACCATCTGTGGTTAACTAAAGAATTTAAAGAAAGCATCAAACTTAAGGAAAAAGCATATAGTTGTGCAAAGATGAGTGGAAGGTCAGATGGTTGTTCAGAATATAAAATATGGCAGAGAATGACTGAAAGGTTAATCAGGAGAAAGAAATTCGAGTATGAGAGGAAGCTAGCTAGAAATGTAAAAACGGATAGCAAGAGTTTCTACAAGTATTTAAAAAGGAAGAGAGTAAGTAAAGTGAGTGTTGGTCCCCTGGAGAGTGAGAATGGAGAGTTAATAGTCGATAATAAGGAAATGGCGGATGAACTGAACAAATATTTTGCTTCTGTCTTCACTATAGAGAACACAAAAACATTTCAGCAATAGCTGTAAATCAGGAGGTGGAAGGAAGAGAGGAACTTGGTGAAATTACAATCACCAGGGAAACGGAACTGAGCAAACTGATGGAGCTGTGGGCTGACAAGTCCCCGGGTCCTGATGGGCTTCATCCTAGGGACTTAAAAGAGGTGGCTAATGAGGTAGTAGATGCGTTGGTGTTAATTTTTCAAAATTCACCAGATTCTGGAAAGGTTCCATCAGTCTGAAAAGTAGCAAATATAACCCCTCTATTCAAGAAGGGGAGGAGGCAGAAAATGAGTAACTGTAGGCCAGTTTGCTTGATGTCTGTCGTGGGGAAGGTGTTAGAATCGATTATTAAGAAAGCTATAGATGGGACCTTAGAAAAACTCAAGGTAATCGGGAATAGTCAGCATGGTATTGTGAAAGGGAAATCAAGTTCAACCAATTTACTGGAGTTCTTTGAAGGAGTAACATGTGCTGTGGATAAAGGGGAGCCCGTTGACATACTGTACTTGGATTTCCAAAAGGCATTTGACAAGATGCCACATAAAAGGTTATTGCGCAAAGTAGGAGCTCAAGGTGTAGGTTGTAACATATTAGCATGGATAGAAGATTAGCTGGTTGGCAGAAAACAGAAAGTATGCAAAAATGGGTCCTTTTCTGATTGGCAGGATGTGACAAATGGAGTCCCGCAGGGTCTGTGCTGTGGTCTCAACGTTTTACAATTTATATCAATGACTTAGATGAAGGGAGCAATGACATGGTAGCTAAATTTGCAGATGACACAAAGATAGGCAGGAAAGTATGTTGTGAAGAGGACATAAGGAGGTTGCAGACCGAAATAGATAAGTTGAGTGAGTGGGCACAAATCTGGCAGATGGAGTATAATGTGGGGAAAATGTGAAGTTGTTCACTTTGGCAGGAAGAATATAAAAGCAGAGTATTACTTAAATGGAGAACGACTGCAGAATTCCAAGGTGCAGAGGGCTCTAGATGTTCTAGTGCATGAGTCACAAAAAGTTAGTATGCAGGTACAGCAAGTCATAAAGAAGGCTAATGGAATGCTATCTTTTATTACAAGATGAACTGAAAATAAAAGTAAGGATGTTACGCTTCAGTTATACAGGGCATTGGTGAGATCACATCTTGAATACTGTGTGCAGTTTTGGTCTCCTTATTTAAGGAAGGATGTGAATGCATTGGAGGCGGATCAGAGGAGGTTTACGAGATTGATACCTGGAATGAGGGGGTTGTCTTATGAGGAATGGTTGGACAGACTGGTCTTGTTTTCACTGGAGTTTAGAAGAGTAAGGGGAGACTTGATTGAAATATATAAAATCCTGAACGGTCTTGACAAGGTGCATGTGGAAAGGATGTTTCCTCTAGTGGGGGAGTGCAGAACTAAGGGGCACTGTTTTAAAATTAGGGGTCGCCCTTTTAGGACAGAGATGAGGAGATATTTTTTCTCTCAGAGTTGTTGTGCGACTTTGGAATTCTCTGCCTCAGAATGTGGTGGAGGTGGGGTCATTGAATATTTTTAAGGCGGAGGTAGATGGATTCTTGTTAGTCTAGGTAATCAAAGATTATCGGGGGTAGATTGGAGTGTGGAATTTGAGTCAGAAACAGATCAGCCATGATCTTATTGAATGGAGGAGCAGACTCGAGGGGCTGAATAGTCTACTTCTGCTCCTAATTCATATGGTCGTATGGTCATATCGATATTAATGACGTCAAGGGATATGGGCATAATGCGGGAAAGTGGCATTGAGGTAGATAATTAGCTATGATCTAGTTGAATGATGGAGGAGGCTTGACGGGCTCAATGGCTCCTATATTACTATGTTCCTACCTCATTTCAAAGCATCAGATCCAGCAATGCCTCTGTTCTAGTTGGGCCAAGAACATATTGGTCAAGGAAGTTCTCCTGAACACATTTCAGAAATACCTCCCCCTCCTTTCCCTTTACTCTGGCATTATTCCAATTGATATTTGGGTAATTAAAGTCTCCCAGTATCAGAACTCTGTAGTTCTTGCACATCTCTGTGATTTCTCTGCAGATTTTCTTCCTATCTCTATCTCTCTCTCACTATTTGGAGGCCTACAGAATATCCCCAGTAGCATGATTATGCCCTTTTTTCTTCTCAACTAGAACCAAATGGATTCTGTCCTTGTCTCCTCAAGGACATCCTCTTTTTCCACCACTACAATGTCTTCCCTAATCAGTAATGCTACCCCATCACCCTTTTCCCCTTCTCTATCTTTTCTGAACAATTTATATCCTTGCATAATAAGCTCCCAGACCTCACCATTTTAAAGCCACGTTTCCATTATTGCCATATGACATATTCCCACACTGCTATTTGTGTTTGTAGCCCAGCAACATTATTCACCACACTTGGTGCGTTTATGTACATGTGTTGTAATCATAGAATCATAGAACGTTTATGGCACAGAAAAAGGCCACTTAGCCCATCGTGTCTGTGCCGGCCGAAATTCTAATCCCACCTTCCAGTATTTGGTCCGTACGGCACTCGAGGTGCATATCCAGACTCCTTTTGAATGAGTTGAGGGTCTCTGCCTCAACTACCCTTTCAGGCAGTGAGTTCCAGACCCCCACCACCCTCTGGGTGAAAAGGTTTTTCCTCATCTCCCCTCTAATTTTTCTACCAATCACTTTAAATCTGTGCCCCCTCGTTACTGACCTCTCTGCTAAGGTAAATAGACCCTTCACCTTTACTGTATCTAGGCCCCTCAAAATTTTGTGCATTTCAATCAGGTCTCCCCTCAGCCTTCTCTGTTCCAAGGACAACAACCAGAGCCTATCCAATTTTTCCTCATAGCTGCATTTTTCCAGTCTTGGCAACATCCTCGTAAATCTCCTCTGTACCGTCTCGAGTGCAATTACATCCTGTCATGAGGTGACCAGAACTGCACACAGTACTCAAGTTGTGGCCTAACCAATGAGTTATAGAGTTCCAGCGTAACCTCCCTGCTCTTTTATGCTATACTTCGGCTACTAAAGGGAAGGATTCCATATGCCTTCTTAACCAACTTATCGACCTGTCCTGCTACCTTAAGGAATCTGTGGACATTCACTCTAAGGTCCCTTACTTCCTCTACACTTCTCAGTATTTTCCCATTAATCGTGTATTCCTTTGCCTTGTTTGACCTACCCAAATGCATCACCTCACACTTCTCCAAGTTGAATTTCATTTGCCACTTTTCCCATTTGCCCATCTGACCAGACCATCAATATCTTCCTGCAGCCGAAAGCTATCCTCCTCGCTATCTACCACACAGCCAATCTTTGTGTCGTCTGTAAACTTCTTGATCATGCCCCCTACATTTATGTCCAAATTGTTAATATATGCCACAAAAAGCAGGGGACCCAGTACTGTGCCCTGCAGAACGCCACTGGAAACAGCCCTCCAGTCGCTAAAACAGCCGACAACAATTACCCTTTGCTTCTTGCCACTGAGCCAATTTAGTATTCACCTTGCTGCATTTTGCTGGATACCATGGGATTTTATTTTTTTAACCAGTCTGCCATATGGGACCTTGTCAAAAGCCTTGCTAAAATCCATATAGACAACATCAACTGCACTACCCTCATCTATCTTCCTTGTTACTTCAAAAAATTCGATCAAGTTGGTCAAACAAGATCATCCCTTCACAAATCCATGTTGACTATCCTTGATTAATCTATGCCTTTCTAAGTGACAGTTTATCCTGTCTCTCAGAATAGATTCCAATAATTTGCCCACTACTGAGGTTAGCTTGAATGGCCTGTAATTATTCTATCTATCCTTCTCTCCCTTTTTAAACAGAGGTACAATGTTAACAATTCTCCAATCCTCCAGCACCACACCTGTATCCAGTGAGGGCTAGAAAAAGATGGTCAGACCTTCTGCTGTTTCCTCTCTTGCTTCTTTTAACAGCCTAGGATACATTTCATCTGACCCTGGTGACTCATCAACTTTCAAAGATGCTAATCCCATTCATACTTCTACTCTCCCTATGTTTATCACATCCAATACTTTCACACTCTTCCTTCTTAACTACAATAGCTGCATTGTCCCCCTCTATTGTGAACACAAACGCAAAGTATTCATTAAGAACCATACCAATATCTTCTGCTCCTACACATAGGTTATCTTTTTGGTCTTTTCTGGGCCCTACTTTCTCCTTAGTTATCCTCTTACTCTTAATATATTGTTAAAACATCTTTGGATTCACTTTGATTTTGCTTGCCAATATTCTTTCATGCCCTCTCTTTGCCTTCCTAATTTCCTTTTTGATTTCATCCCTCCACTTTCTATACTCCTCTTGGCTTTCTGTAGTATTGAGTTTTTGGTGTCGGACATAAGCTTTCCTTTTCTGCCTTATCTTACCCTGTAGGCTCCTTGACATCCATGGGGCTCTAGATTTGGCCACCCCACCCTTATTCTTTGTGGGAACATGTTTACCCTGAATGCCTTGAATCTCCCCTTTGAATGCCTCCCACTGTTCTGACATTGATTTACCTTCAAGTAGCTGTTTTCAGTCCACTTTCGTTAAAACACTCCTCAGTTAAATAAAATTGGCCTTGCCCCTGTTGAGAACTGTAACTCCTGTTCTATCTCTTTTCTATAAATATGTTAAAACTGACTGAATTATGATCACTACCACCAAAATGCTCTCCCACTGCCACTCCTTCCAGCTGCCCATCTTCACTTCCTAAAACTAAGTCTAAAACTGTGCCCTCTCTTGTTGGACTTGCTACATACTGGGTGAAAATGTTCTCCTGAATGCACCTCAAGAATTCTGCTCCCTCAATTCCTTTCACACTAAAATTATCCCAGTTAATATTGGGGTAGTTAAAATCTCCTACTATTACTGCACTATTGCTCTTGCACTTCTCAGAGATTTGCCTATATATCTGCTGTACTATTTGCTATAGTA
This sequence comes from Heterodontus francisci, assembly GCF_036365525.1. Classification (NCBI taxonomy): domain Eukaryota; kingdom Metazoa; phylum Chordata; class Chondrichthyes; order Heterodontiformes; family Heterodontidae; genus Heterodontus; species Heterodontus francisci. The sequence continues at coordinate 121,034,921 of NC_090375.1, read as the reverse complement.
CACTCCCAGCTGTGTGATTACCCCTTTTTTGTTCCTTAGCTCAATCTATATGGCCTCATTTGATGAACCTTCCAATATATCATCCCTCCTCACAGCTGTAATAGTTTCCTTAACCAAAATTGCCACTCCCTCACCTTTCTTATCCCCCTCCCTATTGCGTCTGAAAGCCCTGTAACCAGGAACATTGAGCTGCCATTCCTGTCCCTCCTTAAGCCATGTTTCTATAAAGCTTTGATATACTACCACATGTCTATCTGTGCCCTCAGCTCATCTGCTTTATTTGCTATACTCTTTGCATTGAAATAGATACCCTTGAGCACTGCCAAACTCTTTTTTATTTTCTAACCTTCGTTTCCTCTATCTTCCAGACTCATCCATTAATTTTCCGTCTTCCATTTTAATTTCTGATTTTGTTCCAGCTGATTCTACCCTCAGGTCCCATCCCCCTGCCAAGCTAGTTTAAACCTTCCCCAACAGCACTAGCAAAGCATTCCTGCAAGGAACTCAGTCCCGGCTCTGTTCAGGTGCAACCCATCCGGACTGTACAGGTCCCATCTCCCCCAGAGCCAGTCCCAATGTCCCAGGAATCTAAAGACCTCCCTCCTGCATCATCTTTCCAGCCACGGATTCATCTGCCTTATCCTTCTATTTCTATACTCACTTGCACGTGGCACTGGGAGTAATCTGGAGATTACTACTTTTAAGGTCCTGCTTGCTAATTTCTTACCTAGCTCCCTAAATTCTGACTGCAAGACCACATCCCTCTTTCTTCCTATGTCATTTGTTCCGATGTGGACCACGACTGCTGGCTGTTCACCCTCCCACTTCAGGATGCTCTGCAGCCGCTCAGTGATATCCTTGACCCTGGCACCAGGGAGGCAACACACCATCCTGGATTCACGTCTGCAGCCACAGAAACATCTGTCTGTTCCCCTGACTATTGAATCACCTATCACTATGGCTCTTGCAGTCTTCCCTGTACCCCACTGTGCAGCTGAGCCACCAGTAGTGCCATGGACTTTGCTCTGGTTGCACTCCCCAGGTGAAGCATCACTTTCCTCAGTATTCAGAACTGAATACCTGTGGGAGAGTGAGGTGCACTCAGGGATCTCCTGCACTATCTGCCTGATTCTTTTTGACTATCTGGTGGTCACCCATTCCCTCTCTCCCTGCATACTCTTAAGCTGTGGGGTGACCACATTTATATACGTGCTATCCATGTAGCTCTCATCCTCATGAATGCTCTGCTGTGTAGCCAACTGCCACTCAAGTTAAAAAACCCGCAGCTCCAGCTGCTTCAATTGACAACACTTCCTGCACAAATGGTTCTCCAGGCTATGGGAAGCATCCTGGAGCTCCCACATAGCACATGAGGTGCAGTCTCGAGCTTGAAACAACCCTGCCATTCCTTTATTTATTAGTTGACCCTTTGCTACTGCTAAAAAAACCTTACCAATACTACAACAGCTTAGAATTATTAATAAAACCTTGCCAGTATTGATAAATCCAACTTAAAATCACTAGCTCACTAGTTAAAATAAACTTTACTCAAAAAAAAACTACTCATTTGTTCCTTATTATTAAGCTATTTACACACACACCTTAACAGTGGTCCACTAACCCAGCTATTTAGAGTTATTCCCTAACAGCAGTTACTCACCAACCAATCATCTTGCAGCTTTCCTGTGACATCACTGCTCACTTTGTTTTCAAAGTCCGGCACACCTGGACTCCTCTCCACTGCTCTCCCGGAAGGTAAGTGCTCAAGGCCGTGATCCTTAAGCTCTATTTATCCGCTCCTCGTTTCCTGTATTTGCATTGCTCATAGTCTTTCTCAGTCCACTCCCATCTAATATGGAACTACTCCCCTCGCTAGTACTGTCTAATGTTCTCACATTATGCACCTAATCCTCTTTTCTACTTCTATATGCTGGTTCCCACCCCCCTCCCAATTTAGTTTAAACCTTCTCCAAACACATTAGTGAACCTCCCTGCGAGGACATTGGTCTGAGTCCTGTTGAGGTGCAAGTCCCTTTTGAATGGGTGCCTTCTGCCCCAAAACTGGTGCCAGTGTCCCAAGAACCTGAAGCCATCCCTTCTGCACCACGGTTCAAGCCACACATTGATCGTCCCTATCTTCCTAAATCTACTCACACTGGCACTGGGAATAATCCAGAGATTACTACCTTCAAGGTCCTACTCTTTAACTTCCTCCCTAGCTCCTGAAAATCTGACCGTAGGACCTCAGTACCTGCCCTCTCTATGTCGTTGGTACCAATGTGTACCACAACATCTCGTTCACTCCCTTCCTCCTGCAGACTATTCTGCACCGTCTCTGTGATGTCCTTTACCCAGGCACCAGGGAGGCAAATCACTATGCGGGACTCACGATAACGGTTACAGAAATACCTGTCTGTCCCCCTGACTATGGAATCGTCTATAACAAATGCATTTCTACACTTTGCTGCTCCCTCCTGTACAGTCCCTTGCCCATTGGTGCCATGGTCTGCACTCCTTCAGGGTATCGTCACTCCCAGCAGTCTCCAAAGCTGAATACCTGTTTGAGAATGGAACACACCCCGAAGACTCCTGCACCTCTTGTCTCTTTCTAGCCTTCCAGATGGCCATCCACCTAGTTTCCTGAACTCTTACTGCCTGTGGAGTGACCACCTCCTGGAAAGTATGATCCAGGAAACTCTCCTGCTGCCTGATGCTCCGCAGTGATTCCAGCTACCCTCCAAGCTTGGAAATCCTGGGCTTGAGCTGAAGCAACTGGAGATACTTCCTACAGATGTGGTCCCCCAAGAAACGTGAAGTGTCCTGAGGTTCCCACATGGTGCAGGAATTGCAAGCAACAGGTCGCAGCTGCCCATCCATGATGTTAAAAAACCCCTCTATTCCCTCTTTAACAATCTAGTTAGTGTCCTGTTTAAACTATCAATTTTAATTAATACCTCTAGATTTGCTCTTATTAAATGACTTACTGTTATATTAACCCTGATTGAATATTTCTAATTTCCCAGTGTCTAATTTGAACCAATACCCTAGTTTAGAGAGAGAAAAGAGAAAAATACTCACCAGCAATCACATACCTTCTTCCCTGTAATGTCACAGTTTGATTTACTTTAGAACACGGTTAGTTGGCTCTGAAGCCATTCACCACCCCCTTGGCCTGCTCCTTTCTCTTGCCACCAGTCTCACTGTGGTCTCTCTCTCAGGCCCTCTCCTTTATCCTGCCACTGTTTCACTGTGTTCTCTATGAGGCCTGCTCCTTTATCCTGCTGCTATTTCGCTGTGTGCTCTTTCCCTCGGCCCAATCCTTTATCCTGCCACCTGTCTTGCTGTGCTCTCTCTCAGGCTCGCTCCTTTATCCTGCTGCCGTCTCACTGTGCACATACCCCTTGGCTCACTCCTTTATACTGCCGCTGTTTCGCTGCGCTCTTCCCTAGCCTCCTCCTTTATCCTGCCGCCGGTCTTGCTCTCTCTGGCTCACTCCTTTATACTGTCTCATTGTGCACCTCTCCCTAGGTCCGCTCCTTTATCCTGCCACCATCCTGCCACCATCCTGCTCTCTCTCAGACCCACTCCTTTATCCTGCCGCCATCTTGCTGTGCTCTCTCTCAGTCCTGCTCCTTTATCCTGCCACCATCCTGGTGTGCTCTCTCTCAGACCCGCTCCTTTATCCTGCTGCTGTTTCGCTCTGCTCTCTCCCAGGTCCACTCCTTTAACCTGCTGCCATCTCGCTCTGCTCTCCCCCTAGGTCCGCTCCTTTATCCTGCCACCATCCTGGTGTGCTCTCTCTCAGACCCGCTCCTTTATCCTGCTGCTGTTTCGCTCTGCTCTCTCCCAGGTCCGCTCCTTTATCCTGCCACCATCCTGGTGTGCTCTCTCTCAGACCCGCTCCTTTAACCTGCTGCTGTTTCACTGTGCTCTCTCCCAGGTCCATTCCTTTAACCTGTTGCCATTTCACAGTGCTCTCCCCCTAGGCCTGCTCCTTTATCCTGCTGCTGTCTTGCTGTGCTCTCCACAGGCTTGCTCCTTGATCCTGACGCCATCTTGCTGTGCTCTCTCTCAGTCCTGCTCCTTTATCCTGTCACCATCCCACTGTGCTCTCCCACTAGACCTGTTCCTTTTTTCTGCTGCCGTCTCACTGTGCTCTCGCTCTCAGGCCCGTTCCTTTAACCTGCTGCCATTGCTGGATTGACCCGAGAAATAACAGTCATAGAAACATTTCCAATACTTCAGCAGAAACAGAAAGAGCTGAGAAAAGTGGGACATGAGAAAGCATATGGGTTTTCACATGGGTTCAGATATTTAAATGTCATTGTAGTCAGCATGTCAAGTCACGATTATTACTGCACCATCACACATCCCCAACTTCAAAGTTTAAGTGCTACATCATGAAAGAAGGCATGTCAGGAAAATTTGTGGCCCCAGAGTTGAAGTGGCTACAGCTATTAATATGCTACTAATCACACCTGGTCCACATACCTGCCAAAGACTGTGGGCAAAGGATTCCACAGGCTCCATATTGATTGAGTAAGTTGCAAATCTATACCAACTTCTGTAAGGGCAACATTTTTAGTGGCTGTGAAGGTCACCTCTTCCCTCAACGTTTTTGTCTCTACTTCCTTTCAGACTAATCTGGGGATCATCTTTAGTATCAGTATTCAGCTGGAGGGATCTGTTAGGTTCAAAGACACAATGGCAGTTTTAGATAAAACAACGAACACAGGGGTTGAATTTCTGCAGGGTTTTCCCAATCGTCCATCATAATTTGAGTGGAAGATCCATGGGGCCCCCAAAGAAATGGCATAAATTCCATTTATGCTGTTTCTCTGAGGTTTCTGGGGATGATCTGTCAAAGAACCCCCTGGAAAGAAAACCCCAAGCAGAGGATCATTTCTTGATGATGTCATCAGAATGCACACTTCATTTTAACCACAGATCACCTCTCTGGCCCACCAGCAAAAGGATCCAGGCCTTGGTAAGTTTATTATAAAAATTTTTGATTTCCTTCTGGGCCGAGTGGAACAGGAGTACTCCTCTTGGTGCTACAAAGATACTTTGGGCCCCCGCTGATCCACAGACTTGCCAATAACCACCCCGTCCCACCACCAATCCCTACTTAATTTGCAAGGAAACATTCCCGTTTTAAGTGCTGCATTCCCGGAAATGGCGGAGGATGATCCTTTGGAGATGGAGGCTGATGGGGTGAAAAGTGAGGACAAGGGGAACCAATTAGGCACACTACAGCCTGCCGGACTGAACATTGAGTTCAATAATTTCAGAGCATGACAGCCCCCCATTTTACTTTCATTTTTAGTTATTTTTTCTTCCTTTTTTTTACATTTTTTACAATCTTTTTTTTTTTGCATTTATTTCATTTCATCTTAGTTTGTTCAGTTTGCTTAGCCACTGTTTTTTTTCAGGTTTGCACTTGCTGCTGTTCAATATTCAGTGTATTAACACCTAATCTGTACTAATGCTTTGTCTTTCAACACACCATTAACATATTGTTTGCCTTTGCTCCGTGACCTTTTGGTCAGCTATGTGGCCTGGTCCAATCTAGACCTCCTTCGTTATCTCTTGCCCCACCCCCACCTCACTTGCTTATAACCTGTGACTTTTCTAATATTTGTGAGTTCCGAAGAAGGGTCACTGACCCGAAACGTTAACTCTGCTTCTCTTTTCACAGATGCTGCCAGAACTGCTGAGTGATTCCAGCATTTCTTGTGATGTAATTTCTGTTGGCTTTGGGTGGGAGTTTGTCTGGCCTTTTAAATAAGGAGTTGAAATGTCGCAGGTCTCACACCCTGGGGATGCTAGATGACTCATTTCCTGATTCAAACCCTGGATTTTCCACCCGAGTTAAAATCGGCCCTTAAGATTGTGAGGAGACTGGTTCCGGCTGAAAGAGTGGCCAGAGAGGGTGATGATGTCGGTGGCAGGGAAGGAGATTTGAAGGAAGGAGCTGAAAACAAATGCCTCAGGCTTCCTACTGTTGAGCTGGAGGAAGTTGTAGCTTATCCAGGGCTTGATATCAAACAGGCGTACATTGATCCTTGATGACTGCAGGTGGGAGACTGCTCAGATAGTAGGAATAGACAGAAAATACTGCATCAGCAGGATAATTGTCATTTTTAGCTTTTAGTGAAATGGTAATGTACTGCAGCTGGAGCTAACCCCGAATGCATCTTGGATCATGTCATTCTATTCTGTGGCGCCGGAGCTCTTTATAAGGCCATAAATCGAATTACTTTACTGCAAAGCAAAATTAAATCTGCACCCTGGAGGTGGGAGGTTTTGCTCCACAACAGATTAGCAGTCGGCAAGTACGCAGCATTTACACGGCCATGGATAATTCAGAACAGCTGCTAATTTGCAGAAAACTGAATTAGTAGCTGCTGTGTAAACAGGGTATGCAATGGCAGGAGAATCAAGGTCAATCTGCGTTGGTGGGGGAAGGGCGGGGTGAGTGATGATACAGCGTCCTTGACCTTTCATCCAAAATTTTGTTTCCCTGGCTCTCTTTCAGTTTTTTTAATGTGATTATTCTAGATATCATATTTATTTTATACTTGGACTCAGTAGAAAAACAAAACCTTCCTAACATTCCATTGTACAAAACCTACAAAATTTAATGTAATGGTAGAATTTCAAAGAGATATTTGAACCATATAGAGTATCTCCCCCAACGTAGTGCACTATTTATGTATGAGGGAACCTGACTGTAAGGCACAGCAAAGTCACAAGTCTGCTATGTTTAACTGAGCCCATGAACTGTGCAATCGTGAAATTATTCCAAGCCCCAGCTCCAATCATGAGTTATATTATTTCATATGATGAAAATATTGGAAAATAAGAATGTTTCTCTGAATTTATTAACTCTTAGTCTGGGCACTGTTCTCTGTTCAATGGTATCCAATGGTGTAATTTATTGCTATGGTGTTTTGCTAGCCACTGTATAAATTTTGTAAAGTTTTATAATTTTTTTGTGTGTGTGACCAACAGAGGGCAATACATGTATATGTTTAGTTAGGTGGATGACACTGGAACTCTGCTGAACTATTACTCTCTTTGCCCTGATTTGAAGTTTGCAATACAAACCTGGGGCTCTTGTTATGCTACTTTGTAAGTTCTTGGCCTTCGAATATTATCCAAAAAGTTTAAAAAGGCACAACCTCATTCACAATTACCTGTTGGCTCCACAGCAACACTGCTAATGACATTGTTGAACATTCTGCAGGTAAGGGAAGCGAGTGGTGCAGGATTACAACAGAGCGGTCCAGAGCCTGCCACACCGGTGGTAAGAAAAGTCTGGGGAGGGGATCGTGAACTGAAATGAGGGAGCCTAGGGCAGCAACAAGCTCGGATTATTTTTGTGTGGTGCAAAAACAAAATACTGCCAATGCTGAAAATCTGAAATAAGAACAGAAAATGCTGGAAATACTCAGCAGGTCTGGCAGCATCTGTGGAGAGAGAAACAGAGTTAACGTTTCATGTCTTTGCCCTTCCATCAGAAAATATCTCCTTTCTGTAAAAAGGGCACAGGAACTCTGCTAGAGGAAGTGAGGCATATGAAAGGGTCCTCTTCATTAGTGTCACCAGTCCTCCCGAAGGAGAGCCAGGGGAAGAGAGGTGGATGGTGAATGCTATCTCCACCACATAGCACACTTCCAAGTGGCGCTGAAAAGAGTTTAATGACCTTACCAGGTCAGCCAAGGGAGGAGAATCCGCCATGGGCTTACAGACAGTGCCAAGCAGTCGACTGCAGTTGGCAGCTCAGTTGAAGGCATCCAGTAGTTGCAAGTAAGCAACCCTACACGACAGTCATTAAAGTAATGAGGTGGGGAGTATTGCTAGGGTAATAGCATCACACAGTACTACAGGATTGAAAGCCCTGCAGCTTAACAAGGCAGATATCAAATCTGGAGAACAACATGTTTGGCAGAGGGGCTTGTGCTGGGAACCTCCTCAGATTGGAATGATTGAGCAAGCCCAGGAGCAAGCTGAAGAGGAGCCTGAAGGGTAAGTGACATTATGTTTGTAGTACAGCTTCTCTCAGATCTTCAGGACTTATGGCATTTGACTGCACATTACAATAATCCATGTAACCTTAGCCAGACTGTATTGCAGGACAGCCTGATTTTATCCAGGCATCTGTGCTCAGTACTTACTTTTATAGATGCCAATGTGACAAAAAATTAATTATTTTAGCATGGCATTGGCACAATTTAAAAAAAAAAAATCTTCTCCCACAGAACTGTTTTCACAGTTTAACTTGATACAGCTGTTACAACAATGGCTGGAATTTTACCAGCCTCTTGGCGAGGGGCTGGGAGGCAGAAAGGCTGGCAAAATGGTGCGTGAAGGTATCAGGGGGCGTGCCTGACATCTTCTCACTGCCAAGCCTTTTTGCCAGCAGTGCAAAGCTGGCAGATTGGCCATCTGCCGAGAGCCCAATTGAGCCACTTAAGTGGCCAATTAAGGGCCTCTCCATGCCTCTGCAGGCAGTTTGCCAGCGGCAGGGGAGCCCACTGCCGCGTGAGACCATCCAGTGCAACTTGGCGGCTTCCCAGTGGGCTGCGGGGAGGAGGGCGTCCTTTTTGGGGACTCCATGATGGCAATGGCCATCACCATGGCAAAAGCACCACTTGCCTTCAGCAGCCTCACCCTTCCCCCACCCACCATGATTGCTGGGGCTTGCCTGCCTGGCCCCAACATCACCAGACCCCATGAACCTGTCTTTGCGGGCACACAGCCATCAATGTGCCCTTCTCCTGGAGCTGCAGCCCCAACACTGGCCACTGTTAGCAGTGGCGCTACTGAGGCTGCTGAGGTCACACGCCTATGATTGGGCTGGCAGCTCTTGCGGGTGGGCCGTCATCCTTCATAGGGACGGCAGCCTCGGTGACGACATAATTGACTACTACTGGGAAGATGCCTCGCTGGGTCCAGCCGCCTGCCTAAGCGGGATCGCCTCCCACTTTCAGCCCTGACAGTGGGATCTCAGCCATCCCAGTAAATTTCAGTCCAGTTGTCAGTTAGACTGAGACAGATGTCCAAAGTCAGTCAACTCAAATGCCAGCATCTTTTTGAATCTGTTCAAATATTGTGAAATATAACTTTAACAGAAGTTATTTAAATTTGCTCATTCCTGGTCATTTCTGAAGCGATTTATCAACCTATCTTTGTGAAAGCAGAAAATCTGTTGGTAGCCTTCAGAAAGAGATAGTTCAATCCAGGCAAAAAAAGGAACTGCTACAGAAGGATATCATTTATATCATAGTTTAGCAAAACAGTTGAGTACCATTATTTTCAATCACACAAAGTTAGCAGCTATTGTAAAAATGTATGTTGTTACAGCTACAATTCAGAGAATTACACAGAATATACAACACAGAAACAGGCATTCAGCCAATAAGTCTGTGCTCATGTTTATATTCAACATGGGTCTCCTCCAATTCTATTTACCACATCACAGCCATTCAGCCTAACATTCTATTCTCTTTTCTCTCATGTGCTCCTCTAGTTTCCTTATGAAAGCACCTCAGCTATTTGTTTCAATCACTACATTCTACCCACTCTCTAAGTAAAGAAATGTCTCCTTTTTCCCTATTGTATTTATTCGTAACTATCTTGTATTCATGGCCCCTAGTTTTGGATTCTCTTGCAAATGGAAACACTATATCCACATCCACCCTGTCCAACGCATTCAGAACAAAAAAAAAACTCTAACAAGTCTTGCCTAAATCTCTTTTCTAAAGAAAAAGTCCCAATCTTTTCTGAAAGCTGTAACCTCTCAGTTCTACTACCATCCTTCTCAATCATGTTTGCACTTTCAGCAGTGCTTCTCTGTCCTTTTATTAGTATGGAGACGGGAACTGTACTCTTAGAACGGCCTGACCACAGTCCTCTACAAGTTTAACATAACTTCACTACTTTTGAATTCTATAACCTGAGAAGTAAATCCCCGTGCTTCATTAACACTTTAAATTGTTTTATGCACCAGCGATGCTGCTTTCAATGATTTGTTCACCTGCACCCTAGATCCCTTTGCACATCGAGCCTATTTAGTTTCTTATTTTCTAAGGTTTAGGTGATGTTTCTATTTTTTCTACCAAAGTGCATCACCTCATATTTATCTATGCTAAAGTTTATTTGCCACTTAACTGCCCAGTCATACCAAAGTGGATAGCCTTACATTTCTCCACATCGTATTCCATCTGCCACTTGCTTAGCCTCTCCAAATCCCCTTGAAGCCTCTTTGCATCCTCCTCCCAACTGGCACAATCTAGTTTTGTGTCATCTGCAAACTTGGAAATATTACATTTAATCCCCACATCCAAATCATTGATATAGATTGTGAACAGCTGTGACCCATCCCTGATCCTTGCGGTACCCACTAGTCACAGACTGCCAATCCAAAAATGATCCATTTATTCCTATCTCTGTTTCCAGTCCATTAACCAGTTCTCAATACATGCCAGTATATTCCCCCCAATCCTATGTGCTCTAATTTTGTTTACTAACCTCTTGTGTGGGACCTTATCAAAAGCTAACTGAAAATCTAAATATACCACATCCACTGGTTCTCCCTTACCTATTCTGCTGGTTACATCCTCAAAAAACTCCAACAGATTTGTTAAACATGATTTCCCGTTCATAAATCCATGTTGACTCTGCCTAATCCTACCATCATTTTCTAAGTGTCCTGTTATCACATCCTTTATTATAGATTCTCGCATTTTCCTTCTGACTGATGTAAGGCTAACAGGTCCATAGTTCCCTGTTTTCCCTCTCCCTCCTTTCTTAAATAGTGAGGTTACAGTTTCTACCTTCCAATCTGCAGGGACCATTCAAGAGTCTACAGAATTTTGAAAGATGACCACCAATGCATCTATTATCTCTACAGCCACCTCTTTCAACAGTCTGGGGTGTAGATCAATCAGGTTTTTTTTATACATTCATGGGATGTGGCATCGCTGGCTAGGACAGCATTTATTGCCCATCAGTAATTGCCCTTGAGAAGGTGGTGGTGAGCCGCTTTCCTGAACCGCTGCAGTCCTTTGGGTGTAGATACACTCGCTGAGAGCTAACTACGTTTCATTCTCTCTTGCCAGAGAGAAGCAGGTAGAGGAAGCATGTGGCTTCACTAGGATGAAGGCTTCCCCATGCTGTAGGATGCCATAGACTGCATGAACATCGCTCCGCAGGCGCAGTATGTTAGCTCTGCCCTATACTGCAAAAGAAAGGGTATCCATTCCATCAATGTCCAACTAATGTGTGACCATATGCAGCGAATCATGCATGTCAATGCCTGGTATCCTAGCAGCAGTCATGATGTCTTTATTCTGTGCCAGTCAATTGTGCCAGCTGTATCTGAGCCACCACGACAAAGCAAAGCATGTCTAGTGGGAGACAGGGGATATCCTTTGATGACATGGCTCACGTTTCTGGTGCGCAACCTACGTACAGTGAAGAGCACGCATATAATGAAAACCATGCTGCCACACAAAATGTGATAGAGCAATCCATTGGTGTGATTAAACAAAACTTCCATTGCCTGGATTGCTCTACAGGAGTCCTGCAGTACGCAAAAGAGTGCATGTCAAGATTCATGGTTTTCTGCTATACATTACACACCATCATGAAGACATAGCTCTTATCATCAACTATACAGTGATCAGTTGAGGAGGAGGATGGAGGAGGCTACCAACGCAGCCCCTAACAATTGTTGGAGGGCAGATTGTTGGACTGCTCTGTCAACCTGCAAGCCCCTTTGAACACTGGTATCCACAGCTATGATAGGAGCAGTCTGAGCTTGTGTGGCAACAAGCTGAGCTTGCACGAGAGCCATCTGCAGGAAATGTTGACAGAAATATGGATACTATGAAGCAGTAATCTGTTCTTACAAAAGAAAGACTTGCATATATATAATGCCTTTCACAACCACAGATGCCCCAAAGCACTTTACAGCCAATGAAGTACTTGAGAAGTGTAGTCACAGTTGTAATGTAGGAAACACAGCAGCCAATTTTTTTAATTCATTCATGGGATGTGGGCGTTGCTGGCCAGGGCAGCATTTATTGCCTATCCCTAATTGCCCTTGAGAAGGTGGTGGTGAGCTGCCTTCTTGAACCGCTGCAGTCCATGTGGGGTAGGTACACCTACAGTGCTGTTAGGAAAGGAGTTCCAGATTTTTGACCCAGTGACAGTGAAGGAACGGTGATATAGTTCCAAGTCAGGATGGTGTGTGGCTTGGAGGGGCACTTGCAGGTGGTGGTGTTCCCATGTGTCTGCTGCCTTTGTCCTTCTAGGTGGTAGAGGTTGCGGGTTTGGAAGGTGCTGTCTAAGGAGCCTTGGTGCGTTGCTGCAGTGCCTCTTGTAGATGGTACCCACTGTGCTGCCACTGTGCGTCGGTGGTGGGAGTGAATGTTGAAGGTGGTGGATGGGGTGCCAATCAAGTGGGCTGCTTTGTCCTAGATGGTGCCAATTTCCGCACAGCAAGCTCCCCCAAACACCAATGTGATAATGGCCAGATAATCTGTTTTTGTGATGTTGATTGAGGGATAAATATTGGCCAGGACACTGGGGAAAACTCCTCTGCTCTTCTTCGAAATAGTGCATGGAATTTTAACATACACCTGGGAAAGCAGACAGGGCCTCGATTTTAACGTCTCATCCAAAAGATGGCACCTCCAACAGTGCAGCACTCCCTCAGTACTGCACTGGAGGGTCAGCAAGGATTTTGTGCTCAAGTCCTGGAGTTCAACTTGAACCCACAATCTTCTCAGAGGCAAGACTGCTACCAACTGAGCCATGGCTAACACAAAAGATACATGGGATAGGGATGGGTGGGGGGAGTGGTGCAGAATTTGAAGCTTCCCACCATTAGGAGGGATAGCTATTACACTTATTGGCAGTTACAGCTGACCCCTCTTACGAGCTCCCAAATCACTGTACCTCTTCATCTGTGGATGTACAGGCCCCATTGCACCAATAAAGCTATAATAATCCCACCTCAGTTTGCTAAGCTCAGCAGCTATTGTTCCTAATGAAGTGATCAGATTGCATCCCAAGGCCGGTATGGCAGCATACTGAGCATTCATAATGGCTCTGGCAGATGACACTAGAGTTGCTATTCCTTATAATTACTAAATGCATGTTTTCTGTGATTGAGCAACCCACACAGGGGTATTTGTTATTCTCCATTCTTGTAGTAATGTGTTGAAGGTTCTGGGGCACAGTGACTCCAATAACCTCTTGTACTCAGAAAGCATCCTTCTGTTAAAAGCAGGACCACAGAGATCTAGATCCTTGGCATTATGGATGGTGGTGGAAGGCAACCTGACTTTCTGTCAAGGTGCTCCCTACTCTGCATGAATCTGCTCATCTGTGCTCTGTTCATCCTTCATTGTGATGTTTCCATCTCACTATTTAAATATCCCAGGGTGGGTGGCTCTGGATTGGAATAAGACACAATAACATGCTGTCAGATGAGATGTTATGTGAATGCTTCTTCTGCCATTTCTGTTGAGACAGGAAGAGACAAATGTTAGGAGAAGAAACTCAGAAAAATGCAATGGGCAGCAGGCCTCGGCAGCAGTTATGATCCTGTTTATGCTAGCTTATGTATTAATGCTTGTGGGAAGATCTAGGATGGAATAGGAAGGAAAGTTCATGATTTCAAACTTCTCCATCCTCTGTTCTTCTCTTGCGACTCCCATCTCTGAATTAGTGGAGCCCACTCTCCAAAAGAGGTGTGATTGCTCAGTCAAACTGAGTACCCTCCAGCTGCAGCCTTCTGTTGTGCATTGCTTCCTCCTAGAAAATTAAAAGCAGGGATAAATAAATGAAGGGGTCTCTGTAAAGATTGTAAAATCGACATGTGCAGTATACAGGTGGTGTGGGTGGAAGGCATATCAGTAACATGTTTTGGCCTGCTGAAAGAGGTGTTGCTGGGTCAAGGGAGGTGATGGATAACACAATAGTGTGTCCAGGTAAGCTGTAGGAAAAAGGAGAGATTGTGAAGGATTTTACATTTAGGAGATAATCATGTTTCTGCTAGTTGGTGAATAGTGTGCAGAAGAAATGCTCATGCACTTGCCAATCTTGACCCCCACCCCATACCCCCCGCCCCGGTGAGGTCTCTGAATTTATTTGGCACTGTAACCATGTGCTTTGAACGGTGCTGTTAGCATTAATTCGATCTGCCACTTGCTACCATGCCCTTCTGGTCAGAACAACCAGAGTTGTTATCTCTGGGTTGTTGCCTGTGCCACGTGCTAGCGAAGAGAGGAATAGGGAGAGAGAGGAGTTGAACACGTGGCTGCAGGGATGGTGTAGGAGGGAGGGTTTTGGTTTCCTGGATAATTGGGGCTCTTTCTGGGGTAGGTGGGACCTCTACAAACAGGATGGTCTTCACCTGAACCAGAGGGGTACCAATATCCTGGGGGGGAGATTTGTTAGTGCTCTTCGGGGGGGTTTAAACTAAATCAGCAGGGGAATGGGAACCTAAATTGCAGTGCCAGTGTACAGGCTGTTGAGAGTAGTGAGGTAGGGGATAAGGTTACAGGGACGCAAGAGGGCACTGGCAAGCAAGAACTTGGTTTAAAGTGTGTCTACTTCAACGCCAGGAGCATCCGGAATAAGGTGGGTGAGCTTGCAGCATGGGTTGGTACCTGGGATCCTGATGTTGTGGCCATTTCGGAGACATGGGTAGAGCAGGGGCAGGAATGGATGTTGCAGGTTCCGGGATTTAGATGTTTCAGAAAGAACAGAGAAGAGGGTAAAAGAGGGGGGGGGGTGGCATTGTTAATCAAGGAAAGTATTACAGCGGCAGAAAGGACGTTTGAGGACTCGTCTACTGAGGTAGTATGGGCCGAGGTTAGAAACAGGAGAGGAGAGGTCACCCTGTTGGGAGTTTTCTATAGACCTCCGAATAGTTCCAGAGATGTAGAGGAAAGGATAGCGAAGATGATTCTCGACAGGAGCGAGAGTAACAGGGTAGTGGTTATGGGGGACTTTAACTTTCCAAATATTGACTGGAAATACTATAGTTCGAGTACTTTAGATGGGTCTGTTTTTGTCCAGTGTGTGCAGGAGGGTTTTCTGACACAGTATGTGGACAGGCCAACCAGGGGCGATGCCACATTGGATTTGGTACTGGGTAATGAACCCGGCCAGGTGTTCGATTTAGATGTAGGTGAGCACTTTGGCGATAGTGATCACAATTCGGTTAGGTTTACCTTAGCGATGGGCAGGGACAGGTATATACCGCAGGGCAAGAATTATAGCTGGGGGAAAGGAAATTATGACGCGATTAGGCAAGATTTAGGATGTGTAGGATGGGGAAGGAAACTGCAGGGGATGGGCACAAACGAAATGTGGAGCTTATTCAAGGAGCAGCTAATGCATGTCCTTGATAAGTATGTACCTGTCAGGCAGGGAGGAAGTTGTCGAGCAAGGGAGCCGTGGTTTACTCAAGAAGTTGAAGCGCTTGTCAAGAGGAAGAGGGCGGCTTATGTTAGGATGAGACGTGAAGGCTCAGTTAGGGCGCTTGAGAGTTACAAGCTAGCCAGGAAGGATCTAAAGGGAGGGCTAAGAAGAGCAAGGAGAGGACACGAGAAGTCATTGGCGGATAGGATCAAAGAAAACCCTAAGGCTTTCTATAGGTATATCAGGAATAAACGAATGATAAGAGTTAGAACAGGGCCAATCAAGGATAGTAGTGGGAAGTTGTGTGCGGAATCAGAGGAGATAGGGGAAGCGTTAAATGAATATTTTTCGTCAGTATTTACAGTAGAGAAAGAAAATGTTGCCGAGGAGATTACTGAGATACAGCCTACTAGGCTAGATGGGATTGAGATTCACAAGGAGGAGGTGTTAGCAATTTTGGAAAGAGTGAAAATAGATAAGTCCCCTGGGCCAGATGGGATTTATCCTAGGATTCTCTGGGAAGCCAGGGAGGAGATTGCAGAGCCGTTGTTGTTGATCTTCAAGTCGTCATTGTCGACAGGAGTAGTGCCGGAGGACTGGAGGATAGCAAATGTTGTCCCCTTGTTCAAGAAGGGGAGTAGAGACAGCCCTGGTAATTATAGACCTGTGAGCCTTACTTCGGTTGTGGGTAAAATGTTGGAAAAGGTTATAAGAGACAGGATTTATAATCATCTTGAAAAGAATAAGTTCATTTGCGATAGTCAGCACGGTTTTGTGAAAGGTAGGTCGTGCCTCACAAACCTTATTGAGTTTTTCGAGAAGGTGACCAAACAGGTGGATGAGGGTAAAGCCGTGGATGTGGTGTATATGGATTTCAGTAAGGCGTTTGATAAGGTTCCCCACGGTAGGCTATTGCAGAAAATACGCAAGTATGGGGTTGAAGGTGATTTAGAGCTTTGGATCAGAAATTGGCTAGCTGAAAGAAGACAGAGGGTGGTGGTTGATGGCAAATGTTCATCCTGGAGTTTAGTTACTAGTGGTGTACCGCAAGGTTCTGTTTTGGGGCCACTGCTGTTTGTCATTTTTATAAACGACCTGGATGAGGGTGTAGAAGGGTGGGTTAGTAAATTTGCGGATGACACGAAGGTCGGTGGAGTTGTGGATAGTGTCGAAGGGTGTTGTAGGGTACAGAGGGACATAGATAGGCTGCAGAGCTGGGCTGAGAGATGGCAAATGGAGTTTAATGCGGAGAAGTGTGAGGTGATTCACTTTGGAAGGAGTAACAGCAATGCAGAGTACTGGGCTAATGGGAAGATTCTTGGTAGTGTAGATGAGCAGAGAGATCTTGGTATCCAGGTACATAAATCCCTGAAAGTTGCTACCCAGGTTAATAGGGCTGTTAAGAAGGCATATGGTGTGTTAGCCTTTATTAGTAGGGGGATCGAGTTTCAGAGCCACGGGGTCATGATGCAGCTGTACAAAACTCTGGTGAGGCCGCACCTGGAGTATTGCGTGCAGTTCTGGTCACCGCATTATAGGAAGGATGTCGAAGCTTTGGAAAGGGTGCAGAGGAGATTTACTAGGATGTTGCCTGGTATGGAAGGAAGGTCTTACGAGGAAAGGCTGAGGGACTTGGGGTTGTTTTCGTTAGAGAGAAGGAGGAGGAGAGGTGACTTAATAGAGACATACAAGATAATCAGAGGGTTCGATAGGGTGGATAGTGAGAGTCTTTTTCCTCGGATGAGGATGGCAAACACGAGGGGACATAGCTTTAAGTTGAGGGGTGAAAGATATAGGACAGATGTCAGAGGTAGTTTCTTTACGCAGAGAGTAGTAGGGGCGTGGAACGCCCTGCCTGCAACAGTAGTAGACTCGCCAACTTTAAGGGCATTTAAGTGGTCATTGGATAGACATATGGATGTAAATGGAATAGTGTAGGTCAGATGATCGGCGCAACATCGAGGGCCGAAGGGCCTGTACTGCGCTGTAATATTCTAATTCTAATTCTAATTCTAATTCTAACCTTCATCTCCTTACTGCCATAGTAGAGAAGGAGTACTCACACTTCTCCTGCATTTCCTTAACATCTCTTTGATAGTGTCCTCATCTTCCTGCAGTCTTAACCTAAGTCATGAAAATCTACGTGATCAAATACAGCTAAAGACAGAAAACAGTGAAAATATGTGCAGGTAGAAAATGAGCAAAACTAAATACAATGTAGCCAGCACACAATGTCAGCAGCTAGGTACAAGTAGACTGTCCCTTTAAGCTACGATAGGCCTTTAAGGCCATCAGTGCAACTACATCTTCCTCTGGAGAGTGGATATATACCCAATGGCAGCTGGGCAGTGCAGTTGGCATATGTCTACTCTATGCAAATGATCCAAAACCAAAGTATAGGTATATTGCAATAATCCTGGTGGAGCATGTTTGCAGTACATTCTGCTTGCTGTGCTCTCATAGAATCATAGAATGGTTACAGCACAGAAAGAGGCCATTCAGCCTGTCATGTCTGTGGCAGTTCACTGCAAGAACAACTCAGCTAGTCCCACTTCTCCACCCTTTCCCGTAGCAAATTTTTTCTCTTCAGGTGCTTATCCAATCCTCTTTTGTAAGCCATGATTGAATCTCTCTCAGACACTGCATTCCAGATCCTAACCACTCGCTGCATAAATTTTTTTTTCTCATGTCGCCTTTGGTTCTTAAATCAGTGTCCTCCGGTTCTCAACTCTTCAGCCAATGGGAACAGTTTCTCTTTATCTAATCTGTCTCAACCATTTTTGTTTATTCATTTGTGGGATGTGGGCTTGGCCAGCATTTATTGCCCATCGCTAATTGCCCTTGAGAAGGTGGTGATGAGCTGCCTTCTTGAACTGCTGCAGTCCTTGTGGTGCAGGTGCACCCATAGTGCTGTTAGGAAGGGAGTTCCATGATTTTGACCCAGCGAGTTCATTATTTTGAACAGTTCTATCAAATCTCCTCTCAACCTACGCTAAGGAGAACAACCCCAGCTTCTCCAATCTATCCACATAACTGAAGTCCCTCATCCCTGAAACCATTCTTGTAGATCTTTTCTGCACCCTCTCTAAATCCTTCCTAAAGTGTGATGCCCAGAACTGGACACAATATTGCAGTTGAGGCCAAACCAATGTTTTTTTATAAATGTTCATCATAACTTCCTTGCTTTTGTACTCTATACCTCTATTTATAAAACTCAGGATCTCTTTTTAACCACTTTCTCAACTTGCCCTGCCACCTTCAATGATTTGTGCACATATACCTCCCCCCCAGGTCTCTCTGTTCCTGACCCCCTTTAGAATTGTACCATTTATTTTATATTGCCTCACCTTGTTCTTCCTGACAAAATGTATCACTTCAAATTTCATCTGCCATACGCTCGATCATTCCACCAGCCTGTCTATGCCCTCTTGAAGTCTGCCACTATCTTCCTCACAGTTCACAATACTTCCAAGTTTTGTGCCATCTGCAAATTCTGAAATTGTGCCCTGTTCACCCAAGTCTAGGTTATTAATATATATCAAGAAAATTAGTGGTTCTAGCACGGACATTTTCAATTCTCCAGTCCTCTGACACCACCCCTCTATCTAAGGAGGATTGGAAGATTATGGCCAGTGCTTCCACAATTTCAGTCCTTCCTTCCCTCAATATCCTCAGATGCATCCCGTCCGGTCCTGGTGACTTATCAACTTCAAGTAATAGCTCCTCTCTATCAATTTTTAACCCATCCAGTTTCTCAACTACCACCTCTTTTAACTATGAATTTGGCAGCATCTTCTTCTTTGGTAAAGACAGCCATGCCCTCTGCCTCCATTTGTAGTTTCCTTTTTTGGTCCCTAATTTACCGCTCTCCTCAAGCTTTTATGCCTTTAGAAGACATTTTATGTTAGCTGCCAGTCTCGTCTCATACTCTAGGTCGAATTTTACCAACTTGGCAGTGAGCTTCAAAGATGGTGGCGCGCATGCGCGAGGGTTATTCCATGGAGCCACTGCAATACTAAACAAAGCAGCTCATTTACATGGCCGGGGTGCACCAGCCCCCCGATCCCGATGACGTGGAGGGGGCGGATGCTCCATCCCAGGCAATGGCGTCCGGCGCCACTGTGCCATTTTTAAAGGGTTTCCAACCCTTACAATGAATTTACATTTTTAAAGAAATAGAAACTTATATTTTATTGCAACAATTTAATAAAAGTTTCAAGCCCCTCTCCCACTCCCCAATGATCAAACACTTAATTCTTTGCCCTCTCCCCCCACCAAAATACTCACCTTGTGCACCTGACCTTCTCCCCACAAAGTTCACAAACTTTAATCTTTACCCCTTCTCACCACCCCCTAGACCAATGAAAATAGTTTGCGCCCGACACCCCCCACCCCCCCACCCCCCGCATTCCCACACTGAGGAGTTTACCTGCTACCCCTTCCCACCAGTGTTCCGCCTTACATCACTGGTCGGAGATCGGATGGCACGGAAGTGCCAGCCACCGACCGCAATATCGGAGAGGGATGTCCGGCTGGACAAGGTAAGTCATGAATGCATTCATTTACATTAATTAACATATTAAAATGGCGGTCCTGTCACCGAGCAGTGGGAGGGGGCTGCCATGAGGCCTTGCCACCGTCAGCAATATGGGGTGGGGTCTTCCTGGCATCGAGGCCTGTGGCGGGCCTCTCCTGGAGCCATTTTCTGGGGCCCCCTGCTACAGCCTCTGATGTCGGGGGCCGGGTAAAATCCAGCCCTCTATCTCTGCCTCTCATACTTGCTTTTTCACTTCCCTTCTGAACCTTCCATATTCAGCATGGTTTTCACTTGTATTATCAGCCTGACATCTGTCAGACAAACCCTTTTCTGCTTATCTCTTTAATCACCAAGGGAGCTCTGGCTTTGGCTGTCCTACCTTTTCCACTCATGAAAAGGCACCTCAACTGTACCCAAACCATCTCATCTTCAAAGGCAGCCCATTGTTCCGTTACACTTTTGCCTGCCAGTCTTTCATTCTAATTTAGCTGCACCAGATCCGTTCTCACCCCAGTGAAATTGGCCCTCCTCCAATTAAGTATTTTTACTCTGGATTGCTGCTTGTCCTTTACCATAGCTAACTTAAACCTTATGATCCTATGATCACTGTTCCATAGAAACATAGAAAATAGGAGCAGGAGTAGGCCATTTGGCCCTTCGGGCCTGCTCCATCATTCAAAAAAGATCATGGCTGATGGTCTAATTCAGTACCCTGTTCCTGCTTTCTCCCCATATCCCTTGATCCCTTTGGCATTAATGAAATATATCTATCTCCTTCTTGAATATATTTAATGACTTGGCCTCCTCTGCCTTCTGCAGTAGAGAATTCCACAGGTTCACCACCCTTTTGAGTGAGGAAATTTCGCCTCATCTCAGTTCTAAATGGCAGACCCTGTATCCTGAGACTGTGACCCCTGGTTCTGGCCTCTCCAGCCATCGGGAACATCCTCCCTGCATCTAGCCTGTCTAGTCCTGTTAGAATTTGATAGGTTTCTATGAGATCCCCTCTCATTCTTCTAAACTCTAGTGAATACAATCTCTCCTCATACATCAATCCTGCCATCCCAGGAATCAGCCTAGTAAATCTTCTTTGCACTCCCTCCATGGCAAGAACATTCTTCCTCAGATAAGGAGACCAAAACTCACACAATACACTAGATGTGGTCTCACCAAGGCCCTGTATAACTGCAGTAAGACTTCCTTGCTCCTGTACTCAAATCCTCTTGCAATGAAGGCCAACATGCCATTCGCCTTCCTAACTGCTTGCTGCACCTGAATGCTTGCTTTCAGCGACTGGTGTACAAGGACACCCATGTTGTGTTGCACCTCCCCCTTTCCCAATCTATCACCATTCAGGTAATAATCTGCCTTTCTGTTTTTACAATCAAAGTGGATAACCTCACATTTATCCATGTTATACTGCATCTGCCATGCATTTTCCCACTCACCCAACTTGTCCAAATCATATTGGAACCTCTTTGCATCCTCCTCACAGCTCATATTCCCCCCCAGCTTTGTGTCATCTGCTAACCTGGAAATGTTACACTTCGTTCCCTCACCCAAGTCATTAATATATATTGTGAATAGCTGCGACCCAAGCACTGATCCCTGCAGTACCCCACTAGTCACTGCCTTCCACCCAGAAAAAGACCCATTTATTCTTACTCTCTGTTTCCCGTCTGTCAACCAATTCTCAATCCATGCCAGTATATTACCCCCAATCCCATGTGCTTTAATTTTGCACACTAACCTCTTATATGGGACCTTATCAAAAGCCTTCTGAAATTCCAAATACAAACAACACATCCACTGGTTCTCCCTTATCTATTCCACTAGTTACATCCTCAAAAAACTCCAGTAGATTTGTTAATCAACTCTAAATGTTCCCATACAGACAATTTCTCCACTTGACCCACCTCATTCTCCAGAATCAGATCCAGCAATGCCTCCTTCCTCTTTGGGCTGGAAAAATACTGATCAAGAAAATTCTCCTGAACACACTTCCGAAACACTTCCCTTTTTCTGTCCTTTCCACTATCACTATCCCAGTCTATATTAGGATAATTAAAGTTTCCCATTATCCCTACTCATAGTTTTTGCACTTCTGTAAACTTATTCCTCGATATATTTCCCACTAGTTGGTGGCCTATAGAATACACCCAGTAGTGTAATGATACCTCTATTGTTTCTTAACTCTAACCAAATAAATTATTTCATTGACCCCTCTAGGACATTCTCTCTCCCCAGCACGGGAATATTCTCCTCAAATAATACTGACACCCCTCCTTTTTTCTTTCCTTCCTGATCTTTCCTGGACATCTTGTATCCAGGAATATTTGTTACCCAGTCCTACACTTTTTTGAGCGCTAAGGCCAGAATGTTACGCCGCACCCCCCCCCCTCCCCGCAAAGAGCGGGAGGTGGTAGGAGGTGCGTAAGATGGAGTGAGAGACTTGGGGGGTACTTCATGACCCGCTGCCCCCTCCGCCACCACTTTACCCAGGGCAGTGGTGAGAAACGGCCTGCCCACCCCAGGTCAATCAAGGCCCTTAAGTGGCCCAGGCCTGAGAGAAGCCACCTGACTAAAGGTGGCTCTCTGACGGCTTGAGGGGGGGCCCCCTCATGATCAGGCACACTGTGCCTGACAGAGGGCCACCCCCGCTGCCCCAACCACTCCGAGCACACAACACGCACCCCCTGTCCCCCCAGTTGACCACCCTTGCCTCGTCGGGGCCTGACCAATCACCACCAGCAAGGCACCAAAAACTCACCTTCGTTCTCTGGGCTCCCCGACATCTTCTTCCCAATGGCTGGGACTAAGAGCTGCCGGCCCGCTGATTGGCTGGCAGCTCCATTAGGCGGGACTTCGTGCCTCAGGCGGGTGAAAGCCCCACCTCAGACCAATTAAAGGCCAGGGAACCCAAAAATGTGGATCGGATCCCCAGGCCAGGCGGAGGCAGTTTCGCCACCGACCTTTCAGTCGGTGGACGGCTCCTGTCCGCCGAGGGAAAAATCCCGGCGTAGTTCTCTATTATCACCACAACATCATATTCCCATGTGGCTATCTGCACCTGCAGCTTACCAACCTTATTTATCACACTTTGTGCATTTATATACATGTACTGTAAATCTAATTTAGACCATATTGCTATCCCTCTTACCCCATCTAATTTTTTTACAATTATTCATTCATGGGATGTGGGCATTGCTGGCTAGTACAACATTTATTGCCCATCTCTAATTGTCCTTGAGAAGGTGGTGGTGAGCTGCCTTCTTGAACCGCTGCAGTCCATGTGGGGTAGGTACACCCACAGCGCTGTTGGGAAGGGAGTTCCAAGATTTTGACCCAGCGACAGTGAAAGAATGGCAATATACTTCCAAGTCAGGATGGTGAATGACTTGGAGGGGAATTTGTAGATGGTGGTGTTCCCATGCATCTGCTGCCCTTGTCCTTCTAGGTGGCAGAGGTCAAAGGTTTGGAAGGTGCTGTCGAAAGAGCCTGTCTGCATTGCTGCAGTGCATCTTGTAGATGGTACACACTGCTGCCACTGTGCGCCGGTGGTGGAGGGAGTGAATGTTTGTGAATGGGGTGCCAATCAAGCGGGCTGCTTTGTCCTGGATGGTGTCGAACTTCTTGAGTGTCGTTGGAGCTGCACCCATCCAGGCAAGTGGAGAGTATTCCATCACACTCCTGATTTGTGGCTTGTCAATGGTGGACAGGCTTTGGGGAGTTAGGAAGTGAGTTGCTCGCCGCAAGATTCCTAGTCTCTGACCTGCTCTTGTAGCCATGGTATTGATATGACTATTCCAGTTCAGTTTCGGGTCAATGGTAACCCCCAGGATGTTGATAGTGGGGGATTCAGCAATCATAATGCCATTGAATGTCAAGGGGAGATGGTTAGATTCTCTCTTGTTGGAGATGGTCATTGCCTGGCACTTGTGTGGCGCGAATGTTACTTGCCACTTATCAGCCCAAGCTTGGATATTGTCCAGGTCTTGCTGCTTCAGTATCTGCAATTTGTGCAATCAGCAGCGAACATCCCCACTTCTGACCTTAAGATTGAAGGAAGGTCATTGATGAAACAGCTGGAAGATGATTGCGCCTAGCACAGTACCCTGAGGAACTCCTGCAGTGATGTCCTGGAGCTGAGATGATTGACCTCCAACTACCACAATCATTTTCTTTTGTGTTAGGTATGACTCCAACCAGTGGAGAGTTTTCCCCCTGATTCCCAATGACTCCAGTGTTTCTAGGGCTCCTAGATGCCATACTCGGCCAAATGTTGTCTTGATGTCAAGGGCAGTCACTCTAACCTCACTAAGGCTATAATGAGGTCAGGAGCTGAGTGGCCCTGGCAGAACCCAAACTGAGCTTCAGTGAGCGGGTTATTGGTAAGCAAGTGCCGCTTGAAGACAGTGTCGACGACACCTTCCATCACTTTACTGATGATCAAGAGTAGATTGATGGGGGGTAATTGGCCGGGTTTTATTTGTCCTACTTTTTGTGGACAGGACATACCTGGACAATTTTCCACATTGCAGAGTAGATGCCAGTGTTGTAGCTGTGCTGTAACAGCTTGGCTAGGGGCGCGGCAAGTTCTGGAGCACAGGTCTTCAGTACTGTTGCCGGAATGCTGTCAGGGCCCATAGCCTTTGCAGTATCCGGTGCCTTCAGACGTTTCTTGATATCACGTGGAGTGAGTCGAATTGGCTGAAAATTGACATCAGTGAGGAGGAGGCCAAGATGGATCAGCCAGTCGGTACTTCTGGCTGAAGATTGTTGCAAATGCTTCAGCCTTATCTTTTGCACTGATGTGCAGGGCTCCCCATCATTGAGGATGGGGATATTTGTGGAGCCACCTCCTCCAGTTAGTTGATTAATTGTCCACCACCATTCACGATTTAATGTGGCAGGACTGCAGAGCTTAGATCTGATCCGTTGGTTATGGGATCGCTTAGTTCTATCACATGCTGCTTACGCTGCTTGGCATACAAGTAGTCCTGGGTTGTAGCTACACCAGGTTGACACCTCATTTTGAGGTATGCCTGGTGCTGCTCCTGGCATGCCCTCCTGCACTCTTCATTGAACCAGGGTTGGTCCCCCAGCTTGATGGCAATGGTAGAGTGGGGAATATGCCGGGCCATGAGGTTGCAGATTGTGTGCAAATCTGCTGCTGCTGATGACCCACAGCGCCTCATGTTAGCCCAGTTTTGCATTGTTAGATCTGTTCTGAATCTATCCCATTTAGCACAGTGGTAGTGTCACACACCATGATGGAGAAGATCCTCAATGTGAAGACAGGATTTCGTCTCCCAAGGATTGTGCAGTGGTCACTCCTACCAATACTGTCATGTGCAGATGCATCTGCGACAGGCAGATTGGTGAGGAAGAGGTCAAGAATGTTTTTCGCTCTTGTTGGTGCCCTATGTCCTTTAGGACTCGGCCAGCTCTGTCAGTAGTGGTGCTACTGAGCCACTCTTGGTGATAGACATTGAAGTCCCTCAACCAGAGTACATTCTGCACCCTTGCCACCCTCAGTGCTTCCTCCAAGTGCTGTTCAACATGGTGGAGAACTGATTCATCAGCTGAGCGGGGGGTGGCTGTCGGTGATAATCAGCAAGAGATTTCCTTGCCCATGTTTGATGCCATGAGACTTCATGGGGTCCGAGGTCAATGTTGAGGACTCCCAGGGTCACTCTCTCCCGACTGTATACCACTGTCACCTCTTCTGGGTCTGTCCTGCTAGTGGGACAGGACATACCCGGGGTGGTGATGGTGGTGTCTGGGACATTGTCTCTAAGGTATGATTCCGTGAGTATGACTATGTCTGCTGCTTGACTAGTCTGTGGGACAGCTCTCCCAACTTTGGCACAAGCCTCCAGATGTTAGTAAGGCACTTAAACATTTCGAAGTGTATGTCCACCAAGACTACAAAGAAACATTAATATATACTGACCATAATCTTGTGGCTTGGATTGTTGGAGAGTTTCAGTTTCAGTTCTGCAGTGTGAAAGAGACCAGGGAGCTGTGAGAAGCTAGAAGTCAGTTACTGTTGGAGACCTGGATTTGCAGACCAGAAAAAAAACCTCAAGAAAGTTTCTACTGTTAGACTGCTACTTTAAAATTTAAGTAGACATGTTGCTACAAAGTTTTGCTTAAAGATCTGTGTGATGTCTGCTGCAGACGAATTGCCTTGAGCACCTACCCATCACAAACTGTTCATTAATTTCACCTGGATAGACATCGTGTGGCATCTGACTATTCGACTCTGTGACACCTCACTGGTCCAGAAATATCCTACCAGACATTACCCAGTTGTTTTATTGTTCCTGAGGAACAGTTCTAATTTAAGACATCATTTTAAAAAACGGGTAACCATTGGCTTTTGAATGTATGTGTGTACGAGGGTTAGGAAGATGAAGGAGTTATAAAATCTTTTCATACATATAGATTTTTCTTATTGTCAATTAAAAACTTGGTTTATTAATAAGTAGTTAATTTTCTTGTTTTTTAAAAGAAATCTGGTTTGGCATGCTTTATTTAATAATAAATAAATAAAGCATTTAATTTGGCTGGTTTCCGGTAGGTGGGAAAAATATGCTGTGACCTGTGGAGTAGTGGGACTAAATTAATGGTGCATTACTTCTGCCTTGGTCATAACACTAGCGTTATCTCTCTCTTCCAATCCTTTGTGTGCTTTGTTTCTCCTTTCGAATGCTACATCCTGTTTCCCAAACCCCTGCCAAATTAGTTTAAACGCCCCCTTCCCCCGCCCTCCAACAGCATTAGCAAACCATGGTGCCAGGACATTGGTCCCGGCTTTGTTGAGGTGCAACCTGTTCAGCCTGTATTGATCGCATCTCTCCCAAACAGGTGCAAATGCCACAGCAATCTAAATCCCTCCCTCCAGCATCATCTCGCCAGCCACACATTCATCTGCTTTATCTTCCTATTTCTATACTCACTATCACCTGGAGCTTGCTACCTTTGAGGTCTTGCTTGTTAGTCTCATTCCTAGCTTTCTAAAAGCTGCCGGCAAGACCTCATCCCTCTTTCCTATGTTGTTGGTATCGATATGGACCATGACCTCAGCCTGTGCATCCTCCCCCATCAGAGTGCTGTGCAGCTGCTCAGTGACATCCTTGACCCTGGTACCAGGGAGGCAACATACCCTCTTGGAATCACATCTGTGGCCGCAGAAACACCTATCTATTTCCCTAACTATAGAATCTCCTATCGCTATTGCTTTCCCAGACTTTCTCCAGCTCCCCCCATGTATAGCTGAGTCACCTGTGGTGCCATGGACTTGGCTCTGGCTTCACTCCACAGAGGAACCATTCACTCTCACCAGTATTCAACACTGTATAGCGGTTGGAGAGTGACATGCACTCAGGGGACTCCTGCACTACCTGCCTGGTCCTTTTTAACTGCTTGCACAACCTTAAGCTGCGGGGAGATCACCTCCAAAAATGTGCTACCCACGTAGCTCTCAGTCTCATGGATGCACCGCATCCTGCTGGCATAGCCCCCCCACCCCCCCCCCCCCCCACCCCCTCTCAGGAAAATTGGACCTCACTTGTTATAAGGTCTTAACTTCTTCTAAAATCAACAATTTGGCAGTTAATACACACTAATCTGTTGTCACACTAAGCTTTTAGAAGAGTACATTCTTCCAGAACATGCTGGAACAAATTATTAGCATCTGAAATATTTGTGGGGTATCTTTTAGTACAAAATACTGTCATGTTCTTTCAAAGGCAATATTTAATAATTTCACAACGTCAAAAGGAAAGCTTACAATGTTTAGGTCTCTAGAGTTCGAAAAACTTCCTGATACGTTATTGACCTGACAAGAGTTTCATTCATGACAGAGATACAGTTACTGGCCTGAAGCTGCTCCAGGAGCTCTGATAGCATTGCTGTTCAGTTGCTTTTTTTGATGTTTTTTGCAATGCCCTGTTGCAAGCTGAGACCTGGAATGTCAACCTTCAACCAGGGATTGTGCCCAAGCTGCTTTCTTTCATTACATTTGGAATCTGACAACTTGTAAACTTGCTGATGTTTTGCCCTGATGTGTTCTTCCATGTTTTGATTGATCTCACTAATGACTTTGTTTCAGTAATGGAGCCACCTGTGCACATATAAAAGTAGGACAAGAGGCCCATGTGGCGATATCCAAACAGATTCACAAGTTGTTCTGGCTCGTACTCCTATACTAAAATAGAATAAATTTTATCATTGCCAGGTTTAATGATCAACTTAGAGGATGAGACTGGGGAATTAATAATGGGAAACAAGGAAATGGCAGAGACATTGAGCAAGTATTTTGTATCTGTTTTTGCAGTAGCAAACACAAAAAGCATCCCAATAATAGTAGAAAATCAAGGGGCAAAAGGGAAGGAAGAACTTGAAACAATCACTATCTCTAGAGAAAAAATAGGAGGAAAACTAATGGGACTACAGGTTGACAAGTCCCCTGGACCTGATGGCCTGCATCCTGGGGCCTTAAAAGAGATGGCTGCAGAAAAAGTGGATGCATTGGTTGTAATCTTCCAAAAATTCTTAGAATCTGGAAAGGTCCCAGCGGATTGGAAAACTGCAAATGTAGCTCCCCCGATTCAGGAGAGGAGGAAGACAGACAGCAGGAAATTGTTGGAATCCACCAGTAAGGAAATAGTAGCAGGACATTTAAATATCATAATGCAATCAAGCAGACTTAACATGATTTTATGAAATGGAAATTATGTTTGACAAATTTATTAGAGTTCTTTGAGGATGTAATAAGCAGGATGGATAAAGGGGAACCAGTAGATGTAGTATATTTGGATTTCCAAAAGGCATTCAATAAGGTGCTACATGAAAGGTTATAGAGTCGTACAGCATAGAAATAGGCCCTACAGCGCACCGCATTCATGCCGACCATAATGCCTATCTATACTAATCCCACCTGCCTGCATTAATTCCATATCCCTCTATGCCTTGCTCATTCAAGTACCTGTCCAGATGCCTCTTAAATGTCACTACTGTTCCTGCCTCCACCACCTCCTCAGGCAGCTCATTCCAGATACCCACTATTCTTTGTGTGAAAAATTTACCCCTTTGATCCCCTTTAAACCTCCTCCCTCTCACCTTAAATCTATGCCCTCTAGTTTTAGTCACCCCTACCATGGGAAACAGACTCTGGCTATCTACCCTATCTATGCCTCTCATAATTTTATATACCTCTATTATATACCAGCCTCCTTCGCTCCAGGGAAAACAGACCCAGCCTATCCAATCTCTCTTTATAACTCAAGCCCTCCAAACCAGGCAACATCCTTGTGAATTTTTTCTGCAGCCTCTCTAGCTTAATCACATCTTTCCTGGAGTGCGGCGACCAGAACTGCACACAGTACTCCAAATGCGGCCTAACCAACGTTATGTACAACTGTAACATGACGTCCCAACTCTTGTACTCAATGCCTCGGCCAATGCGCCTTCTTCACCACCCTGTCTACCTGTGTTGCCACTTTCAGGGAACTATGTACTTGCACCCCAAGGTCCCTCTGCTCAACAACACTCCCCAGGGCCCTGCCATTCACTGTATATGTCCTGTCCTGGTTTAACTTCCCAAAATGCATCACTTCACACTTATCTGCGTTAAATTCCATTTGCCAACCCCTTGCCCACTTTTCCAGTTTATCTATATCCTGTTGTAACCTTAGACAACCTTCTTCACTGTCCACTATACCACCAATTTTGGTGTCATCCACAAACTTACTAATCATGCCCCCTGCATTCACATCCAAGTTATTAATATATATGACAAACAACAGAGGGACCAGCACCCATCCCTGCGGCACACCACTGGTCACCGGCCTCCAATCTGAAAAATAACCCTCCACTACCACCCTCTGCCTCCTATCACAAAGACAATTTTGTATCCAATTGGCTAGCTCACCCTGGATCCCATGTGTTCGAACCTTCTGGACCAGCCTACCATGCGGGACCTTGTTAAAGGCCTTGCTAAAGTCCATGCAGACAATGTCCATCACCCTGCCCTTGTCAATCCTCTTGGTTACCTCCTCGAAAAACTCAATCAAATTCATGAGACATGATTTCCCACGCACAAAGCTATGCTGACTATCCCTAATCAGACCTTGCCTTTCCAAATGCATATAAATCCTGTCTCTCAGAATCCCTTCCAATAATTTTCCCACCACTGATGTAAGGCTCACCGGCCTGTAGTTCCCTGGCTTATCCCTGCTGCTCTTCTTAAATAAAGGCACAACATTAGCTATCCTCCAGTCTTCCGGTACCTCACCCGTGGCTAAAGATGATACAAAAATCTCTGCCAGGGCCCCAGCAATCTCCTCCCTTGCTTCCCATAGCATCATAGGATACACCTGGTCAGGCCCTGGGGATTTATCCACCTTAATGCGCTTCAAAACCTCCAACACTTCCTCCTTTGTAATGTTGATATGCTCCAGGATATCGCTGTTCCCTCCCTTGAACTCACTAGCTTCCATGACCTTCTCCACAGTAAATACAGTGGAGAATTATTCATTTAAGACCTTGCCCATTTCCCATGGCTCCACAAATAGATTACCACACTGATCCTTAAGGGGACCTACTCTCTCCCTAGCTACCCATTTACTCTTAATATACTAATAGAATCTTTAGGATTCTCCTTTATCTTATCTGCCAGAGAAATCTCATGGCCCCTTTTCGCCCTCCTAATTTCCTTCTTAAGTGTACTCCTACATCCCTGATACTCATCGAGCGACTCGCTTGATCCCAGCTGCCTATACCTGACATATACATCCTTCTTTGTCCTGACCAGACCCTCAATATCCCTCGTCAACCAAGGTTCCCTAAACGTGCCAGCCTTGCCCTTCCATCTAACAGGAACATACCGGCCCTGAACACTTCCTATCTCACTTTTAAAAGCCTCCCACTTGCCAGACGTCCCTTTACCTGTAAACAGCCTCTCCCATTCAATTTTTGAGAGTTCCTGTCAGCTGCCATCGAAATTAGCCTTCCCCCAATTTAGGACTTCAACCTGAGGACCAGACCTATCGTTTTCCATAACTATCTTGAAGCTAATAGAGTTATGGTCACTGGTCCCAAAGTGCTCCCCCACTTACACATCAACCACCTGCTCAGCCTCATTTCCTAAGAGGAGGTCGAGTGTAGCCCCTTCTCTAGTAGGGCCATCAATATACTGCTTCAGAAAACTATCCTTAACAAATTCTTCCCCATCTGATCCCTTAGTACTAAGGCAGTCCCAGTCAATATTAGGGAAGTTAAAATCACCTACTACAACCCTATAATTCCTACACCTATCTGTGATTTCCCTACATATATATTCCCCCAATTCCTTCTGACTATTGGGGGGCCCATAGTATAATCCCATCAAAGTGATCACCCATTTCTTATTTCTAAGTTCTACCCATATGGCCTCGCTGGATGCTCCCCCCGGGATATCCTCTGTAAGTATTGTCGTGATGTCCTCCCTAATCAATAGTGCAACTCCCCCTCCTCTCTTACCTCCACCTCTGTCACGCCGGAAGCATCGGTACCCCGGAATATTGAGCTGCCAGTCCTGCCCATCCCTCAACCACGTTTCCGTAATAGCTATAATATCACAATCCCATGTACCGATCCATGCTCTGAGTTCATCTGCCTTACCTGTAAGGCTTCTTGAATTAAAGTAAATGCAGTTTAGCCTATCAGACCTTCCACGCTCCCTGTCCTGCCCCTGCCTGGCCTGCCTATTGGACTTGCTTGCTTTAACCTCGACATTTGCCTCAATTATCTCATCGGAGAGACTACTACTTTGGGTCCCACCCCCCTGCAAGACTAGTTTAAACCCTTCCGAGTAGTACTAACAAACCTCCCTGCAAGGATATTGGTCCCCTTCCAGTTCAGATACAACCCATCCCTCTTGTACAGGTCACCTCTGCACCAGAGGAGATCCCAATGATCCAAGAAGCTGAAGCCCTCCCACCTACGCCAGCTCTTCAACCACGCATTCATTTGCCTTATCCTCCTATTCCTACCCTCACTAGCACGTGGCACAGTGAGTAATCCTGAGATTACAACCCTAGATGTCCTGCTTTTTAACCTTCTGCCTAACTCCCTATATTCACTTTGCATGACCTCATCTCTTTTCCTGCCTATGTCGTTAGTACCAATATGGACCACGACCTCTGGCTGCTCACCCTCCCCTTTCAGAATGTCCTGCAGCCGCTCTGAGACATCCTTGACCCGAGCACCAGGGAGGCAACATACCAACCTGGAGTCTTGTTAGCGGCCACAGAAATGCCTGTTTGCACCCCTTACAATAGAATACCCTATCACTATAGCTCTTCCACCCCTTTTCATCCCCTGCTGTGCAGCAGAGCCCTCCGTGGTGCCACGAACTTGGCTGTTGCTGCTTTTCCCTGGGAGGTCATCCCCCCCCCCAACAATATCCAAAGCGGTATATCTGTTTGAGAGGGAGATGGCCACAGGGTCTCCTGCACTACCTGCCTACGCCTACTAGTCCGTCTGGTGGTCACCCATCCCTTTTCTGCCTGTGCAGCCATTACCTGCGATGTGACCACCTCACTAAACGTGCTATCCACGATGTCGTCAGCATCGCGGATGCTCCACAATTAATCCACCCGCAGCTCCAGTTCTGTAATGCGGGTAGCCAGTAGCTGCAGATAAATACGCTTCCTGTACACATGGTCATCAGGGACAGTGGAAGCATCCCTGATTTCCCACATATTTTGAGGAGGATGCAGAGAGTCTGCAAAGGGATACAGATGGGTTAAGTGAGTACACAAAAATTTGGAAGATGGAGTATAATGTGGGAAAATGTGAGGTTGTCCATTTTGTTAGGAAGAATAGAAAAGCAAAATATTATTTAAATGGAGAGAGACCACAAAATGCTGCAGTACAGAGGGATCTGGACGTCCTCGTACATGAATCACAAAAAGTTAATATGCAGATACAGCATGTAATTTGGAAGGCAAATGGAATGTTGGCCTTTCTTGCAAGGGGGATGGAGTACAAAAATAGGGAAGTCTTGCTACAACAGTACAGGGTGTTGTTGCAATTTTTTTGAGGACTTGTGTTTCAGAATTGTGGAGATGGATTCAGTTAAGACTGAAGGGATTCCATAGATGTGTTTATTTAAAGGGTCACTGGAAGGACTCTGTTTAAAAACAACATTTATTGGATGTCACATGTCTTCAGCTAAATAAACAGGTGCCTTCTGACTATGGGAGTTGTTTACAAGAGAAGTGACATGTCAAGATTTATGGTGCTCAAGAGTGGGTTTCATTTTTGAATACTGTTTTGAGTCAGTTGGGTTTGTAGCCTGCAGAAGGAAACACCGAGCTCATCTTTCCTTCACCTCTCTGAGAAACCCTGCAAAAAAATTTAGTGTGTGATAGCTGTAATGCCTGATGCCACATTTCTCCTGCGAAGCTTTTGGAAGACTTCCTCTCGACATCTCCTGAACAAACTACTTCTGAAAATATCCCAGTGACCCGTCTACGTGTACTCGGATGCCAGACTATATTCCATTCTGGAACATAGCATATCTTATCCTCCTTCTTCAAGAATTAACAAGTACTTTGGCCAAAGCATCTTTATTTTCCCTTTAACTGGTGTGTGTGTGTGTGTTATGGGTATTTAGAAGGGAGTATATGTATATGTATGCAGAGTCTCATCGACAGGTTTGCGGCTGCCTGCAATGAATTTGGCCTAACCATCAGCCTCAAGAAAACGAACATCATGGGGCAGGACATCAGAAATGCTCCATCCATCAATATTGGCGACCACGCTCTGGAAGTGATTCAAGAGTTCACCTACCGAGGCTCAACTATCACCAGTAACCTGTCTCTAGATGCAGAAATCAACAAGCGCATGGGAAAGACTTCCACTGCTATGTCCAGACTGGCCAAGAGAGTGTGGGAAAATGGCGCACTGACACGGAACACAAAAGTCCGAGTGTATCAAGCCTGTGTCCTCAGTACCTTGCTCTATGGCAGCGAGGCCTGGACAACGTATGTCAGCCAAGAGCGACGTCTCAATTCATTCCATCTTCGCTGCCTCCGGAGAATACTTGGCATCAGGTGGCAGGACCGTATCTCCAACACAGAAGTCCTCGAGGCGGCCAACATCCCCAGCTTATACACACTACTGAGTCAGCGGCGCTTGAGATGGCTTGGCCATGTGAGCCACATGGAAGATGGCAGGATCCCCAAAGACACATTGTACAGCTAGCTCGCCACTGGTATCAGACCCACCGGCCGTCCATGTCTCCGCTTTAAAGACGTCTGCAAACGCAACATGAAGTCCTGTGACATTGATCACAAGTCGTGGGAGTCAGTTGCCAGCGTTCGCCAGAGCTGGCAGGCAGCCATAAAGGCGGGGCTAAAGTGTGGTGAGTCGAAGAGACTTAGCAGTTGGCAGGAAAAAAGACAGAGGCGCAAGGGGAGAGCCAACTGTGTAACAGCCCCGACAAACAAATTTTTCTGCAGCACCTGTGGAAGAGCCTGTCACTCCAGAATTGGCCTTCATAGCCACTCCAGGCGCTGCTCCACAAACCACTGACCACCTCCAGGCGCTTACCCATTGTCTCTCGAGATAAGGAGGCCAAAGAAGATATGTATATTTACTGTCATATATCAAACTATGTGTTAAAGCTTTGCATCTTTATTGACTCTGTCTTGTTTTATAATAAATTAATACTTCTGTTGTTTCTTAAATAAACCTGGTTGGTGGATTTTATTCTGAAACTAAAATAGCTAGAGTATATAATTGGCCGCATCGGTAACTGGGTACACATTTAAATATATGTTGTTACCTGTAGAGAAAAATAGTGCACTCCTCCCACCTTGGTCGTAACACCACACCTAGAGCACTGTACAGTTTTAGTCTCCTGACTTAAGGAGAGATATAATAGCATTGGAGAGAGTTCAGCAAAGGTTCACTAAGATTGATTCCTGGAAATGACAGGTTTGTCTTATGAGGAAAGGTTGAGCTGCTTGGGCAGCTCATTGGAGTTTAGAAAAATGAGAGGTGATCTTATTGCGAGATAGAAGATTCTGTTTGATAGGCTAAATGCTGAGAGGATGTTTACCCTCATGGGGAATCTAAAACTAGGGGGCACAATTTCAGAATTAGGGGCTGGACTTTAAGAACACAACGGCAATCTCCTGCGCGGCGGCACATTTAAATAGACGGGGTGGCCCACATGGAGGG
The DNA here is from genome assembly GCF_036365525.1 of Heterodontus francisci. Taxonomy (NCBI): domain Eukaryota; kingdom Metazoa; phylum Chordata; class Chondrichthyes; order Heterodontiformes; family Heterodontidae; genus Heterodontus; species Heterodontus francisci. The sequence goes on along the minus strand of NC_090375.1, from coordinate 120,999,700 downwards.
GGCAGGCTGTCTATCCCCGCAATGTCATCAGTTGCCTATGCACAGGCGCTGGCGCCATTTTTAAAGGGTAGCTAGCCCTGCTAGCACATTTAAATTTTTAAAAAAGTAACCCACAAAATGAAATAAATAAATTTATAATACCAATTTCCCCCACCCCCCAATAACAATTACATTAATTATTTGCCCTTTCTCCCCAGAATACTTAGCTTTTACATCTGACCTTCCCCCAACAAACTGCGCAAAGTTTAAGGTTCAACCCTTTCTATCATCCTCTACATCCATTACATTGATTTGACCCCATTTCCCCTCCCCCACCGCACTGACAAAACTACCTCCTTCCCACTTCCCACTAGTATGGCGCCGTGTTTCCCCGGACGGGGATCTGAAGGCGCGGGAGTGCTCGCCTCCACGTCGAAGATCATGTTGGGCTCTCAAGATTGCAGTTAAGTCTACTTAAGTGTATTAATTTTACTGATTTCAATATGTTAATTGTGATCCCATTGCTCAGCAGCGTGGCAGCAGCCACAGAGCCTTGCCACTGGCAGGAGGATCGGGCTGAACCCTCCTGCCGTCGAGGTCCGTGGCAGGCTTCATCCAGAACCGTCTTCAGAGCACCCACCTCCCACCTCCCGCCATGGAACTCGACACCTGGGGGAGAACAAAATCCAGCCCAGGTGTCTCTTATTTAAGATGGAAATAAGGAGGAATTTCTTCTCTCAGAGGGTTGTTCATCTTTGTAATTCTCTACCCCAGAGAGCAGTGGAGGATGGGTAATTGAATATATTCAAGGCTGAGTTTGACAAATTTTTGATCTGCAAGGGAGTAAAGGGTAAAGGAAGGGCCAGGTGGGAAAGTGGAGTTGAGGCCACGATCAGATCATACATGATCTTATTGAATGGCGAAGAGGGCCCGAGGGGCCAGATGGCTTACTCCTGCTCCTGTTGCTTTTGTTCTTATACACCTGTGTCTGATATTTTATCACTTTAATATGTGTTATGACCAGGTGTGAAAGGTGTCTGGGGGTCTGTTACTATCTTCAGCTGGTCTTATTGGAACAGGGTTTAATATTAAACACACTGTGTTTTGAGTTTTCCCTTTGTGAATCCTTGTTCATAGCTTTCTAATTACAAGACAAAGAAATGAGCATAAACAGGCTTTCTTCAGTTTAAGGAAGAAAAATGAAATTTTATTAAAACTTAAACTTAAACTCTAATACAGTTAAAACCTACAGATATACGATGCACCCATGCTAGCATGCACGCACGATACACACATGCAAATAGGAACAGAAAAGAGGAAATGAAAGTATAGTAGAGAGGGATTTGAGGTAATTTCAGAAGAATTTCTTGTTTACTGTGCTTCGAGCTTACTTGATTGTAGGTAGTCTTGCTTTTCGCTCGGACCCAGTATTCTTAAACCTTGTTCACGTAGGAGACTTTTGCTCTCTTTGAGATTCATGTGTTTTCACAAGATTCAGTTCCCTGAGAGATGAGCAGGCAGGTGAGAGGTATTCTCTAACCAAGATCCAGGAACTGTCTGAGTTCAAATCCCTTGTTGGAAGTTCAACTCTCAACATCCAGCTAATCATGCAACTAAAAATGGTCTGACCACTTCTGTGTTTGTGGATTCGGCTATCTTAGCAGTCAACCTGGAATGCTAGCTCCCCTCACCTTCAACGTCTGGTAATCAAAAGTCCATTATTGGTTAAATGGGGCAGGACATGGTCCTTTGTCCTTTGTTCCAACTCTGCTAGTTGCTATGCAAATGTCTTTCTAGTCAGGGGCTTGCAATTTTGAGTCTTAATGTTCGTGTGGCAAAATCATGTGTGCTTTAGTCTTGGCAGATGATTGGTGGGGGAAGGGGGTGATGGTGCGGCTTGCCTGACATATGAATCACATATATTTAGGTTATATCCTAAGTAGATATGGTTCATAATGCAAGCATTAATTTCACTGAATGCCTTGCTTCAAAGAAAACCCCAACTTTAATGCTCAAAGAGGGGATACTGTTATCTTGTCGATTTTGTGCTTGAGGAAAGGCATAAAAGTGAAAAGCATTTGTAGGATAGTGAAAGCTATAAGAAAGTCTTGCTGTGGTTAAACTGAACAATATTTAAATAGGTGGGGTGTGCCAGAGTCGGATGCCACTCAAAATCTCTCCAGTCGAGATTAGTGAAGAGTCTGTGATGGGTAGCGTTCAAGGCAATTCATCTGTAGCAGGCGTCACACAAGGTCTTCCATCAGGAGTGCAACAACAGGTCTATTTGGATTTTGAAGTAGCAGTCTAACAGTAGAAGGTTGAGATTTCAGGATCTCCCAAAAACACAGGAGTAACAGCAAGCTCTCTTGAAGCAGGGATTATTAAGAGACTGGAGGCAATAGTAATTTGCCACACCCGAAACACAAGGCTTCTTCTCTCCAAAGCAGTATTTCTCCACAGAGTATAGCAACCCCTCTTTTCCTGGGTCTATTGATAAATTCAAAGGGGTAATCCAAGCTTTTGATAAATATTTTAATATCCGTACCAATAAAATCTTGGAAAGAGCCATATTTAATAAGTGGGTGCAGATGATTGGTGAATTTATAGACTCTTATATTAATGACTGTTATGCCATGAATGAGGCATATTAATTTCATCACATGAACATTAATTTTAAACTGTTGCTGGAGTGAAGAAATGACTTGTTTAAAGAGATCACCAGACATTTGGCTGGAGGACATTTGCATACTAAGAGACCATGCATGGAGAGACAAAGCAGCTGCTCCCTGGTCCAATTAACCCAAATGGATTTTGATCACCAGACATTGAAGGTGTAAGAAAGCTCACATTCCAGTGTCTGCTAAGGTGGAGAATCCACAAATGCAGGAGTGGTTAAACCAGCTGGTCACATGGCTAACCTACTGGCCCAAGCTTTTTGAACTACACACAGGACAGTTTGAAGACAGACTGCAGATTGCAACTGAACCTGGAACAAGAGAGCTTCTCTCCTGCCTGGCCCTCTCTTGCTTTCTCACAAGCCTCCAGACCCACTGAAGTTATTTAAATCTCAAGAGAGAAAAGACTCCTACATTGAAACAATGTGTGCACTGGGCCCCAATGAACAGCAAGACTCAGCAGCAACCAAACACTCCACATTGAACTCAAAGGACTGTAAATACGCCCAGCTATTGCCTCAAACCTTTGCCTTTTATTCTTTCTACTTTTTCTGTCTCTATCTGTGTGTGTGTTTATCGCTTATGCATGCTAGCGTGATCGTGTCATGTACTCGTAGTCGTTAAGCAGATTAGAGGTTAAAATTAATAAACTTCCACCTTTCTTGTTTAAATCTAAGAAAACCTGTCTGATTGATTTCTTGGCCTTACATTTGGAAAGCAGTGACAAGGATTTACTGAGGGGGGGAGCGAAAACAGTGTTTTTAACAATTGGACCCTGTTATGGTTAAACCAGGCAAAGACTGAGAGGGAACCCCTAGACCCCTTTCTCACCTGGCCGTGACAATGACCTTTGCAGATTGGCAGAAGGTTGCAAATACGGCAAATTAAAGGCAGAATTAATCATCAGCATAGCGGATGAATCCTTGTCAGACCTGTTGCTATCCAAGGAAGACCTTACACTGGAAAAGACCATTCAAATTGTAAGACAGGCTGAAGTTCGCAAACAGAATAGGGGCATCCCACGAGCTGAAGATAAGCAGTGGATGAGAAGGAGTCCTTGCCCATTCAGCTGGTTAAGCCAAAGCTAGGGAAACACTATGAGGAACAGAAAAAAACATACAGGCAGGTGAGAAAGCGCATGAAATAGGAAAACCTCGTCAATGTTGTGGAGCCAAGAAGACCCACAGATAAGAGCAGCGCCCAGCAAGTAAAACTGAGTGTTTGTAAGTGTGGAAAAATCTGGACAACACGGGAAGATGTGCCACAGCAAAATTTCTGCGCTTAAAGGTACAAAGCAGAAAACCTTCACACAAACAGCAGTGAATCAAGTACTGCAACAGCCACAAGAGAAAGAACCGGGAGAGTTCTTGGGAGAAATCAGTAATCCAGACCAAGATTTCTGGACAGCAGACATCTGTGTGAATGGACACCTCATGAATTTTAAGTTTAACACAGTGGCTAATGTCTCAGTATTATCTGACCAAGAGCTATGGGTGAAGAGACATTACCTGCAACTGATAGATATACAGTTGTATGGTCCAGATGGGACACAACTGCGAGTAAAAGGCAAACTCCAAGCAATTCTTCAGCATAGAGGCAGACAAATGGTAGAGACCTTATACGTCTTACACAATCAAGAATTTTCTTTACTGAGCAGGAATGCATGCTTGGAACTGCAGCTAATTGAAAAGGTAGTCAAGCAAACAAAAGTAAACAATTCCTTCCAATCGTCAACCAATGCGTTATCCATCACCAGAACAGCGTGAACCTACGTTGAATACCCAATTTCCAACTAGACCTTGGCAAAGGCTTGGCATGAATTTATTCATGTTTGGAGGGAAGTCATATATCATCATTATCAACTACATTTCCAGACGGATAGAAGTCAGACAATTGCATTCTACGACCACTGAGGTAGTTATTAGAATACTTACAGCCATCTTTGCAACGCATGGGATTCCAGATGAAATATTATCAGAAAATGGACCACAGTTCACGAACGAATGTTTGACCCAGTTTACCGTGAAGATGGGTTTTCAGCTTCTTATGAGCTCACCGAGGTATCCACAGTCCAATGGCGAGGCAGAACAGAGTGTGAGAACCATAAAATCTTTACTCAAGAAAAATGAAGATCTTCCTATTTCACTCCTAGTTTATTGTTCAATGCCACTCCTGAGCTGATTATCACCAGCAAATTACTAATGGGAAGGAAGTTAAGAACACAACTTCCAGTATTGCTTCAACAATTAATGCCAGGATTGAAGACTCATGACTACTAGAAAGTTCAAGAAAGAGAAAACTCCTACAGATGGAAACAATCCTGCAATTACAATAGGAGAGATTGAACGAGAAGCTTACCCAAAGTAAACAATGGTCAAAAAGTTTGGATAGGTGACCTGGAACAAGAAGGTACAGTAATCCATAAACATGAAGACTATCAGTGATCGTATATTATACGAATGAAGGAAGGGAACATACGAAGGAATTGGAGGAATATCATTCCTATTCCGCAAAAGCAACAGGCAATAATTTATCTGCAAGTTTCAGATGAAGATAGACAAACCCAAATCGAACGAAATACTACAATAAAAGCAAAATACTGCAGATGCTGGAATTCTGAAATAAAAACAGGAAGTACTGGAAATACTCAGCAGGTCAGGCAGCATCTGTGGAGAGAAAACCAGAGTTAACGTTTCAGGTCTGTGGCCTTTGATCAGAACTGGCAAAGGTTAGAAAAGAATTAGGTTTTAAGCAAGTGAAAGGAGCAGATGGTTGATGGGGAAGAGAACAAAAGGCAAGGTGTGTGATAGGGCAGAGGGCAGGAGAGATTAAATAACAAAGCTGTCATGGGATAAAGGCAAAGAGAGTGTTAATGTTTGTGGTGAAAGACAAAGCATTAGTCCAGAGAGAGCGCTAATGGCAGAATAATGAGCAGCTGTCTACATGAAAAACAGACACGTGGTGAAAAAATAAAATAAAATAAATTTAAAAAAGAAAAAAGATTTAAAAAGGCTAGTCATCTTCTGAAATTATTGAACGCAATGCTCAGTCTGCAAGGCTGTAGAGTGCCTAATCAAAAGATCAGGTGCTGTTCCTTGAGCTTGCGTTGATGTTCACTGAAACACTGCAGCAGACCAAGGACAGAAATGCGGGCATGAGAGCAGGGAGGTGTGTTTGAAATACAACAATCTTTAGAAACAGAACAATCAAGTCAGCAACCTAGACTTCCTACGAAGACTACTGATCGTCCCAAACAGATTACAGCCAGATCAGGGAGAGTTGTCAAACCTCCGATGAGACTGAATCTATAAAGTCAGGTGGGGGAAAGAGAGTAGTAGAGAGGTCATAAATGGATATGTGTTTGGAAAAATGTTGTATAAAGACTTGGGGGGGAAGTTCAGCGTTAATTCATCACTTTGTGTTGGAATGCAAATTTGCTGTTTTATATATTATAGCTTTTCATTGTTACCTGCTAACATTTTACACTAAAATACTTTGATAGTGATCTGCTGAAACTTATGAATCTGGTGCCTTCAAGCTGTTATTTGTTTCACAGCCTAGAGTGGCCAAAGCAATATTGGTGAGCAAGGGGATTCTATTTTCCCTGCTCTACTGTCTATTGTTTAAAAAATATTTAAAGATCTTTTTATTCTTTCTTTCTCCTTTGGATTTGCTGATTCTTCCTCTGCCACTTTTATACTATCTCATTTTCTTAATTAGTTGTCTTCTTTCCTCCATTAATTTGTCATTTCCGCTCTATTTTTCACTTTTGCAAAGTGCCATTTGTAAATTTTTTTTAGAAGTTATTTTCTCCCATTCTTGTGGTCCCTCGTGCTCTGTGCACCATTTTCCAGCTGAAGGGACAGGCAGGTGAGTAATTCCTACACCTCTGCTGGCTCTCCGCCAAAAACATATCGGGAAATATCCCAGGTTCGCATTCACTGATTTTCTTTGCCTCTGCGCAATACCAGCCTCAGCGCTTCAGTGAAGATCAGAAACTTACTATATAAGGGGAGCAAACTCATGTCCTAGCATTTTGAGGCAAGAATAACGCTAATCTGAACTCTGCATTTAAAGTTATTCTAACTGAATCAACTTCAGTTAATTTTTAAATAAAAAATTAGCCCAATTTTGTTAAATGTGCTGACGAAGCCAGGCGTATCATTCCCCACTCGCCGAGCTGTTAATGCACAAGGCTCATGGACTCAGTGATGGTGTGCAGGTCTGCGCACATCTCCAGCATCCACTGAATAATCTGCTGGACCTGACTCTCCATGATGGTTGCCAATCTGTCAATGGAGGAGGCTATGCATGCAGACGAGAGGGCAATGGCAGCAGTCATCGCCTGGATGGACTCCTGCACTGTCTGAGACAGGGTGCGCATAACCTCTGGAAGCTCAGCCAAATCTTCAGACACCTCACGCTGTACCTCCAGCATTTGCCATCTTACTGATGACTCTAGAGACTCGTCATTAGCCTGGCCTCGCAAACTCCTCAGCTGTCGCAGCCTCCGTCAGCTGCTCAGGTGCGTATGTGGTGTCCTCATCAGGTTGGGACCCTGAATCTAAATGCAAACGGATACCTACTGATGTGAGAGTATCTGCGCTGGTGGAAGGTGCAGGGGAATGATGTGACAGTGCACCCTCGGAGGCTCCCTCCTCCTCCTCAGAGGTGGGCGGCTCTCCTTCTGTCAGGGCAGCATTCTGCTGAGCTGCATAAGAGAAAAGATAAAGGGGGGAATTTTCTGCTCTCCTCTGCGGCGGGGAGAGCATAAAATCGAGTGGGATGGTGGTGGGGGGTTTTTCTGCTACCATCGCGCCTCAGCCGAACTTTAGTCCGGGGCGGGAAGGCCTGTGAACAGCCTTCCTGCCCCACCACCAATTGAAACACATAATGAGATAATTAACCCCCATTAACGGCCCTCTTCCCACCACAGCCACAATTAGCCGAGCAGCGGGCGGCCCTGTCGCTGCATGGGAAGTACAGCAGAGAAAACCATGTGGGCTGCTTACTGGTTCTTGGGGTGGGACTTAGTGGCCTGATTGAGGGACCTGGCATCAGGAAGGGGGGGGAGCCTGCTTGTTCGAGAAATCCCCAAGCCTGTTTGTGAAGAAGACACTGAGATTAGGATGCTTTGGTGTAGATTGTTTATTGCTTGTCACAGAGCTTACTTCTGCTCTCCAAACAACACCAGCCAGTGCTGGTTGGCTCTTCTTTATATAGACACGCTTGAATACAATTAACTAACGAACACCCAACACCTGTTCACCCTATTACCTTGAACTACCAGGTATTTATCATCCATTAACAGAACTTCAGACCCTAACAGATTCTGCCTTTTTTCTTTAAATTAAATACATATTCATATATATAAGAAAAAGAAATAAAAACAAATAATGACACATTTTTCTTTACATTATTTGTCATTAACCTTCAACAGCACCAGCCATTAACATGCTGTATATCCTCCCCTTTAATAAAACTAGCTTAAAGAAAAATCGATTTTATTGTAAAAAAAATTCTCCATGTTTTCCTAACTTATCATAACACAAGACTCTTGGAGGACATTCAACAATTTTTTTCGAACAAGCACCTCTTAGTAAAACAATCCGACAACTGAAGACTTGCGTCAACCCATTTTGTTTTGGAAATTTCTTTTCTTTCCAACATTTCTTTTAGACTCGCAAGATCAACCCTCAACCTCTTTTCTGCGACATTTTTTGTTGAATGGACATTGTCGCAGAGAGAATGGTTATCTATGTAGCATTCTGTAGGATAACTCTTCTCTGATTGCCTATTATATAAGAGTTCCTTCAAAATATTCAATAAATACTTACCCATATCAATCGCTTCTATCAGTGCAAGTGTCTCAGCAGCTAAGGTGCTTTTAACTATCCTGTTTATTTTTTTCAATTCCCAGGCTAACAAACAACATTTATCATTTCTTCCCACCAAAAATATAATGAACACTGCTTTGCTCGAATAACCATTGGGAACATTAATGTGTGAGGTGTCACTACAAATGATCAATTTCATCTCTTCTGGGTCACCCAATGCTGGAAACTTGAGTGTACATTTGTCAAAACTCCATCTCTTCAATGTCTTATTTGCTTTCAGCACTTCCCCAACAGTAGCATGTTTCAGCATGGTGCTCAATTCTAATACACCAGAGCAAGCATCTGGCCTAGTTTGTGTGCACAACTGATTCAACTGCCCGATTAAGCTCCTTAACTGGTCTACTTCTTCCTTGGTTGCAGAGTCTTCCTTTTGTGAGGATCTGGCCCAATTTATTGGGATCCTATTAACATTCTCTAGGTAAGACTGTTGATTTAGGGTTACTCCCAACTTAGTCTGCCTAATATTCAACCCTATATATTTCAAAGCCCCAGAAACCCGACTTCCAATTTTAAATTCCTGCAGAACTTTATCTATCACAAATTTCTCAAATGCCTCAAATCCTCCCTACAGAAAATCGTCCACATGCTTGCTAGTTTTTCTTCATAGCACCAATAAAACATTGCTGGATCCACCTTTGAATACAACAAGCTTTTAGTAGGACCCAATTGAAAAATACCACACCCAGGATGCATCATTTAGCCCAGAAACACACTTGTTTAGCTTCTATAATTTCCCTTCTATATCTCCAGCTTCTTTAGGTGGCTTTAAAAATACTTCCCTTTGAAATTTCTGCCCTTGTAAAAATGCTGCTTTGATGTCAATGGACTTACATTCCCATGAGTGTATCGCTAAAAGGGCGAGTAAAATCCTTAAACTTGCTTTTCCTGCTGTTGGGGAATCCACTCTAACTTTCTGGTCACCTAGTCGTTCCTCAAATCCCCGAGCTACAAGACTGGCCTTCGCTTTATACTACCATCGGGACGTACTTTCTCTATACAGATCTATCTATGGGACAATGCTGGTTGCCCCCTATCTGACACCTCCGTGTGTACGCCAAACTCTCTCCACCTGCCAAGCTCTTTTTGCTTGGCATCCTCTATCAATTTACCATCTAATTTGTCAGTAGCCACTAGAGCTTGTCCATCATAATGGCTCCTACTTCTTGTGGTTCCCCTTGCCTGCTCTCTGGTCCGTGCTCTTGTGAAACCACATCCCCTACTAGAGTTCCTATCCCTTCCTGGATTACTACTACTTAACCTGTCCTTCCTACAACCAGACTTCCTTTCACAAGTTTGTGACCTTTTCCTTGGACTATGATCATCTTCAGGCCCACTGTCTGAACTTATACTATGTTTTATTAGCCTTCCACAATTTCACTTCCTTCTGCCAATCTATAGGTCTGATATCCTGTCCCTTGTCTTGCACATTCAGCCAATGTTTGTATTTCCCTGTGGCCTTTCCTGCCCTTCCTATAATGGCGGCTTCCCTCCATTCACTAGTCCTTTCTGGCATATATGTCACTCTAATCCCAACTTTCGATCGTTGACCTTTGGGATAAATGGCCTTATCTGGATCTTCACTATCACTTGGCCCACTCTCAGTCAGCCCATTATCTGCCACAATCTGTTGCTCATAAAGGTCCGACATATGTGCATGCGAAGTACATGGTGCATCATCAGTGTCCATCATTTGTTCAGATTCTGTCAATGTATAATCAGTGCCAATAAGCTGCGAGGAATGTACCCTCACGGTTTGGTTGCCATGTTGCAAAATCACCGTTTTGCCATCAGTGCCTATAACTTTTCCTGGGCCTCTCCATTTTTTCTGCCCTTCTCTTTTGTAATACACCACATCCCCAGTATCAAAATTCTTTTCTGATGTCCTGATCCAATAACTCAAAGCTCTCCTGATTTTTTCTGAAACCTCTGCCTTAATAAATGCTCTTCTCCCTGCATGCATGGAATTCAAATGTTCCGCAAAAATTGAACTAATTGTAGTTCCCTCTAAAGCTGGGGGATGATCCCACATTACCAAAGGTATTTTGAGATTCCTGCCATAAATTAATTGTGGCCTCCAACCATTTGAAGCATGTTTTTCACATGTACTGCCCATGCCAGAGCAGTCATCAATTTACAATTTGGCTGGTCAGCTAATATTTAATCGGCGCATTTTGTCAATCATGACATAATTTCTCTCAAATCCCATTACTAAAAGGACTTCCTACTGCAATGTGCATTGCTCCATTATTCATATTTTCACACATCCTCCTGAACTCATCATAGGCAAATTCTCCTCCTTTGTCAGTTAGAAACTGAGCCGGTGCTCCCAGTCCCGTTCCTATCCACCTTTCCATTATCTTGTCCACAATTACTTTTTCTTTACTATAAATTACCGTCGACAGACTGAATCCTGTCACCACATCTATAAAGTGTAGAATAAAGATGCTTTTTTCTTTATCCCATACCTTCAAGTCCATTGCTACAGTTCCATTAAAGTCCTTTGCTAATGGGAGATTCACTATGGGTCATGATGGCATTTTTATATATAGGTATCACATTTTTATACAGGTATCACATTTTTCACTGATATCTTCAATAAGTTTAGTGTAGTCATCATCTATTACCCCTGCATCTTTTAACAGAATCTTCAACCTATGACAAGATGGATGTGAAAACTGTCGATGTAATTTTGAAATAATTATCCTTTTCTCCTTTAAATCCCTACACCGGATGCCATTAATACTTCTTTAACGTTCTGCTTAGAGATGTTAGGTCTCGCTAAGGGAATACAATAATGTCCCGACTGTGTAAACCACAAAGCTACAGATTTCCCAAAGACAATCGCCTTATCCTGTTCCATATCCAATTTCATCCGAGCCTTTTTCATAAATGGTTTACTTAACAGCAAAGGTATATCACTGGATACTACATCCGTACTAATAAAATGGTTTACCCCTGCTATTCTACACGGAATTACCACTCTTTTTAATGATTTCAACGTGTTGTCATCCCCAAACTTGAAACAGGTGGAACTGTCATATTCTTTGACCTTATTTCGGTCTTCCTTACTTAACGAATCCATGTAACACCTTAACCAGTCCACTCCACATACTGTGGACATACACCCACTGTCTAGTACTGTGCAATTGAACGAATCTGCGACTAGGACACTCATTACTGAACTGAAGCTTCGCGTGACCAGTACAGTTCCTTCTGATTGATCAGTATCGTCATCCTCCCCTTCCGAACCTTCCACATCATGCGTCATCTCAAAAACCCTGTTATTCCTTTTTGGACAATGCAATGCGTAGTGATACTTTAAGTCACATCAGAAACACCTGTTGACCACCCCTTGGTTATTCCTGGGGTTCATCCTTCTGCCATAATTACCCAATTCCTGCCGTCTTTATAGCTGCCAAAAAGGTCTCTATCCTCATTCGTTTTGTGTGTGTTTCTCCTTTTGTACCGACGTTTGGGCCCCATATTTGAATGACCTTGAAATGCTGCCAGCATTGTATCCTCCACCTTTGGTGTCACCGCTAAAGAACCCATCTGTGCCATGAAAGTGGCCGGTAAGGAATGTTTTCCCAAAACATTTTTTAGGGCATCAGACATTTAATCAAACAGCATATATTTTTCATTGAATCTAACTCCGGTTAATACCAAGAGCCTATCCATGTTTGATATCCTAGCACAATCCAACAATTTGAAGGCAAGTACTGATCTAGGAATTTCCAAGCAGAATCGTTGCATCCTTGCATGTAGTTGGTTAAACTCCATAATATATTCTTCTATGGAAGAACCATCCATTTTTCTACATTTATCAAAATCCGACCACGCCTCATAGGCACTCAGTAAGTCATATTTTATATAAATTTTATCCATATATTTCAAGAGTTTGTCCAAACCTTCTTCATCGTCCAAATAATGAGCCTCTAGCTCCGAGAACACTTTGCCCCTGATCTTGCTTCTGGCGGGAAGTGAATGTGCAAGGGTCATTCCTCGCTTCCTTTTAGGTAAAGACATAACCTGTGTCCATAGATCAACTTCATTCTTCCATTCATCGTATGGTTCGACTTCGCAAAACAGCAGTGGAAAATCATAACCCCATACCTTACACTTGGTTTCAGTCATCTTTCTTCAAAAAAAAACTCCAATTCTAATCTCCCATCTGAAAACAAATCTTAGTCGCCAATCTTCACCTTCAGGCAACCATCCTGTGCTACCAATGTTTGAGAAACTTCCAAGCCTGTTTGTGAAGAAGACACTGAGACTAGGATGCTTTGGTGTAGATTGTTCATTGCTTGTCACAGAGCTTACTTCTGCTCTCCAAACAACACCCACAGCCAGTGCTGGTTGGCTCTTCTTTATAGATACACACTTGAATACAATTAGCTAATTAACACCCAGCACCTGTTGACCCTATTACCTTGAACTAGCAGGTATTTTATCATCCATTAACAGAACTTCAGACCCTAACACCATTGAGAGCTACCCCTGTGCTCTTGCTGCCAACCACCTACTATCCTCTCCTCTGTGACCCCCAGCCTGCAAAATCCCTCCTGCCCTGACTTACCTGTGGCCTGGCTGCTTGGCCTCCAGAAGGTTCTCCTCCACAGTGGCACGGTAGCTGCCGGCCTCTGATTGGCCAGCAGCTCTCCTAGGGCAGGACGTCTGGTGATGGGGACCTTGATCCTGTGGAATGCCCACCGCTCTCCACTTAAGCGCCTGATTTGCAGTAGATTCGGCTGACCTTCTGGAGAACAAGCAGCATGGTTACCTCAACGTTGCTTTTTCCAGACGTCGAGACCCTGTTGCCAGAATAAAATCCCTGCCAAAGGGATTTGCACCTCTTCCATTAGTCACAACATCACAATAGCCAAGAAAGGGACAGCGCGACCAGTAGGAGCCCTTTCCTTCACTTTATGAGCTCTCTTTTCATGCAGGCACAATGATGAACAATGTTAGCCACCCAACAAAGACAGGCACCATGCCTAAGCTAGTGGCTGCCTAGCTGTCCATGATGGGGGCGCCCAAATGCCTCCTGCATGCAACCAGGCTGGAGCGACCTTGCTATAATCAACACTGACAGATGAATGCCAGTTGACTGAGATGCAACCATGCCTCTAACAGGTTATGCTGCTGCCTGACTCCATTGCCACTGATTAGGTGGGCATGTTGTCTCCACCTACCTCACCCTCACATGTTGCCACATGTAAGACCCTAAGGGAAGTGAGGCGTGGCGTACTCACATTGGCTGAATGAATAAGGTCATTCACTCGCTTGTGGCACTGCAGCCAGGTTCTTTGGATGACCCCATGGCTGCTAACCTCCTCTGCAACTTCTGTCCAGGCTTGCTTGGTCAGGTGGGCCAGTCTCCTCCTCCTGTCCCTGCGGAAGGGGACCTCTGCTTTTTCTGAGCAGCCTGGAGGAGAATCTGCAGGATCACTGAACTGTGGGGCCACCCGGGATCTTCCTTCTGCCATGTCTTCAGATGCCTTCTTCCTCAGGCATTCAATGTGGTTAATATTGATGGCAGCAAGGTTGTTCAAAGCAGGAGGGTTGTTCAATGCAGCAGGGTTGTTCAATGAAACAGGGTTGTTCAGTGCAGCAAGAAGCAGGGATATTCAAATGGCGCTGGCAGCCCTTTAACTATGGCGCCAGCACCTTCAGTGGTGTCCACCGCCTCACTGCCTGTCTCTGCTCCCTGACGGGTCAGCCCCACTGTCTGCTGGCAGTTAATTGGCTGGCTGCCTCAAGATTGCTTCCTCCCGGTTGCTCACTTCACAAGCAGTAGCGGCACCTGCTTCCTGACTCGACATCAGAATCTCGGGCCTAGCAGCAAAATCCAGCCCTATGTACTTAAATTCTGGAATGGGATTCTGACTGAGAGGCAACAGTGTTACCATTAAGCCAAGATGTTCAGATGTAATACAGTCCTCATTTTTAATTTGTATAATCAATTCTCTTACAGTCTTGTTCTATCCCTGGATCCCAACCTGGCCAAGAGACGGACCTGTGTGTTGATGTGCCTGGGTGATGCATATGGCCTGGAACAGGAAATTTGCACAAAGCACTCCTACAAATGCAGCACACCTCCAATACTTTGTATCCTGTGGGCATCCTGAAGAACATACACCCTTTTTAATTTTTTCAAATTTGATGGTCTGGCAATCCTTAAAATGAGCTTGTAGTTTAGTTTAGTGAACAAATAGGTCATGATTTGGATTTTTAGGGCAGTCAATTGATCCTGGGCCACTGAACTCTAATCCAAATACAAACTATCTAATCTGAGAAGCTAGAGACGTTAACACATAGTGTAGCCAATGCCAAGTTATTCAGCAGGTGCTACTTTGCATTTTGTGACAAACAGAAACCATTTGTTTTTCTGGAAATCTGAACTGAGTCAGCTATATCTTAAACCTATCAAACCTCTCAAGTTTAGCTCAAAATTCTAGGCAAAGTATTTGTCATAAAACTTAAGGCTATATTATGAAATGTATACATTCAGATTAAGCATGGTTTATTAAGGGAAAACAATACAATGTGGTTGAAGACTTAATCTGCTAAACAATGCAGGGAAGTATTTAAGTAACATGCATTGTGCAACCCATTGCTGATATGAGAAACATTTCCTTCCCAATGATACTGAGAAGGTCTTAAGTTATATTATTTGACAACTCATGTTTAGATCACTTAAGAGTTTGGTATTGGAATGTTGCACTGCAGATGAGTGCACATATTACACCCAACACACTAGCAATCTGCGCCAATTCTTTTTTCGTAAAGGATATAGATATAGATACCATCAAGTTCTCTTGTTGTTTGTGTTGGTAATTCAGCCATGATAATGGAGGTTTAGAGTTACACTCATGTTTCTGAACAATCGGAAGAATTTTCCCTTTGGTCTTCGGAACCCAGCCAGCATGGTCAAATGGGGGTCAGAAGCCTGCACTGTGTGGGGAACAGGCACCAAGCTGTGATTTTCCTAAAATTGTCCAATTAATGGCCAGAGAGCAGGCTCGTTGTCCAATTAAGGACAGTGGGTGGGCTCTCGAAGCTGGAGGGCTAATAAGAGGCCCCCCATCACTGAAGAAGCAGCAGGCTGCCTTTTCAGGTAAGTGAGGGAGAGGATACCTCGAGATGGAGGCACACTCTCTCCAAATTTTTTACTTTCAATTAAAAAATGGCCTCAGCACTGGGCCACCACCGTGGAGAGGGAATACCCCCATAGGGCGGCCTGCGGCTGCAGCTGAGCGCCGAAGCCAGGCAGGCAGGGAAGGCCTCTAAACCTGCCTGGAGCGCAAACACCCCAGTCTGCCACTGGGAGGTCTTCTCCAGGCAGCTACATTGTTCCCTGATGCCTCCAGGGACCTTCAAGGAGACCAATTGGCTACGTGCCACTTGTGGGAGGGTAGCCCTGCCGACTCCCTATCCTCCTCTGGGAAAATGGTCCGGGGGCAGGATGGAGCTGGGGATCCAGCACGCTGGTCAGCGGTGCTAATTTACATGCCCACCTGCCTCTGTGCTGGCCCCCATTGGGGCCTAAAAATTCAGCCCAATATCTATTTGCATTGTTGGTATTTTATTTTATCAGACAGTAAGGAGCAATTATTACAGTTAATACTGTTATCAATGAGGATTCCATTCTCTAACCTGCCTGATAATCTATGTTCATAAACCCTTGGGCTGTAAAAAATGGCTTCAGTTATTCTTACAGTAATATAACTATGTTATTGCATAGTCTCATACTCATCATGTACATGTGTGATATATTACAACCTGGAACTTGCATTCCATCCCTCTGGTTATTTCTTCTAAGATTCTGTTTTCCTTCTTTACTTGGTCTCACATACTGTACTAATAAGTTTCAATGAGTATTCCACTAGTACCCTCATAGCCCTCTTTTATGTTTTATGCTGTATTTTACTGCTATTTATTTTATATTCTCTCTCTTTATTTTCCTTCTTTAATCTCATCACCTTGCATTTTCCAGATTAAGCCATAATTGTCATCCCAGTCCGCTATCTAAATTTTATTTTTCTCTTTTTTTAATGCCTAGGTGTCTTGTGTTGTATAATTAGCAATATTAGATAGCTATTGTTTTGTTTCCAATTACAAATTGTTTCCAATTCTATGTGCAATGTAAACAATAGAGGTTGTAAGTATAGATCCCTGAGCCACCCCATTAAACACCTTCTTCCTTTCTGATGCTATTCCATGGGCAAATACTTTGTTTCCTCTGATTGAGCCAATTTCTGATCATTCCAGAAGTGTCCTTCCAATCCATGCCTTTTGATCTTATGGGCCAATCACTTTTGAGGTACTATGCCAAAAGCTCTACTAAAATCTAAATGTGTAGGGGTAGATTTTGTGAAGCTGTGCTACAGATACAGAACTTTGCTAGCAGGTCGTTATAAAATGGAATGGCCATCCAACACACGATGTGCCATATTTTACAGTACAATTATGTGAAATTTCCATAGACTGTGCTGCTGGCAGGTGGAAGTATTACTAAAGGCATGAGAATTATCTAAATTGATTCCTCATGATTTCAGATGTTTTTGGCCAGTTCCGTTCCTGCACTGAGATTGTTCATACACAATCGCACATAACTAATTCTTTGCATTAGCTTGTTCAAGTTGGATTCTTAGTGTTATACTGTTAAAAAAAATCCAAACTTTTGTTTTTTTTTTCATTTTACATTGATATTTGGTTGTATTTTGCTTGTATTAATTTTGTTCCTTGGGAGTGTGACATTGTTTTCTTTCCAGTATTGTTGCTTGCTGAGGCAATTCAACTGGTATCAAGAATAATAGGATTTCCTTTGGGGATTGATGGTGCTGTTGATCTAGACAAAAAGGATGAGCTTGTGAAGGAGGGACAGATAGTGGTTCAATGACATCTGAGGCTTTGTGTCCATCCCAGGACTACGCCAGAATCTGCACTTACAGACTCTTAAAAACCTATGTTACGACCAGCTGAGAAAGAGGTCTAGGAGTTCCCTTTCAGCCTTCACCTGGTCTTACCATAACAGGGTTTAATTTAAAACACATCATGTTTTTAGCTCCACCTTGATGAATCCTTGTTCACCGCTTTCCAATTATAAGGCAAAGAAACCAGCACAAACAGGTTTCCTTAGGTTTAAGGAAGAAAAGTTTAAATTTATAAAACTTAAACTCTAATTCGGTTAACGCCTACGGATACACGACGTGCCCACGCTAGCATGCATACGTGAGACATACATGCAAATAGAGACAGAAAAGAGCAGAAGAAAAAATAAAGTGAAAAGCTTGAGGCAATATCTGAAGAGTTGTTGTTATGGGTCTTCAAGCTCACTGTAGAGTCCTTGATTGTAGGTAGTTCTTGCTTTTCATTGGGGCCCAGTATTCTTCTTAAACCTTGTTCGCTGTAGGAGACTTTTCTCTCTTGGGGTTCATGTGTCTTCAGTGGATTCAGAAGCCTGTGAGAAAGAGATGGAAGCAGGCAGGAGAGAGCTTCTCAGTTTAGGAGCAAACAGACACTCTCTGTTCAAACTGTTTGTACAATTCAGAAAAACCCAGGTTGCCAAGCAGGTTAGTCATGTGACTAACTGGGCTGACCACATCTTGGATTGTATCACCTTAGCAGTCTCTGGAATGCTCCTCTTATACACAATATCTGGTGATCAAGGTCCATTGTGGGTTGAATGTGTTATGGAATGGTCCTTTGTCCTTCCAATCACCATCTTTTAAAATGCAAATGTCTATCCAGCCATGTCTGATCTGTTTAACAAGTCCTTTCTTCACTCCAGTAACAGTTTAAAATCAATGTTCATGACAAAATTAATGTGTCTGATTCTTGGCAGGTGGGGGCCAACATGACACTGATCTAAAATAAAAGCAAAATACTGCGGATGCTGGAAATCTGAAATAAAAAGAAGAAATGCTGGGACCACTCAGCAGGTCTGGCAGCATCTGTGGAAAGAGAAGCAGAGTTAACGTTTCGGGTCAGTGACCCGAAACGTTAACTCTGCTTCTCTTTTCACAGATGCTGCCAGACTTGCTGAGTGGTTCCAGCATTTCTTCTTTTTATGACACTGATCTAGATGTATTAGATAAGACCTGTCTTTGTTATGTGTTGCAGGCTGAATGATCCACAACATATAGAGTTGAGACAACTCTTCCTGCAGGATTAAAGGTCATTACAGCCAAAAGCATTTATGCTACTGGATCTTTTTAAGTCACTAGCCCCTCATCTCCTGCTGGGATTTCCTATATGGCTGATCCCCCGATCATATGGCCGAGATGCCAAAATGCAGTGTGGTGATGCCTAACCCCCTTTGCCAGTACCTTTGTGGTGCCTCCCTTCCCATAATGCGCAACCTCCTGTGTACCCACATGCAATCCACAAAAAGGAGAGTCACTGACTCCCTTCCTGTATTGGACCTATGGTCGTGGGAGTGACCCCCATGGCTGCTAACTTCCTCTGCAATCTCAATCTGCACTTTCTTGGTCAGGCGGGAGGACCTCTTCTTGCCATCGCTGGGGAAGAGGACCTCTCACATTTCCCTTGCAGCCTAGAGGAGAATCTCAAGGGAGGCATCACTAAACCGTGGTGTCACCCAGTGTCTTGCCTGAGCAATACTGTGGTTTCCTTGTCAGCGGGGTGGGAGTTCCATGGGTCACTGTAGCACCTGTCTCAGCAGCAAACAATGAATGACTCAAAGGCAGCTATGAAAGCAGGGCTGGCAGGGCTTTAAATATGGCACCAGCACCTGCTCCAGAGTCAGCCGATGCTGCATTCGGGCCTAGAATCCCGGACCTGTCGCATAATTGGCCAGGTCCCGCGCCTCCATTATTATAATTGGCTGCCTACCATATGATTGCGGTGGACTGGACACACGTGACGAGCGGCGATGGCACCCACTTCCGGGTCCACCACTGGAAGCTGCGACGGAAACACTAAATCCAGCCCATTGTATGCCTTGCTGACAACTTCATGTCATTCTTGTACTCGTCATTTTACCTCCAATTATCCTCATCACAGTTTCTCCCATGATCCACGTGAGTCTTATCCATGGCATCAATCCATGATCATGCAAAATTAATGCCATATTTGTTGTTAATAAAGAGAGAAGAGAAACATCAATTAGAAATCAACTAATATGTAACATTTCGACAAGTCCCACTTCAAAGAAATATTTAAAATACCAAGTGGCATATTGTCACATTATTGTCCTGTTGCACTTTAATTAGCATAATTTTAATTCCCTTTGTAATAAGCAAATTACTATCGTTTTGGCACCAAGGTCTAAGAAGCTGGTCAACGTTTACATACAATAAAATGTTCATAAAATCTTTGGCCGTTGTCACTCGTGGAGTCTTTTGTCCAACCATCATTGTTACAAGTACATTTAAAGGAAAGTTGGAAATCAGCTGGGTAAGAATTTGTGTGAGAAGGGGGTTCAATAATGTCACTTTGAAATGAACTCCTTTCAATACCATTGCAAAAAGGCAAATTTATATCCATCATTAGTTTGAAACAAAACAAATGTTTTAATAATATATCCTGTATCTTAGATCAAAGATAGGAAATAAAAGTGGAGATTAAGAAGATTATCTAAAAGATTGAAAGAAATAGGCTACTAATCAGCAAGTTATGGCTGCAAATCCCCACCCCAAGCCTGATGGAAATAGGATTTTAAAGCTAGAACACAGAATAATAATGGTGACTCAGCTCATGAAATAAGAAAAACAAAATAAAAGAAGCGGTTCTGCAACCATACTTCAAGGTCCCAGTGATGTGGGAACAATATTTATATTACACGGTAGTTGCATTAGTCAGAATAGAAAGGTAACAGTTACATACAATTTTTTTGAAGTTGTGATTCACCATTGTCAGGCAAGCCCCCACCTGCCAAGAATGAGGAAAATTAATTTTGCCACATGAACATTGATTTTAAAATGTTGATGGCGAAGAAAGAACTTGCTTTAAAAAACAATTGGAGACTTTGGCAGGAGAGAGACATTAGCATATCAACAGACAGTACTTCAAAGGACAAAGGAGCTATTTCCTGCTCCAATTTAATCCATAATGGACTTTTGATTACCAGACTATTATTGGAAAAAATTCTGAGGGACAGGATTAATCTCCACTTGGAGAGGCAGGAATTAATCAGGAATAGTCAGCATGGCTTTGTCGGGGGAGATCGTGTCTAACAAATTTGATTGAATTTTTCGAGCAGGTGACTAGATGTGTAGATGAGGGTAAGGCAGTTGATGTAGTCTACATGGACTTCAGTAAGGCTTTTGATAAGGTCCCGCATGGGAGATTGGTTAAGAAAGTAAGAGCCCATGGGATCCAGGGTAATTTGGCAAATTGGATCTAAAATTGGCTTAGTGGCAGGAGGCAGAGGGTGATGGTCGAGGGTTGTTTTTGCGAGTGGAAGCCTGTGACCAGTGGTGTACCGCAGGGATCGGTGCTGGGACCCTTACGGAGGGGGGACAGAGGCGGGAGTGGTCAGGAAAGCCTCCTGGAGCCTCCCACTCCATTTTACGCCACTCCCCTGCCACTTTGCGGCTTGTTGGGATGGTGTAAAATTCCAGCCAAACTATTTTAGTGGCACCCTCTTAATCTTGTCCTTTTTTCCTCTTATTTTCAATTTGTTTTATCTGTTATTTGAATTAAAGTTTTTACCCTAGTTTAAGATGACACATTCTACACTATACTCTTTGATTCACATTGGAAAGCTTTTAGTTTGTCGCTTCAATGTGTCAATTAAAATGTCTTAATTCATTTGAGTGCAGTCTGTCCTCACCTCTAAAGGAATTGCATATTCTTTGCTGAAAAAGGGAGAAATTGACCTGCAGTACACCCCATTTCTAGACACTAAATGAGTGTGTAGAGGATGAATTTTGAGCAGTGTTACCCTACGCCCAAACCTCACCGCCCCACCCATTCGCCACTGCACCCGCCCACACCAAACCCCCTGCCACCCCACCACAATCCCCACAACTCAGAAATGCGCTGGCACAAAATTGGAAGCTGGCAACATCCAAGTGTCCAGGATGCCCATCTGAAACATGTGTAATGGCCCTTCAATACGCTAATCAGGAGCCTAATGCCTGTTTTAGGTCTCTGCTCTCAAAATTGACTTAAAGGAATGGTGCATTTTCTCACAGTGGACAGAGATCAGACAGATAGTACAGCAGCAAACAACATGAGTTCCTACAGGGTCACAAGGTTCTCCAATGTAGCATTAGAGATGTTCATAGAATACATAACCATCAAAAAAGGCTTTAGGGACCTTGTCTTTAAAATAAAGATGATTTCTGTGCATCCGCAATGGTTAAATGCATTGGAATGCCTGCAAGGCAGCTTCCAGATGTGGAAGAGTTCAATACGCACTTGTGTGGGGTTCTGGTGCATGGCATCAACAGTCTTCAGTCAACTATACAGTGTGTGGTCACATCAATGGACACTCCAGCTGAGCCCTAGTTGCAAGAATCTCTGACACCAGTGATAGCATCTTTCAATAATAGCCCTGGGCTCAACCATTTCCTCTGCCGAGGAACTTCAGTTGGATCAGTCCTGCAGTCTGGTCTCGTGCAGACCAGTGGAAGTACTAAGAGTGCCAGAAGAGCAGCGGGCAGATACTGAGTTGCTGCATTCATCAACTGTATTCTATCAAACTTGAGCTTCTAGACGTCACCAACCATGAACAAATCCTGAGCCTTTAACTGAGCATGGGAGAAGCAGGACAAGACCGCACTAGGTTTTGTTTGCATGGCAGGCTTCCCACAGAAGCAAGGTACCATAGACTACACACACATATTCTTGTGTGTTCCCTATTATTAGCCTGGCTTCTTTATCAATCAGAAGAGATTCCACATCCTCAACATACAGCTGGATTGTGACCACAGGCTGCACCTGCTAGGTCTGTGCCTGCTATCTCGGCAGCAGTCATGACTCTTTCATCCTGTGCCCATCCTCTGTGCTGACTTTATTACAACCACCTGCCAGGTTACTGAGTGTTAAAGGCTATCCTGACTCGTGTTAGGAGCCTGCGCAAGCTGCGAGACCTTTGGAGGATAAGGGATAGTGACCATCAAATGCCCTTCCTCTCAGAACTCTTACAGAGCAGCACATTGAGGAATGCTTCACCTAAATCAGCTCTCTCATCCCCACTACACACAGTCTGGCTTGGCTGGCTATGTAGCAGTAACAAGGGTACAAGAAGAGTGGCTGATGGGGGACCATATAGAGCTGTCTGAAAGAGCCACGACTACTCTCCTGTGACAATGCCTCAGCACTCCTATGGCTCTGTGCAAGTACAAAGTGCAGAACTGCTGTGACAGTTTGGAGGCCTTTGTTGACATTGATCCCCAGAACCAAGTTAGCAGCCATCTGAGATTGCATGGCTGCAGTCTGTGCTGCCGAAGAAGCTGTCAGCTAGCAGCAGAGGTTCTATCAGGGTGGGTACCACTGCAGTGTTAATGGAGTTTACTGTTCAGTCCATGTCAGACAGAATGGTCTCCACGTCCTGGACAAACCCTTGAGATAAGTTGGAATTGGAGTCTTCCATGCTCTACAACATTGTGTGCAAGCCTTCTGACAGCCTGCCAAGTTCAACTAGAATTTCCTGGTGGAGATCCAGCAGTCTTCTTTGGTTCCCTTGGTCAGCATCCGTGTGTGGTTATAAGCGAGCAAAGAGTAGTGAGGGAGGTCAGTCTTGTGAGTGATAAAGACTCTTGTGATTAGTGAGCCTATAAGTGGTGGAGATATGCGCCAAAAGTAGAACCCTAGAACCAGAGAAAAATTACAGCACAGAAGGAGGCAATTCAGCCAAAAAAACTAGCCACCCTATCTAACCCCACCTTCCAGCACCTGGTCCATAGCCTTGCAGGGAACAGCACTTCAGGTGCATGTCCAGGTACCTTTTAAATGAGTTGAGGGTTTCTGCCTCAACCACCATTCCTGGCAGTGAATTCCAGACACCCACCATGCTCTGGGTGAAAAAGGTTTTCCTCATGTCCCCTCTAATCTTTCTACCAATCACCTTAAATCTGTGCCCCCTGGTAATTTACCTCTCCTCTAGGGGAAACAGGTCTTTCCTGTCTACTCTATCTTGGCCCCTCATAATTTTGTACACCTTAATTAAGTCATCCCTCAGCCTCCTCTGTTCTAAGGAAAACAACTCTAGCCAATCCAATCTTTCCTCATAGCTGAAACTTCCAAGCTCTGGCAAGTAAATAAGAGGTGTTCTTACCTTAAGAATCCTTGTGAGATCATTGAACTTTTTCCAACATTACAGCAATGTTCTGGGCGCTAAGCTTCTGGAATTGACATACTCTGCAATCTTTACCCACTCTCAGTGGAATTAATGCATGGAGCTCCTGCCTCCAGAAGGAAGAAAATGTCCCTCCTCCTCCTCCACCAAGACTTCCAAGAAAGCATCCAAAGAACTTGGTGCTCTCTTAGTGCTTGCTTTAGCCACATCTTCACTTCCAAAAGTGTTTTCCTGTGTCTGCAGCCAGAATGAATTTCCCCATTACAAGGTGCTCCCTGCCTTTAAGTGGCACCATAAACACTCAATATCCAACACCCATTACAGGTAGCGTCGGTTGCATGCCTGTGTGATTAAAAAGATCAGACAGCATAAATATTGCGTGCTACCTGAGTTATTTGCAACCGGCACCCAATCACTACCACGCCCTATTCCGGATGTGATCGGGTTTGTAGACTTTTAGCTTTAATTCAAAATTGCTAGGCATTGTAGTAGCCTGTATGAAATATGCAAACAAATTATTAAATAACTAAGTCTCTAGACAGTTTTAGCTGTACATGGCTCACATCATTTGATGGATAGTTGCAGGCTGTCCTTTCTCAAATAGAACTGTTTTTAGCTGATAACCTTCCAATTATTCAGACATCAAAGAGAATTGATGCTGTTAATTCCAAGGTGGCCTTTGGTTGCTTTGAGCACTGATGTCTCCTGTAACTGAAACTACAGAATTAAAAAAAGTATCTGTTGAGTGCACAGTAAATTCAAGTCTATCCTAGTTACCCCTCAGTCCATGGGGGGAATTTTAACATGGGGGAGCAGGTGGGATTGGCAGCAGGTAGGGATTAAAATTCCCAAAAAATGGAAGTGTGTTGGGAAGTTGGCTGCAACACGCCAACCTCCGGCTTTTATTGAGGTAGGACAGGGTGGACAATCAACCTGCTCCCAGGAGGAGGGATGGCATTTTAAATTTGTTAATGAGGCTGGAAGCCTCGGATTTAACCTGCTTTACATGTTTAACTGTGGCTGGCCTCCGCAGCAAGGTGAGGACAGCCTCAGGAAGAGCTCCTTGTGGGCCAGGAGGAGCAGAAGTGTGCTTCCTCCCAGCGCCCTAAGCTACCCCTCATCCCCTCCCTTCTTTAGAACACCTCTTTCATCCTCACCCCTGGGATTAGATCTCCTGGGATCAGGGATCGAGCCCCTGCACCCCAGAGGTCAAGGATCTAACTCCCTCCTGGGACCAGAGATTGGACTCCTTTCCCTGGGATTGGAACCTCCACACCCCAGGGCAGGGGTTTGGACATACCTGGTCCTGTCGCCTCTTCTTCAGTGCTCACTGTCAATTGGAAGCCAAACCTGATGACCTGGCTGACCTCCACATGGGAAACCTGTCTGGAATGTCACCCTCACATTGTGGAGTTAAAACTCCACAGCATGTGTTTCCCAGGCATTATCAGGCTTCCTCGCTCCCAATGGGTCCCAATGTCAAATTTCCCCTACGTGTCACAGAGTGGTGCTTTATTGTAATTAAAGAAATAGTATTTTGTTAAGATATACTCGTGGCTAAATATTTGTCCGTTGATTTTTGCTTTTGTTCCGATAACAAATAAGATATTTCACAGATAATCAAAGGGAATAATATGGCTACTTGGGGTGAGGCATGCAGATCTTTGAACTCAGCAAGGACAGCAAAGATCAGACTCTTATGAAATTATAGCATCTTCTTTTGTACTTGAGTGCCACGGCCCATTACCTGATATGACTCTATGTTCTAGTTGCTCCTGTAGTAGATATTGTTGAGAAATAAAATTAATGAGACATGCCATGAGGTTAGCAGCATGCCAAGTGAGTGAGCCAGGCACTGTTCCTTCCTTACCTACTTGTCCCCCAGTCTGCTGCTGCAGTGTTTAGCTAACACGTGTCATTTTGAGGGCTGAACTCCAATTTCCATTCAGATTACACCTGTTTTCCACAGGATTTGTGTTAGTCACAACTGCAGTGGATACACAAATAAACTAATCCAGGAAAATCTTGTGTAAATACCTCTCCAGATCACCTGCAGGTGTAGATCTTTTTCCATTGGTGTAAAAGTGGTGCAACTCATCATCTGGAATTAATATGGGAACTGATAAAGAGTCCATGACAGGAAGGGACAGAGAGCACGAATCTAAGAGTAAATCAGCAGTCAAAGCTAGACGTTACAAAAGTAATGAAAGGACAAAACTAAAGGCTGTTTCTGAATGCGCGTAGCATTCGAAACAAAACAAATGAACTGATAGCACCAATAGAAATAAATAAGTACGATATTATAGGCATTAAAGAGACATAGATTTGGACCTGAATATTGAAGGGTACGTGGCATTTAGGGAGGACAGGAAGCTAAGAAAAGGTAGATGGTATTAGTACATTAGAGAGGGATGACCTAAGTTCAGGAAACCAGGATGTAGAAGCAGTTTGGGTAGAGATGAGAAATAATACAGGCAAGACATCACTCGTGGGTGTGGTGTACAGGCCCCCTAACAGTAACCACATGGTAGGACAGAGCAGAAAGGAAGAAATAATGGGAGCTTGTCGGAAAGGTACGATGATAATCATGGGGGATTTTAATCTACATATAGACTGGAAGAAACAGGTGGACAAAGGTGGCCTAGATGAGGAGTTCACAGAATGTTTTTGGGCTAGTTTCTTAGAACAGCACATTCTGGAGCCAACCAGGGAGCAGGCTATACTTGCCCTGGTATTGTGCAACAAGATAGGATTACTTGCTCACCTCATAGTAAAGGCACTCCTAGGTAATAGCAATCATAATACGATTGAATTTTACATTCAGTTTGAGGGAGAGAAGAATGGGTCCAAGACTAATATTTTAACCTTAAATAAGGTCAATTATGAGGGCATGAATGCAGAGCTAGCTAACGTGAACTGGCAAATCAGGTTATGGGATAGGTCAATAAAGATGCAGTGGCAGAAATTTAAGGGGATATTTTAGAATACACAGAATAGATACATTTCAACGAGAAAGAAAAATTCCAAGGGGAGGACTCACTGTCCATGGTTAACTAAAAAAGCTAAAGATAGTAACTTAAAGAAAAAGCTTATAATTGTGCAAAGATGGGTGGCAGGTCATAAGATTGGACAGAATATAAAGACCAGCAAAGAATGACTAAAAGATCGAGAAGGAGGGAAAAATTAGAGTACGAGAGTAAGCCAGCGAGAAATATAAAAACAGATAGTAAGAGTTTCAATAGATATTTAAAAAAGAAAAGAGTAAACAAAGTGAGCATTGGTCCTATAGAAAGTGAGTGGAGAATTAATAATGGAAAACAAGGAAATGGCAGATCAACTGAACAGGTATTTTGCATCAGGATACAAGAGGATACAAGTAAAATCCTAGAAATATCTGTAAATCAGGAAATGGAAGGGAGGGAGGAACTCAAGAAAATTACAACCACCAGGGAAGTGGTACTGAGCAAATTGTTGGAGCTGTGGGCTGACAAGTTCCAGGTCCTAATGGACTTCATCCTCGGGTTTTAAAAAAAGTGGCTAGTGAAATAGTCGATGCGTTGATTTAAATTTCCCAAAATTCCCTCGATTCGGAGAAGTTTCCATTAGATTGGAAAATAGCGAATGTAACTCCTTTATTCAAGAAGGGAAGGAGACAGAAAGCAGGAAACTACAGGCCAGTTAGCTTACCATCTGACATAGGGAAAATGTTAGAAGCTATTATTAAAGACATTATAGCAGGGCACTTAGAAAAATTCAAGGCAGAGTCAACATGGTTTTGTGAAAGGGAAGTCATGCTTAACCAATTTATTGGAGTTCTTTGAAGAAGTAACATGTGCTATGGATAAAGGGGAACCAGTGGATGTACTGTACATGGATTTCAAGAAGGCGTTTGATAAGGTGCCACATCAAAGATTATTGCGGAAAATAAAAGCTCATGGTGTAGGGGGTAACATATTGGCATGGATAGAAGATTGGTTAGCTAACAGGAAACAGAGAGTAGGCATAAATGGGTAATTTTCTGGTTGGCAAGATGTAATGAATTGTGTGCCACAGGGATCTGTGCTGGGGCCTCAACTTTTTACAATTTATATAAATGATTTGGTGAAGGGACCGAAGGTATGCTTGCTAAATTTGCTGATGACACAAAGACAGGTAGAAAAGTAAGTTGTGAAGAGGACATAAGGAGGGAATTGTAGATTATGAGGCCTGGGTAGTTGAAGGCACAGCCACCAAACATGAAGTGATGGAAGTGGGGGGATGCACAAGAGGCCAGTGTCAGAGGAATGGAGAGTTTGTGGGTGGTTGTAGGCCTGGAGAAAATTACACAGATATGGAGCGATAAGACCAAGGAGGGATTTAAATGCAAGGATAAAGATTTTTTAAAAAAAGGAATTTGCAAGTTCTCCCTGTGACCGCGTGGGTTTTCGCCGGGTGCTCCGGTTTCCTCCCACAGCCAAAGACTTGCAGGTGATAGGTAAATTGGCTGTTGTAAATTGTCCCTAGTGTAGGTAGGTGGTAGGGAATATGGGATTACTGTAGAGTTAGTATAAAATGGGTGGTTGTTGGTTGGCACAGACTCGGTGGGCCGATGGGCCTGTTTCAGTGCTGTATCTCTAATAAAAAAAACAAAATAAAAAAAAAAAAAAAAAGGCATATGGATAGGCTAAGTGAGTGGGCAAAGATCTGGCAAATGGAGTATAATGTGGGAAAATGTGAAATTGTCCATTTTGGCAGGAAGAATAACAAAGAAGCATATTATCTAAATGGTGAGAAATTGCAGAGCTCTGTGATGCATGAATCGCAAAAGGTTAGTATGTAAGTTCAGCAAGTAATTAGGAAAGCTAATAAAATGTTATTGTTTATTGCGAGGGGATTTGAAGTGAGACCACATCTGGAGTACTGTGTACAGTATTAGTCTCCTTATTTAAGGAAGGACGTAAATGTTCAGACAAGATTTACTGGACTAATACCTGGAATGAATGGGTTGTCTTATGAGGAAAGGTTGAACAGGCTAGACTTGTATCCGCTGGAGTTTAGAAGAGTAAGAGGCGACTTGATTGAAATATAAGATCCTGAGGGGTCTTGACAGGGTGGATGTGGAAAGGATGCTTCCTCTTGTGGGAGAATCTAGAACTAGGGGCCACTGTTTAAAAATAAGTGGTCTCCCATTTAAGACAGAGATTAGGAAAAATTCTTTCTGTCAGACAGTTGAGTGTCTTTGGAATTCTCTTCCTGAAAAGGCAGCGGAAGCAGAGTCTTTAAATATTTTTAAGGCAGAGGTAGATAGATTTTTGATAAGCAAGGGGGTAAAAGATTATCAGGAATAAGCGGAATGTGGAGTTGCAGTTACAATCAGATCAGCCATGATCTTGTTGAATGCCGGAGCAGACTCGAGGGCTGAGTGGCCTACTCCTGCTCCTAATTTGTATGTTCATATGTCCGTATGAAATTTACCCCAGCCAGTCAAGCTAACTCCGATAGCCTTGTGCTGCAAACTTTTGCTAGAATTGGCTTTTTAAAGGCGGCACTCTCATTTTCATGCTTTCCAGCACATTAGCCCCATTTTACATGGGTTTTATGCCAATCACTACTGCAATGGATATATAAGTAAGCAGACCGAGGAAATCCTTGTGTAGATACTTCTCGAGACTGTCATCAGGTGCAACTCATTTTCCATTGGTGTGAAAGTGAAGCAACACAGAAAACAGAATCTCTAATAATCAATATTTTGCAGATGTATTGTAAAGGCTCTCTAAGACTGCTTTATTCTGTGCTGTTGGAGTTGGAACATAGGGCTGCCATTCTGGACTAAATATGCTATGGGGATTGGAAACAGTCCAGGGCAGTTATTCAGTATTTTATTGCATGCTGCTGATGCAACAAGGGGCCAGATTTTGTCCTTGCACCATTCAGCTCAAATAAATTTTGGTCACTAAGATGATGAAAGTGTGAGCTGATAGTGGCAAAATGAGGGAAACAGGGGCCCCGTTATTAATCTGAAGGTGGTTTCCAGGCGGGTCAGGATGGAAGTGGGTGCAATTGTGTGGGCAATTGAACCAATTCATTTTGACTTCCAGGTTTTGTCTCACCAGGCTGCACAGCAGGCAGGATGCGCACCCCCATGATGCAATGTCAGCTGTATTCAAAGGGACATTCCGCTAATAAAATTTTTTTTATTCGTTCATGGGATGTGGGCATCACTGGCAAGGCCTTGCCCATCCCAAATTGCCCTTGAGAAAGTGGTGATGAGGCACCTTCCTGAACCAAAGCAGTCCATGTGATGCAGGTACACCCACATGCTGTTAGGGAGGGAGTTCCAGGATTTTGACCCAGCACCGATGAAGGATGGTGTGTGACTTGGAGGAGAACATGGTGGTGGTCGTGTTCCCAATGAGATCATTGGTCCTCATATATTTGCTGCTTCTTTGATATCACCACCAATGACCTTCTGTTTCTTCTAATCATCCTTTGGTCAGTTTGGACAATGTATGATTGCGGATATGGTGATGTATCCATCACTTCTTACCGATTTTTGTCTCTAACCCAAACTGATTCCCCAGGTTGGATGTCTGACAGGTTTCTTGCTCTGTGATGTCTGTCATAATTTTCTGATTGATTTGACTGCTCTTTATCCTCTCCTTCACTTTTTCCAAGTCTTCTGCACTTACTTGTGGCTTGAGTGTACTTGGGAGTGTCGGAAGCTGGGTCTTCAACCTTCTTCCCAGTAACAATTCGCATGAGGCTAAACCGTTCTGAAGTGGTGTTGATTGATAACTTAAAAGTACTAGTTGAAGACCGCAATTCTTTTTCAACAATGTCTTCACAGTCCTTACACCTCTCTCAGCTTCATCATTAGCCTGAGGGTACCTCAGTGAACTGGTGATATGGATAAAGCAGTATACTTGTGTAAACTCTCTGAAGCATTCATTTGCAAATTGCAGCCCATTGTCAGATATTACAATATCTGGAATTCCATGTTGTCATGCAGGCCTCCACCTGCCAAGAATGAGGCATATTAATTTTGTCATATGAACATCAATTTTAAACTGTTGGAGCGAGGAAATGGTTTGTTAAACAGATCAGCCATGGCTGGAAAAAAAATTTACATACTAACAGACAGTGCTTGTGGAGTCAAAAGACCATTCCCTAACACATTCAACCCCAATGGACTTTGATCACCAGACATTGAAGGTGCGGAGGCTCACAATCCAGGATGACTACTAAGATGGCCGAATCGACAAACAGATATGGTCAAACCAGCTAGTCATATGACTATCCACTGGGCAACCTGCTTTTTGTTGAATTGTACAGACAGTTTGAGACAGGGAGACTGTTTGCTCCTGGACTGTAAAGACCTCTCCTGGCTGGCTCGCCACAGCCTCTCCTGTCTGCTCCCATCTCTTTCACATGGAACTCCAAATCCACTGAAGACGTGAACCTCAAGAGAGAAAAGTCTCCAACATTGAACAAGGTTTAAGAAGAATACAGGCCGCTGGTACAAAAGGTGAAGTCACACAGGATCAGAGGTGAGCTGGCAAGATGGATACAGAACTGGCTTGGTCATAGAAGACAATGGGTAGCAGTGGAAGGGTGCTTTTCTGAATGGAGGGCTGCGACTATTGGTGTTCCACAGGGATCAGTGCTAGGACCTTTGCTGTTTGCAGTATATATATATATATAAATGATCTGGAGGAAAATGTAGTTGGTCTGATTAGTAAGTTTGCAGACGACACAGAGGTTGGTGGAGTTGCGTATAGTGATAAGGATTGTCAGAGGATACAGCAGGATATAGATCAGTTGGAGACTTGGGCCGAGAAGTGGCAGATGGAGTTTAATCCGGACAAATGTGAGGTAATGCATTTTGGAAGAACTAATACAGGTGGGAAGCATACAGTATATGGCAGAACCCTCAGGAGTATTGACAAGCAGAGAGATCTGGGCGTACAGGTCCACAGGTCACTGAAAGTGGCAACGCAGGTGGATAAGGTACTCAAGAAGGCGTACGGCATGCTTGCCTTCATCGGTCGGGGCATAGCGTATAAAAATTGGCAAGTCATGCTGCAGCTGTACAGAACCTTAGTTAGGCCACACTTAGAATATTGCGTGCAATTCTGGTCGCCACACGACCAGAAGGACGTGGAGGCTTTGGAGAGGGTACAGAAGAGGTTTACCAGGATGTTGCCTGGTCTGGAGGGTATTAGCTATGAGGAGAGGTTGGATAAACTCGGATTGTTTTCGCTGGAACGACAGAGGTGGAGGGGCAACATGATAGAGGTTTACAAAGCTATGAGTGGCATGGACAGAGTGGATAGTCAGAAGCTTTTTCCCAGGGTGGAAGAGTCAGTTACTAGGGGACATAGGTTTAAGGTGCGAGGGGCAAAGTTTAGAGGGGATGTGCGAGGCAAGTTCTTTACACAGAGGGTGGTGAGTGCCTGGAACTTGCTGCTGGGGGAGGTGGTGGAAGCAGGAACGATAGCGACGTTTAAGAGACATCTTGACAAATACATGAATAGGGTGGGAATAGAGGGATACGGTCCCCGGAAGTGTAGAAAGTTTTCGTTTAGACAGGCATCAAGAGCGGCGCAGGCTTGGAGGGCCGAATGGCCTGTTCCTGTGCTGTACTGTTCTTTGACATGAGTGGTTCCTACCTCTCATGACGATTGATAGCACAGATGATGCATCTCGATATCATCTTTTCAATTTCTTTCGATATATCGGATAACCATACTGAATATCTTGCCCTGGCTCTGCACTTCGTAATTCCCAAATGCCCTTGGTGTAATCTCTCCAAGTTATCTAATCTCAAAACTCTAGGGATAACTAATCTCTCATCGTAGATCAGTAAATCAACAATGCTTAGATGACTCCTCTGTTCTTAGTATTGTCTTAGAACAGGATTATGTGGCATATAGGCAACCACCCATTCAAGCAATATTTCCTTACTTTCGCACATACTTCGTCTGCTTTTTGCACATCCTGATCTCACTCAAGTTTCTGAGCTGTAGCAGGTAAAGTTGTTGTTGTCGTCAAAGCAAAAACTTCTACTTCTTCAAGAAGTAATATATCTCCTTCTTCTGGTCCTGCTGTTGAAATACATGACAAAGTGTCTGTGATCTGCTGTTTTCCTGGAATGTATCCAGTTTTCACATCAAATCTTATCAATCGTAACATCAACCTCTGCACTCTTGGAGGTAATTCTGCAAGCTCTTTTGAGTTTAATAGGGTAACTAATGGTTTGTGATCTGTCTTGATTTTGAATCTGAAAATTTTTCACATGCCCAAGTTGCTGCCAAAGCTTCCTTTTCTATTACCATGCATCTGTGCTCCATTCCTGTGAATGAACAAAAAGCAAAATATACAAGTCTGCATCTCCCATCTCTCTGCACTTGAAATAAGACTGCTCCCAATCCCATGCATGACACATCCACAACTATGCAGGTGAATAGCTCCAGGTTATAATCTACTAATACTTCTGATGACACTAACATCTTCTTGATTTTCTCAAAGGATTCTTGTTAAATTCTTTCCAACACCAAACAGTCACTTTTCAACAACTGTTTTAATGGTTCGTTGATTATGGCCAGAAATTTCCATACTTGATTCAGCATTCCAATAAATCTCTGAAGCTCTGTTACATCTTTAGGCTCTGGGAAGTCCTTTATCACCTTTGCCTTTTGTGGATCTGCTTTAATACCGGACCCATCTGTTCTATATCTAAGAAATCTTACAATTGGCTGTGAAAAAATACATTTCTCATTCAATGTGAGACCTGCTTCTTCCAATCTCTGCAGTCCTCTTCCCACTCTTGTATTATGTTCCTTCTGATTGGCTCCATGAATTGCCAAAATCCACTGTTAGCATTCAATTTGGTGAAAATTGAGTTCTTACCAAGCTTTGCCAAACTCTCATCTACTGATGACATTGGATGTATTTCTTTTTCCACTGCCTTATTCAGTTGTGTGAGGTCAACACAAATTCGAATGGACCCATTAGGTTTCTTCATTGGCACCATCCTGTAGGTTTTGTTATAGGTGAAATGACTGTTTTGTCATTAAATTTCTTTTTTAACAAACACATGGGGCTCATTAGCATGAGTGTGGCAGCTGCCATCCACCCCCCCACCCCAAAGATGTGGGAGGGCAGGCGAGCCGTCCCCGGCAACAGCATCTGGCGTCACTGCGCAGGTGCCATTTTAAAAAGGCTTCGAGCCCTAAAAGACAGGTTAAATTTTAAGTTACAGTCCATTAAAAAATATAGAAAATAATTTTAAAAACTCTTTCCATCTCCTGTCCCAACGCCCCCTGAGCCACAAGCAAATTGGTGTAGGGTAAATAAGTTTAGACAGTTAAATGCATGGCTCAAAGATTGGCGTGGGAGAAATGGGTTTCAATTCATGGGGCATTGGCACCAATACTGGGGAAAGTGGGAGCTGTACCATTGAGACAGTCTACACCTGAACTGGACTGGGACCAGGGTTCTGGCGAGTCGTATAACTGGTACAGTAGAGAGGGCTTTAAAATAAATAGTGGGATCGAGGGATCCAGTGAGGGAAGATGTGATAATCTAAAGAGTTAGCAGAAGCCAAGAGAAAAAAGTAGCAATAAGGATAATGATAATCAGGCTGTGACAGGAAGGTACAGTGCGTACAAACTCAAGAGTGAGCCAGCAGAGAAGATTAGAGGTTGTGAACTCAGAGTGGGGGGAGGGTTCGGGAGAGGTGTGATTTAGAAACCTAAAGAGAAAGGCCAAGGCATCGTAACAGTATAGTGTTGACAGTAAAGACAAGCAGAATGGGACAGGAAAGGACAGAGAGTTTAACAGAAATTGTACATCAGCAAATAAGGTCATTGATGGGAACAGAAGCAAAAAATGTATTCATTTTATTTCGAGATATAGCACTGAAACAGGCCCTTGGGCCCACCGAGTCTGTGCTGACCATCAACCACCCATTTATACTAATCCTACATTAATCCCATATTCCTACCACATCCCCACACCACCTACCTATACTAGGGGCAACTTATAATGGCCAATTTATCTATCAACCTGCAAGTCTTTGGCTGTGGAAGGAAACCAGAGCACCCGACGAAGGTGTGGAAATAAATATTCCAGGGTACATATTTTGGAAAGACTCTATAGCAAAGGAGGAGGGGTAGCACTGATGGTAGAGGATGACATAAGGGCAATAGTGAGTAAGGATCTAGCCTCAGAAGATCATGAAGTAGAATCAGTATGGGAGGTGTTGCGACCAGGTGAGAAAGGGATCTAGGGGTCCCTCTCAGCCTTCACCTGGTCTTACTGTAACAGGGTTTAATTTTTAAACACACTGTTTTTAGCTTGTTCACCAACTTCCAGTTGCAAGGCAAAGAAATTAGCCAAACAGGTTTTCTTAGGTTTAAAGAAAAAAGATTGGAATTTATTAAACTCTAATTCGGTTAACGCCTACAGATACACGATGTGCTCAATGGACCTTGATCACCAGGTATTGTGTGTAAGAGGAGCATTCCAGAAACAGCTAAGATGATACAATCCAGGTCCGTTAGACCGGCTGCGTGATACACATATGCAGATAGAGACAGAAAAGAGAAGAAATAAAGTGGAAAAGTTTGAGGCAATCTCTGAAGAGGGTTTTAGTTACAGATCTTCGAGCTCACTGTAGAGTCCTTGATTGTAGGTAGATCTTGCTTTTCACTAGGGCCCAGGATTCATCTTAAACCTTATTCACTGTCGGAGACTTTTCTCTCTTGGGGTTCATGTGTCTTCAGTGGATTTGGAGTTCTGAGAGAAAGAGATGGGAGCAGACAGGAGATGCTGTGGCGAGCCAGCCGTGAGAGGTCTTTTCAGTCCAGGAGCAAACGGACACTGAGCTCAAACTCTGGCTAGTTCAAAATACCCTTGAACAGCCAGTCACGTGAACAGCCGGTCTAACGGACCTGGATTGTATCATCTTAGCTATTTCTGGAATGCTCTTCTTACACACAATACCTGGTGATCAAGGTCCATTGTGGGCTGAATGTGTCAGGGAATGGTCCTTTGTCCTTCCAAGCACTGTCTGTTAATATGCAAATATATTTTCTGGCCACGGCTGATCTGTTTAACAAGTCATTTCCTTGCTCCAGCAACAATTTAAAATCAATGTTCATGACAAAATTAATGTGCCTCATTCTCAGCAGGCGGGACCTGCATGACAGTGGAAATAAATAGCAAGAATCAGAAAACACAGGTGGGTGTAATTTATAGACCCCTAACAGTAGTTATACTGTTGGACATAGAGCATTAAGCTAGATGTTATTGGAGCTTGTAACAAAGGCAACGTAATAATTGTGCGGGGAATTTAATCCTCATATAGACTGGGACAGTGAAATTGGCAGGAGTGGTCCAGAAGAGGAGTTTGTAGAATGTTTTCGGGACAGTTTCTTGGAGCAATACATTGTGGAGCCAACTAAGAATAAAGCTATCTTAGATTTAGTATTGTGTAATGAAGAAAGATTAATAAGCAATGTCATAGTAAAAGATCCACGGGGAAACAGTGATCATAATATAATTGAATTCCATGTTAAATTTGAAAGTGACATACTCCAACCACAAACAAGAATCTTAAACTTAAACAAAGCCAATTATGTAGGGATGAGGGGAGAACTGGCTAAGGTAAATTGGGTAAATAGACTAAAAGGTATGGCGGTAAATGAACAGAGGGAAACATTTAACAAAACGATTCAAAATGTTCAACAAAAATACATTCCTTTGAAAAACAAAAACTCATCCAGAAGGACCCATCTGTGGCTCATTCAGGAATTTAAGGCGAGGATTAGCTTAAAAGAAAAGGCTTACAATTGTTATAACTGAGTCGGGAGGAGTGCACTGTTTATTCTAGTTCCACTTCTCCACAGTCACAACATATATTTAAATATTTTCCCACTTACCAATATGGTCAATCATAGACTATTTTTTAAAATTCATTCATGGGATGTGGGCGTCGCTGGCCAGGCCAGCATTTATTGCCCATCCCTAATTGTCCTTGAGAAGGTGGTGGTGAGCTGCCTTCTTGAACCGCTGCAGTCCATTTGGGGTAGGTACACCCACAGTGCCTACTGCACTGGAAGGTGAAAATCCAGGAAGGGAGTTCCAGGATTTTGACCCAGCGACAGTGAAGGAACGGCGATATAGTTCCAAGTCAGGATGATGTGTGACTTGGAGGGGAAATTGCAGGTGGTGGTGTTCCCATACATTTGCTGCCCTTGTCCTTCTAGTTGGTAGAGGTCACGAGTTTGGAAGGTGCTGTCTAAGGAGCCTTGGTGCATTGCTGCAGTGTATCTTATAGATGGTACACACTGCTGCCACTGTGCGTCGGTGGTGGAGGGAGTGAATGTTTGTAGATGGGGTGCCAATCATCGGGCTGCTTTGTCCTGGATGGTGTCGAGCTTCTTGAGTGTTGTTGGAGCTGCACCCATCCAGGCAAGTGGAGAATATTACATCACACTCCTAACTTGTGCCTTGTAGATGGTGGACAGACTTTGGGGAGCCAGGAGGTGAGTTACTCGCCTCAGGATTCCTAGCCTCTGACCTGCTCTTGTAGCCACGGTATTTATATGGCTACTCCAGTTCAGATGCTGGTCAATGGTAGCCCCTAGTATGTTGATAGTGGGGGATCCAGCGATGGTAATGCCATTGAATGTCAAAGGGAGATGCTTAGATTCTCTCTTGTTGGAGATGGTCATTGCCTGGCACTTGTGTGGCGTGAATGTTACTTGCCACTTATCAGCCCAAGCCTGGATATTGTCCAGGTCTTGCTGCATTTCTACGTGGACTGTTTCAGTATCTGAGGAGTCACGAATGGTGCTAAATCATCAGCGAACATCCCCAATTCTGACCTTATGATTGAAGGAAGGTCATTGATGAAGCAGCTGAAGATGGTTGGGCCTAGGACACTACCCTGAGGAACTCCTGCAGTGATATCCTGGAGCTCAGATGATTGACCTTCAACAACCACAACCATCTTCCTTTGCACTAGGTATGACTCCAGCCAGCAGAGGGTTTTCCCCCTGATTCCCATTGACCTCAGTTTTGCTAGGGCTCCTTGATGCCATATCCTAGAATAAAGCACACCAACCAGGTTTCTTTAATAACCAACAAAATTATCAGTTTATTATAAAACAAGTCTTAACCAGTAATGAAGCAAAGCATAACCACACAGATTGAAATATAAAAGTTCCCTTTTTACTTTAGCCCCAACGACCCCCAGGCCCCGAGATACCCCGTTCCTTGCCTTGCTTCTGCCAATCTATAGGTCTGATATCCTGTCCCTTGTCTTGCACAGCCAGCCAATGTTTGTATTTCCCTGTGGCCTTTCCTGCCCTTCCTATAATGGCGGCTTCCCTCCATTCACTTGTCCCTTCTGGCATATATGTCACTCTAATCCCAACTTTCGGTAGTTGACCTTTGGGATAAATGGTCTTATCTGGACCTTCACTATCAGTTTGTCCACCCAGTCAGGCCATTATCTGCCACAATCTGTTGCTCACAAAGGTCCGACATATGTGCATGCAAAGTACATGGTGCATCATCAGTGTCCATCATTTGTTCAGATTCTGTCAATGTATAATCAATGCGAAGAAGCCAGTCTATACCATTGTTATGGCATTAGTGGTTGCAGCAGAGTTTTTGGGGGCTTGGTTTGGTCCAGCTACACTCTCAAAGTTTTCTTGTAGAGGCAAAGAGTTTTCTATTTGTTGTTTTTTCTTCA
Organism: Heterodontus francisci; assembly: GCF_036365525.1. Taxonomy (NCBI): domain Eukaryota; kingdom Metazoa; phylum Chordata; class Chondrichthyes; order Heterodontiformes; family Heterodontidae; genus Heterodontus; species Heterodontus francisci. The sequence goes on along the minus strand of NC_090375.1, from coordinate 120,961,135 downwards.
GTATTCCATTGTTATAATCACTTTTCCACAGCCACCATATAATATGCTGGTAACTTTTTTTTGGTACAGAATATACATATATGAGTCTGAGGGTTAAAGTAACAGCAGTTTATTTACACACATCTTGCATCTCAGGCTTCCACTACAACTCTCCATGAGGTTCTGTACGGATTATATTGCATCACTTCCTGTGATACTGCTCACAGTCTATTTACATATTATGCCCAGTAACAACCCTATATTATACTACATAAATCAACTAATCTGCTTTGTCCTGGATGGTGTCCAACTCCTTGAATGTTTGTTGGAGCTGTTCTCATCCAGGCAAATGGGAGTATTCCATCACACCCCCGACTTGTGCCTGGTTGTTGGGGAAACTGGCTTTGGCGAATCAGGAGGTGAGTTACTTGCTGAAGAATACCCAGCCTCTGACCTGCTCTAGTCACCACAGTATTTATGTGGCTGGTCCAATTAAGTTTTTGGTCAATGGTTACCCCCCCCCCCCCCCCACCCCCACCCCAACCCCCAGGGTGTTGATGGGGGATTCAACAGTGGTAATGCCATTGAATATCAAGGGAGGTGGTTAGATTCTCTCTTGTTGGAGATATTCATTGTCTGGCACTTGTGTGGCACAAATGTTACTTGCCAAATCTCAAACCAAGCCTAAATGTTGTTCAAGTCTTGTTGCATGTGGGCACAGTTTGCAACATTATCTGAGGAGTTGCAAATGGAACTGAACACTGTGCAGTATTGGAATAGCCTGCCTAGTTCTGGAGCACACGTCTGCAGCACTACTGCTGAAGCCCAAAGCCTTTTCTTATTCCAGTGTGCTCAGCCTTTTCTTGATATCACATGGTGTGAATTGAATTGGCTGTGATGGTGTGGACCTCAGGAGAAGGCTGAAGTGGGGCATCCACTCAGCACTTCTGGCTGAAGCTGGTTGCAGATGCTTAGCCTTGATTTTGGCACTCAGGTGTTGGGCTCTCCCCCATCATTGAAGATGGGAATGTTTGTGGGGCCTCCTCGTCTGGTTAGTTGTTTAATTGCCCACCACCATTCACAACTGGATGGGGCAAGACTGCAGAGCTTAGATCTGATTCGTTAGTTGTGAGATCTCTTGGCTCTGTTTATCACATGCTGCTCCCACGGTTTATCATGCATGCAGTCCTGTGTTGTAGCTTCACCAGTTTGGCACCTCATTTTTAGGTATGCCTGGTGCTGCTCCTGGCATGCTCTCTCACACTTCTCTTTGAACCGTGGTTGATCCCCTGACTTGATGGTAATGATAAAGTGAGTGATATGCCAGGTCATGAGGTTACAGATTATGGTGGAATATAACTCTGCTGATACTGATGGCCCACAGCATATCATGGATGTCCAGTTTTGCATTGCTAGATCTGTTCTGAATCGATCCCATTTAGCACAGTGGTAATGTCACGCAACACAATGGAGGCTCTCCTCAGTGTGAAGATGGGACTTCGCCGCCACAAGGACTGTGTGGTGGTCACTCATACCAATACTATCATGGACAGATGCATCAGCGACGGGTGGATTGGCGAGGATGAAGTCAAGTAGGTTTTTCCCTTGTGTTGGTTCTTTCACCACCTGCCGCAGGCCCAGTCTGGCAGCTATATCCTTCAAGACTTGACCAGTTTAGTCACCAGTGGTGCCACCGAGTCACTCTTGGTGATGGTCATTAAAGTTCCTCCACCCAGACTGGAGGTGTTTATCATGGATGGAGCACGTATCGCAAGCTCAGCACATAAAATCAAAGTTACATCATTGGAATTACTGAAGGGTGCAGTTAGGAGTAGGAGGGACATCCATTTCCCCAGCAATAGAAGGAAGATAATGTGGCTCTCACCGAGAAGGCATGGTTGGAGGTATCAGAGCAGGTGAACAGGAGGAGACTTATGCTTAGGTCTTAAATACAGTGCAGGAAGTGGTTTAATGACCTAAGTAGATCAGGAAAATTGAGTACATTTGCTAACTTAACTGTGGTTTAAGTCCCTGCTGCCTTTCACTTTGTCACTCCACACTCCCAATCAACTTTCACCAGCACTTTCTATGCACATCATCAACTCCCGACTCATCCATTCGCTCTGTTGCTGCTCACTCCAATTCTTATGCAATGTGATGCATCCATCTCATTCTCCCTCACTGAATGCACTGCATCCATCAAGTGAGCACATGAACTTCACTCACTCACAGGTCTGTTTTTAGCCCCTTGTAGAAGAGAGTGCAAACAACAAGGGAGAGGGAGAGGATGGGAGGTGGGCGGCTGCAAATAGTCTAGCTAACAGATGCAAAGGAGGAAGCCATGGAGATAAGTGAACATGGAGAGACAGGAAGATCGCAGATAGCTGGTGATAGAATAACAAATAGCTCTGACATACAAATGCTAACTTCATTTCATCAATGATTGAACTGTGAGAAGGCTGAGGATGATGATTGCCAAGGTTGTGAATTTGCCATGACTAAATCATATCCCTTTGTTTTATTTTCTAGAGCCTTCACACGTACAGGGCTGAATTTTATTGGGGCGCCCTTTGAACTCGGTGGGGTGCCCGCATTCGCCGGCTGCCGCCGACCCCCACGATATTAATCACGAGGGCTCAATAGAATCACGGTGCCCAGCGCCCTCCCCATATTACACTTGGTGAGGCGGGACATTCGGCACAGTGAGAGAGTCTTTGGCAGATGTGCAGCAGGTGCTGGGGCCCTATTTAAAGCACTCCAGCACCTGCTTCCTGACAGCTGTCAAAGAAATACTTACCTGACTGCTGAAGAGTGGGGCTGCTGTCAGTCTGGCAGCAAAGCAGAAAGTGCTGCAGAAACTCAGCAGGTCAGCAGCATCTGTGGAGGGAGAAGCAGAGTTAACTTGTCCAAGTTCACAGACCTGAAAATTAACTCTGCTTCTCTCGCCACAGATGCTGCCTGACCTGCTGAGTCACCCCAGCACTTTCCGCTTTGCAGCCACATACTTACCCTGCTGTGTCCCGGTGTCCTGTGAAGTTGCAATCCTCTTCTCCCACTCAAGTGTAAAAAAAAAATTCCTTCTTGTAGGCATGCCACACCTGGGTGAATAATCTTAATTTTGCACATTCCAGGACATGAGACTTAAATAGACCATAAAAGGTATTACAGAGGTTTACAGAGAACACACTGACACAAATGGGAATGCACGGGTGTCACAGCAATGTAAATACATCTTTCACTAAATGTTCCACCAACCTGTATGTCCTTTTCTCTGTGGGAATGATGTGTGCCAGCATGTCGTGCCAATGTCACATCCCTTTTCACCACTGGCCCTTCAGGAGAGCCAACATATGCAATAACAACATTGCCATGCCACCATTACTCATGAGCATCTCCACGGACCTAGTGACTGGACATTGGCTCATTCAGCAATGGTTTACACAGGGATGCTGCAGATGTGGACTGGTGCACAGCAGGTGAGCGAGGGTGATGTTTGGCTTGCAGAGCTCATGTCAGTTCCTATGGAACAGACAGCCTTTGTCTGATAAGCCACTTCTGTACACCCCTACCTCACTGCTCGCCCTGTGTGCAGAGCCTGGGTGTCATCTGCCCTCCCATGTGTCTTTCATGTTGTTGGTCTTCAGCGTCCTCATAATCTGAGGAGGAATCCTGTTGCCGCCTCTCCTCATCATGCCAGGCCTGAGCCCTATTGGGTGTGTAGTTCTGCAGAGCAGCAAAGAAAGGAGCTGGCCTTTTCGGCCCGTAGTACAGAGCATCACCCTATCCATCCAGGCACTGGAGGCGCTCTTTCAGCATACCGATCTCCTGCTCAATGGTGGCTCATGTAGCTCAGTGGCTAGCATCATATCTCTCCTCTGCAGCAGTGGTGGAATCTCTCACTGGTGTCAGGAACCATGTCTGCAAATTATAGCCCTTATCTCCAAGAAGCCACCTCTCCATCTGAGCCAGTTCAGTGAACAGTGGTGGCAGCCGGGACTGGCACAAGACCCAGGTGTCATGGCAGCTGCCTGAGAAGTGGTCACACATTCTCTGCAAGCAGCCACGGTGTTCACATACCAGCTTCACCTAGATTGAGAGAGCTCCTTTAATTGTGACATTTGCCGGTGGTAGCCTGGCAGTAGGCCTGATGGCCACATGAGTGCAGTCTATGAACATTACAACTTATGGTTCTCCAGCAACGGTGCCAGACCAATGGCCCTCTGGGCCTGGCTGTGAGAGTCCGTCCTGAAATGAACATCCTCACTGGCCCTCCGGTGCAGGGCATTGGTGACTTCCCTGATGCAGCGGTGCACTGCTGACTAAAGGTCTCTAGTGGGCCCCTAAAAGGCTGCAGAGGCGTCAGGCGTGAGAACTATGAGGAACAAAGGCATGGGATGGCTACTGGAGCCCATGGGCTGCAGGCCATCCTTGAGCAGGGCACAGAGACGTGTTACCATCCTCTCTATATGCGCAATCTCCTCTGACACTGGTGCTCTGACATCCGAGAGCATATCATGTGGGGCCTGTAGATCATGGCAACTGAAATGGGGGGCTCCCCTTGGGGGCTGCTGCTCATGACTGGGGGCCTCTACATGGATCACACCTGCCTCTTGGTATTGCCTTTGGCGCATACGGATCTTCACCTGCAGAGAATCACACAATGTTGGATGAGCCATACCTATTTCCATGTGACAAGTAAAGTTCAACCCTGCATGTATTTGAAGGTTCCGAACAGGGCATGGATTGGTGTTGATGGGGACATCAGCTGCTTTCCTGGATCAACTATGTGGCAAGCCATGGCATTGCCCATCTTGGTCAACACTCAGAGTGGCACAGCATGACCACATCAAGATCCTACCAGCTGAATCGATTGACCCCACCATCCATAAAACCTTAATATTCCTGCCCTTTCTGGCACCCTCCCCACACACAGGGTGCCTAGTGTGACATTGCTCCCTCACAAACACAGAGTGTACACTGTTAACGGAGGGATGGTGCACGGTACCTCCCTTCATGCCAGCACAGACTTCCCTCCAGTAATCACAGACCCCCTTCCTTTCAGAATGCAGTGAGAACCCTGCATATCCCCCTTCCATCTCCATTCCAGAATACAGAGTTAGACCCCTGAATATCTCCCCTTTATTTAAGAATACAGAGTTAGACCCCTGAATATCTCCCCTTTATTTAAGAATGCAGAGTTAGACCCCTGTGTATCTCCCTCTCCCTCCTCCTTTCCAGAATGCAGTGTTAGACCCCTGTGTAACCCCCTCTCCCTCCTCCTTTCCAGAATGCAGAGTTAGAACCCTGTGTAACCCCCTCTCCCTCCTCCTTTCCAGAATGCAGAGTTAGAACCCTGTGGACCCCCCTCTCCCTCCTCCTTTCCAGAATGCAGAGTTAGAACCCTGTGTAACCCCCTCTCCCTCCTCCTTTCCAGAATGCAGAGTTAGAACCCTGTGGACCCCCCTCTCCCTCCTCCTTCCCAGAATGCAGTAAGACCCCTGTGGAACCCCCTCTCCCTGCTCCTTTCCAGAATGCAGAGTTAGACCCCTGTGGACCCCCCTCTCCCTCCTCCTTTCCAGAATGCAGAGTTAGACCCCTGTGTAACCCCCTCTCCCTCCTCCTTTCCAGAATGCAGAGTTAGAACCCTGTGGACCCCCCACTCCCTCCTCCTTTCCAGAATGCAGTAAGACCCCTGTGGAACCCCCTCTCCCTCCTCCTTTCCAGAATGCAGAGTTAGACATCTACGTAGCGCCCCTCTCCCTCCTCCTTTCCAGAATGCCGAGTTAGACATCTACGTAGCCCCCCTCTCCCTCCTCCTTTCCAGAATGCAGAGTTAGACCCCTGTGTATCCCCCTCTCCCTCCTCCTTTCCAGAATGCAGAGTTAGACCCCTGTGTATCCCCCTCTCCCTCCTCCTTTCCAGAATGCAGAGTTAGACCCCTGTCTATCCCCCTCTCCCTCCTCCTTTCCAGAATGCAGAGTTAGACCCCTGTGTATCCCCCTCTCCCTCCTCCTTTCCAGAATGCAGAGTTAGACCCCTGTGTAATCGCCTCTCCTTCCTCCTTTCCAGAATGCTGAGTTAGACCCCTGTTTATCCCCCTCTCCCTCCTCCTTTCCAGAATGCAGAGTTAGACCCCTGTCTATCCCCCTCTCCCTCCTCCTTTCCAGAATGCAGAGTTAGACCCCTGTGTATCCCCCTCTCCCTCCTCCTTTCCAGAATGCAGAGTTAGACCCCTGTCTATCCCCCTCTCCCTCCTCCTTTCCAGAATGCAGAGTTAGACCCCTGTGTATCCCCCTCTCCCTCCTCCTTTCCAGAATGCAGAGTTAGACCCCTGTGTAATCGCCTCTCCTTCCTCCTTTCCAGAATGCTGAGTTAGACCCCTGTTTATCCCCCTCTCCCTTCTCCTTTCCAGAATGCTGCGTTAGACCCCTGTTTATCCCCCTCTCCCTCCTCCTTTCCAGAATGCAGAGATAGACCCCTGTGTAATCGCCTCTCCTTCCTCCTTTCCAGAATGCAGAGTTAGACCCCTGTTTATCCCCCTCTCCCTCCTCGTTTCCAGAATGCAGAGTTAGACCCCTGTGTAATCGCCTCTCCTTCCTCCTTTCCAGAATGCAGAGTTAGAGCCCTGTCTATCCCCCTCTCCCTCCTCCTTTCCAGAATGCAGAGATAGACCCCTGTGTAATCGCCTCTCCTTCCTCCTTTCCAGAATGCAGAGTTAGACCCCTGTGTAACCCCCTCTCCCTCCTCCTTTCCAGAATGCTGAGTTAGACCCCTGTGTATCCCCCTCTCCCTCCTCCTTTCCAGAATGCAGAGATCGACCCCTGTGAAAACCCCTGTCCCTCCTCCTTTCCAGAATGCAGAGTTAGACCCCTGTGTAATCCCCTCTCCCTCCTCCTTTCCAGAATGCAGAGATAGACCCCGGTGTAACTCCCTCTCCCTCCTCCTTTCCAGAATCCAGAATTTGACCCCTGTGTAACCCCCTCTCCCTCCTCCATTCCAGAATGCAGAGTTAGACCCCTGTGTAACCCCCTCTCCCTCCTCCTTTCCAGAATGATGAGTTGGACCCCTGTGTAACCCCCTCTCCCTCCTCCTTTCCGGAATTAAGAGTTAGACCCCTGTGGAATCCCCTCTCCCTCCTGCTTTCCAGAATGCAGAGTTAGACCCCTGTGTAACCCCCTCTCCTTCCTCCTTTCCAGAATGATGAGTTGGACCCCTGTGTAACCCCCTCTCCCTCCTCCTTTCCGGAATTAAGAGTTAGACCCCTGTGGAATCCCCTCTCCCTCCTGCTTTCCAGAATGCAGAGTTAGACCCCTGTGTAACCCCCTCTCCTTCCTCCTTTCCAGAATGATGAGTTGGACCCCTGTGTAACCCCCTCTCCTTCCTCCTTTCCAGAATGATGAGTTGGACCCCTGTGTAACCCCCTCTCCCTCCTCCTTTCCAGAATGCTGAGTTAGACCCCTGTTTATCCCCCTCTCCCTTCTCCTTTCCAGAATGCTGAGTTAGACCCCTGTTTATCCCCCACTCCCTCCTCCTTTCCAGAATGCAGAGATAGACCCCTGTGTAACCCCCTCTCCCTCCTCCTTTCCAGAATGCAGAGATAGACCCCTGTGTAACCCCCTCTCCCTCCTCCTTTCCAGAATGCAGAGTTAGACCCCTGTTTATCCCCCACTCCCTCCTCCTTTCCAGAATGCAGAGATAGACCCCTGTGTAACCCCCTCTCCCTCCTCCTTTCCAGAATGCAGAGTTAGACCCCTGTTTATCCCCCACTCCCTCCTCCTTTCCAGAATGCAGAGATAGACCCCTGTGTAACCCCCTCTCCTTCCTCCTTTCCAGAATGCTGGGTTGGACCCCTGTGTAACCCCCTCTCCCTCCTCCTTTCCAGAATGCAGAGTTGGATCCCTGTATATCCCCCTCTACCTCCACCTTTCCAGAATGCAGAGTTAGACCCCTGTGTAACCCCCTCTCCCTCCTCCTTTCCAGAATGCAGAGATAGACCCCTGTGTAACCCCCTCTCCTTCCTCCTTTCCAGAATGCTGGGTTGGACCCCTGTGTATCCCCCTCTCCCTCCTCCTTTCCAGAATGCAGAGTTGGATCCCTGTATATCCCCCTCTCCCTCCTCCTTTCCAGAATGCAGAGTTGGATCCCTGTATATCCCCCTCTCCCTCATCCTTTCCAGAATGCAGAGTTAGACCCCTGTGTAACTCCCTCTCCCTCCTCCTTTCCAGAATGCAGAGTTAGACACCTGTGTAATGCCCTCTCCCTCACCCTTTCCAGAATGCAGAGTTAGACCCCTGTGCAACCCCCTCTCCCTCCTCCTTTCCAGAATGCAGAGTTAGACATCTGTGTAACCCCCTCTCCCTCCTCCTTTCCAGAATGCAGAGTTAGACACCTGTGTAACCCCCACTCCCTCCCCCTTTCCAGAATGCAGAGTTAGACACCTGTGTAACCCCCACTCCCTCCTCCTTTCCAGAATGCAGAGTTAGACCCCTGAGTATCCCTCTCTCCCTCCTCCTTTCCAGAAGTCAGAGTTGGACCCCTGTCTATCCCCCTCTCCCTCCTCCTTTCCAGAATGCAGAGTTAGACCCCTGAGTATCCCTCTCTCCCTCCTCCTTTCCAGAAGTCAGAGTTGGACCCCTGTCTATCCCCCCCTCCCTCCTCCTTTCCAGAATGCAGAATTAAACCCCTGTGTAATGCCCTCTCCCTCCTCCTTTCCAGAATGCAGAGTTAGACCCCTGTGTATTCCCCTCTCCCTCCTCCTTTCCAGAATGCAGTCAGACCCCTGTCTAACCCCCTCACCCTCCTCCTTTCCAGAATGCAGAGTTAGACCCCTGTGTATCCCCCTCTCCCTCCTCCTTTCCAGAATGCAGAGTTAGACCCCTGTGTATTCCCCTCTCCCTCCTCCTTTCCAGAATGCAGTCAGACCCCTGTCTAACCCCCTCACCCTCCTCCTTTCCAGAATGCAGAGTTAGACCCCTGTTTCACTCCCACTCCCTCTTGCTTTCCAGAATGCAGAGTTAGACCGCTGTGTAACCTCCTCTCCCTCCCCCTTTCCAGAATGCAGAGTTAGACCACTGTGTAACCCCCTCTCCCTCCCCCTTTCCAGATTGCAGAGTTAGACTCCTGTGTAACCCCCTCTCCCTCCCCCTTTCCAGAATGCAGAGTTAGACTCCTGTGTAACCCCCTGTCCCTCCCCCATTCCAGAATGCAGAGTTAGACCCCTGTGTAACCCCCTCTCCCTCCCCCTTTCCAGAATGCAGAGTTAGACTCCTGTGTAACCCCCTGTCCCTCCCCCATTCCAGAATGCAGAGTTAGACCCCTGTGTAACCCCCTCTCCCTCCCCCTTTCCAGAATGCAGAGTTAGACCCCTGTGTCACCCCCTCTCCCTCCCCCTTTCCAGAATGCAGAGTTAGACTCCTGTGTAACCCCCTGTCCCTCCCCCTTTCCAGAATGCAGAGTTAGACCCCTGTGTAACCCCCTCTCCCTCCCCCTTTCCAGAATGCAGAGTTCGACCCCTGTGTACCCCCCTCTCCCTCTTCCTTTCCAGAATGCAGAGTTAGACCCGTGTGTATCCCCCCTCCCTCTTCCTTTCCAGAATGCAGAGTTAGACCCCTGTCTAACCCCCACTCGCACCTCCTTTCCAGAATGCAGAGTTAGACCACTTTGTAACCCCCTCTCCCTCTTCCTTTCCAAAATGCAGAGTTGGACCCCTGAGTAACACCCTCTCCCTCATTTTTTCCAGAATGCAGAGTTAGACCCCTGTGTAACCCCCTCTCCCTCTTCCTTTCCAGAAGGCAGAGTTAGACCCCTTTGTAACCCCCCCCTCCCTCCTCCTTTCCAGAATGCAGAGTTAGACCCCTGTGTAACCCCCTCTCCCTCTTCCTTTCCAGAAGGCAGAGTTAGACCTCTGTGTAACCCCCTCTCCCTCATTTTTTCCAGAATGCAGAGTTAGACCCCTTTGTAACCCCCCCTCCCTCCTCCTTTCCAGAATGCAGAGTTAGACCCCTTTGTAACCCCCCCCTCCCTCCTCCTTTCCAGAATGCAGAGTTAGACCCCTTTGTAAACCCCTCTCCCTCCTCCTTTCCGGAATGCAGAGTTAGACCCCTGTGTAACCCCCTCTCCCTCCTCCTTTCCAGAATGCAGAATTAGACCCCTGTGGAAGCCCCTCTCCCTCCTCCTTTCCAGAATGCAGAGTTAGACCCCTGTGTAACCCCGTCTCCCTCCTCCTTTCCAGAATGCAGAGTTAGACCCCTTTGTAATCCCCTCTCCCTCCTCCTTTCCAGAAGGCAGAGTTAGACCCCTGTTTATCCGCCTCTCCCTCCTCCTTTCCAGAATGCAGTTAGACCCCTGTGTATCCCCCTCTCCCTCCTCCTCTCCAGAATGCAGAGTTAGACCCCTGTGTGACCCCCTCTCCCTCCTCCTTTCCAGAATGCAGAGTTAGACCCCTGTGTATCCCCCTCCCTCTTCCTTTCCAGAATGCAGAGTTAGACCCCTGTGTGACCCCCTCTCCCTCCTCCTTTCCAGAATGCAGAGTTAGACCCCTGTGTATCCCCCTCCCTCTTCCTTTCCAGAATGCAGAGTTAGACACCTGTGTGACCCCCTCTCCCTCCTCCTTTCCAGAATGCAGAGTTAGACCCCTGTGTGACCCCCCCTCCCTCTTCCTTTCCAGAATGCAGAGTTAGACCCCTGTGTGACCCCCTCTCCCTCCTCCTTTCCAGAATGCAGAGTTAGACCCCTGTGTGACCCCCCCTCCCTCTTCCTTTCCAGAATGCAGAGTTAGACCCCTGTGTATCCCCCCTCCCTCTTCCTTTCCAGAATGCAGAGTTAGACCCCTGTGTAACCCCCTCTCCCTCCTCCTTTCCAGAATGCAGAGTTAGACCCCTGTGTAACCCCCTCTCCCTCCTCCTTTCCAGAATGCAGAGTTAGACCCCTGTGTAACCCCCTCTCCCTCCTCCTTTCCAGAATGCAGAGTTAGACCCCTGTGTAACCCCCTCTCCCTCCTCCTTTCCAGAATGCAGAGTTAGACCCCTGTGTGACCCCCCTCTCCCTCCTCCTTTCCAGAATTCAGATTTGGACCCCTGTGTAACTCCCTCTCCCTCCTCCTTTCCAGAATGCAGAGTTAGACCCCTGTGTAACCCCCTCTCCCTCCTCCTTTCCAGAATTCAGATTTGGACCCCTGTGTAACCCCCTCTCCCTCCTCCTTTCCAGAATTCAGATTTGGACCCCTGTGTAACCCCCTCTCCCTCCTCCTTTCCAGAATGCAGAGTTAGACTCCTGTGTATCCCCCCTCCATCCTCCCTTCCGTAATGCAGATTGAGGACCGCCAGCCTTTCAGATTGTGAATGTAACGGCACTTGTCGGCTCCCCAGTCAACAAAAAATCCGTCAGTGTCAGTGGAGAGGCGGCGAGCTGCATAATCATCATAGGTAAGTAAGCATTACCATATGCTAATTGTGGTGCCGCCGCTATGCGGCGGGGTGGGGGGGCCGCACCTAGATCCTGCCGCTGCCTGTAAAATGCGGTGGGCCCATCTCGATGTCGCAGGTCGAGGTGGGCCTCGCCCTGCAGCATTTTATCGGCCCCGGCGCTGTGACCCACAGCATCGAGGGGCCGGTAAAATTGAACCCACAGTTTGTGTCACAGGGCAACCTCGAGGGCAATTCTTCAGAAGACCTCATTCCTTCTGTGGGTGCACTGTCACAGAACCTACAGCCATGCACCAACACAGACTTCAGTGGGTGCACTTAGACTGTTGGATTTTCACCTGGTGATTCACACCTCACAAGTAAGCATGAGAAGACACTAGGTGCAGTGACAGCTGTGGAGAGTCCGCATCGAGGGGTACAATCCTCTCAAGCTCTATTCAACCAATTGTAGATACTGAACCCCAGGTGATATCTTTGAGAAGGAGAATGCTCGAGATGCATAAGCAACTTAGCCATGTACTGACAAACATGCCACGCACAATAGCGGAGATGATGGAAGAGTCCAATTCCATTGCTGCGGGATTGGTGACACAGGGAATTTTAAGAATATCTGCCATGGAGAAAGTGACCACCTCCATGGAGTTTCAAGCACATCCGTGCAGGCCAAGACCATGGCTGCGCAGGTGATACTTTCCGCCTTGAAGAGGATGACAAATAACCATATCCAAGACCTTACAATACGTCACTGATGTCCACTAAGCTGGTCTGCAGGAGAGGGTTGGTGACAAAAGGGGACTTGGAATTGGGAACTCCACTAAAAACGCTCCCACTTCTCACTTGTTGCCCCCCACCCCAGCTTCAGGCAGTACAGAACATGTGGCCTCATTTCCTCATGGCTGAGTCTGCCCCTGGATCAGTGCACGTGGAGCAGTCTTTGGCGTGACCTTCAGGGGCTCCAAAACAGTCAAGTCTTAGGCAAAAAGCATCTCAGCAGTCAAAGCATGTATCTGAGCAGCCTGCCTCTGCCTCTACACATGGGATGCACCACATAGAAACGGTAGGAAGTGTAGCATCAAGAAATTGTAATTCACCAAGGGTATGCACATAAATGTTTAACAAAATGTTATATTCTTAAGTTTCCTCTTTTAATAATGCCAAACAAATACATTGATTAATACCACTTCCATATTTGACTATTATTGCATCCTCAGTGTCAACTCACCCTTTCACTTAAGAACATAAGAAATAGGAGCAGAAGTAGGCCATTTGGCCCTTTGAGCCTGCTACACTGTTCAATAAGATAATGACTGATCTCATTGTGGCCTCAACGCCACTTCCCTGCCTGCCCGCCATAACCTTTGACTCCCTTATAGAACAAAAATCTGCCTAACTTATCCTTGAATATACCCAATAGGAAATAGGAACATGGGAAATAGGAGTAGGCCATTTGGCCTGTCGAGCCTGTTCCACCATTCAAACAGATCAAGGCTGATCATCTTCCTCCATACCATTTCCCCCCACTATCCCCATATCCCTTGACATCATTAGTATCCAGAAATCTATGAATTTTTGTCTTGAACATGCTCAGTGATTGATCTTCCACAGCCTTCTGGGGTAGAGAATTCCACAGATTCACTACACTCTGTGTAAAGAAATCCCCCCTCCTCTCAGTCTTAAATGGCCTACCCCTTATTCTGAGACTGTGTCCCCTGGTTCTAGACTCACCAGCCAGATGAAATATCCTGTGCACATCTACCCTGTCACACCTGGTAACAATTTTTTAAGTTTCAATGAGATCACCTCTAATTCTTCGAAACTCTAGAGAGTACAGTAGCTTTCTTCTCAAAACAGTGGCCGGAATTTTTCGTTGGGTGGGAGGCCCCGTCCACTGGTCTTAAAGACGGTGGTGAGCCCGCCACCGCTGGCCTTGGGGAGCCAGATCGGGATTTTTTGCTCCCCAGGCCCTTAATTGGTCTTGGGCGAGACTTCCACCTCCTTGAAGCAGGAAATTTCGCCTAATGGAGCTGCCAGGAGCGGTGGCCACTGCTGGGATTGCACCCAGCCATCGGAAGAAGATGAAGGATGGCCCTGGAAAAAGGTATGTTTTTAGGGCCTTGCCAGGGACAATCAATACGGCCCCAGCCAGGCTAGGGGATTCGGTTAGGAGGGCGGGGGAATGTTGTGCATTGGGGGCGGTTGGGGCTTCGAGGGTGGCCGTCCGTGGGGCACAGGGTGTCCGATCAGGAGGGCCCCCTTGTAGCTCGCAAGAAGGACATCTGGCTTCACCAGGTGGGTTTTTTGAGGCCTCAACCACCTGTCAACCACGGCGGCAGGAGGAGGCCTTTAAGTGTCAGTTAATTGGCCACGTAAGGGCTTTAGTTGGCCTGGGGCAGGCGGGCCATTTCTCGCCACGGCCGCTCCACGTAAAGTTGCAGCAGGGATGGGAAGGGGTCGGGAACAGTTCCCCCCCCCCACCTCACCTCCCGCCTCCCACTCAATTTACCCCCCACCACCTCCCCTCTCGTTTGGGTGGTGTAAAATTACGGCCATTATTAACTATGAGATTTTTTAGTTTGGTATTTTACTACCTATAACAGGTTATTAGCAGAGGTCAGGAAAATCTTCTTTACAGAATTGTGAAGCAGTGGAATTCACTTCCAGGGTTAGTGGCTAAGGCAGAAATTGCCAACATTCAAGATTATCTTGGATAACTGGATGAAGGAAAATGCATTGAATGGATATGGGAACAGAGTAAATAAATGTGATTGGAACTATTACAACAACAACATTGTGCATTTATATAGCACCCTTACTGTATACAATAGTTATCTCAAAGGGTTGTAAGGCTGGAGGAGATTACAGAAATAGGGAGGGGCAAGGTCATGGAGGGATTTGAAAACAAAGATGAATTTTAAAATTGAAGTGTTACTTGAACAGGAGGTGCAGTAAGACCAACACCAACAGCACCAGGGGCAGCAGCAGGAACATTAGCTGCCTCCTCTGCAACCACATGCTATTCCACAGGTCAGAGGGGATGGACACAGAGATCCAGCTCAAGGGAGGCCATACCTCCAGCACAGCACATACAGGCAGAGGATCAGCTTTCTCAACATGAATGAGCAACAGTATCTCAGCAGGCTCAGACTTTTACAGCAGATCGTTGCTGACTTCTGCAGCCTCCTGGAACAAGCCTCCTTCAAAGTGGGCCACATGGACACACATTGTCAGTGACTGTCAAGGTCATTACCGGCCTGCATTTCTTCACCTCGGGCTCCTTCTAGGGATCTGCTGGTGACATCTGCAGGATTTCACAATCTGGTGCCCACAAGTGCATCTCCCAGGTGACCAATGCCATGTTTGCCAAGGTTGCCATGTAAGTCTACTTTGATACTGATGAGGCCATTCAGACAATTGCTGCAGCGGCTGGATTCCCATAGGTACAGGGTGTCATAAACATCATACAGGTGGCAATCAAGACTCCGGCACACCAGCCAGCGATCTTACTCCTTTAATGCACAACTGGTCTGCGACCACAATAAATGGATCCCGCAGGTCTGTGCACGCTTCCCGGCATGTTGTCACAATGACTACATTTTGAGGCAGTTCCAGTTGTCAGAACCTTTTTGGCCTCCTTCCCGCCTTCACGGATGGAATCTTGGAGACCCACTGAGGTCATGGCTACTGACATCTGTGAGGAACCTATTAACAGATGTAGAGGAGAAGATATCGTTGCTAACTTTGCTGATGACACACAGATAGGTAGGAAAATAAGTTGTGAAGAGGACATAAGGAGGCTACAAAGGGATATAGATAGGTTAAGTGAGTGGGCAAAGATCTGACAAATGCAGTATAATGTGGGAAAATGTGAAATTGTCCATTTTGGCAGAAAGAATAAAAAAGCATATTATCTAAATAGTGGGACATTGCAGATCTCTGAGATGCAGAGGAATCGCAAAAGGGTAATATGCAGGTTCAGCAAGTAATTAGGAAAAACTACGAGAATTTATTGCGAGGGGAATTGAATACGAAAGTAGGGAGGTTATGCTTCAGCTATACAGGGCATTGGTGAGACCACATCTGGAGTACTGTGTACAGTATTGGTCTCCATATTTAAGGAAGGATGTAAATGCATTGGAAGCAGTTCAGAGAAGGTTTACTAGACAAATACCTGGCATGGGTGGCTTGACTTATGAGGAAAGGTTGGACAGGCTAGGCTTGTATCTGCTGGAGTTTAGAAGAGTAAGAGGTGACTTGATTGAAACATATAAGATCCTGAGGGGTCTTGACAGGATGTTTCCCCTTGTGGGAGAATCTAGAATAAGGGGTCACTGTTGTAAAAATAAGGGGTTGCCCACTCAAGGCAGAGATGAGGAGAATTTTTTTCCCTCAGAGGGTCGTGAATCTTTGGAACTCTCTCCCTCAAAAGGCAGTGGAAGCAGAGTCCATGATAATTTTCAAGGCAGAGGTAGATAGATTCTTGATAAGCAAGGGGATGGAAGATTATTGGGGGAAGGCAGGATTGTGGAGTTGAGGTTACAATCATATCAACCATGACCTTATTGAATGTTGGAGCAGGCTTGAGAGGGCAAGTGGCCTACTCCTATTCCTAATTCATATGTTCGTATGTATGTTCATTTTTTATTCCACGTGTAAATGTGCGCTTGTAACGTTTTGCTAACACGGTAAATATTGACACATAACCTGAGGCATGTGAGCTTCCATTCTTTAATGGCAAAACTGGAAAAAAGGGATGAAGTGGTGACAGGAAGCAATAGTCTTTGAACGTGGACAGTGAGTCCGCTGGATAGAACAGCACCATGCATTGGCAGCAAGAGTCGATCTAGTCAAGGTTGTTTCTTCAATGGGAAATGTTCTCACTGACAGATCAAAGTGAGTTCCAGAGCATGCAGTCCTGCTGGGTGAGAAGCGCTCAGGTGAAATGTGCCCGCATCAGATGTCCCCTGCCATCCTGATGAGTGCTTTGACTCCTGAGCCAGCCCTGGACACCTCCCTGCTCAGCCTAGGCACCTCTCTACTCTGCATCTTCCTCTTCCTTCTCCGATCAGCTGTGTCATTCGAGCACCTCAACCTCTTCAAGGTCCACTCCTCCCTGGAGGGCCATATTATGGAAAGCGCAGCAGACCACCACAATGTGTGAGACCCTTGCAGGAGTGCACTGCAGGGCAACACCTGTCCATTCCAAGCACCGGAACTGCATTTTCAGAAGTCTGATGGCCTGCTCGATGATGATCCTTGTGAGCAGATGGCATCGACTGTAGTGCCTCCGTGGCTCCACCTCGGTGTCTTGTCGAGGGGTGAGTAGCCATCTTTTCAAAGGATATTACTTGTCCCCTAGAGGCCAACCACGTATTTTGGGGAGAGGAATGAAGAGCAATGGCAGCCTGGACTGCCAGAGGATGAAGGCATCATGGCAGCTGCCAGGAAAGCGAGTGTACACATGCATAAAGCTCTTGCTGTGGTCACAGACCAGCCGAACGTTGAGGGAGTGGAGAACCTTCCTTGTTGATTGATCTCACTGGCTGCTTACTCGGTGCCTTGATGGCCACATGGGTGCACTCGATGATGCCCTGCACCTATAGGAATCCAGCGATGGGTGCAAATCCCACAGCTCTTTGTGCCTGCGAGGCCCCATCTGTTTGAAATTATATGTACTGCTTAGTTCTCACAAATTTGGCAGCAGTGATGCAATGGAGTGCTGCTGTTTGAGAGACGCCACCAAGGTCTGCTGCTGATCCTTGGAAGGAGCCAGAGGTGAAGAAGTTCAAGGCCACAGTGACTTTCACGGCTACTGGAAGGGCATGGTGAGCAGTGCTGCAAGGTATGAGGTCTTCCTCAATGAGGACATAAATTTCAGTGACTATCTGCTGAGATAGGCACAGTCTCCTGCGGCACTGATTCTCTAACATGTCCAGGTAACTTCTTCTCCAGCGGTACACTCAATGCTGAGGCTATGACCTCCAGCATCTTCCTGCCTTTCATTCCTCTCCTCTGCTCTCCTCATGCCTAGGGCTCTGCATCTGCTCCTGAGGATGTTGGTCCTTGTCGCTACTCGACCCTATCTCCGAGTACCTTAATCCCCTCTCCAGCTGTTGCCATGCCAGTGCTCAGCTGCACTCACAATGCTTACTGGAGCACCCCATCCCTCTTATGTCCTTACAATTCCAGGAGGGTCACGACCCCCTCCACTGTCTGAGCGCACACAGACCATTTACTTTGCTCACCAGAATGGCACCTGTGTGCCAGTGAATGAGTGCCCCTCTCAGCCTTGCACCCTTATACAGGCCCACCTAATTTGATGGTGAGGCCATGACTGGTTCCCCGTTGTGTTGCAGCCGCCTTCCACCCGGAATGTTCCTGATCCATCGTGTCACCCATGCGCCCCCACAAAATTTCCAAACTGGCCCTTAACGAGTGAACAAGATCAATTGACCTAGTATCAAAATTGGGTGGGTTACCAGGTCCCGCTTTCCCCCCCTCTTGAGTAAAATCGCCAATGGTCAGAACGGTGACATCAAACTGACATGCTGGCCAGCGGCGCTAATTTTCATGCCTGCCTGCCTCTATACTAGCCTCTTTCTCGGGGCAGAAATCCTGCCCACCATATTAGGTCTTTTAATTGCATATTTATGTGATCACAGCTATGATTCAGGCTGGGGTTGTGTTGCATCTTAAGTTTGTAGAATTAATGCTAAATCAATCAGTGGGTGGCACCCAAGAGCCAGAAAAAGTCTGTGTTGAATTGCAGACATATTATAATACACATATTTTAACAATTTCCCATTCCTTTAGCAAAACTTTGCAAATATTTTAGTTGACTTTCCCAGAAGTCTGGAATTGAAATTAAATCTGTCTCTTTCACTTTTATGAATCCAAGCTGAAATCACTTGCTAGTAAATTTAAGTAATACCCTGGGTCGGGAGAACTGCAAGATTTATATTCAGACTGTTGTGGAGGTGAAGCATTTCCCATGGAGAGGGAAAGGCACATTTTTGCAGCTTTTGTTAATTGTCATAAAGTTTACACTATTATCATAATACTAGGTACAAATCTGCCACAGGTTGTTGATCCACTTGATATCTTAATAATGTAGGAATTGAGATTTTAAAGCACACTTCATTAAAACTACACATCATGGTTCAGTTAACCAGAACGACTTTCCTTTGCAGTGACCCATTCCATAGTGCTGGCAGGTTTTATTGCTGTACTCTACCAACCCGAGATTAACCCTGAAAGACATGCTTAACTATTACCTAGACACTCTAAAACATAGTAAAAACTTGCCTTTTTTGAAACTAACCATGCCATATAGAATCATAGAATCATGCAGCAAAGAGGAGGCTATCAGACCTGTTCAGCTGAACTTTGCCACATAGCGGCAAGTCCTGCCACCGGAGCCTAAAACGGGAGGTGACCCTGCTTCAGAAGGCAGCAGGACCTAAGGTGGCATATTGGTGGCCCACCCCCAAGGGCTGTTGGCCCAATCAGAGGGCCAGCAGCTCAGCAGCCTCAGCAACCTCAGCAGTGCCACTGCTAATGGTGATTATTGCTGAGGTTGCAGCTCCAGGGAGAGAGCACCTCAATGGCACGGCACCCTCAATGAGAGTTGAGGTAGGTTGAGGGAAGCCAGTGCTCAGAAAGGAGGGCTTCCTCTGGAGCCCATCAGATGTTACTGATTGATCTCCCCACGCAGCAGTGGAACCCTCCTGATGCGGGAAAAATGCCGCGTAGATGGAAAGTGGCCCTTAATTGACAACTTAAGTGGCTCAATTGGCTACCCAATGGGCAGTCAAACTGCCAACTTTCCTGCTGCTGGCAATGTGGTATGGCAGCAGGAATACCAAGGTGCACAGAATACTGGGGGAGATAGATAGCATGAGAGTCGGGAATAATAAGTTGTTAGGTGGGGTTAAGGGAGAAAATAATAAAGTCTGAATCAGGGTTCATGTGCATGTATGTGAATGCACAGAGTGTGGTTAATAAGACTGGTGAGGTACAGGGGCAGATTGCCATGTGGAAATATGATGTTGTGGCTATAACAGAGACCTGGCTCAAAGAAGGGCAGGACTGGGTGTTAAATATTCCTGGATACAAGGTGTTCAGGAAAGATAGAAAATGGAAAAGAGTGGGGGGGTGACGGTATTGATTAGGAGAGCACTGCAGTGCTGGAGAAAAAGAATGTCTCAGAGGGGTCAAGGACAGAATCAATTTGGCTAGAGCTAAGGAACAAAACAGGTGCAGTTACATTGCTCGGTGTTGTCTATAGGCCACCAGCTAGTGGGAAAGACATGGAGAAATAAATTTGCAAGGAAATTACAGAGAGGAGCAAAAACTATAGGGTAGTTATAATGGGGGATTTTAATTATCCAAACATAGACTGGGATAATAGCTGTATAAAGGGCAGTGAGGGGGCAAGAGTTCCTAGAGTGTGTTCAGGAAAATTTTCTCCAACAATGGGCTGAACTTTACGAGCCCCTCGACATCAGGGGTTGTGGCGGGGGGGCCCGTGAAATTCTACCGGGAGAGGACCACCTCAATCCCCGATGACGAGAAGGCCCCGTTGGATATTAGAGGTGGCAGCGAGGCCTTGGTGCAGCCCCCCCACCTTCATCTAAATATTTAAATGAGCATTAATAAAATGCAAATTAACTTAGCTCTCGACGGTAGCTGTCCCACATCGATTTTACGTCCAACAGGCCACGACTCCATTGGAATTCCAAGGTGAGACACTGGTGGGGAGGGGGAAGGAATACAATTATCAGGGCGGGAGGAGTGGGGGAGCAAGCAAAACACTTCTTATTGGCTGTGGGGATGCTGGGATGGGGTTGAAGGACAAATGTGAGAAGGTTGGGGAGGAAACTTCGGGTCGGGAATAAGTTTTGTGAATATAGGGAAATGAAAAGACCATGGGGGGGTGGGGGGAAGGGCCTCCATCTTCCAATTATTTTTTAAAAACAAAGTAAATCTAATACATCTTTAAAAATTTAAATTCTTGCTAAGTGCTTGAAGCCATTTAAAAATGACGCCGGCACCTGCGCGATGGCATCAGACGCCATTGCCAGGGATGTGGCAGCTGCCCCCTCTACGTCATCGGGGGCGGCCGCTCCCCCCCCGCATTTAAAGTAGCCCCCACGTGTAATATTGCTGAGCACAGCACGCTGATAAAATGCAGCCCAGTATGTTGCTCGTCCAACGAAAAAGGAGGCACTGCTAGACCTGGTTCTTGGGAATGAGGTGCACTAAGTGGACCAAGTATCAGTAGGAGAGCAGTTAGGGGATCGTGATCATTGTATCATAAGGTTTAGGCTGACTATGGAAAAGGACAAAGAGCAATCCAGGGTAAGAATAATTAACTGGGGAAAGGCCAACTTCATTGGGGTAAGAATGAAGCTGGGGCGAATAAATTGGAGTTAAAAGCTGGCAGGAAAACCAGTAGATGAAAATGGGCTACCTTCAAAGAAGAGATAGTTCAGGCACCGTCAAGGTATGTTCCCACGAAGGGGAAAAGTAGGGCAAACACATCCAGAGCTCCCTGGATGACAAAAGAGGCAGAGATTAAGATAAAGAAAAAAAAGTGTGCTTATGACAGATGCCAGGTAGTAAATACTATTGAAAACCAGGCTAAATACAGAAGATCCAGAGAGGAAGTGAAAAAGCAAATGAGAGAAGCAAAGAGAGAGCATGAAAAGAGACTGACAGCCAACATTAAAGGAAATCCCAGAGTTTTTTATAGGCATATAAATAGTAATAGGGTGGTAAAAGGAGGAGCGAGACTGATTATGGGCCAGAAAGGCGATTTACACATGGAGGTAGAGGGCATAGCTGAGGTATTAAATGAATTCTTTGCATCTGTCTTTACCAAGGAAGAAGATGCAACCCAGGCAATTTTGAAAGAGGAGGTAAGTCAGAACTGGAGGGGTTTAAAATTGATAAAGAGGAGCTGTTAGGCTATTTTTTTAAAGAGATACAGCACTGAAACAGGCCCTTCGGCCCACAGAGTCTGTGCTGACCAACAACCACCATTTATACTAATCCTGCAGCAATCCCATATTCCCTACCACCTACCTACACTAGGGGCAATTTACAATGGCCAATTTACCTATCACCTGCAAGTCTTTGGATGTGGGAGGAAACCGGAGCACCCGGCGAAAACCCATACGGTTACAGGGAGAACTTGCAAACTCCACACAGGCAGTACCCAGAATTGAACCCGGGTCCCTGGAGCTATGAGGCTGCGGTGCTAACCACTGCGCCACTGCGCTGTCTGCACCCAGTCCCTGGCGCTGTGAGGCTGCGGTGCTCACCACTGCACCACTGCACTGTCTGTACTTAAAGTAGATAAAACACCAGGAACAGTTGAGATGCATCCAAGGATATTGCGGGAAGTGAGGGAGAAAATCGCAGAGGCAATTTTTCAGTCGTAGACTCTGGGGTGGTGCCGGAGGACTGGAGAATTGCAAACGTTATACCCTTGTTCAAAAAAGGGTGAAAGATAAGCACAGCAACTATAGGCCAATCAGTTTAAATTCAGTGGTGGGAAAACTTTTAGAAAACATAATTCAGGACAAAATCAATAGTCATATAGACAAATGTGAGTTAATTAAGGAAAGCCAGCATGGATTTCTTAAGGCAAAATCATGTTTAACTAACTTGCTGAAGTTTTTTGAGGAGGTAGCAGAGAGGGTTGATCATGACAATGCTGTTGACGTGGTGTACATGGACTTTCAAAACACGTTTGATACAGTGCCACACAACAGACTTGTGAGCAAACTTGTAGCTCATGGAATAAAAGGGACAGTAGCAACATGGATATGAATTGGCTGAGTGACAGGAAACAAAGGGTAGTGATAAATAGATGTTTTTCGGGCTGGAGGAAGGTTTGTAGTGGAGTTCCCCAGGGATCAGTGTTGGGACTCTTGCTTTTCCTGATATATATGAATGACCTTGACCTTGGTGTACAGGTCACAATTTCAGAGTTTGCAGATGATACAAAACTTGGAAGCATTGTGAACGATGAGGAGGATAGTGTAGAACTTCAAAAGGACATAGACAAGTAGGCAGACGGGTGGCAGATGAAGTTCAATGCAGAGAAATGTGAAGTGATTCATTTTGGTCGGAAGAACATGGAGAGACAATATAGAATAAAGGATACAATTCTAAAAGGGGTGCAGGAGTGGAGGGATCTAGGTGTATATGTGCATAAGTCATTGAAGGTGGCAGGACAGGCTGAAAGAGCAGTTAATAAAGCATACAGTATCCTGGGCTTTATTAATAAGGGCACAGGGTACAAGAACAAGGAAGTTATGTTGAATTTGTATAAGGCACTAGTTCGGCCTCAGCTGGAGTACTGTGTCCAGTGCTGCACTTTCGGAAAGACGTGAGGGCATTGGAGAGAGTACAGAAAAGATTCATGAGAATGTTTTCAGGCATGTGGAATTTCAGTTATGAAAATAGATTAGAGAAGTTAGGACTGTTTTCCTTGGAGAAGAGAAGGCTGAGAGGTGATTTGATAGAGGTATTCAAAATGATGAGGCGTCTATACAGAGTAGATACAGTGAAACTGTTCCCACTCATGAAAGGATCAAGAATGAGAGGGCGCAGATTTAAAGTATTTGGTAAGAGAATCAAAAGTAACGAGTGGTTAAGATCTGGAATGCACTGCCTGAGAGTGTGGTGGAGGCAGGTTCAATTTAGCTTTCATAAGGGAATTAGACAGTTATATGAAAAGGAAGAATGTGCAGGGTTATGGGGAGAAGGCAGGGGAATGGAACTGAGGGAATTGCTCTTTCAGAGACCCAGTGCGGACTCGGTGGGCCGCAAGGCCTCCTTCTGCACTGTAATGATTCTGTGATTCTGTGGGAAGACACAGGCTCCCCTCCCGACACCTCTTTTGCCAGCCTTCCCGCCTCCCAGCCCATCTCCAATGGGCAAGGAAAATTCAATCCAAAGTGTTGGTACTGGCTGTTTGAAAGTGCTATCCATGTTGACATAATGATTGCTTGAATGAATTAGCATGATTTTAAGATGTGCAAATCTTTAATTTAATGATTTAATGCTTAATGACTGGACTTCATTAACATCTTGTTCCTCTCTTTCCCACGCTTCAGTTAGTCAAATGGACACCTGGCTGACAGGCAGGAGGGAACACCAGTGACAGGAGGCTGCAACTAGTGACCCTCAGGGACAGTCCACAGTGATTGGGGAGCTGGGGGGAGGAGATCAGCAATTGATGCCAGGGTTGGTGGTGGGGTTGGGGGTGGGGGGGGGTTGTGGTCAGTGATTGGGAGGGGAGGGCCTGCAACTGGGACAGTTGGCAATCTGGGGTGGGGTGGGGGAAGAGACTGACAATCAGGACTGGTGGGAGGCTGAAGGAATCCTTGAGGGCCCTGATGGTTATCTGTCATGTTCCTCCTGGCCCACAAGCAGTGCTAAAACAGCCACTTAACTTCGGGGCTGGCAGCTCCTGCCTCCATTTCATTGTTCCCACCCCTGGAAAACACATGTAGCACAAGTTAAATTTAAACCAGACTCCCATTTGCACTGTAGGAGCCTGATTTAAATATGTTAATGAGCAATCCGCCTCTCCATGGTGGGACACTAGGACACCCTGATATCCACCTCCATAAAAAGTTGGGGTCATATTTGGTCACTTACGTTTGAACCCTCTCTGCAATCTTCTCCCATGCATTGTGGGAAAGTTAATATTGAGGCTTTTGTGTTCTTGAACTAAAATCATAGTAACTTATGCTATTATTGCTGCTTCTGAAAAAATTAAGTTATTTTCTGAGTGGCATAGTTCTACAAATCCTGTTGCAGCAATGTCAGCAGATTTGGGCCTTTTACTACACTTTAGGAGTGGGTACTTCCATGCTAGGGAGTCATCACAATACTTAAACAGGTCCATTGATAGTTCAGGAAAGTCAAGCATTTTTGTTTCCTGCCACCTGTCTTCCCTTATTCCTTCAGAGCAAAAACTAGGAATTGTTCTAACAAGTGGTTTCATCATGGCACACTTACACACAGATTTTAGATATATTAGATATATAATGTATATGACATTGGACACCTGTTCCTAGTAAGAGATTTTGCATGTTGTACGGGAAAAACATCTTTTTTTAAACAAATATACAGAAAATTAGGAGGGTGATACCCGCATCTAAAATCAAGTTAGTTCTCCTAGTGAGACAAGGCTCCTGACTTTGACAAAAGTAGCGTAAAGCTCTATTTTCTATACTACAATTAACAGTGACTATTATTGAAAATTGCAGCTAACACTGGGCCAGACAATAATATTTTTCTTCAGATGGAAATGTAAGTCAGCTTGTCATGCATTAAGGCTAAAAAATTGCATTAGAACTGATTTAAGACAAAAATTGAGGGTAGATGAAACATGATCTAAGAGGATTTTCTAATATGGTCTTTCATTATGCAATTATTTGCAAATTATAGTCAACTATAAACACAAGCATAATAAATAATATTGTGTGCAATCAAGATAATAGTTTTTATTCTGATAATGCATTTCAGCCACAGTATTTTATGGATTTGGAAATTAACAGCTTACATTAGAAAAAGGGTTCGAAAAGCATTTCATGCATCACAATCCAGTAAATCAGCTTTATGCTGTATAGTCATAATACAAGTCTGATCTATTTCAGTGAATTTGGGGATTCATGTCATTTTCAGCTCAGTTCTTATATACATTTTCAAGTTATTGAGTTTTCTCAGCCTTCTAGCTATATTTTAGTTGCTATTCATAAATTGATCATCATTAAGGTAAGATATATCCTCAAATGAAGTTATTTTCCCTGCAATTAATTGTTCTGGAAATATCTATTTACCAGTCCCACGCCTGCGCTGCACACTTTTTGAAACTTGCTGCAGAGCTATTAAAATTCAACCTGATGTGTGGGTTGAATACAATCCACCACTCTATGGTGCGATATGTTGATGCTCCAACATGCACAAAACGTCAACCATTCAAGGCATTTTTCATGTATTGCAACAACACATAAACATTAAACGGTTAAAAAATTAAAAATCTCCCTTGTCTTGCTGCATTGGTGAGCATTAATGAACAGTAGTGATTAACTTTACAACATAACTCTACTTAAACAACTTTTGTACTTTTAACATGCAAAAACATTTCAAGGCATTTCAGAGATGCAAAGGAAACAATGCTAAGTTGAAGGAGGAGATATGAAAAGTGATGGCCAAAAGCTTGGTCAAAGATTGGGTTTTAAGCAGGGTCTTAGAGAAGGGCAGGGAAGTGTAGATACACTGGTGTAGAAATTTAGGCCCATGCTGATCTTAATGGTCTTTGGCTGTGCTGTTCTCACCCTGCTGTGAGACTGCAGGCTGGATTGTAGGAGGTGGCATAGTTCAGTCACCACCTCTTTGGTGAAATGCAGGTATCTCAGACACTCCTCCTGGCTGAAGAGGAGGTAGGAGAAGTGTTCCCTAAAGACCTGTGGTGGGTAAAGCCTTCTATTGAGAACCCTCCTCCTCCTCCCCATTCTGAGCACTGGTTCCCACCTCTGCTGCTTGTGCTCCATTTCCAAGTCCTGATGCAGCCCAAGAGGTCCTGCAACTATAGCCCCATTACTGAAGCAGGCTTTATCCTGACAGGCCAAACAACTCTGACCTCTTTGTCAAGATCCAGCCTCAATACTATGACAATCCAAAACATTTGCAAAACTCCCCCCATAACACTGAACACTCTGCATCAGCAAAAGAAAGCCAAAAGTTCCTCACCTGGAAGTTAGCTGGTTAGCCCTTTAAATAGCACTAGTGGGCAGTCCTCATGCAGTTGAAAACATGTTCCGCCTGCGCAAGTGCCTTTACGGTGAGGGTGCACCATCTAGGCTGCGCCAGAAGTGGCCAGAAGTGACCCAGCGACATTTTTTTCAGTTTCAGGTTTCTGTAGCACTGGCACAAGCAGTACTACGGAGCTCAATTTCACAGCCATTATGTCCTGTTATCACGATGATCTTAAAATATATTAACTAGTCACAAGTGCTCCCAGTGCTTGGCTGGACCATTAAATTGTATGTTTCAGAGCAGCAGTGCACACCAATTCAGAGGCAAGAAAAATTGACAAGACCAGTTACACCACAGGAAAGAAAATCTTCTGCTACAGAGAGTGGCATTGTTGGTGGTTGCGAACATGGCTGCCAGCCACACCACCATTGCCTCAGAGTCAAAGGTGGAAGCATAGTAGCTGGAAACAACAGGGAAGAGCTAAGATGTGCAAATTACAACAAAGTTGCAAATAAACTTGTGAAATAAAGCTGCCAATTCTTTCAACAATGCATTACTGATCACAAACTATTTAAGTGGTTCAATTAAGCTATTTTACTCATTCCAAAAAAGTTTGTGAATATATTTAAGTGTTTTGGAAATATTTTTGTGACAAGTTGAAAATATTGACGATTTACAATGCATTAGGAACATGCTTAAAATCCTGCTTATATTTTGCACTGTCCATTCTGCAGCACTAACATCTGTAATAGAGGTAGAAACTGTTCATAAATTTGGCTCCAGCATGTTTAAGTTGTCTGGTTCTAATTTTGTGTGCTTGGAATTTACTTTACTAGTTATATATATGTCATTTTTTTTACCAGCAAATGTCTCACACAAATACTATTAGTATGCATCCCCTTACTGTTATTTTCCCTCTCTAAAAGGGAGTTATTGAACTATTTGTATAATTTTAGACAATATTAGTCCTACCAGTTTTGGACAACAGGATTTTTAGTTCAAGAGAATCTCTATTACATTGAACATAAAGTCCTTTCATCTTGTCTTCTGCCAAGTGGAATAAATTTACTTTTATCAAATACATTCAAATAAAACTAAAATCAATAAGTGGCTACAAGAATAATTAAATAATGATACTTTTTTTGACAGTTTTACAGTTGTCCACTTGAGGGTAACAGTGTAGCAAAGACAGGGCAATGGTTGAAGAGTTTTTGAGAAGGCACAATGGGCTGAATCTGGGGCTGAATTTTACCGGCCCCTCGACGCCATGGGTCGTGACAGGGGGGCGGGGGGGGGGGATAAAATAGTACGGGGAGAGGCCTCGGCCCCCGAGGTTGAGAAGGGCCCGCCACATATTACCTCGGTGCGGCCCCCTCGCCGCACGGCAGCGGTACCCCAATTACCATATTCAAAACAGTACTTACCTCTGCAGATTACACAGCCCGGCGCCTCTCAGTGCACACTTCCGGATTTTATATTGAACAGGCGGCCATCACGTGCTGTCCCATTCACAAACAGAAAAGCCAGCGGGTCATCAGAGGAAAAAGTTTTCTCTACCGAAGGTAAGTTCAGATATTCAGGGGTCTCACTCTGCATACTGGAAGGGAGGAGGGGGGGAAATCACAGGGATCTCAGCTATGCATTCTTAAAGGGAGGAGGAAGAGGGTCTGGGATTACTGGAGGGAAAGCTCTGCAGGCATGAAGGGTGGTACTGTGTAACAGTGTGTGCTCTGCGCTTGTTTGTGTTTGTGAAGGAGCAATGGCACTCTAGTCACCCTGTGTATGGGGAGGGTGCCAGAAAGGGCAGGAGAGTTAAGGTTATATGGTTTGTGGGGCAATCGATGCAGCTGGTAGGATCTTGATGTGGTCATGCTGTGCCACTCAGTGTTGGCCAAGATGGGCAATGCCATGCCATGGCACATCGTTGATCCATGAAAGCACCTGATGTACCCGTCAACAGCAATCCCTGCCCTGTTAGGAACCTTTGAATAAATGAAGGGTTCAACTTTATTTATCATATGGAAATGGGTATGGCTCATCCTATGTTGTGTGATCCTCTGCTCCTGAGGATTGGTATGTGCCAAAGGCAAAATCAACAGGCAGGTGCAGTCCACTTAGAGGCCCCAGTCATAAGCAGCAGCCCCCAAGGGGAGCTTGCCACTACGGTCACCGTGCATCTACAGGCCCCACATGACATGACATCAGATGTCAGAGCACCAGTGTCAGAGGAGATTGCGCATGTAGAGAGGGTGGTGACACGTCTCTGTGCCCTGTTCAAAGATAACCTGCAGCCTATGGACTTCGGTGGACATCCTATGCCTGCGATCCTCATAGTGGCAGCAGTTCTCAAGCTTGACGCCAATGCAGCTTTTCAGGGGCCCACCAGAGACCTTTGTGGGGTCACGCAGTCAGCAGTACACAGCAGCATCAGGAAGGTCACCAATGCCCTGCACTGGAAGGCTACCACCTGCAGACATCATGATTAAAGGAATCATCTCAATCTAAGTGAAGCTGGTATGTGAACACCGTAGATGCTTGCTGCGAATGTATGACCACTTCTCAGGCAGCTGCCATGACACCTGGGTCTTGCGCCAGTCCCAGCTACCACCACTGTTCACTGAACAGGCTCAGATGGAGGGGTGGCTTCTTGGACACAAGAGCTATCCCTTGCAGACACGGCTCCCGACACCAGTGAGAGACCCCACCACTGCTGCAGAGGAGAGATACAACGCCAGCCACTGAGCTACAAGAGCCACCATTGAGCAGGAAATCGGCATGCTGAAAGAGCGCCTCCAATGCCTGTATGGATAGGGTGATGCCCTGTACTATGGGCTGAAAAGGCCAGCTCCTTTCTTTGCTGCTCTGCACAACTATGCACCCAACAGGGGCCAGGCCTGGCATGATGAGGAGAGATGTTAACAGGATTCCTCCTCGGACTATGAGGACACTGAGGACCTACAACAGGAAAAGCATATGGGAGGGCAGATGGCACCCAGGCTCTGCATGCAGGGCTAGCAGTGAGCTAGGGATGTACAGCAGTGGCTTATCAGACAAAGGCTGTCTGCTCCATAGGAACTGACATGAGCTCTGCAAGCCACACCTCACCCTCACTCACCTGCTGTGCACCAGTCCACATCTGCAGCATCCCTGTGTAAACCATTAGAGTCAAAAGCTGACCGAACCAATGTCCATGTCACTGCATCTATGAAAATGCTCATGAGTAATGGTGGCATGGCAATGATGTTATTGCATACGTTGGCTCTCCTGAAGGGCCAACGATGCAAAGGGATATGACATTGGTGCTAAATACGGGCACACATCATTCACATAGAGAAAGGGACACACATGTTGGTGAGGAACATTTAGTGAAAGACATTTTTTCTTTGCTGTGACACCCGTGCATTCCCATTTGTGTCAGTGTGTTCTCTTTAAACGTTTGCGGGTGCCCCTTCTCGGTACAACGTCTGCGCTAGCAGCCTGACTGGAGGAAGGTTGCTGATCTGATTATCCGTTGGCTGTGGATGACTTTGGCGGTCATACCCTGTGCGCACGAGGCCTAGAGAGCCCCGGTTGGCTGGGGGAATGATCATTCATCCTCTTCCGGCATTGGACCCTTTGATGCCGGATGGCCCCACGGCTACTCACTTCCTCTGCCATCTCCAGCCAGACTGCCTTGTTCAGGCGGGAGGGCCTCTTCTTACTTTTTCTGGTGAAAAGGACCTCGCAACTTGCCTGCACAGCCTGGAGGAGAGTGAGCAAGGAGGCTTCGCTGCACTGTAGGGCCGCCCTACAGTACCCCTCTGCCATCCTTGGCTTTTGGTGTGGTCCTTTAAATGCAAAGGTGCCCCAACCATGTAACTGCTCTAAGTTTTGGCTGCAAGGTTTGTCTTGCACTTGTTTGAAAACCAATGCAGGACTAGTGAGGAAATCTGTGCTGTCGTTGTGGTTTTTCATCTGTTACACATTGATACATGTTCATAAACACTTTGCTTCTGCAGCAGCTGATCATAGTTATTGGTGTAAAATTTTTAGTTGGCATTGCAGCTAGAATATGGCCATATTTTTCTGTTTTTTAACAAAGATCATTTAATTGCAGTTACATGTATTTTCACATAACAGTTAGCAGATAAATGAATACAGATTCCAAATGCATATTAGTCTGCAACTTTTCACAGTCAGATGGTTAGAAGCCCATAGTATGTAAATATTCTTTAATTATGGTTTTATTTCTGTTGTGTATTTGCCTTTTATGGTACATTTAAGTCTCACGCCCTGGAAAGTGCAAAATTAAGATCATTCACCCAGGTGCGGCACGCCTAAAAGAAGAAGGAATGTTATACTTGAGTGGAAGAAGAGGATCACAACTTCACAGGGCACTGGGACATTGTAGGGTAAGTATGTGGAAGCAAAGCAGAAAGTGCTGGGGTCACTTAGCAGGTCAGGCAGCATCTGTGGAGAGAGAAGCAGAGTTAACTTTCAGGTCTGTGAACTTGGACAAGTTAACTCTGCTTCTCTCTCCACAGATGTTGCCCCCGGCTGGATTTCTGCAGCACTTTCTGCTTTGCTGCCAGATTGACAGCAGCCAGGTAAGTATTTCTTTGACAGCTGTCAGGAAGCAAGTGCTGGAGCACTTTAAATAGGGCTCCAGCACCTCGACACAGCTGTCAAATGGCTCCTTACTGTGCCAGATATCCTGCCTCTCCCCATGTAATATGGATGGGGGCGGACCATCGCAGTGATGCTAATGAGCACCCGCGCGTAATATCGCGGGAGCTCGGCGGTGGCCGCTGAATGCAGGCATGCCGCCGAGTTCAAAGGGCGCTGCAGCAGAGTGCGGTGCCCAAATAAAATTCAGCTCCTTGTTCTTCTCCTGACGGTAGGTTTCGTGGTGGGGGGTTGCCAGAGAATCAGAGCGGCAGCAGCCGCCATGGAACCGGTGCCAGGATTGCCGGTTTCGATTCTCCTGGGAACGGGATATGCCAACGACAGCCTTCCCGCCTAGAGGCCAAATAAGGACCTCTTCCCGCCGCTGCTGTAATCTTACCAGCACTGGGGGAGGGAGGGGAAGGGGGGCCTTGGAAAATGAGGTGCGTTACCTGTGGGGTTGTCGGGGAGCCCTCCTTCGTGGGCAATTTGTGGCCCACGGAGGACCCCCACCAGGAACAAAAGTACACCCAGGACCCTGCCCCTTCCCTTGAACCAAACACCACGAATGCCCACCCCTCCTTTCCGGGACCTTCTGGACTGGGCCAGCAACCCCGCCTCACTTACCTGAGGTCTGGGTTTCCAGCACTGGGTGTGGGTCCAAGACCTCTGCAGTACCGGCAGTGGTCACCGCTCCCAGTGGCACTTCCAATACTGCTGAACTGCCAGCCCTGTGATTGGTCGACAGCTCTTGGTGCAGGAGCCCCGTCCCTACTAAGAGTTTAAAGGGACAGGAATCCCGACTCCTAAAACTTTGACTTCAAAAGACCAGAGGATCCCTCCATGAGTCAGAAAAAATGCAGAGGTAGGACTCCCCCTGACTTTAACGCCTGGCATAAAATCCAGCCCAATGTGAAAAGCCACATTTCTTCTAAAGAAAATATATTTCTGTTTTCAGTAATCGGATTTTATCAGGACATTTAACTGACAAACATAATTTTTTTTAGTTATTTCATGTGCTCAATAAAAGATTTATAATGAATTGACTTAGAATGTTTGTTGTGTTAATTTAGCTTGTAGAGATGGTTTATGAGTGCTCATCATTGGACTTCAGAATGATTAATACAGCTAATTCTCAGTAGATTCAGTACAGGTTCAGCTGGAGAGAACTTCACATTGTTGTTTGTATAAGTAGATACCATCAAAGCAACCTGCTGCTTGTGTTAAGCAAATAGAAAATTCTGGGTCATTGAAAATTAATCCTAGAGGAGCAAGAAATTGTTCTCCTTAATGATGGTTCTTTACTATTCATGCAGTGTTAAATTGTTAGCTTTTCTGAGATTTGCAAACCAATTGTTCTGAGCTTGCACATTTATGATTCAATTAACTTAGAACTTAGAACAAACTGCACAAACAATCTCTTTGAAATTTAACATGGCCCACAATCAACACTATATAAAATGTGACTTTACATCTGATTTATATTGCATATTCTAGAACCAAGAGGCTCTGTATTTTCTGGCAGACTAATTGTTTTGTGTGTATTTTTCTTACGTATGTCAGTTGAATTATTGTAAAAAGAATAACACAAACACCATCATTAAAATAGGCTAAGCAATTCGCAGGATATTTTTAATGCCATTAGGATTTCTCTGAAACAATTAGGTAGAAGGTTTATAAAACTTTTAGTGTGGCTATATTTTATATCTTTCTAAGTTTAAACTGACATCTGGGGGGACTTTTAACCCCCAGGAACAGGAGGCTTGGGGGCAGGTTAAAATAATTGATTTTTAGATTGTGACCGCAACCTGGCGCCACCGCACCTACTTCTGGATTTAATGGAGGTACACTTGAATGCATGTGAGTAACCTACTCGCTGCAGTTGGGACCTTAATTAGTGCAGACTGACGGGTTATCTCACAGGAATTAACATCCTTATGAGACACTAATTAGGATTTTTTAATGAAATTTCCCTAACCTATAAATTTAACGTCTCCAGTACAGGTTTGTCAGAGCAGGTATACTTCCTCCAGCTCTCCAAGCTACCCTGTAGAGCACCCTGTGATCTGACCCCTCTGCGATTGGATCACTGGTGCCTAACTCCCACCCCACCCCATATCCAACTCATCTCTGCCTTCTAGCGGCTTACCCCCCGAACAGCCATCCAGCCTCACAAACTGTCTGGGTGCAGCTGGAAAACAGATACCAAAAATTTAAATCACGTCCTGTTGTTAAATTCAGCAGGCCTTCCAGGAAACCCATGCTTCTGGGTTTGCCAGCTGCTAAATATGCTACCCGCAGCCTCCCTTCCTGCCTCACTGTTATTATCAGGGCCCTTAACTCTCAAAACATTAATTGTGAACTTTATTGTGCATGTTTGACATGTAGTATTCTATTTGGCTGGTGAATGATTTAATTGTAGTTGCGGATCTTGATGATCCATCCTTCCCTTTAAACTAAAATTGTTAAGCTATACGCACATTTTCTGAGATAGAAAGTGCCATACGATTACCTTCTACAAGCCTCTACTTCATCATGTTAAATGTATAAACTGGAGAGAAGCAATGCTTTAAAATGGAAAGCTAAAAGACTTCAACAGCTAGGGTTTTTATTGGATATCTCTGAGGCTCCATATTTGCAAAGGTTTGCAGTTGTAATATGACTAAAATGGGTTTGCAGTTTTATATATGCTTAATTCTAAAAAAAAATTGAAAGTGAATACATTGTGGTTCTGCTGTTCTTGAAGAAATTCGATCATGTTGATTGAGGAAACCTGTAGAGAGTCAGTGTTCCTTCCTCCAGCTCATAATTGCCCTCCAGACCATTTAATCATCTGTAAATGAAACAAAGCTTTGCTGTGGAGTACCGGAAGAAAAGCCATGTGCTTATCAAATGCTTCTCACTCATGAAGCAATTCAAGGGACCCATCTCCACTTTTCAGTGTGCCTGCTGTCAAACCTGTGAGTTAAAAGCAGACTTGCTCTTCCTGTTGTCACCATGGTGGCCTTCCTGAATGACTTCACTTTATTACTGTACCTTGCATGCAGCCAATTTTTGAATAATGCAAAATTTTGCAAAGAATGAAACTTCTTTGTAAGTGAATGGAGGACAAGTATGCTCATTGTCCAAAATAGCAGCGTCTCTGCATTTTTGTGACAAGAGGAGATAAGCCCAGAAAGCTCCTTCAAAACAGATCAAAATAGGAAACTCAGCAGTTGTTTGAAGAACTTAAAATGAAACCTTTATTCTGAAATGTGTAAAAGCCTTGTAAAAAGGCTGAGTCATATCAAATAATTTGAAAAGATTCCCTTTTCTTCCCCCTCCTCCTTGATTGATGCTAGTTTATATTTTTAAAAAGAATGAAGTTAAACTGAAGAATTTGTTGCAGAATTTCAATTTAATCAGGGCATTGGACTCCAACAAAATTGTGCCAAAATTCGTAAAAGTGAATATATCTCAAATCAACAGTTTTCTGTTACCTGTTCCTTCAGGTAGAACAGCGGTCACTATTTTTGCCCTTTCCCATGCTTATGTGTAGGAACCTTTGGTACAGAAAACAGTAGAGGCACCTGTTTTCCGCCCACAGAAGGTTAGCAGCTGAAATCTTAGGAATGGGTCCACTATTGAAAATGGACTGAGTGATAAGGCATGTACTATGATAGGTAGTGGAAATTTGATAATGAAATGAGATGCCTAATAGATTAATCTGGTGTGATTTGCCAAAACATGCAAGGTTTTGTGTAAGATTACTCACACTAGCAATAGGAAACCCTTTGTATTGTGAATAGTCCTCACTTATCATTGTATTCTTTATCTCAGTAGGAAACATAATGGTTTTGTTGTTTACATGCGATAAAGATATTCATTCCTGAACCCAGATGCTGTGAACGCCCTTACATTTTGAAATGTTTCCAGGAATCAGGTTATTTTCTGAAGGGCTTGGGCAGTCGGATGCACATAGAATCTAAAAATCAGTTTTGCTTTGATTGGCAAAATTGAATGTTTTTCATCAACTGAGAAATTGTTTTACTTCCTGCCAAAATGCTTTTGCAAGAAAATCAGAAAGGTGGTGTTATTGCACACAAATGTGTGGGTGGCTGTCAAGTGTTTTATCCTCATTTTTAAAATCCTTTCTAAGCTGAATCAATCAAAATTAAATCTGCAGCGCCCTGTAATTTTAAACTATTGTTGGAGTGAATATATACATCCGGTAGAAAGACAATGGGCTGGATTTTGTTGCCCTTTTGACAGCTGCAGTTCTGGATCTTCCGAGCGATGTGTGTCACTCCCACGCCTTCAATTTCCAGTCCAGGGAAAGTTGGCACCATCGAGGTGGGGAAGGGGGATCTCTGCATTTGTAGTGAAGTGGTGGGGGAGGGGACGGGGGGGGACGGGTGCAAGAGGTCAACTCTGCATTGTCTGTGTAGTGGAGGGGGGGCACGGGGAAGGGTTGAACTCTGTACTTAGGTCAGTTGGGGGGGTTGAAAAAGGTCAACTTTGCACTTAGTGTAGTTGGGGTGGAAAAGGGGTAATCTGGGCTTTTCTGGTGTAGTTGTGTTGGGGAAGGGGTGGTGGTGGTTAAACTTTATTTTTTGTTGTAGTTGGGTGGGGGAACGGGGTCAACTTTGATCTGTCAACACAGGCCTGGCAGCCCTTTAAAAATGGCGCCAGCGCCTGCACAGAAACAGGCATCGCCATGGCTGCACCCGCCACTGATTGCTGGGGGTGAGGGTGGGGGGGGGGTGCCCTTTATATTATAATGATCTACCAGGCTGAAGATTGCGGGGATGTGGTGGTGCACAGCCCTTGAGTGCGGTCCACCATTTTTTTGCCCGCCTCCGGTCCTGGTGGCAATGTATTTCTTGTTTCTTTTTCTGATTTTGAGTTTGGTTCACATTTCAGCTTTTGTAGACTGGTTATATATATTGACGAGCTGTCACTTACAGTAGTGGCCATGCAATAGGCTACTAGGTACTTCAGTCACACAAATTGTCAGTGTGATTGACAATTGACTTATACACACAAAATAATCTTACAAACAATTATGGAAGTTTATACCAAATTTGCAAACATTGAAACTCTTCTTCAGTTATAATTATTATAACTTCTTTGGCCGCCTTGTCTTGAGAGACAATGGGTAAGCGCCTAGAGGTGGTCAGTGGTTTGAGGAGCACCGCCTGGAGAGACTATAACGACCAATTCTAGAGTGACAGACTCTTCCACAGGCGCTGCAGATAAAATTGGTTGTCCGGGCTGTTACACAGTTGGCTCTCTCTTGCACTTCTGTCTTTTTTCCTGCTAACTGCTAAGTCTCTTCGACTTGCCACTCTTTAGCCCCGCTTTTATGGCTGTCCGCCAGCCTTTATTATAACAAACTGCTTTTATGCCATCATGTCATTTTTAAAGAAAACATTATTAATTATTAATTGGAAGAAAATGCTGGCAGTACTGAATCAAAAACTTTTGCTACAAAAATAGTGATTGGGTGTCAAATCTGCCAACAAGCTTCAAGGTAAAAAAATATATAAATTATAGCATTTTAAAGCAAACATGTTTCCTACTGGCTGAGTGTGCAGTAACACTCACACCTGAAAAGGAATGGTGAGCTGCCTGAGGTAGACAAACAGGAGCCAAGGGGCCAATTTAGGCCAAATTACAGTCATACTGGCTGGCTACACGAACCAAAATTTTGGACTGACTCCTTCAGTATAATGTGATCCCTGAAGCCAAGCCTTCCTTCAATTTACAGCTGGAGTCAACAGATTCATGATTACCTTGAGACATTTAACTTTCTTGTTTATTTATTGACGAAATAATTCTATAATAACATATAGAGCCAATCGCATTTAGTGACAAGACATTCATCAAAATTCAAAACTGTATGCAAAGCATTGAAATAGTAGACCACCCATAGATAAATACCTTGTACCTAAACATTAAATGTATTTGGCTCCCAAGAGCTAATTCGTTAAGTTTGGAACCAAAGTGTATAATTGCTTGGCTCCAAATATGATTCTGTTGCTAATAAACCAAAGTTAAATTATTTGGCCAGATATATGTGTGAGGCTGAAAATCCTCAGCCTTGCTCCACCAACCTCAATGCAGTGGTGTAATCAAGTGCTGGCTACATTTGTAGCCCACCAGAGTATCCTAGGGCAAGTCAGAGCTATTTAATTTGAATAGCATTGGCATGCACCAGTGCCAGAATGGCCAGATCTTGAGTGACCGAGGGAGGGGTGGGAGTTTGGGCGATGAGGGTGGTAGTTGGAGAAAGCAAAGTCTCGCTGCTTGGTATTCTTTGGCCATCAATTGACAAACAATTTAATGCTGCCCAATTGATCTCCTTTATAAGGGAACTGATAGCACTTGCGTCACTGACATTTTTAATGGGAAATTCAGGCTAGGACCCAGACCCATGTTTTTTATTTGTCCGTGGGATGTGGGAATTGCTGGCTAGGCCAGCATTTACTGCCCATCTCTAATTGCCCTTGAGAAGGGCTGTAGGTAGTCCCACAGTGCTGTTAGGAAGGGAGTTCCAGGATTTTGGCCCAGTGATACTGAAGGAACAGTGATATAGTTCCAAGTCAGGATGGTGTGTGGCTTGGAGCGGAATCTGCAGGTGGTGGTGTTCCCATGCATCTGCTACCCTTGTCCTCCTAGGTGGTAGAGGTCGCGGGTTAGGAAGGTGCTTTTGAAGGAGCCTTGGTGAGTTGCTGCAGTGCATCTTGTACATGGTACACACTACTGCCATTGTGCTTCAGCGGTGAAGGGAGTGAAGATGATGGATGGGATGCCAATCAAGTAGGCTGCTTTGTCCTGGATGGTATCGAGCTTCTGAAGTGTTGTTGAAGCTGCATCCATCCAGGCAAGTGCAGAGTATTCCATCACACTCCTGACTTGTGCCTTGTAAATGATGGACAGGCATTGGGGAGTCAGGAGGTGAGTTACTCGCCTCAAAATCCCCAGTCTCTGAACTGCTCTTGTAGCCACAGTATTTACATGGCTGGTCCAGTTCAGATTCTGGTCAATGGTACCCCCCCAGGACATTGATAGTGGGGGATTCAGCAATGGCAATGCCATTTAATGTCAAGGGGAGATGATTGAATTTTCTTTTGTTGGAGATGGTCATTGCGTGGCAGTTGTGTGGCATGAATGTTACTTGCCACTTATCAGCTCAAGCCTGAATGTTGTCCAGGTCTTGCTGCATATGGACACAGACTGCCTCAGTATCTGAGGAGTCACAAATGATGCTGAACACTGTGCAGTCATCAGCGAACATTTCCACTTCTGACCTTATGATGGCGTAAAGGTCGCCTATCTGACATCCAGGGCAGCAGCAGACCTGGAAGGAACAGGGCTGAAGAGCTATAAAAGAAAGAGCGGGGCTCGAGGCCCTTCACTAACCTGACGTCCAGGGCATTGTTCAGACTCGCTGACTATTTCTGCACGCGCTCTGTTTGGATTTAGTGGGAAAAAAATGAATAGCGACATCACTGAAATTCTGTGCGCTGATTGGTCGGTGGGCGGCAGCTGTTATTGCCTGGGGATAGCTGAGATAGATTGGAGTGAAAAAAAAAGGTTCCTTTGAAATTAAAGTCCTAGGATAGCTACCGGTAAATTATTAATAATTACTCGTTGTATTAGTGCTGTTTGCACGGAGTGAGGCTGTAAGTTGAGTGTGGGTATTTTCGCTGGCTGGGGGCAGTGGAAGGTGCTCTTTGGTCTCTTTCTTTTTTGCCTTCTCAGCCTCAAAGGTACAGGGGATAAAAGCTGATTATAATTAGTTGGTAAGTTTATACACTAGCAAGTTTTCATTGTAAAGTTAAGTAATGGCAGGGCAGCTTGGCCAAGCAGAATGTGCCTCCTGTGCAATGTGGGAAGTCATGGATGTGCCATGTGACCTTGGCGAACATGTCTGCAGAAAGTGTCTCCGGTTGCAGAAACTTGAACTTCGGGTTTCGGAGCTCGAGCGGCGGCTGGAGTCACTGTGGCGCATCCGCGAGGTGGAGGACCACGTGGATGGCACATTTCAGAAGGTAATCAACCCGGTGCCTAGGCGAGCACAGTTGTGGGGGGACTGGGTGGCTGCCGGATGGACAAAGAAGTCAGGGCAGGTAGTGCAGGAGTTCCCAAAGGACATCCCACTTTCTAACCGGTATTCAGTTCTGGGTACTGATGGGAAAGGGGATTCCTCCGGAGGATGCACCGAGACTCATAACCGGAATATCATGGGTGACTCAGCTGTGCTGGGATGGAGAAAAAGGGTCAAGAGGGCAATAGTGGCAGGGGATTCTATGGTTAGAGGAATAGATAGGCATTTCTGTGGTTGCAGACATGATTCCAGGATGGTATGTTGCCTCCCTGGTGCAAGGGTCATAGATATCACCGAGCGGTTACACAGTATTCTGGATGGTGAGGGTGCACAGCCAGAGGTCGTGGTCCACATTGGTACCAATGACATAGGTAGAAAGAGGGATGAGATCCTGCAGAAAGAATTTCGGGAGCTAGGTAGCAGATTAAAAAGTAGGACCTCAAAGGTTGTAATCTCTGGGTTTCTCCTGGTGCCACGGGCTACTGAGTATAGGAATAGGAGGTTAGAGCAGTTGAATGCATGGCTGAAGGGATGGTGCAGGAGGGAGGGCATTAGTTTCCTGGATCACTGGGCCTGTTTCTGGCGAAGGTGGGATCTGTACAAGTTGGACGGGTTACACCTGAACCGGAATGGGACCAATATCCTTTCTGGGAGGTTTGCTAGTGCTGTTGGGGGCGTTTAAACTAATTTGGCAGGGGGATGGGATACAGAGTGGAAGCACAGTAGTGGGTGATGCACAGCCAAATATAGAAGAGAAGCTAAGTCAGTCTGGATGGCAGAGTAAACATAGACCTGTTAAGGCTCAAACAAATAATGCAAGGCTGGATTGCATCTATTTTAATGCAAGGAGTCTTACTAGTAAGGCAGATGAATTGAGGGTATTGATTAACACATGGGAATATGATATTATTGTTATTATTGAGACATGGTTGAGGGAAGGGCAGGACTAGCAGCGTAATATCCCAGGGTATAGAATCTTCAAACGTAATACGGGAGGGGGTAAAATTGCACTGTTGATTAAGCAGCCAATTTTTATTTATTTTTTTATTTAGAGATACAGCACTGAAACAGGCCCTTCGGCCCACCGAGTCTGTGTCGACCATCAACCCCCCATTTATACTAATCCTACATTAATCCCATTACCCTCTCACATCCCCACCTTCTCTTAACTCCCCTACCTATACTAGGGGCAATTTATAATGGCCAATTTACCTATCAACCTGCATGTCTTTGGCTGTGGGAGGAAACCGGAGCACCCGGTGAAAACCCACGCGGTCACAGGGAGAACTTGCAAACTCCGCACAGGCAGTACCCAGGATCGAACCCAGGTCGCTGGAGCTGTGAGGCTGCAGTGCTAACCACTGCGCCACTGTGCCACCCCAAATTACTGCAGTAAAGGAGGGATGATATCTGAGAAGGTTCCTTTAATGAGGCCATATGGCTAGAACTTAAAAACAAAAAAGGGGCAATCACTTGACTGGAAGTATAGTACAGGCATCCAAACAGTTAGGGAGAGATAGAGGAGCAGATATGCTCCTTATATGCATTTGGAAAGGGATGGTCTGATAAGGGATAGTCAGCATGGCTTTGTGCGTGGGAAATCATGTCTCACGAACTTGATTGAGTTTTTCGAGGAGGTGAGCAAGAGGATTGATGAGGGCAGGGCGATGGACGTTGTCGACATGGACTTTAGCAAGGCCTTTGACAAGGTCCCGCATGGTAGGCTGGTCCAGAAGGTTTGAACACATGGGATCCAGGGTGAGCTAGCAAACTGGATACAAAATTGGCTTGGTGATAGGAGGCAGAGGGCGGTAGTGGAGGGTTGTTTTTCAGATTGGAGGCTGGTGACCAGTGGTGTGCAGCAGGGATCAGTGCTGGGCCCTCTGTTGATCAAAGGGGTAATTTTTTCACACAAAGAATAGTGGGTATCTGGAATGAGCTGCCTGAGGAGATGGTGGAGGCAGGAATCGTAGTGACATTTAAGAGGCATCTGGACAGGTACTTGAATGAGCAAGGCATAGAGGGATATGGAATTAATGCAGGCAGATGGGATTAGTATAGATAGGCATTATGGTCGGCATGGACGCGGTGGGCCGAAGTGCCTGTTTCTATGCTATACGACTCTATGACTCTATATGTAGGCAAATCTCAGAGAGGTGCAAAAATAACAGGGTAATAATAGTAGGGGATTTCAACTTCCCCTATA
The DNA here is from genome assembly GCF_036365525.1 of Heterodontus francisci. Classification (NCBI taxonomy): domain Eukaryota; kingdom Metazoa; phylum Chordata; class Chondrichthyes; order Heterodontiformes; family Heterodontidae; genus Heterodontus; species Heterodontus francisci. Next base: position 120,920,013 of record NC_090375.1, on the reverse strand, counting down.
TTAGAGGGGATAGTATTAGTGCAAAAGGCTTAAAGGGGGTAGAATTCTTCAAGTGCATTCAGGAGAGCTTTTTGAGCCAGCACATAGAGAGTCCTACAAGAGGAGGAGCGGTACTGGACTTAATCCTAGGGAATGAAGCCGGACAAGTGGTAGAAGTGGCAGTGGGGGAGCATTTCGGGGATAGCGACCATAACTCTGTAAGATTTAAGGTAGTTATGGAAAGGACTTAGAGGGACCGGAAATAAAAGTATTGAATTGGGGGAAGGCCGATTTCAATATGATAAAACAGGATCTGGCCAAAGTGGACTGGGAGCAGTTTCTTGTAGGAAAGTCTACATCAGACCAGTGGGAGGCATTCAGAAAGGAAATAGTGAGGGTTCAGGTCCAACAGGTTCCCACAAAGGTGAAGAATAGGACCAACAAGTCAAGGGAACCCTGGATGTCAAGGGATAGAGAGGATTGGGTAAGGAAAATAAAGGAGGCTTATGGCAGATTCAGAGTGCTGAAAACAGCAGAGGCCCTTGAAGAGTATAGAAGGTGTAGGGGAATACTTAAAAAAGTAATTAGCAGAGCGAAGAGGGGGCATGAAAAATCTCTGGCAGACAAGATAAAGGAAACTCCCAAGGCGTTTTATAAGTATATTAAGGGCAGGAGGATAACCCGGGAAAAAGTGAGGCCCATTAGGGATCAAAGAGGCAATCTGTGTTTGGAGCCAGAGGACATAGGTGAGGTTTTGAATGATTAATTTTCATCTGTGTTCACTATGGAGAGGGACGATGTAGGTGTAGTGATCAGGGAGGGGGATTGTGATATACTTAAACAAATTACCATTGAAAAGGAGGAAGTATTAGCTGTTGTGATGGTCTTAAAGGTGGATAAATCCCCAGGCCCAGATGAGATGAATCCCAGGCTGCTACGTGAGGCAAGGGAGGTGATAGCGGTGGCTCTGACACAAATTTTCAAATCCTCTCTGGCCACAGGACTGGAGGACAGCAAATGTGGTACCATTATTCAAGAAGGGTAGCAGGGATAAACCAGGTAATTACAGGCCTGTGAGTCTAACTTCAGTGGTAGGGAAAATATTGGAAAAATTCAGAGAGACAGGATTAATTTCCACTTGGAGAGGCAGGGATTAATCAGGGATAGTTAGCATGGCTTTGTCAAGGGGAGATCGTGTCTAACAAACTTGATTGAATTTTTCGAGGAGGTGACTAGATGTGTAGATGAGGGTAAAGCAGTTGATGTAGTCCACATGGACTTCAGTAAGGCTTTTGATAAGGTCCCGCATGGGAGATTGGTTCAGAAAGTAGGAAACCATGGGATCCAGGATAATTTGGCAAATTGGATCCAGAATTGTCATAGTGGCAGGAAACAGAGGGTAATGGTCGAGGGTTGTTTTTGCGAGTGGAAGCCTGTGACCAATGGTGTACCACAGGGATCGGTGCTGGGACCCTTACTGTTTGTAGTGTACATTAATGATTTAGACGTGAATATAGGAGGTATGATCAGTAAGTTCACAGATGACACGTAAATTGGTGGTGTCATAAGTAGTGAGGAGGAAAGCCTTAGATTACAGGACGATATAGATGGGCTGGTAAGATGGGCAGAGCAGTGGCAGATGGAATTTAATCCTGAGAAGTGTGAGGTGATGCACTTTGGGAGGACTAACAAGGCAAGGGAATATACAATGGATGGTAGGACCCTAGGGAGTACAGAGGGTCAGAGGGACCTTGGTGTACTTGTCCATAGATTACCGAAGGGGGTAGATAAGGTGGTTAGGAAGGCATACGGGATACTTGCCTTCATTAGCCGAGGCATAGAATATAAGAGCAGGGAGGTTATGTTAGAGCTGTATAAATTGCTGGTTAGGCTGCAGCTGGAGTACTGTGTACAGTTCTGGTCACCACACTATAGGAAGGATGTGATTGTACTGGAGAGGATGCAGAGGAGATTCACCAGGATGTTGCCTGGGCTGGAGCATTTCAGCTATGAAGAGAGACTGGATAGGCTGGGGTTGTTTTCCTTGGAGCGGAGAAGGATGAGAGGGGACCTGATTGAGGTATACAAAATTATGAGGGGCTTTGATAGGATAGATAGGAAGAAACGTTTTCCCTTAGCAGAGGGGTCAATAACCAGGGGGCATAGATTTCAGGTAAGGGGCAGGAGGTTTAGAGGGGATTTGAGGAAAACATTTTTCACCAAGAGGGTGGTTGAAATCTGGAACATACTGCCTGAAGGGATGATGGAGGCAGGAACCCTCACAACATTTAAGAAGTATTTAGATGAGCACTTGAAACACTATACCATACAAGGTTATGTGCCAAGTGTGGGAAAATGGGATTAGATTGGATGGGTGCTTGATGGTCGGCGCAGACGCGTTGGGCCGAAGCGCCTGTTTCTGTGCTGTATAACTCTATGACTCTATGAAGCAACTGAAGATGGTTGGGCCTAGAACACTACCCTGAGGAACTCCTGCAGTGATGTCCTGACATGAGATGATTGACCTCCAACAACCACAACCATTTTCCTTTGTGCTAGGTATGACTCCAATCAGCAGAGAGTTTTCCCCTGTTTCCCATTGACTCCAGTTTTGCTAGGGCTCCTAGATGCCATACTCAGTCAAATGTTGCTTTGATGTCAAAGGCAGTCACTCTCACCTCACCTCGAGTTCAGCTCTTTTGTCCATGTTTGGACCAAGGCTGTAATGAGGTCAGGAGCTGAGTGGCCCTGGTGGAACCCAAACTGAGCGTCAGTGAGCAGGTTATTGGTAAACAAGTGCTGCTTGATGGCACTGTCGGCGATACCTTCCATTACTTGACTGATGATCGAGAGTAGACTGATGGGGTGGTAAATGGCTGGGTTGGATTTGTCCTGCTTTTTGTGTACAGTACATACCTGGGCAATTTTACAAACATACAAATTAGGAGCAGGAGAAGGCCGTTCAGCCCTTCATGCCTGCTTCTCCATTTAATAAGATCATGGCTGATCAGATTGTGGCCTCAACTCCACTTTCCCGCCTACCCCCGATACCCTTTGACTCCCTCGTTAGTCAAGAATTTATCTACTTCTGCCTTAAAAATATTCAATGACCCCGCTCTCTGGAGAAGAGAGTTCCAAAGACTCACAACTCCCCAGAGAAAAATATTTCTCCTCATCTTCATCTTAAATGGGTGACTCTTTATTTTTAAACTGTGTCCCATAGTTCTAGTCTCTCCCACTAGGGGAAACATCCTTTCAGAATCCACCCTGCCTAGTCCCCTCAGGATCTTATATATTTCAATAAGATCACCTCTCATTCTTCTAAACTCCAATGGATACAGACCCAACCTGTCCAACCTTTCCTCATAAGAAACCCCCCCCCAACCCAGGTATCAGTAGAGTGAACCTTCTTTGCATTTATAACAGCTTGGACGATGCTAATCCACACAGCAATGGATAACTCTTGGATAACTTTGCCAAACTTTTGTCTACTGAGGAGATTAGATGAATTTCTCTTGCAACAGCCTTATTTAGCTGAGTTAGGTCTACACAAATGCAAAGAGTACTGTTTGATTTAGGAACTGGGACCATTCCCGAACACCACTTTGTTGGTTTCATGACAGGAGAAATGACTCCCATCCTGGTCATCTTTTCTAGCTGAATTTGGACTTGCCTCATCAATGAGTGTGGTATCTTTCTAGGCATAAAAATACATCCTAGTTTAGCAACTACTCTCAACGTAATGCTGCATTCAGTCTTAAGTCTTCCTAGACCCGAAAATAGTTTTGGAAATTCTGCTTGAAAGTGTCTTTTGGATTCTTGTTGCTTGATTTCATCCATTTTTTTGCTAAGATGTAGATCTAAACACTCTCTTCTGCTCAAAAGAGAAAACTCTTGATTCTGTACAACATACACTGTTTCCAGTATCTGCTTTCCCTTGTACTGGAGCATTGCCCATAGCTTTCCCTTAACTTTCAGTTCAATTCCTCCTAGACTGAGTAACTGAGTGTCTGTTGGTTGTAAGCAATGTGTTGATAACCATGGTTCGTTCTCTGGCAAAACTGTGACACTTGCTCCGGTGTCTAATTTCATATTGGTAATATGTCCGTTGACATAAATATCTGCTATCCAGAATGCATGATTAGGGTCATTGATCTCCCCAAGGAAATTTCCTGATTTATCTTACTCTGGAGCTTGTTCCACGCATGAAGACTTTTTGCTTGGAATCTTGCTTTGGCACATTTTTGCAAAATGGCTTACCTTCTTACAGTTAAAGCATTCTGCTTTATTTGTAGGACACTGTTCGCGTCTGTGGGTCTTTTTGGCACCACAGCACTGGCAGGGTTTCAAAGTGTCTTGCACCTTCCCTTCTGAGTGTACCTTCTTGTCTGCAGACTGTTTTTCAATCCTAGGCTTCAGGAACTGTACAGTCATCGGAGTTTCCCTGACTCAAGGTTTCTCTTCCCCTCGCAGGATTGCGCTGTTCTGCCGGCGAGCCTCTGCTTATCTGACCATCTGTATTGCCTTCTCCAGGGCAAGGTCTTCTTTAGACTGTGATAAATCTGATAAAGATTCATCCACAAAGCCCACAACTATGCGGTTTCTTATAAATTCTGTCTTCAGTTCTCCATACTCACATCCTTCAAACAGTCTGTGCAAGTCGTTCATGAAAGTATCAGCCAATTCACCCTGTTTCTGGAACCTTCCATTAAAGTTAGCCCTTTCTAAGATCTCATTGCTTCTTAAAATAAAATATTTATCAAAGGCTTGTAAAACATCATTGAAGCCTCATTGATGTCCTGCCTTGCATTCACATCATCAGCTATTTGTCCTATTGAGTACAGAAAAGTGTTCACTTGTTCAGCTTCAGACTTGCTGCGCAGCTGGGGAGCTATTCTGTATCTTAAAAATCTTCACCTCCACAGAGACCAATTCTGAATCTGGTTAGGGCCTTCCAACTTTTCAAACCTTTCTGGCATTGTATACTTTGGATCCAAATCCTTCCTAAACTCTGTCGGTAATTTTCTTTCTTTTATAAATTTTTGTTCCCGCAATGAAAGTGTTCTCGCACTTTTCGGAGGTTTCCCATGCTTCACCCTTGTGCTTTCCTTGAGTAATGGCTGCTGACTTTGGATCCATCCTTTGTGAGTATTCCGCTTTTCCCCATTTTGCCTTCCCAGTGCGCTGTTAAACAATGTTCCCACCCTTTTCTAAAGGTTGCTCACCTGATCCCTGACCATCGTTCGGTTCTATGACTCGAAGCCTGCGATCACTGGACTTGAATTTTTCTCACAGAGCATCACGCCTCTGTAATGCAGCCTTAATTCCTGTGCAACCGACTCACTGACTGTCCGTGTCTTTCTATCATCTACGGAGCAGCTCTGGAGCTCTTCACAGCCTCTCCAAGAGATCTGCAGTTTTTTGGCACTACTGTACCCAGATTAGGCTTTTTAAAATCTCCTGGGTGTGTTCACAGCTGCCACCATATTGTATATTGCTGCTAGCATTTCAGATGCTAGGTTGAGCTTAGTTAACAGAGATCTTGGAGTCATTGTAAATCTAAACATATGAATATACATGCGAACAAATGAATTAGGAGCAGGAGTAGGCCACTCGGCCCTCCGAGGCTGCTCCGCTATTCAATAAGTTCTTGGCTGAACTGATTACTCCACATTTCCACCTACCCCCGATAACCTTCCACCCCCTTGCTTATCAAAAATCTATCTACCTCTGCCTTAAAAATATTCAAAGACGCTGCTTCCACTGCCTTTTGAGGAAGAGAGTTCCAAAGACTCACAACCCTCTGAGAGAAAAAATTTCTCCTCATCTCTGTCTTAAATGGGCAACCCCTTATTTTTAAACCGACCTCTAGTTCCAGATTCTCCCACAAGGGGAAACATCCTTTCAGAATCCACCCTGTCAAGACCCCTCAGGATCTTATATGTTTCAATCAAGTCGCCTCGTCCTCATCGAGCCTAGCCTAGCCTGTCCAATCTTTCCACCTATTCCAGGTATTAGTCTACTAAACCTTATCTGTACTGCCTCCAACGCATTTACATCTTCCTTAATTAAGGAGACCAATACTATACACAGTACTTCAGATGTGGTCTCACCAATGCCAATGCCCTGCATAGCTGAGGAAGCATAACCTCCTTACTTTTGTATTCAATTCCCCTCGTGCTAAACGATAACATTCTATTAGCTTTCCTAATTACGTGCTGTACCTGCATACTAACATACGCGATTCATGCGTTAGGATGCGCAGATCCCTTTGCATCTCAGAGCTCTGCAACCTCTCACCATTTAGATAATATGCTTCTTTTTTACTCTTCCTGCCAAAGTGGACAATTTCACACTTTCCTACATTATACTCCATTTGCCAGGTCTTTTCCCACTCATTTAACCTATCTATATCCCTTTGTAGCCCCCTTATGTCCTCTTCATAAGTACTTTCCTACCTATCTTTATGTCATTAGCAAATTTAGCAACCATACCTTCGGTCCTTTCAGCTAAGTCATTTATATAAATTGTAAAAGGTTGAGGCCCCAGCTGTGGCACATCACTCATTACATTTTGCCAACCAGAAAATGACCTATTTATGCCTACTCTGTTTCCTCTTAGCTAGCCAATCTTCTACCCATGCCAATATATTACCCCCTACACCATGAGCTTTTATTTCCTGCAATAACCTTTGATGTGGCACCCTATCTAATGCCTTCTGGAAATCGAAGTACAAAACATCCACCAGTTCCCCGTTATCCACAGCGCATGTAACTCCCTCAGAGAACTCCAATAAATTGATTCAACATGATTTCCCTTTCACAAAACCATGTTGACTCTGCCTAACAGTAACTCATTTATTGTATTTACATGGACATTATAGACGTTCCATAAGCCCATCTAGCTTCTGCTATACATGATGCTTCTTGCTTCTCCCAAGCCTATTACACATGTGATCTCTTGCATCATCATCACAGTGGGCGATGTTACTCTCACTGTCCTAAACATTAACCCTTTCAGACCTTTATACTACAGAGGTAAGGCTCAATCCTCAGGGAGAAGCATCAAAGCTGTGTAACTCCTGTAATAAAACACAAAATACAACAGAGCAATCACAGGCCAAAATGAGCTCTCACTCCCTCCACCATTTTGTGCTTATCTCTCCCTCTCTTTCTCTCTCCCCCGTTTGTGTTCTCGCTCTGTTTTCTTTCCCTCTAATTGCATCTTTTCCCTGCCCTCCTTGTTTATTTGCTCTTTCTCTCTAGATGATTTGTGTTTCTCCCTCTCTCTATCTCCCAGTATGTGTGTTCTCTCTCTCTCTCTCCACCAGTAACTCTGTCAGGATTCAGAGTTTCCAGGTGATTTTCATTGGTCCCAAAGTTGTCATCCTTACAACCGGCAATGAAGTGGAGCTTCCAAATAGCAGGGGATCAGCAGGACAGAAGGCAGTTTGGTTGCAAGCCATGACAGTCAGGGAACCTCATATACAAGTGCCTTTTCTCCCAAGACACCAACAGCAATGATCAAGAGATCAATCTTCCATTCTGGTAGACTCCTGCTGAAGGCAGGAGGATTGGGAATTCTATGTAATAACTAGAACTATCCTGCCTGTAGCTGTAAAGCTCATAACAGCTTTTATACATCTGTTTTTTGCCACTAGCTCTTTCCAGGCACATGGAGAAGATAAAAGTGAAACTGATAATGATCAATGTCTCCTTTCCGGTGACATGCAGGTTGTGACAGGTACACGTTTCCAAAGAGGTAACAAGTTCCTTCATTTTTCTAAAAGTGTAAAAAACAATTGGCCACCAAAGAAAATGATAAGTAAAACATTTGCTCTCAGTCAGTCATTTACATCAATCAGGAGGGCATCCATTCTTTCAATGATTTTGTGTTACATTTCTCTTAGTTGTGGTAAAATACCCATTTGTATCTCATTCAAGTACTTGACTATGATCATTTCTAATGGCTGATAATTATTTAACTTCCAGTTAGTGGCAGGTTAAAGATCAGTGGATCCAAACATTAGCAGTTCTGTAGTAAAGGGGTAAATGGGAAATCATATTTGATGAACCTGTTGGAGTCTTTTGAGGACGTTACCAACAGAATTGATAAAGGGGAGCCGGTGGACTTGGTATACTTGGATTCTCAGAAGGCTTTTGATAAAGTCCCCCACAGAAGGTTGGTTAGCAAAATGAAAGCACTTGGGATAAGAGGTAATATACTGGCATGGATTAACAGGCAGAAAACAGAGAGTACGAATAAATGGGTCATTCTCGCATTGGCAGGCTGTGACTAGTGGGGTACCTCAAGGATCAGTACTTCTGCCCCAGCTGTACACAATATATATCAATGATTTGGATGTGGGGACCAAATGTAATATTTCCAATTTCGCAGATGACACAAAACTAGGTGGGAATGTGTGTTGTGATGAAGTTGCAAAGCGGCTTCAAGGGGGTTTGGACAGGCTTTGTGAGTGGGCAAGAACATGGCAGATAGAATATAATTTGGAAAAATGTGATGCCATCCACTTTGGTAGGAGGAACAGATGTGCAGAGTATTTCTTAAATGGTAAGAGATTAGAAAGTGTAGATGTACAAAGGGACCTGGGTGTCCTCGTCAAAAAGTCACTGAAAGCTAACATGCAGGTGCAACAAGCAATTAGGAAGGATAATGGTATGTTAGCCTTTATCGCAAAAGGGTTTGAATACAGGAGTAGCGAAGTCTTGCTTCAATTGTATAGAACCTTGGTTAGACCGCACCTGGAGTACTGTGTGCAGTTTTGGTCCCCTTACCTTAGGAAAGATATTATTGTTATAGAGGGAGTGCGAGGAAGGTTCACCAGACTTGTTCCTGGGATGGTGGGACTGTCCTATGAAGAGGGATTGGGGAAACTGTGCCTATATTCTGTAGAGTTTCGAAGAATGGGAGGTGATCTCATTGATACCTACAAAATACTTAAAGAGATAGACAGGGTAGATGCAGCTAAGATGTTTCCCCTGGCTGGGGAGTCTACAGCCAGGGAACACAATTTCAAAATAAGGGGGAAGCCACATAGGACCGAGATGAAGAGAAATTTATTTACTCAGAGGGTTGCGGATCTTTGGAATTCGCTATCCTAGAAGGGCTGTGGAAGTTCAGTCATTGAATATGTTTAAAGCAGAGATTGACAGATTTCTAAATACCAATGACACGAAGAGATATGGGGATAGTGTCGGAAAAAGGCATTGAAGTGGATGATTTGCCATGATCGTACTGAATGGTGGAGCAGGTGCGATGGGCTGAATGGCCTACTCCTGTTCCTATTTTCCTAGCTGAATGCAGTTCCTTACTAGTTATTACCAAAAGTTGCTTTATACTAATTATAGGATCTTATGATTGGAGACCAGTGCACATAATTTTAGAAACACCTGTGGTACTGATGACTTGACCTATTTTATGCACTTTATCTAAGTGAGATGAATGATATCAAAATCCCTTGTGCATATAAACAAAAACCTCAAAAAAAGACAAATCAACAATCCTATCCATGAACCACATAATGCACTTTACACGAGATTGATGTCTTAATGAACACTGTGCACTGTTATATAAATAAAAATATAATTAATAGATATTAGATAGAATCATCCTCTCCTATATTCAAGCTCACACTCTCAACTCATCTGGCTCCGATCCACTTGTGCCTCTGCTACCCTCATTCCAATACACCATTGGTGGCAGAGCCTTCAGCCATCATGCTCCAAACTTCATGAGTTTTATTTCTTAACCCACCCATCCTGCTATATCTTTCCTCAAAAATGATCTCTTCAACTACCCCTTTGGTCAGTTCTCCTAAGCCTTCTTCCAACCCTGTCTTTGTCTGATTCCCTCATTGTGAAGCATTTTGGAACATTCTTTTACATTACAGGTGCTACATAAGTGCACATTGATGATAAATAGTTATTTTTGTCAAACCTGTTTGCTACGAATGCTTATGCCAAACCCCAGTACAAAGTGAAGGGCCAATTTTCCGAGATGATGAAGGTGGGCTCCTAGGCTACAGCACTGGTTTAGTCTGCATTTAGCGCAAGATGACATCTTGGTAAAGGAGTTGAAGTGCATGTTAGAAATGGCTGCCTGGAGTATAATAAAGGGGTTGATTGACAATTAGGTTGCCTGCTTGTGCTCATTAAAAAGACTGCAAGCCATTTTGGTGGGTAACACTTCATTTAATGACTTCTCCTATCAGCGACCAACTGAACAGGAGGAACCTCATTGCTCAGGATTTTTGAGTGCTACTTACAGCCATGCTCAGCTTTCAATGTTCACTTTCTTAATGAGAATGACTGACTACACCACATTTGAAGAGGGCTTTTGAGACACATTGGGAGTCTTTCTAGGACACACTTTCACCAACCCTTTATTCAACATTTTTACCCAGAAATTCTCTTAGGACTTCACCTAAAAAGAGTTAATGCTGTGCTACTCCACCTTATTAGACACTTTATAGGAGCTAGCAGGAGAAAGGGAGTGCTTGGTCCTGGGCATCTTGCTCAGAGACCCCTTTGCTCTGCATAAGGAATTGGAGAAGATGATGAGGCCGGGCAGGAGAGTGGGACAAGAGGGTGAGAAGGGCTCTCAGTGAGCAGTACTCCTACATTCACATAACCCAAAACCAGGCCGCGAGGATACTGGGCTTTACCAAGGAGGTCATCATAGAGAACCATGGCCTTGTGGAAGGAAGATTCACACATCACAGCACGGCCAGGAGTGCATTGCTTGTGGCAGTCAAGATCACAGTATCACTTAATGTTTATGCTCCTGGAACTTTCCAGGCTGCTACTGATGGTATCACTCATATGTCACATTCCTCTGTGCTCTTCTGCATAAGAGAGGTCTCTGCAGCTCTGTAAACTCTTAGGAATGACTATATATCATTCCCTATCAGAGGCAGGGAGTTCTAGGATTTGACAGGATTGCAGGATTTCCCATGTTTCAGTGAACCATTGACTGTATACACATGGCCATGCGAGCCCCTTGTTTAAACTAGGTGGTGTTCAGGAACAGGAAGGGATTCCATCCCCTCAATGTGCAGTTCGTCTGTTACCTCCGGTAGTGCAACATGTAGCCTCATGACCTTGTTTTTGGTTATGGGAATGTAGGGGTCGTGTTCTCTGTCGACCCTGGGTGGGCATCCTGCTGAGAGCCCTTCTCACTCTCCTGTCGCACTCTCCTGCAGCAGCTGGTGCTGCTCTGCTCACATGCCTGCTATCCGGAACGCTGCCACAATGCTGTTATAATGAGATAGTTATCTGTTCCACAGATCTTTGAGCCTCAACACAATATGCATTGCTAGCTACTAGGTGACAAGGGATACTCTCTGATTCCATGGCTCATGACTCCCCTGAGAAAGCCTCCAGACACCAGCTGAGCACTCATACAATGAGAGTCTCTCAGACACCAGGAATATCCTTGAGCAAACCATCAAGTTAGACAGCCCACACCCTAGAGGGATGCTCACCACTGTAATGAGAAGCTTTTTATGTTGCCTGATGCAACATAAAATGAGATGCGTGGAGTTCAGTTGACTGAAGATCTCAAACAGATTTATTAACAGCTATCCAGTATATACAGTACAGAGCTATCTATTTACAGGACTTGCCTCTTGGTGTTACAATAGAAGAGTGTGACTGGCATGTAGTCACATGACTGCAGCCTGGTACTCATCTAATTAGCATACTAAGATCTTAAAGGGACATCACTCTTAAAGGCAATCACACAACAGCCGCCATCTAATTGATCTAACAGCAAAAAATCTTTAATTGAAGACCACTTTTGAGAGATGTGCTTCACCATCAGAATCTGGAGCACTGTTGCCACATGATACATCTTCCACAGGCAATCCACCATCTATATCTGCAGTGGTTCAAGGTGGTGGTTCACCATCACCTTCTCGATAAATGCTGGCCTTGCCAACGATAACCACATCCCTTGAACGGATAAAAAAATTTGCACTCAATCTTTTCAACCTCTTCCACATGAAGGTCACAATAAAAAAAAACACTTATTCCATCACTACCTAATTACCATAATCACTCTTTATCTACAACAAAAACAAACAATGGAAACATGTCACTGTCGGATCCTCCAGTAATGACACTTAGCAAGACTGTGATTTAACTTGCTCCACATACTTTATTCGGCCATCTTCACTCTTCAGATACATCCTTTCAATATGTGCTTTCTGACTTTTGAACCCCCAGGTTAGATGACCCCCTAACCAGTACTGCATGTACCATATTGCATCGAATATGTGAGAACTGTATTTTATCCAATATGCAAGTGCACATAACACTCACTTCTTATCATGACATCCCTCTCTTATCAGACTGAAAACATGTCCATGATTTTCTGGCCTTACATGTATGAATACATGCACATTAGATAAAATCCTTATATCTCTTGGGTGGTCTCCTCTAAAGCTTGGCTGTGCCTGCCATCTCAGGAACTCTGGTTATCGTACCTGGACTTGACAGTATCAGCTTCCTTTCATAAGCCTTCTTCGGTGCCCTGGACTGCAGCTGTCAGCCTGCTGTCAGAAACTCTGGAGCCTCTGGTCCCTGATGCAGGTACCTTATCAGTCCCTGCCACCATCTGAACTTCATCTCGATGTCAAACAGCTATTTGCTGTTCCACAATCTGTGCATCTTAATCTGGAACCAGATTTATCTCAGTCTCCGGGTTCTGCATCAGAAAACTACTGTGACGCTGATATTTCTTGACATATGACGTATTTCTGTCACATTCTACTCCTTCAGGTGACCTCATAGTCACCCTATTTCCAGTCTTGGAAATAACATTGTACATTTCTGGAAAGAATGTTGTGTCCATCTTGGTCGGAATCTCTCGTCTAACCAACACTTCATCACCTGGCATCACATCAGATTCTCTGGCATTCCTTCTATGATCTGCATTAAACTTTGACACACCCTTTTTCTCAACATCATGATCTTGAATCTCTTGATCATCAATAATGTCTCTGAAGTCTGGCATCTTGATGTGAATTTTTCATCCGAACAGCAACAACTGGGCTCTTCCCTGTCGTAGTATGTGTAATTGCTCTGCACACAGCCACATACGACAGAAGTGCCTCCTTCCAGTCTTTGCATTCAGCTTTGGCAATTCTTAGAAATTGGCCCTGATGTTCCACCTTTCCATTAACTTGTGTCCATTTTGGCGTCACTCTGTGGTGATGGATCCCTGCAACCTATGTGTAGTCAGCAAACAAATGAGAGATAAATTTCAGCCATTGTCTGAGTATAAAGTAACTGGCAAACCATGCCTCACAAATATCTCAGTCAGTGCTGTCACTGTTTTCTCTGCTGTTGTAGACTTCATCACAATATACTCACAGTACCGACTGTAATACTTAATCACAACCAGAATTGACTCTCCTGACAGAAATGGATCTAAAAAATCTACAGCTACATCTTTCCATGGTCTGGTGTTATGAATGCTGGTCCTTGTAACATGATTATGTTTTAAAAATTATGATTTTTAAAAGTTCATGATGGAGTCCAGTAGGTCAGGTGACCTCGCCTCCACTCTGCGAAAGGTGACCAAAACAGCAGAGAACATAGATCAAAGACTTTCTTTGGAGAAAAAGAGACTGCAGGTCTAACACCTGAAGAACAATGGGTTTTGCCCTCCCAGACTTTCAGGTCATTAAAAAAGGAGTCAGTAATTCGGAAGATGGAAATGTACCAGGCAGCTGCTAACACCTGGGAACAATGGAAAGACCCAAGTGGCTTTGCGAAATCAGACTTCTGGACTCTGCATTTTTGAAACAATACAATAAGCTATTGACTTCTGAGTCAAGGCATATTTAACAGACTTTCCAAAGGCAGAAAGGCTGTAAGAGGAGAAACCAATGGTTGTAGCCTCAAGGCAGGCTGGAAGCAGGGAACTCATGTTAGGGGCTGAAGTTCTGTTAATGGATGATAAATACCTGGTAGTTCAAGATAATAGGGTAAACAGGTATTGGGTGTCAATTAATTAATTGTATTCAAGTGTGTATATATAAAGAAGAGCCAGCACTGGCTGTGGGTGTTGTTAGCAGTACAGAAGTAAGCTCTGTGACAAGCAATCTTCACCAAAGCATCCTAATCTCAGTGACTTCTTCACAAATAGGCTTGCAAGTTTCTCTAACATTGGTAGTGGAGGATGGTTGCCTGAAGGTGAAGATTGGAGACTAAGATTAATTTCCAGACAGGAGATTAAAATTGGAGGTTTTTTTTGAGAAGGCTGTCTTTGGAGGTTTTTTTTGAAGGAAGATGACTGAAACCAAGTGTAAGGTGTTGGGATATGATTTTCCACTGCTGTTTTGTGAAGCTTAACCTTACGATTAATGGAAGAATGAAGTTGATCTATGGACACGGGTTATGTCTTTACCTAAAAAGAAACAAGGAATTGCCCTTGTATTTTCACTTTCCGCCAAAAGCAAGATTGGGGAAAAGTGTTCTCGGAGCTAGAGGCTCATCATTTGGATGATGTGGAAGGTTTGGACAATTTCTTGAAATTTATGAATAAAATTATATGAAAGATAACTTATTGAGTGCCAATAAGGTGTGTTTGAACTTCGATAAATTTAGAAAAATGGATGGTTCTTCTATAGAAGAATATATTATGGAGTTTAATTGACTATATGCAAGGTTGCAGAGATTCTGCTTGGAAATTCCTAGATCAGTACTTGCCTTCAAATTGCTGGATTGTGCTAAGAAATTGAACATGAATAGGCTCTTGGTATTAACCAGAGTTAGATTCAAAGAAAAAGATACACTGTTTGATCAAATGTCTGAAGCCCTAAAAAATTTTTGGGAAAACATTCCTTTCCATCTGCTTTCATGGCACAGATGGGCTCTTTAGCAGTGACACCGAAGGTGGAGGATACAATGCTCGCAGCATTTTGAGGCCATTCAAGTATGGGGCCCAAATGTCAACACGAAAGGAGAAACACAAACAAAACGAATGAGGATAGAGACCCTTTTGGCAGCTATAAAGACGGCAGGAATTGGGTAATTATGGCAGAAGGATGAACCCCAGGAATAACCAAGGGGTGGCCAACAGCTGTTTCCGATTTGACTCAAAGTATCACTGAGTTGCATTGTCCAAAAAGGAATAACAGGGTTTTTGAGATGACACATGATGTGGAAGGTTCGGAAGGCTAGGATGACGCTACTGATCAATCAGAAGAAATTGTACTGGTCACGAGAAGCTTCAGTCCAGTAATGTTTCCTAGTCGCAGACTCGTTCAATTGTGCAGTACTTTACAGTGGGTGTACGTCCACAGTATGTGAAGTGTTACATGGATTCTTTAAGAAATGCAGACCAAAATAAGGTCAAACAGTTCTACCTGTTTCAGGTTTGGGGATGACAACACGTTGAAATCACTAAAGAGTGGTAATTGTGTAAAATAGCAGGAGTAAACCATTTTATTAGTACGGATGTAGTATCTAGTGATATACCTTTGCTGTTAAGTAAACCGTCTATGAAAAAGGCTCGGATGAAATTGGATATGGAACATGATAAGGCGATTGTCTTTGGGAAATCTGTAGCTTTGCGGTTTACACAGTCGAGACATTATTGTATTCCTTTAGCGAGACCTAACATCTCTAAGCAGGACGTCAAAGTAGCATTAATGGCATCCGGGGGTAGGGATTTAAAGGAGAAAAGGCAAATTATTTCAAAACTACATACAGTTTGCACATTGTCAGGCAAACCCCCCACCTGTCAAGACTGAGGCATACATTATTTCGCCACATGAACATTAAAACTTAAAATTGCAAGCCCCTGACTGGAAAGACATTTGCACAGTACCAGACAGTGTTGGAGTGAGGAACCAATCCTTGCCCCAATACACAGAGACCTGGTCAAACCGCCTGCTGGCCAACTAGGGAAGTTTTAAATTGGAAAAACTGGACAAGCATTTGAACTCAAAGCTCCTGTTCTGAGAACATCTCTCTCCTGTCTGCTCTCATCTCGCTCACACCAGCTTTGGAAACCATTGAAGACTTGAGAACCTCAGAAAAGTCTCCTACGTTGAACAAGTTTTAAGAAGAATACTGGCCCTCAACAAAACGTAAGAGCTGCCTACAATCAAAGACAACAGCGAGTTGGAACCACGAACGGTAACCAGAAACGCCCTTCAGAAACTGCCTCAAACCTTTCACATTATATTTTACTCTCCTCTTTTCTGTCCCTATCTGCATGTGTGTATCGTGTGTATACTAGTGTGGGTGTGTCATATATCTGTAGGCGTGAACCTTATTAGAGTTTGTCAAGGTTTTAATAAATTTCACTTTTCTCCTTTTAAATCGAAGAAAGCCTGTTTATGCTCATTTCTTTGCCTTATAATTGGAAAGTGATGAACAAGGATTCACTAAGCGGGAGCTCAAAACAATGTTTAAAAATAAAACCCTGTTCCAATAAGACCAGGTGAAGATAGCAAAAGACCTCTAGACACATTTTGCACTTGGTTGTAAAAGAAATTTGGGTGCTAGCGTCTGGAATTTTACCCACCGACATATGAATGAAAATGGAAGTGGGAAGCCAAATTGCTCCCAATCAAAAAGAGCAAGTTTTCAATACAGGTTTTCTTGTGATTGAATACTAACATGTTTGCAACTGAAGCGAGTAGCTCTCCAAGCCAGAGTGAAGTAACTTGTGATAAGTTAAAAGCACTGTCTATGGAGGAGTTGAGGAAAATGGCTGAGCAGTGTGGGATCAGTGTACATGGTAAGTCTAGGAAGTCTGAACTCTTAAGGCTAGTTGCCAACCTTTTTTCCCTTGAAGCAGAAGCAGTGTTAGAAACAGAATTTGACGGTGTATTGTTAGCAAAGATACAATTGGAACAAAGGAAACTTGAATTAGAGGAAAGAGAGGGAGAAAGAGAGCCTTCCAGATGGAACGTGAAGAAAAACAAAGACCAGAGAAGGAAAGAGAATATTCCGGAAAGAATCTGAAGAGAGCTGAAGCAGCTCGAGTCAGCTAGGGGGCGACAGAGTAAACCTAATGAAAGCATAGCCAATATGGAGGAGCACAATTCAGGGCTGGGTATGAGATTGCTAAAAGTCACTCAATTAATTCCAAATTTCAATGAGGAAGACATGGAAGCGTTTTTCATGTCTTCTGAGAAACTGGCAAGGCAGCTAAATTGGCCAGCTGAGACCTGGTCTCTTTTAGTGCAAAGCAAACTAACCAGAAAAGCCCATGAGGTTCATTCCTTGTTGCCAGATGAGAGTTCATCAAATTATGAACTGACCAAAAATGTTATCCTCGGGGCAGACGAATTCGTACCTGAAGCCTTCCGTCAAAAGTTTAGAACCCACAAAAAGCAAGCCAATTAAACTTATCTGAAGTTTGAAAGAAGCAAGCAGCTGGCTTTTGGCCAGTGGCTGAGGGCTTTAAAAATACAACTCAGTTATGAGACTCTCAGAGGTAATCCTGTTCGAGGAATTTAAAAACTCTCTCCCATTCTCAATAAAGACCCATGTAGAGGAACAGCGGGTTCAGGGAGCCCAGCAAGCAGCTGTTCTGGCTTATGGGTTTGCTTTAATTTATAAGCCGGTTTCCAATGGGAGAATCTTTCCTAATCACCCCCACAAATCCAAAAAGGACAAAGGATGGGAAGGTGATATCTGCCCAGGCAGTCCTGGAAGAGAAAAGAAAGCAGGAGACACAGAGGGCCCTCCTCCAGCCAAAAAGAAAGGTACTGTGAGCAAGAGTGAGATCTGGAGACCTGTGTGCTTCCATTGTAATAAGACCGGGCATTTAAAAGCTGACTGCTGGAAACTAAAGGGGAAACCGGTAGGGTTAATCAGGGCACACCCGCTCAGTGAAGACGAGGGCCTGATGCAAAACACAGAACAAACTGTGGCTTTATCTGCAGTAAGAGTGTAACCCAGGAAGCTTATGACAGCCAGTGCAGGAAAAGTTAACAGAATTCCTGAAGGATATCAGAGTTTGGTGTTTGAAGGGAAAGTCACCCTCTATCCCTCAAGTGGAGCAAGCAAACCCATAGTGATTAGCAGGGACACAGGGGCGACCAGATCCCTTTTACTGGGAAAAGGCCTGACCTTACCCCCAGAGAGCACAGACCCCCAGAGAGCACAGTGAACACCAAAGTGGTGGTGAATGGTATTGGAGGGCAGAGTATGTTTGTACCTTTACACCTGGAGTCTGACCTAGTTTCGGGACCGGTGACCATAGGGATTGTCCCTAGTTTGCCTGCGGACAGGGTTGATCTGCTCCTAGGTAATTATCTGGTGGGGGTGAAGGTGGTAGCCCCCCAGTAGTGAAAGAAAGACCACAGGAGGTCAGAGAGACAGGACAGTGGCAGGAGACGGACTCCTGCAGTTTCTCTGAATGTGTAGTGGATCAGGCCATGATCAGACCAGTTCCCCCAGAGGAGACTGCATTGGCAGATGACCATGAGGTCTGCCTGTCTGAGTCTTTCTTTGGAAAGTTAGGAGACCCAGGGAATGAATTAAATGGATTTTCCCTAGCTGAGGCTCAGTGAGCCGACCCAGTATTGCAAGAGTTAGCACAGGCTGCCCAGTCTCAAAGTGAAGCAGAGGGAGTCCCTGATTGCTACTATTTAAAGAATGAGGTACTGATGAGGAAATGCAGTTCTCCTCACAGACCTGAGAGCAAGGAGTGGACAGTGGTTCACCAGTTAGTGGTGCCGCTGAGGTACCAGGGAGAAATATTAAAAAGGGCCCATGAGACTACAGTGGCTGTACAAGCCGGTATATGAAAGACCAAAGGCAGCAGTTTGACTGGCCAAAATTCCATAAAGATGTGGTGTAGTACTGCAGGAGTTGCCACATGTCAGGTTGAGGGGTAACCCCAACCTACAGTGAAACCTGCACCCTTCTGTCCTGTACCAATGTTAGGAGGACCCTCCAGCAGAGGGCTGGTGAACTGTAAGGGGCCCCCCCACCCCCCCAACCGAGAACAAAAGGGGACAGGCAGGTACACGGCTGGCAAAAGTTTAGAAAGAGAAGGGTAAAATGTGACCAAGAGGGCAGGTTAAAGGAAGTCCGGGAGGAATCCCGAATTAAAAGCCCTACTGTCTGGTCAACCAACCCCGAGAAATGTAGAAAGTTAGACCCCACATTTTGTTATGTGAATTCAGACTCTGGAACCACCCCACCAGAGTTTCTAACTGCATTTACAGGAACCTGTAGAGACAGAGAGACCTCTAGGGAGCAGAGAAACAGTGAGGGTGATGCCTTATCTCGTCGAAGTGCCACAGGAGAGTGCAGCCAAATCTACATAAATACCTACAGGTAGGAGTGTCCCAGAGAACAAAGGGGAGAGTATCCAAGATCCTCCCCCACAGTCAGAGGACAAAGGAACCACCTATTCCCCCGAAGTCAAAAGTCTTTGCGTGACTCAGAGTTACATAGAACATTACAGCGCAGTACAGGCCCTTCGGCCCTCGATGTTGCGCCGACCTATGAAACCATCTGACCTACTCTATTCCATTTTCATCCATATGTCTATCCAATGACCACTTAAATGCCCTTAAAGTTGGCGAGTCTACTACCGTTGCAGGCAGGGCGTTCCACGCCCCTACTACTCTCTGAGTAAAGAAACTACCTCTGACATCTGTCCTATATCTATCACCCCTCAACTTAAAGCTATGTCCCCTCGTGTTTGCCATCACCATCCGAGGAAAAAGACTCTCACTATCCACCCTATCTGACGCTCTGATTATCTTATATGTCTCTATTAAGTCACCTCTCCTCCTCCTTCCCTCTAACGAAAACAACCTCAAGTCCCTCATCCTTTCCTCGTAAGACCTTCCCTCCATACCAGGCAACATCCTAGTAAATCTCATCTGCACCCTTTCCATAGCTTCCACATCCTTCCTATAATGCGGTGACCAGAACTGCACGCAATACTCCAGGTGCGGCCTCACCAGAGTTTTGTGCAGCTGCAGCATGACCTCGTGGCTCCGAAACTCGATCCCCCTACTAATAAAAGCTAACACACCATATGCCTTCTTAACAGCCCTATTAACCTGGGTGGCAACTTCCAGGGATTTATGTACCTGGACACCAAGATCTCTCTGCTCATCTACACTACCAAGAATCTTCCCATTAGCCCAGTACTCTGCATTCCTGTTACTCCTTCCAAAGTGAATCACCTCACACTTTTCCGCATTAAACTCCATTTGCCATCTCTCAGCCCAGCTCTTCAGCCTATCTATGTCCCTCTGTAACCTACAACATCCTTCGGCACTATCCACAACTCCACCGACCTTCGTGTCATCCGCAAATTTACTAACCCACCCTTCTCCACCATCATCCAGGTCATTTATAAAAATGACAAACAGCAGTGGCCCCAAAACAGATCCTTGCGGTACACCACTAGTAACTAAACTCCAGGATGAACATTTGCCATCAACCACCACCCTCTGTCTTCTTTCAGCTAGCCAATTTCTGATCCAAAGCTCTAAATCACCTTCAATCCCATACTTCCGTATTTTCTGCAATAGCCTACCGTGGGGAACCTTATCAAACGCCTTACTGAAATCCATATACACCACATCCACGGCTTTACCCTCATCCACATGTTTGGTCACCTTCTCAAAAAACTCAATAAGGTTTGTGAGGCACGACCTACCCTTCACAAAACCGTGCTGACTATCGCTAATGAACTTATTCTTTTCAAGATGATTATAAATCCTATCTCTTATAACCTTTTCCAACATTTTACCCACAACCAAAGTAAGGCTCACAGGTCTATAATTACCAGGGCTGTCTCTACTCCCCTTCTTGAACAAGGGGACAACATTTGCCATCCTCCAGTCTTCCGGCACTATTCCTGTCGACAATGACGACATAAAGATCAAGGACAAAGGCTCTGCAATCTCCTCCCTGGCTTCCCAGAGAATCCTAGGATAAATCCCATCTGGCCCAGGGGACTTATCTATTTTCACACTTTCCAAAATTGCTAACACCTCCTCCTTGTGAACCTCAATCCCATCTAGCCTAGTAGTCTGTATCTCAGTATTCTCCTCGACAACATTTTCTTTCTCTACTGTAAATACTGACGAAAAGTATTCATTTAACGCTTCCCCTATCTCCTCTGATTCCACACACAACTTCCCACTACTATCCTTGATTGGCCCTAATCTAACTCTAGTCATTCTTTTATTCCTGATATACCTATAGAAAGCCTTAGGGTTTTCCTTGATCCTATCCGCCAATGACTTCTCGTGTCCTCTCCTCGCTCTTCTTAGCTCTCCCTTTAGATACTTCCTGGCTAGCTTGTAACTCTCAAGCGCCCTAACTGAGCCTTCACGTCTCATCCTAACATAAGCCTTCTTCTTCCTCTTGACAAGCGCTTCAACTTCTTTAGTAAACCACGGCTCCCTCGCTCGACAACTTCCTCCCTGCTTGACAGGTACATACTTATCAAGGACACGCAGTAGCTGCTCCTTGAATAAGCTCCACATTTCGATTGTGCCCATCCCCTACAGTTTCCTTCCCCATCCTACGCATCCTAAATCTTGCCTAATCGCATCATAATTTCCTTTCCCCCAGCTATAATTCTTGCCCTGCGGTATATACCTGTCCCTGCCCATTGCTAAGGTAAGCCTAACCGAATTGTGATCACTATCACCAAAGTCCTCACCTACATCTAAATCTAACACCTGGCCAGGTTCATTACCCAGTACCAAATCCAATGTGGCATCGCCCCTGGTTGGCCTGTCTACATACTGTGTCAGAAAACCCTCCTGCACACACTGGACAAAAACTGACCTATCTAAAGTACTCGAACTATAGTATTTCCAGTCAATATTTGGAAAGTTAAAGTCCCCCATAACAACTACCCTGTTACTCTCGCTCCTGTCGAGAATCATCTTCGCTATCCTTTCCTCTACATCTCTGGAACTATTCGGAGGTCTATAGAAGACTCCCAACAGGGTGACCTCTCCTCTCCTGTTTCTAACCTGGGCCCATACTACCTCAGTAGACGAGTCCTCAAACGTCCTTTCTGCCGCCGTAATACTCTCCTTGATTAACAATGCCGCACCCCACCCCCCTCTTTTACCATCCCCTCTGTTCTTACTGAAACATCTAAATCCCGGAACCTGCAACATCCATTCCTGTCCCTGCTCTACCCATGTCTCCGAAATGGTCACAACATCGAGATCCCAGGTACCAACCCATGCTGCAAGCTCACCCACCTTATTCCGGATGCTCCTGGCATTGAAGTAGACACACGTTAAACCAAGTTCTTGCTTGCCAGTGCCCTCTTGCGTCCTTGTAACCTTATCCCTGACCTCACTACTCTCAACATCCTGTACACTGGAACTACAATTTAGGTTCCCATACCCCTGCTGAATTAGTTTAAACCCCTCGGAAGAGCACTAGCAAATCTCCCCCCCACCTCCCCCCCCCCCCAGGATATTGGCACCCCTCTGGTTCAGGTGAAGACCATCCTGTTTGTAGAGGTCCCACCGACCCCAGAATGAGCCCCAATTATCCAGGAAACCAAAACCCTCCCTCCTGCACCATCCCTGCAGCCACGTGTTCAACTCTTCTCTCTCCCTATTCCTCGCTTCGCTAGCACGTGGCATGGGCAACAACCCAGAGATAACAACTCTATTTGTTCTCGCTCTAAGCTTCCACCCTAGCTCCCTGAATTTCTGCCTTAAATCCCCATCTCTCTTCCTCCCTATGTCGTTGCTGCCTATGTGGACCACGACTTGGGGCTGCTCCCCCTCCCCCTTAAGGATCCCAAAAACATGTTCCGAGACATCACGAACCCTGGCACCTGGGAGGCAACACACCAACCGTGTGTCTCTCTCGTTCCCACAGAACCTCCTATCTGTTCCCCTAACTATGGAGTCCCCAATGACTAATGCTCTGCTCCTCTTCCCCCTTCCCTTCTGAGCAACAGGGACAGTTCAGGATAGACCCGCACCCTACACACTCTCCTTGGGGAAGAAAAGAGTAAATTCAGGCAGCCCTGGCACCCAGAACAGACCATTTTTAATGAGCTTTAAGATTGGTGAATGAATGGAAATGAATGAGAGAAATGCATGGTTTTTCTTTCTGTATCTTATATTTCTCTCAGACTCTGTAATGAAATGTGTTGTTTTTCTTCAAATCGCATTGTATTCCCATGGGTGTGGAGATGTTGGGCAAACCCCCCATCTGCCAAGACTGAGGCAAACATTATTTCGCTACATGAACATTAAAACTTAAAATTGCAAGCCCCTGACTGGAAAGACAGTTGCATAGTACCAGACAGTGTTAGAATTCCCTACTCAATACACAGAAGAGACCTGGTCAAACCAGTCAGTCACATGACCACCGGCTGGCCAACTAGGGAAGTTTTAAATTGGAAAAGCAGAATTTGAACTTGGTAAGCTCCTGGCTGCTGGTTTGATAACATCTCTCCCCTGTCTGCTTTCATCTCACTCACACCAGCTTTGGAAACCACTGAAGACATAAGAACCTCAAAGAGAAAAGTCTCCTACGCTGAACAAGGTTCAAGAAGAATACTGGGCCCCAACGAAAAGTAATGAACTGCCTACAGTCAAAGACTCTACAGTGAGCTGGAACCACAGAAACAGTAATCAGAAACCCCCTTCAGAGACTGCCTCAAACCTTTCCCCTTATATTTTCCTCTTCTCTTTTGTCCCTATCTGCATGTGAGTATCACATGTGCATGCTAGGGTGGGCGCGTTGTATATCCATAGGCGTCAACCATATTTGAGCCTATGTTTTAATAAATTTCACTTTTCTCCTTTAAACCAAAGAAAGCCTGTATATGCTCATTTCTTTGCCTTATAATTGGAAAGTGGTGAACAAGGATTCACCAAGGGGGAGTTCAAAACACTGCTTAAAAATAAAACCCTGTTAAAATAAGACCAGGTGAAGACAGCAAAAGACTCCTAAACACCTGGTCGTAACAACATCCATCTTGTCATAAGTTGAAGATTCTGTTAAAGATGCAGGGGTAATAGATGATGACTACACTAAAATTATCAAAGATATCAGTGAAAAATGTGATATCTGTAAAAAAATACAGGAGGATTCCATCATGACCCATAGTGAGTCTCCCATTAGCAAGGGACTTTAATGAAACTGTAGTGATGGACTTGAAGGTAAGGGATAAAGACAAACATTTTTCTTCTACACTTTATAGACATAGCGACTAGATTCAGTCTGTCAACGGTAATTTATAGTAAAAACAAAAAAGTAATAGCAGACAAGATAATGGAAAGGTGGATAGGAATGGGTCTGGGAGCACCGGCTAGGTTTCTAACTGATAATAGAGGAGAATTTGCCAATGAGGAGTTCAGGAGTAAGTGTGAAAATATGAATATTGTAGCAATGCACATGGCAACAGAAAGTCCTTTTTTTAGTAATGGGATTTGTGAGAAATCATGCAATCATTGACTAAATGCTTCGAAACATTTTAGCCGACCAGTCAAATTGTAAATTGATTATTATTCTGGTGTGGGCAGAACCTGCAAAAAATATGCTTCAAATGGTTGGGGGCTACAGCCCCCATCAATTAGTTTATGTCAGGAATCCGAAAATACCTTCAGTAATGTGGGTTAATCCCACAGCTTTAGAGTGGATGACAATTTAATTTTTGAAGAACATTTGAATTCCATGCATGCAGGGAGAAGAGCATTTATTAATGCAGAGGTTTCAGAAAAAATCAGGAGAGCTTTGAGGTATCGGATCAGGCCATCAGAAAAGAATTTTGATACCGAGGATATGGTGTATTACAAAAGAAAAGGGCAGAAAGAATGGAGAGGCCTAGGAAAAG
The DNA here is from genome assembly GCF_036365525.1 of Heterodontus francisci. Classification (NCBI taxonomy): domain Eukaryota; kingdom Metazoa; phylum Chordata; class Chondrichthyes; order Heterodontiformes; family Heterodontidae; genus Heterodontus; species Heterodontus francisci. Next base: position 120,895,188 of record NC_090375.1, on the reverse strand, counting down.
TTATAGGCACTGATAGCAAAATGGTGATTTTGCAACATGGCAACCAAACCGTGAGGGTACATTCTTCAAGGCTTATTGGCACTGATTATACATTGACAGAATGTAAACAAATGATGGACGCTGATGTGCCATATACTTCACATGGACATACAGCGTACCTTTGCGAGCAACAGTTGTGGGAGATAATGGACTGACTGAGAGCGGACTAAATGATAGTGAAGATCCAGATAAAGCCATTTATCCCAAAGGTCAACGACTGAAATTTGGGATTAGAGTGACATACATGTCAGAAGGGACAAGTGAATGGAGGTAAGTCACCATTATAGGAAGGGCAGGAAAGGCCACAGGGAAATACAAACATTGGCTGAATGTGCAAGACAAGGGACAGGATATCAGACCTATAGATTGGCAGAAGCAAATGAAAATATGGAAGGCCAGAAAATGTAGTGTAAGTTCAGACAGTGGGCCTGAAGATGATCATAGTCCAAGGAAAAGGTCACAAACTTGTGAAAGGAAGTCTGGTTGTAGAAGGGACAGGTTGAGTAGTAGTAATCCAGAAAGGGATAGGAACTCGAGTAGGGTATGTGGTTTCAGTAGAGCAAGGACCAGAGAGTAGGCGAGGGGCTCCACAAGAAGTAGGAGCCATTATGATGGAGAAGCTCTAGTGGCTACCAACAAGTTAGATGGTAAATTGATAAAGGATGCCAAGCAAAAAGAGCTTGACATTTGGAGAGAGTTTGGCGTACACACTGAGGTGCCAGATAGAGAACAACCAGCATCGTCCCATAAATGGATCTGTACAGAGAAAGTACTTCCCGATGGTACGGAAAGCGAAGGCCAGACTTGCAGCTCAGGGATTTGAGGAACGACTAGGTGACCAGAAAGTTAGAGTGGACTTCCCAACAGCAGGAAAAGCAAGTTTGAGGATTTTCCTAGCGCTTTCAGTGATACACTCAATAATGTAAGTCCATTGACATCAAAGCAGCATTTTTACAAGGGGAGAAATTTCAAAGGGAAGTATTTTTAAAGCCACCTAAAGAAGCTGGAGATATAGAAGGGAAATTATGGAAGCTAAACAAGTGTGTTTATGGGCTAAATGATGCATCCAGGGTTTGGTATTTTTCAGTTAGGTCTGTTCCACTAAAAGCTGGTAGTATTTAACTAAAAGTGGATCTGGCAATGTTTTATTGGTACCATGAAGCAAAATTAGCAGGCATTTTCTTGATGCACGTGGATGATTTTCTGTGGCGAAGATCTGAGGCATTTGAGAAATTTGCAGTAGCTAAAGTTCTGCAGGAATTTAAAATTGGAAATCTGGCTTCCGGAGCTTTTAAATAAATAAATAGGGAGTGGAGCGGACCTATGGGGAGAACGCCGAGAGCGGAGCCTATAAATCCAACTCGAGGATCGAGGCCCAGTCTCTTACCTTCCAGGAGCGGAGCGGAAATCTTCCAGTGTGCCGGAGTTTTGAAAAAAAAACAACAGTGACGTCCGAGGAGAGCTGCAAGGTGATTGGTTGAGTGAGTAGCAGCTGTTGGTGTATTTAAATATCTTTTAAAAAAAAAGGAGGAAAGTTTTTTTGGTTGAGAAAAAAAACCTCTGGTGATAAGGTGAGTACTACTAAAGTGTGTTTTTTTTTAAGGACTTTGGATTGGAGTGGGCAGAACAAGGCCCCTAGTGTAATTCATATTTTTTAATTAAGGGAGTAACTAATTAATCTAAGGGTAAGTCATGACAGGAGAGCTCAGCCCCGTGATACGCTCCTCCTGCGCTATGTGGGAAATTAGGGATGCTTCCACTGTCCCTGACAACCATGTGTGCAGGAAGTGTATCCACCTGCAGCTACTGGCTACCCGTAATACAGAGCTGGAGCTGCGGGTGGATTCACTGTGGAGCATCCGCGATGCTGAGGACGTTGTGGATAGCATGTGTAGCAAGGTGGTCACACCGCAGGTAATGGCTACACAGGCAGAAAAGGGCTGGGTGATCACCAGACAGAGTAGTAGGCGTAGGCAGGTAGTGCAGGAGTCCCCTGTGGCCATCCCCCTCTCAAACAGATATACTGCTTTGGTTACTGTTGGGGGGGATGACCTCCCAGGGGAAAGCAGCAACAGCCAAGTTCATGGCAGCACGGAGGGCTCTGCTGCACAGCAGGGGACGAAAAGGGGTGGAAAACCTATAACGATAGCAGATTCTATCATAAGGGGTGCAGATAGGCATTTCTGTGCAGCAAATGAGACTCCAGGTTGGTATGTTGCCTCCCTGGTGCTAGGGTCAAGGATGTCTCGGAGTGGCTGCAGGACATTCTAAACGGGGAAGGTGAGCAGCCAGAGGTCGTGGTCTATATTGGTACTAAACATTAGCAGGAAGAGAGATGAGGTCCTGCAAAGTGAATATAGGGAGTTAGGCAGAAGGTTAAAAAGCAGGACCTTTAGGGTTGTAATCTAAGGATTACTCCCTGTGCCACATGCTAGAGGGTAGGAATAGGAGGATAAGGCAAATGAATGCGTGGCTGAAGAGCTGGTGTAGGCGGGAGGGCTTCAGATACTTGCATTATTGGGATCTCTTCTGGTGCAGAGGTGACCTGTACAAGAGGGATGGGTTGCATCTGAACTGGAAGGGGACTAATGTCCTTGTGGGGAGGTTTGCTAATACTACTCGGGAGGGTTTAAACTAGTCTTGCAGGGGGGTGGAACCCAAAGTAGTAGTTTCTCCGATGAGATAGTTGAGGCAAATGTAGAGGTTAAAGCTAGCAAGTCCAGTAGGCAGGCCAGGCAGGGGCAGGACAGGAGCGTGGCAGGTCTGGTAGGCTAAACTGCATTTACTTTAATTCAAGAAGCCTTACAGGTAAGGCAGATGAATTCCGAGCATGGATCAATACATGGGATTATGATATTATGGCTATTACGGAAACGTGGTTGAGGGATGGGCAGGACTGGCAGCTCAATGTTCCGGGGTACCAATGCTTCCAGCGTGACAGAGGTGGAAGTAAGAGAGGAGGGGGAGTTGCACTATTGATTAGGGAGGACATCACAGCTGTACTTAGAGAGGATATCCCGGGGGGAACGTCCAGCAAGGCCATATGGGTAGAACTTAGAAATAAGAAAGGGGTGATCACTTTGATGGGATTATACTATAGGTCCCCCAATAGTCAGAGGGAATTGGAGAAGCATATATGTAGGGAAATCACAGATAGGTGTATGAATTATAGGGTTGTAATAGTAGGTGATTTTAACTTCCCTAATATTGACTGGGACTGCCTTAGTGTTAAGGGATCAGATGGGGAAGAAGTTGTTAAGTGTGTCCAGGATAGTTTTCTGAAGCAGTATGTGGATGGCCCTACTAGAGAAGGGGCTACACTCAACCTCCTCTTAGGAAATGAGGATGGGCAGGTGGTTGATGTGTCAGTGGGGGAGCACTTTGGGACCAGTGACCATAACTCTATTAGCTTCAAGATAGTTACGGGAAAGGATAGGACTGGTCCTCAAGTTGAAGTCCTAAATAAGGGGAAAGCTAATTTTGATGGCATCAGACAGGAACTCTCAAAAGTTGAATAGGAGAGGCTGTTTACAGGTAAAGGGACGTCTGGCAAGTGGGAGGCTTTTAAAAGTGAGATAAGAAGTGTTCAGGGCCGGTATGTTCCTGTTAGATGGAAGGGCAAGGCTGGCAAGTTTAGGGAACCTTGGTTGATGAGGGATATTGAGGGTCTGGTCAGGACAAAGAAGGAGGCATATGTCAGGTATAGGCAGCTGGGATCAAGCAAGTCCCTCGGAGTATAGGGGATGTAGGAGTACACTTAAGAAGGAAATTAGGAGGGTGAAAAGGGACCATGAGATTTCCCTGGCAGATAAGATAAAGGAGAATCCTAAAAGATTCTATAAGTATATTAAGAGTAAAAGGGTAGCTAGGGAGAGAGTAGGTCCCCTTAAGGATCAGTGTGGTAATCTATGTGTGGAGCCACGGGAAATGGACGAGGTCTTAAATGAATACTTCTCGTCTGTATTTACCATGGAGAAGGTCATGGAAGCTAGTGAGTTCAAGGGAGGGAACAACGATATCCTGGAGCATATCAACATTTCAAAGGAGGAGGTGTTGGAGGTTTTGAAGCGTATTAAGGTGGATAAATCCCCAGGGCCTGACCAGGTGTATCCTAGGATGCGATGGAAAGCAAGGGAGGAAATTGCTGGGGCCCTGGCAGAGATTTTTGTATCGTTGTTAGCCACGGGTGAGGTACCGGAAGACTGGAGGATAGCTAATGTTGTGCCTTTATTTAAGAAGGCAGCAGGGATAAGCCAGGGAACTACAGGCCGGTGAGCCTCACATCAGTGGTGGGAAAGTTATTGGAAGGGATTCTGAGAGACAGGATTTATATGCATTTGGAAAGGCAATGTCTAATTAGGGATAGTCAACATGGCTTTGTGCGTGGGAAATTATGTCTTACGAATTTGATTGAGTTTTTCGAGGAGGTGACCAAGAGGATTGACAAGGGCAGGGCGATGGACGTTGTCTACATGGACTTTAGCGAGGCCTTTGACAAGGTCCCACATGGTAGGCTGGTCCAGAAGGTTTGGACACATGGGATCCAGGGTGAGCTAGCCAATTGGATACAAAATTGGCTTGGTGATAGGAGGCAGAGGGTGGTAGTGGAGAGTTGTTTTTCAGATTGGAGGCCGGTGACCAGTGGTGTGCCGCAGGGATGTGTGCTGGGCCCTCTGTTGTTTGTCATATATATTAATGACTTGGATGTGAATGTAGGGGGCATGATTAGTAACTTTGCAGATGACACCAAAATTCGTGGTATAGTGGACAGTGAAGAAGGTTGTCTAAGGTTACAACAGGATATAGATAAACTGGGAAAGTGGGCAAGGGATTGGCAAATGGAATTTAATGCAGACGTGTGCGAAGTGATGCATTTTGGGAAGTTACACCTGGGCAGGACATATACAGTGAATGGCAGGGCCCTGGGGAGTGTTGTTGAACAGAGAGACCTTGGGGTGCAAGTACATAGTTCCCTGAAAGTGGCAACACAGGTAGACAGGGTGGTGAAGAAGGCGTATGGCATGCTTGCCTGCATTGGCCGAGGCATTGAGTACCAAGAGTTGGGACGTCATGTTACAGTTGTATATAACGTTGGTTAGGCCGCATTTGGAGTACTGTGTGCAGTTCTGGTCGCCGCACTACAGGAAAGATGTGATTAAGCTAGAGAGGGTGCAGAAAAGATTCACAAGGATGTTGCCTGGTTTGGAGGGCTTGAGTTATAAAGAGAGATTGGATAGGCTGGGTCTGTTTTCCCTGGAGCGAAGGAGGCTGAGAGGGGACATGATAGAAGTATATAAAATTATGAGAGGCATAGGTAGGGTAGATAGCCAGAGTCTGTTTCCCATGGTTGGGGTGACTAAAACTAGAGGACATAGATTTAAGGTGAGAGGGAGGAGGTTTAAAGGGGATCAAAGGGGTAAATTTTTCACACAAAGAATAGTGGGTATCTGGAATGAGCTGTCAGTGGAGGTGGTGGAGACAGGAACAGTAGCGACATTTAAGAGGCATCTGGACAGATACTTGAATGAGCAAGGCTGAGAGGGATATGGAATTAATGCAGGCAGGTGGGATTAGTATAGATAGGCATTATGGATGCGGTGGGCTGAAGGGCCTGTTTCTATGCTGTACGACTCTGTGACTCTATGAGGCAGAATATGTTGGGGGTAACCCTAAATCAACAGTCTTACCTAGAGAATGTTAATATGATCCCAATAAACCGGGCCAAATCCTCACAAAAGGAAGACTCTGCAACCAAGGAAGAAGTAGATCAGTTAAGGAGCTTAATTGGGCAGTTAATCAGGCCCCTGGCTGGAAAGACATTTGCATTTTAACAGACAGTGCTTGTGGAGACAAAGGGATTACTTCCCTTATATAATTTAACCCATAATGTATTTTGAGCACCAGGTATTGTGTGTAAGAAGAGGCATTCCAAGGTCGGCTAAGACCAGAGAATCTACAAACAGACGTGGTCAGACCAGCTGGTTACGTGTTTAGCCTGCTTGGCATCCTGTTTTTTGCTGAATTGTACAAACAGTTTGAACTCCGTGTCGGTTTGCTCCTGGACTGAAAAGATCTCTCCTGGCTGGCTTGCCACAGCCTCTCCTGTCTGGCTCTCCCTAACTTTCTCACGGAACTTCAAATCTACTGAAGACACATGAACCCCAAGAGAGAAACGTCGCCTACGGTGAACAAGGATTAAGAAGAATACTGGGCCCCAACAAAAATCAAGATCTATCTACAATCAAGGACTCTACAGTGAGCTTGAAGATCTGTAACAAAAACCCTTCAGAGATTGCCTCAAACTTTTCCACTTTATTTTTCTTCTGCTCTTTTCTGTCTCTATCTGCACATGTATTGTGTGTGCATGCTAGCATGGGCGCGTCATGTATTCGTAGGCGTTAACCAAATTAGAGTTTAAGTTTAATAAATTTCAACCTTTCTTCTTGAAACCTAAGAAAACCTGTTTGGCTCGTTTCTTTGCCTTACAATTGGAAGTTGGGGAACAAGGATTCACAAAGAGGGAGCTAAAAAAAACGGTGTATTTAAAATTAAACCCTATTACAGTAAGACCAGGTGAAGGTTGAAAGGGACCACTAGACCACTTTCTCACCGACTTGTTACACAAGTATAAAAGAAATGTTGGAAAGAAAAGAAATTTTAAAAATAAAATGGGTTGACGCAAGTCATCAGTTGTCGGATTTTTTTACGAAGAGAGGTGCTTGTTCGAAAAAATTGTTGGTTGTCCTCAAAGAGGGCCATCTTGTAAGTTTTTTTTAATATATATATACTTACTTAACATGCGCAAATGCAGCCTCAAACACTTAAACATCACTGTCTGCGACGTTCAGGCCGCTGCCAGGATTAAAGATGGCGCTGCTCAATTTATCACAGAAAAACATCAACCCATGGCAGCACACAATGCACATGTTTGATAAACGGAGAATATTGCGCTGTTTCAAGTCTCATCAGAAGGACAGCACCTCTGACAGTGCTGCACACCCTCCGTAATTCTGTGAGGTTTCAGTGCCATCCCGCTCTCTGGCCGCTCACTCCCCACTTCCAACCCCCTATCCCTCCAGACGTTAGCTCTAGGCCGCACCGCTTCCCTCCTCTTGGCCACTGCCTCCAACATCGCCCCGTCACTCCTCGCGGCCCGCTTTGCTTCTTCGGGCGGAGTGAATGGCCGAGAGGAGGGAAGCGTCCCGTGGCCTAGAGCGGCGCGTGGAAGGATGGGGTGGGGGGGGGAAGGAAGTGGGGAGCAGTGGGGGGAAGCGGCCAGAGAGCGGAAGAGCATGGGGGAGGGGGGAAGCGAGTGACCGATGGGGGAGAATGTTCTTCTGTGCATGGGTTTGTCAGTCCTGGCAAGGCAAGACGTTGGCTGCATAGGCACAGCATCTGAGCAGGAGACCGTTTGCGTATCTTGGAGCGCTCTGGCGTCAGCGGGCCATTGTGTTGTCAGGAGTCACTTTGTATATATAAACAGCCAGCCAGCACTGGCTGTGGGTGTTTGGAGAGCAGAAGTAAGCTCTATGGCAAGCAATAAACTATCTCCACCAAAGCATCCTAGTCTCCGTGTCTTCTTCACAAACAGGCTTGGAAGTTTCTCTAACAACTCAATAGTTGTAGCCTCACAATAGGCTGTAAGAAGAAGCCAGTGGTTGCGACCTCGAGAGAGAGAGAGAGGAGACACCTGCTCTTGGAAGCCTGTTACAGTAAAAGGTTGCGAAGACATGAACCTGTTTTGAGAGTCGAAACTTGCGGAGATGTAGAAGTCTAGCAGGATCACCAGGAAATGCTTTATTCACGGATGCCCAGGTCAGACGTGCTCAGAGAAGTGAGTGAAGAGAACATTGATTTCTGGGATAGTCTTGGAGAGTATTGCAACTGGGAGGATTTTGGGACTTTTAACCACAAAGGATTTCATCAAAAAGGACTGTATAATGTACAAGTGTGGTGTGAAGTTTTCAAGTATTTTTAATTAACAAAGAAAACACCTTTCATTGTAATTTGGGGTAGCAGCCACTTACAAAGTGCTATTCAGTTAATTAGGGATCCCTTTTAGTTTACTTGTAATAAAAGTTTTAAAACGTGAAATCTTGTCATGTAACTCTTGAAATTGGATTGTGTGCTCATATCTTGTATTTTTCACATTAACAATCTCACTGGGGTCATAACATCCGACTGGTAGCAAAGTGCTGCGCGTTGGTTCAGATGGATTGTGTCGGCTAATGACTTGACATCCATGACTGGATTTGACACATTTTTCTGCATGCTTCTCCATTCCAAGCCACCAAACCTTGGTTCTTAGGTTCTGCTTCATACTGACCACTCCTAAATGACCTTCAACAACCAATGCCTCCATTCTATTCCTTAGTTGCCTTAGCACGACACATCTGCTGCCTCTGAGCACATATTTCCACATTGTGTACAGTTCATCTCTCACAGCAACATAGGACTTGTGTATACACTTCTCCCACTCTTCTGGAGGAGATAGGGAGGAGATAGAAGGGGCTCTGACACAAATTTTCAGATCCTCTATGGCCACGAGAGAGGTGTCAGAGGACTGGAGGACAGCAAATGTGGTACCATTATCCAAGAAGGGTAGCAGGGATGGACCAAGTAATTACAGGCCGGTGAATCTAACATCAGTGGTTGGGAAACTATTGGAAAAAATTCTGAGGGACAGGATTAATCTCCACTTGGAGAGGCAGGGATTAATCAGGGATAGTCAGCATGGCTTTGTCAGGGGGAGATCATGTCTAATTAACTTGATTGAATTTTTCAAGCAGGTGACTAGATATGTAGATGAGGGTAAAGCAGTTGATGTAGTCCACATGGACTTCAGTAAGGCTTTTGATAAGGTCCCGCATGGGAGATTGGTTAAGAAGGTAAGAGCCCATGGGCTTCTTGTGAAGGATGCAATAGTGTAGGGTGTGTCAATGTCAATGTATAGTTAGATAGTGGGTGAATGTGTCGCAATTGTGATACTGGTGGTGATGCAGTTATAGTTCAGTGTTTGTCAGATGAGATCTTACCTTGACCACTTGTGTCAAGTCATTAAATTACTTGTGACACTGGAGCCATGTCCTGGAGCCAGGGCTCCCGGCTATCATCTCCCAGGCAATTTCCTTCAACATGTGCTGCATTAGCTGCCTGAGTGGCCTCCTTCCCCGCTGTGGGTAGAGGTCATCCCTCCTCCTCTGTACCTCCTCCTCCAGGACCACCTTCCTCCAGGACCACCAGTCCCATATGGAGAAACTAAGTGCCCACTTTCTAGGTCCTTGAGACATTCTTCCACCCTGGCCACTCTCTAAACCAGCACACTCCACACCTTCAGTAAAAAGTAAGTGAGTGCAGGCTATATATACAGCTCCAGGAAAATTGTGTCAAATGATCACATGAATGCTAAACTTGCAGTTGTTAGTTTCAGTGTCTGCAAGCACAATTAAATCATGATGATCATCAGTTAGGCTGAAAATAGCATGCTAAATCCACACTTCCAAACAGGTGTTTCTTAATAGCACCCTGCGTTCACCTTTTGGCCAAAATAGCCCCCTGTATCACTTCACTCAGCTTTCCTGCTTCAAATAACCTGCCAAAGAGCAATCTCAATCTTATCAATGCATAGTGTTACTTAAATGTAAACAGTTGTCTGCACAATTGGAAGCCTATGGTGTGTCATCATAGCACGGTGTCGCAAAATTCATCTAAAGAGCTTCTGTACATCCAAAATTATATGTTGCACTGCTCATGAAAAGGCCCAACAGTTGAGCCTGAGACTTTCAGGGCCTACATTAACATTACTATAAACTGCAGAAATAAAATATACTGCAGCTTTATCCTTTGTGGAAACTGCATTGTTAATTAAGTAAATGGAAGTTTCTAGCAAAGGTTCAGCAAAGTATGTCTGATAGAGGTATAACAAATTTGACAGCAGCAAAGGCAAATGTGCAGTCCTGAAGATTCCAAAAGCATCTTCACTTTGAGTGAGCACTTGAGCAAATTTGCTCATAAAACAATTATTTGAGATTTTGCATAAAGCTAATGTCATATTTCAAGAATGTTAATCTTTTTCATGGATAGGATTCAGGAATAAATTAGTTTAGGGACTGAGTTTTTTTTTAAATGAATTTGCACAGACTTGAAAACTCTGCAGACCCTGAGACAGAACTGGGAAATGTAGATTCGATGGCTAATTTTAACCCAGCCTATCCAGAGTCTGCATGGCAGTGGTTTGAGCTTCCTGCAAAGCTGCAAATCGTGCTCGCAAGGACTGTGTGGTGAGGATCAAGCTGTTGCATTCTTGGTAATCATACTGTCTAAGGCAGACTTCAGAGTGATGATGACATGTGAGAGATTGTGTTCGAACGCCTCCACACTCTTAGCCTTTTAGTGGTCAGATTTCTTGGCACACCCTCCAAAACCTCAGCGACTTGTTTGTGTGATGTCAGCAGTTTTACTTTCATGGCAGGATGCTCGAAGTCGTCATCTCTGTCATCTTCAACAGAGTTGGGAGAGAGTCTCTCTTCCCCAGTTGAGGTCTGGGATGCCCCTTTCACCACAAACTGCTGTTGCCCACTGGTGCTAGCAATTCTAACATATGCAAACCCCTCTAGCTTATTATTAAATTCACGTGGAGTGCCAAAGTCTGAGCTGATGCCTGGGAGAGTTGGAGTTCCAGATCGTGCAAACTCAGAGGGTCAGTCCTCCGAAGTCTTTTCTTCTGTAGGAGATTGTGGGTGTTGAGAAGCTCCTGAGAAGAAAGAAAAAATGGAGAAGAGTTAGAATGGAAGAGAAGAAGCTGCAAATCAGGTGACAGTCTTGTGAACGCATGCTGAAGTTGTTAAGCATGTTGCATCTTTGCTGGGTTGAATGAAGGGATATAAGTAATATGCAGACACCCTGCTTTGCTATGGCACCAGCCTCTCCTTTGCCGATATTCATTACCCTTCCTGGGCTTGTGTGACCCAGGGCTTCTTACTGTGCTTGTGTGAGGGCAATTATGTTCGGGACTCCTACATCCATCCTCTGGCATTGTGCATAGTCTTCTCCTGCAGGAAGAGAGGATGTGAATTAATGAGTGAACATTGAAAAGATGAATGGGGATGTTTAGAGCTTCAGCATATGTTATATGCATTGAGAGGTTCAAAGAAGCGAGATGGAATGATGAGGAGCTGATGATATAGTTAAAGGGAATTATGCATGATGAGAACTGAAGAAGTAGTGGCAGTAATTACTGGTTGGGAAAGTTGTATGTGAGAAGAGAATGTGATATGAAGAGAGGAAAGAAAGAAGTGAATGTGTTTGGAATAAGTGAGAGGTGCTTCATTGTGGCCACGTGATTGTAAGCTGAAGGATGTGATGGAGGAGAGGTCATAGTTGAGCAGGGTGGGGTAGATGTGTGATGTGAGATACTGATGAGAAAGCTAGATTATTTAAAAAAATCTATAATTAAGGTCATAATGTTCAAAATCCATCCAGACCAGTCTACATCCTCTAATAACAGTATAAAACATAGCTGCCTCAATGACCAGATTTTCTTGTGGAAATAATATGGTTGCACATTTCCTCAGAGTTGTTTCCATAACTTCTGTCACCATAACTTCATTGGTAGTGTGCTGAAAACCTAATTCATGCATGTAAAGGTATTTATGGCACTGATTTTCCTCATTCCCCTTCCACTTTTGCCTGCAGAATGAATAGGTACGATAACTGCCTTGAATTGACCATGTATGATTTTAGTAAGCCAGGTCATTTGAATGGCTCAGTCACAGCCCTGGTGAAGGTTTATCATTGGTAGGGCCTTGTATGTGGAAACAGGTGCTGTTGGAAATGGAGCATGGCTACCTGACCTAAACCCGACGGGACCTGACAACATGCGTCGGGTTCGGGTCGGGTCGCTCTTCAGGGTCTGGCATTTGGGCTCGGGTCGGGTTGGGCCGGGTCGGATACACTATCACCACCTCCGGTAAGTGGCTCCAATGTTACTGTACTTTTTGGACTTGAAAGGTTGTTTAGTTACAGTTTTTTTTTAAGTTTGTGCAGATAAGCAACTAAGTGAAAAACGGAAGCTAGGTTAACTGATGGTCGGGCGCAGGAAAACTGAAAGGACTCAGGCCGGGTCGGGCTCGGGTCGGATGTGGTTCTGTCGGGCTCAGGTCAGCTTTCATTTGCAGACCCGAGCCGGCCTTTAGTTGGAAACACAAGGGCTGCCAAATTCGCTAAGCCCAGAAAACAGATGTGGGAATTGTAATGCACGATTAATCCAGGTAAACTTCATGCTGCCTGCTTACTTAAATAATTGTAGTGTGTAGCCAGGTGAAGCAGTGTTCAGTGCTGCATGCCCGAGCATGTGATGCAAAATTGTGGGAGGCTAGCACCACTTAAAGCCAGCTTGCATATCTTAAAGGGGGAGTGCATTTTGGCTGGACCAGGAAATGGAACTGTTTGCAGAAGAGAATGTACACAAGAAAAACACTGAATTATGGCAGAACATGGCAGAAAGCAGACTGCAAGGTTTTCGACACTGCACTGAAGGATTTTGTCAAGGAAGTGCAGAGGAGGAGCGATGTCATCTGTTGTGTAATTGCTTTAAGAGTGATGTCCATTTAAAAGCATTGTATGCTAATGAGCTTGACTTCTTTCTTCTTTGGGCCTCCTTATCTCGAGAGACAATGGATACGCGCCTGGAGGTGGTCAGTGGTTTGTGAAGCAGCGCCTGGAGTGGCTATAAAGGCCAATTCTGGAGTGACAGGCTCTTCCACAGGTGCTGCAGAGAAATTTGTTTGTTGGGGCTGTTGCACAGTTGGCTCTCCCCTTGCGCCTCTGTCTTTTTTCCTGCCAACTACTAAGTCTCTTCGACTCGCCACAATTTAGCCCTGTCTTTATGGCTGCCCGCCAGCTCTGGCTGCAGACTGCAAGGTTTTCGACACTGCACTGAAGGATTTTGTCAAGGAAGTGCAGAGGAGGAGCGATGTCATCTGTTGTGTAATTGCTTTAAGAGTGATGTCCATTTAAAAGCATTGTATGCTAATGAGCTTGACTGTATGTCCATATTATCATGGAGGAGATGGTACTCGCCATCATTGGAATGGCCATGATAGAGGCTGTGTCCAGCAGCAGGACTGAAACATTGACAATGTTGTTATACTCATAACTACATATCCCACTTCCCCCATTTCCCATAATCTCTTCTGATTTACAAGTTGCAGATGGTGTACACATGCACCTCTTGCTTTCACTACCTCCGCTCACTATAACCCTACCCCTGTGCCTTTCTACTTTCAAATATTCAGGAAGTACATACTGGCCAGGCAGTGTTGGAAGAGCAGGAAGACAGTGCTGAAGAAGAAATACGGTCATTCGCTCTCACACTGGCAGTCACAAGCTCAAATACTGACACTGCGCATGCTTCAGAGGATATCTTAGAGGCAGGTTCTGCACACAGTGAGGCAATGGACCTAATGGCAGGGCAGGGGACAAGCATAGCACAGGTACCAGTTCAGTGGAGGACAAGGTTGCACATGAGTTCTGCTGCACAGGATTTAGATGAGGACTTCAATGGGGAGGCCTACAGAAAAATGTAAATGGGTACGCTCAATGAAATGCTTAGTGCATTGGCAGGCCTGCCTGAACGTCTATGGTCAATGTCAAGGAGCATGGTGGAGACTGGCACCAACTTAGCACAAGTTGGGGAGAGCATTGAACCCATCCTTTCCAGCCTAGAAGTGGTAGCAAACTCCCAAGAAAACACTTCCTGACCCAACCATGTTGCAGCATCTGATGACCGATGTTTCAGCTTCCATTACCTGACCCGAAACGTTAACTCTGCTTCTCTTTCCACAGATGCTGCCAGACCTGCTGAGTGATTCCAGCATTTCTTGTTTTTGCTACCTAATGTCTGTCTGCTGCAATAGAAGCTCTGGCCGAGGTCATACAAACTCAGCTTATTGCCATGGAAGCTCAGACTGCTACCATCCTAGCTGCATATACCAGTGTTCAAAGCAGGGTCTCACAACAGTTCAGCAAGCTGTTTTCCAAAACATTGCTAGGATTGTGAAGCATGGCAGTGGCAGTAGCACCATATAGCACAAACATAATGTCCTTTTTCAGGATGACAGCATTTGTCCTCCCACCAGTGCCCTTGCTGTTGCCTGTCAGCCAGCCAGCCCAGACTGCTGCCGTCCATGCCGAGGAGGTGCAGTCCAACGCCTGGCCTTCTAGGGCCAGAGCTGTTCAACGTCATATTTTAAAGATCATTTGCAGTCTCCCCCACTAAAAGTTAGCAGTCTTCCACTAACCATGCTGCTGTCTCTGGGATAGCACTGAGAAAACTCTAAGACAGGCAGTAAGGGAATGCACAAGGGTGACTAGTTGACTTTTACATAGAATATTGGATGGTTTGATTTATAAACTTGGTTTGGAATGTTTGTTTTATGGTGGCTTTTATTTCAGTATTGTGGCCAAGTGGACATTTTGATGGTCATTAACAGAGGGAAGGTAAGGTGTGGGACTGTTGGTGAATGGGGAATTTGGATTGTGTTCACTGATACCACAGTCAGATGAGCTGATCGCAGACAGCCTGGCGAGAAAGGGGAGTATTGGTTGCCTCCTCCCTTCCTCTTGCTCCTCCTCAGCCGCTCACCATATACCTGGTAACGGCAACTGTACCCTCACGATGGCAAGGTTGTGCAGCAGATATACTATGATGAATCATGACAAAAGCTTTGGCAAGTACTGCAGGGCTCCTCCAGAGTGGTTCACACAGAGGAATCATTGTTTAAGCACCCAAATGGTCTACTTGATCACATTTCATGTAGCAGCATGGCTTTTGTGATATGCATACTGCTCACATGTTCTTGGGTCACACACCCAATTCATGAACCTGATAGTCAGAGATAGGGCTTGTCATCTAGCAGCCACCCTCTGATTTGTTGTGGTGGCTCAAATGCAGATCAGTACAGTGGACTGCCACACAATGAGACATCGTGACTGCTGCCAGGGTACCAGGTATTGACTTGCATGATGTGCTGAGTGTGGTTCACTAGTTGGACACAGAGGGAGTAGAATCCCCTCCAATTGCAATGCATCAGAGCCAAGCAATCATACAACCAGTAAATCAGATCAAATTTCTGTGGACCTGCCATATCCAGTTATGAATGGTTGTGGACAATTAAACAACTTATAGGAGGAGGAGGCTCCATGAACATTATGAGCCCAGCATGAGTTCAAAAGACAAGGTTGAAGCAGGCGCGACCATCTTCAGCCAGACGTGCTGAGTGAATGATCTATCTCGACCTCCTGCTGAAGTCCCCAGCAGCACAGATACCAGTCTTCAGCCAATTCGATTCACTCCATGTGATATCAAGAAATGGCTGAAGGCACTGGATACAGCAGAGATTATGGGCACCGATGAAGTCCCCACTGCAGTGCATCTAATGTGCACCCCGTGCCCCTAGCCAAGCTGTTCCAGTACAGTTGCAACAACATTTACTCAAAAAAGTGAAAAATTGCCATTACGTAAAAAGCAGGACAAATCCAACTCAGCCAATCACCATCCCATTAGTCTACTCTCAATCATCAGCAAAGTGATCGAAGGTGTCATGAACAATGCTATCAAGCTACACATACCCACAAATAACCTGCTCACCGATGCTCAGTTTGGCTTCTGCCAGGACCACTCGGCTGCAGACCTCATTACAGTCTTGGTCCAAATGTGGACAAAAGAGCTGAATTCCAGAGGTGAGGAAAGAGTTACTGTCCTTGGCATCAAGGCAACCTTTGACCAAATGTGGTATCAAGAAGCCCTAGCAAAATTGAGGTCAATGGGAATCAGGGAAAAATTCTCCACTGGTTAGCATCATACCTAGCGCAAAGGAAGATGGTTGTGGTTGTGGAGTCCAATCATCTCAGTCCCATGAGTTCCTCAGGGTAGTGTCCAAGGCTCAATCATCTTCAACTGCTTCATCAATGACCTTCACTCCATCATAAGGACAGAAGTGGGGATCTTCAATGATGATGCACACTGTTCAGTTCCATTCACAACTCCTCAGATAATGAAGCAGTCCATGCCCACATACAGCATGACCTGGACAATCATCAAACTTGGGCTGATAAGTGGCAAGTAGCAATCATGCCACACAAGTACCAGGCAATGACCATCTCCAAAAAGAGGGAATCTAACCATCTCCCCTTGACATGCACTGGCATTACCATTGCTGAATCCCACAGCATCAACATCCTGGGGTTACCATTAACCAGAAACCTAACTGGACCAGCCACAGATATGCACTGGCTACAAGAGCAGGTCAGAGGTTGGGTATCCTGCAGCAAGTAACTCACCTCCTGACTCCCCAAAGCCTTTCCGCCATCTACAAGACACAAGTCAAGAGTGTGATGGAATACCCATCTTGCCTGGATGAGTGCAGTTCCAACAATACTCAAGAAGCTTGACACCATCCAGAACAAAACACCCCATCCACCACCTTAAACATTCAGTCCCTCCACCACTGGTGCACCTCGGCTGCAGTGTGAACCATCTACAAGATGCACTGCAGCAACTCACCAAGGCTTTTTCGACAGTACCTTCTAAACCCATGACCTCTACCATTTAGAAGAACAAGGACAGAAGGTGCATGGGAACACCACAACCTGCAAGTTCCACTCCAAGCCACACACCATACTGTCTTGGAACTATATTGCCATTCCTTCATCGTCCTGGGTCAAACTCCTGGAACTCCCTACCTAACAGCACTGTGGGTGTACCTACACCACTTGGACTGCTGCAGTTCAAGAAGGCAGCTCACCACCACCTTTTCAAGGTCAATTCGGGATGGGCAATAAATGCTGACCTTGCCAGCAATGCCTAAATCCCATGAATGGATGAAAAAAACATCAGAACTTACACATGGCACTGCAGAGCAATGTGTGTAGTCAATGTCGTACTGCACCATGGAGAAGCCTGCAGTCCTGGCAAAGCTATGTGCTTGCTCTGCCTGCTTCTCTTTGGCAAGAGAATGAAATGTACTCAGCTGTCATTGCATACAGAGACTCCGTGACCTTCCTTATGCAACAGTGGGCAGCAAATTGGGAGGTGCTGCAATTATCTCCTGCTCTAGCCTAAAAGAAGCAGATGCACAAAAGTTCATTACCATTGTCACCTTCACAGCCAATGGTAATGTCATCCTTACCCTGCTCTGAGGCTGCAGTTTGAGCTGCAACAGCCAACAAATTTCAATGGGCATTTCCTTGGTGAAGCGGAGACTTCTGACATACTTTTCCTCACTGGGGGGATAGCGGGGTGGGGGGAGTCTTTCCTGCTGCTGAATGCAAGGTTAAGAGAGGGCATTATTTGGAAGATTCAGGTTGAATATTGCACTGCTGGCATTTAATCAGTTATACACACCGACTGACACAAGATCAGACTACTCTGCATACTTCCGGTGCACGTTCCCTACGTTCACGTTAGCGCCATTACCAAAATGGTGTCCAGCATGGCTGTCAGCAGAAGTGTGTGCACTGCTGCAATTGTGGATATGAAACAGCACCTGTAGATTGAAAATATGGGCACTATACAAACAAACTTGTATCCAAGGCATATAGGCCTGAACACCTATGGGAGACTGAGAGAAAAAATAGGACTCACTTTCTCAGGCCCGTGCTACCATGATGTCTGCTCCCTTAGAGCAAGGATCTAATGGGTGCCCAGTGCAAGGACCAATATCAGCTTCTTTAAGCATTCCCACATTTGGGTTCTGTTCCAAAATACCTTGAAGAAGAAACTCGGGAGGACCAGGATTGCCCACATGCCCCCCCCCCCCCTTATTTACATGGCCTTGTTTCACTTGTACCTGCTGTAGGTAGTGCTGGAACTCTTGGAGAAATATAACAGTTGAGGCCTGACTCACAAGTCTCTACCCCTCATACTTGTTGCTTTGAAACTCAGGAATAGACATTGCCTGGACACTGATTGCAGGAAAATCATACCCTTGTCAAATTGAAGTAAGCACCAAAGTTTCAATTCCTCTAAAATTAGCAGACCTTGTATCGTTTAATTAGATTTAGATTAGATTAGAGATACAGCACTGGAACAGGCCCTTCGGCCCACCGAGTCTGTGCCGAACATCAACCACCCATTTATACTAATCCTACACTAATCCCATATTCCCAACAAACATCCCCACCTGCCCCTATATATTTCCCTACCACCTACCTATACTGGTGACAATTTATAATGGCCAATTTACCTATCAACCTGCAAGTCTTTTGGCTTGTGGGAGGAAACCGGAGCACCCGGAGAAAACCCACGCAGACACAGGGAGAACTTGCAAACTCCACACAGGCAGTACCCGGAATCGAACCCGGGTCCCTGCAGCTGTGAGGCTGCGGTGCTAACCACTGCGCCCCTGTGCCACTGTGCCGCCCTTAATCTAGCAATCATGCATTGTTTTAAACAGCTTATAATGCTTTTCTAAAATTAGCAATCTCATTTAATTCTTAAAAGTGAAATCAACTTTGTTCTGGTGGTGCTGATAGTTTGCCGTGCCGGATATTTTATTAAAAGACATATTTTACTTATTAGGGCTGATTCCATGGCCTGTTGTATGATTGCCTTTAAAAGTGATGTCCCTGTAAGATCTTAGTATGCTAATGAGCTAAGTACCAGGATGCAGTCATGTGACTACAAGCCAGCATGTCTTTGCAACTGTAACACCTAGAAGAAGGTTCTGTAAATAGTTTGCTCTGTACTGGATATAATAATTTTAGCTGTAATAAACCCGTTTGAGATCTTCAGCCAACTGGACTCCATGCATCTCATTTATGTTGCTTCAGACAACATAAAGAACTCATTACATGGCCCTGCACTCCAGACAGTCGCAGGGAATGCTGGCTGGGAAATCACAGGTCTGTAGTGCTTTATTTTCTGTTCAAGCAGTGCGGGCCCATAATTTCCCGGTTAGCATTCGCTCCACGAACTAAATGAGTACTTTGCATCAGTATTCATGAAAGAGAAGGACTTGGTGGATGATGAGCCTAGGGAAGGGAGTGCAGATAGTCTCAGTCATCTCATTATCAACAAGGAGGAGATGTTGGGTGTCTTGCAAAGCATTAAGGTAGATAAGTCCCCAGGGCCTGATGGGATCTACCCTGGAATACTGAGGGAGGCAAGGGAAGAAATTGTTGGGGCCTTGACAGAAATCTTTGCATCCTCATTGGCTACAGGTGAGGTCCCAGAGGACTGGAGAATAGCCAATGTTGTGCCTTTTTTTAAGAAGGGTGGCAAGGATAATCCAGAAAATTATAGGCTGGTGAGCCTTACGTCAGTGGTAGGGAAACTATTAGAGAGGATTATTCGGGACAGGATTTACTCCCATTTGGAAACAAATGAACTTATTAGCGAGAGACAGCATGGTTTTGTGAAGGGGAGGTCGTGTCCTACTAATTTGATGGAGTTTTTTGAGGAAGTGACGAAGATGATTGATGAAGGAAGGGCAGTGGATGTTATCTATATGGACTTTAGTAAAGCCTTTGACAAGGTCCCGCGTGGCAGACTGGCACAAAAGGTGAAGTCACACGGGATCAGAGGTGAGCTGGCAAGATGGATACAGAACTGGCTCGGTCACAGAAGACAGAGGGTTACAGTGGATGGGTGTTTTTCTGAATGGAGGGATGTGACTAGTGGTGTTCCGCAGGGACCAGTGCTGGGACCTTTGCTGTTTGTAGTATATATAAATGATTTGGAGGAAAATGTAGCTAGTCTGATTAGTAAGTTTGCGGACGTCACAAAGGTTGGTGGAGTTGCGGATAATGATGAGGATTGTCAGAGGATACAGCAGGATATAGATCAGTTGGAGACTTGGGCAGAGAAATGGCAGATGGAGTTTAATCCGGACAAATGGAAGGTCTAATGCAGGTGGGAGGTATACAGTAAATGGCAGAACCCTTAGGAGTATTGACAGGCAGAGAGATCTGGGTGTACAGGTCCACAGGTCACTGAAAGTGGCAACGCAGGTGGATAAGGTCGTCAAGAAGGCATACGGCATGCTTGCCTTCATTGGTCGGGGCATAGAGTATAAAAATTGGCAAGTCATGTTGCAGCTGTACAGAACCTTAGAGGCCACACTTAGAATATTGCGTGCAATTCTGGTCGCCACACTACCAGAAGGACGTGGAGGCTTTGGAGAGGGTACAGAGGGGGTGTACCAGGATGTTGCCTGGTCTGGAGGGCATTAGCTATGAGGAGAGGTTGGAAAAACTCGGATTGTTTTCACTGGAACAACGGAGGTGGAGGGGCGACATGATAGAGGTTTACAAAGTTATGAGCGGCATGGACAGAGTGGATAGTCAGAAGCTTTTTCCCAGGGTGGAAGAATCAGTTACTAGGAGACATAGGTTTAAGGTGCGAGAGGCAAAGTTTTTAGAGGGGATGTGCGAGGCAAGTTTTTTACACAGAGGGTGGTGAGTGCCTGGAACTTGCTGCCAGGGGAAGTGGTGGAAGCAGATACGATAGTGACTTTTCAGAGACATCTTGACAAATATATGAATAGGAAGGGAATAGAGGGATACGGTCCCCGGAAGTGCAGAAGGTGTTAGTTTGGGCAGGCATCAAGATCGGCGCAGGCTTGGAGGGCCGAATGGCCTGTTCCTGTGCTGTACTGTTCTTTGTTCTTTGTACACGTTATATTCTATACCATAAATGCCTGGTGGTGGAATTAGCTCAAGTCTTGGGACATATTTGTTGTGCTACAAAATATAGCAACATTTCTGTTATTTTTACTGAAAAACATTGATCCCATAAGCTTGAAAATAAAACCCCATTGGGGTTGAGGTTCTCAAATTGAAATGGGCCATTTCAGCTACCACTTTAGAAGAGGTGATTTATGCCTATCATCAATCTAAAGTGGAAAAGCATGTTGCCGTTCTTCATATAATCTTTAACTAATGTGAATATCAATTAGAAGTACTGGATCAGGCTCGCAAATTCAAAACAACTAAAATGAAATGGAAATTAAACAAAAGGCTTGGATTTAAGACCATTCTCAAAAGGATTAAGATAATTATCAGATGTATCAAAGTAAAATTGCTAATAGATCCACAGTGGATGGCAGATCCAGACAGTCAGGTATGAACAATCCGTTTATGCAATGCAAAAAGGTTTCCCTGAGGATAGAACAAGAAGTTGGAAAATTACAAAAGAAACTTAAATAATGAAAGGGTAGCTAGGAACTGCAGTACTCTAAATATATTAATGCAGTTTCAATTGGCCTGTGTCTGCCTTCACACCATCCTTATGAGGTCTCACATTGTTCCTTTTGTCTTCTAATGGCAATCTCTAGCAGCAGTCACCTTTGCATACATTTGGGATCTATATGTGTGTGGGAAGGTTGGAGATTACATGAAACTGTGTGGTATCCTCCTGAGAGATATCTTGGCTTAGTGGTAGCACTCTTGCTTTTGAACCCATAGGAAATGTGCTTGATTTTTGCAGCCACACTCATCTGCATGCACCACTCTCTCAATGGATATGAAAGTGATCACCAATACCAACATTTCTAGCACTGGATCATTTCAAGCTGTTACAGGCCATCTGCAATATCAATCATGGAACAATATGGGCATGCATTTATCAGGTCATTGACTCTTTTTACAGGAAAGCAAATTCATCACCTTTCACATCGCAGCAAGGCAGCAGTGAGAAAGGCAATCTAGTTTGATGGGACTGTTAGCTCTGTGTTTAAGAGGTGGCATTAACTGGAGGGCTTATGAGATGTTTGTGGTTGGTGACCTCTAGGAGCTCCAGTCTGGAAGGGCCCAGTTACAGATAGCAGCAACTCAGGATCTGCTGGGGTATTGTGGCTCACTAAGTCATCCTGAGAGATGGCATCATATTCTGTTCCCATAGCATCCTTTCCCTTGCTACTGGACTAAGGTTCAGCGCTCCTTCTGATTTGTGGGAGAGCACTCTCCAAGAGATAAATAATGTGAAGCCCCAATTGATTCACTCTTGTTCAAGAACCTTGTTCAAGATGAGTCCAGAGCCTGTATGGGTCCTGTGTGAACATCCCTAAGAGCTGCTACTACTGGTGTTGTAGCATCCGAAGATGCAGAAGTGAGAGGGATTAAGCTGCAACAACCAATGAAATGAGTATATTCTCCACAGCTGGCTTCAGAGTGTCAATGAGAACCCAGCCCAAGATAGTATGGACTCCATCATACTATTTGACATGTTTTGGAAGCTCCCTGGTGCACAATCCAATGCATTCAGTGAATTAAATGGGCCTTGGTCCTTTCTCGACAAGCAATTTTTACATTCCTATGAAAGCTGTTCCACTGAAAGTGAATGAAATCAGACCATCATGACGATCATGCTGGTTCAATACTTCCCGGTTCAAGATTGTTTTAGCACCATTTAATCATAAACTTCTCGAGGACCAATACAACAATTCCCAAATGCAACTGGATTACAATGTACAAGAGCAAAGTACGCAGATGCTGGAAATCTAAACAGAAACAGAAAATACTGGAAACAGTCAGCAGGTCTGGCAGCATCTGTCAAGAGAGAAACAGAGTTAATTTTCAAGGTCAGTGACCTTTCACCAGAACAACATTTTCAGTTTTTATTTAGGGTTTCATACCCTCTCCTTCTGCTTCTTCTTATACATTTTTTCCCTGCTTTGTCTTTTGTTTTTCTTGCTTAATCCACTCTCTTTTTCCTCTCTATTTCTCTTTCTGTCTCTAATTTGACTATAATTCACCCTAATTCCTTCTCCATCATTCACTCTGTTCCATTCTCTATCCTGTTGTTTCATTGGTTCAGGAGGTAGCCCATAAGCTGCTAAGTTGATAAGGTTCCAGATACAACGTTGAACAACACTGCACCATTATCAATTCACATTGCCAGCAATCTGTGGCAAAAATATAGTGCAATCTGAAAGATGAGGTTAAAAAGTCCAGTTTATTATGCTTGCTGCTAGATGCACTATTCTGGGCCATTGATTCTTTGCTGATTTACAGTTCTACAGGGTCTAGGCACCCTCAATATCTTACCTTAGTGACCACTATTCAGATATGTGTATCTCAAAAGCGGGATTTGAAATGCTATTTGATTATAGGGCACCACAGCCATGCCTGATGCTATCCTCACCCGATGTCAATATGGGAGCATTTATAGTAGTGGTCGATGGATAAAGATCAGGAACCCTCGATAACTTTACTCTTATTAACACATTAAGGAAAATTGTATTGTCGTTGAGCGTGTTGATTTGGCTGAAGGTGAGAAATGGGGTGAAATCCCAGAAAAATATGAGCATGCGGAAAGCCGGCTCCAACTGCCAACATCCGCATTTAACTGCAATGCATTAGACTGTGCGAGCAATCCCCTTGGGAGAAGCAGGTTGTCAGTTTCAATATGTTAATCATTCCATTACAGTGATATTAACATGGGTTTTGGAGTTTAACTTTGGCTCCTGGACTTCCTTGAACTTTCCAGTGAAAACAAGGCTAGAAGACTATAACAATTGAGGGAGGCTGAAGCCATGACAGGAAAATATGCCAATAAGTACAGAGTACTCACAGCTGCTTTCTTAGCAGTTCACAGGACTTGTGTTGAGAGATTACTTTACACACTTTGGAGGTGTCTTCTACACTTTGGAGGTTTGTACCGCATTTTACAGCTCTAATCTTTCATATCAGTATGGGTGCCGTTTACACTGTGTTACTTTGGACCTCAGGTGAGGACCAAGATGACCAACAGCAGCACCAGTAGCAGCAGGATCTGCTTCAGTAACCTGCACCTCAGAAACCTGCAGTTCCACAGGAGAGAGAGGACCAATAGAGAACTGCAGATGACAGGAGGTCATACCTGGCACATAGGGTCTACAATACAGCTACAACACTAGCATCTATCAGACAATGTAGAAAATTGCCCATGTATGTCCTGTCTACAAAAAGCGGGACAAATCCAATCCAGCCAATTACGACCCCATCAGTCTACTCTCAATCATCAGCAAAATGATAGAAAGTGTCATTAACAGTGCTATCATGTGGCATTTACTCAGCAATAACCTGCTAACTAAAGCTTAGTTTAGGTTCCACCAGATCTTAGGTTCCAGATCTTATTATAGCCTTGGTACAGACATGGATAAAACAGCTGAATTCCAGAGGTGAAGTAAGAGTGACTGCTCTTGACATCAAGGCAGCATTTGACTTTGACTGAGTGTGGCATCAAGGAACTCTCATAAAATTGAAGTCAGTGGGGAATCGGGGCAAAGCTCTCCACTAGCTGGAGTCATTGATGACCTTTCCTCCATCATAAGGTAGGAAGTGAGGGTGTTCACTAATGATTGCACAGCGTTCAGTCCTATTCATAATTCCTCTGATAATGAAGCAGTCCATGCCTGCATGCGGCAAGACTTGGACACGATTCAGCCTTGAGCTTATAAGTAGTGAGGAACATTCACGCCATGCAAGTGCCAGGAAGAGAAAGTTTATTCATCTCCCCTTACACTCAATGGCATTACCATTGCTGAATCCCCCACCATCAACATCCTGGGGGTTACCATTGACCAGAAATTTAACTGGACCATCCATATAAATACTATGGCTACAAGAGCAGGTCAGAGGCTGGGAATTCTGTGGCAAGTAACTCACCTCCTGACTCCCCAAAGCATGTCCACCAGGGCGGGGCACAAGTCAGGAGTATGATGGAATACGCTCCACTTGCCTGAATGGGCGCAGCTCCAACAGTTACCATTCAGTACAAAGCAGCCCACTTGATTGGCACCACCTTTAACATTCACTCTCTCCACCAGCAGCAGTGTGGACCATCTACAAGATGCACTGCAGAAACTGATCAAGGCTCCTTAGATTCTTTCTTTTTCTTTTGGGCCTCCTTATCTCGAGAGACAATGGATACGCGCCTGGAGGTGGTCAGTGGTTTGTGAAGCAGCGCCTGGAGTGGCTATAAAGGCCAATTCTGGAGTGACAGGCTCTTCCACAGGTGCTGCAGAGAAATTTGTTTGTTGGGGCAGAAACTGATCAAGGCTCCTTAGATAGCACCTTCTAAACCCCTGACCTCTACCACTGAGAAGAACATGGTTAGCAGATGCATGAGAACACCACCCCCCTCAAGTTCTCCTCCAAGTCACATATCATCCTGACTTGGAAATATATTGCTGTTTCTTCACAGTTGTTGGGTCAAAATCCTGGAACTCCCTGCAGGCACTGCCTGCTTCAGTATTTGAGGAGTTACAAATGGCACTGAACACTGTGCAATCATCAGTGAACAGCCCCATTTCTGACCTTATCTTGGAGGGAAGGACATAGATGAACAGCTGAAGATGGTTGGGCCTCAGACACTACCCTGAGAAACTCCAGCAGTGATGTCCTGGGGTTGAGATAATCGGCCTCCAACAACCACAACCATCTTCCTTTGTGCTAGGTATGACTCCAACCAGTGGAGAGCTATCCCCCAATTCCCAATGACTTCAATTTTGCTAGAGCTCCTTGATGCCACATTTGGTCAAATGCTGCCTTGATGTCAAGGGCAATCACTCTCACCTCACCTTTTGAATTCAGCTCTTTTGTCCATATTTGAACCAAGGCTGTAATGAGGTCTGGAGCTGAGTGGCTCTGGTGGAACCCAAACTGAGCATCGGTGACCCGGTCATTACTGCGTAAATGCCACTTGATAGCACTGTCGATGACACCTTTCATCACTTTGCAGATGACTGAGCGTAGACTGATGGGACGGTAATTGGCTGGATTAGATTTATCCTGTTTTTTATGGACAAGGCATGCCTTATCAATTTTCCATATTGGGTAGATACCTGTGGTGTAGCTGTACTGGAACAGCTTGGCTAAGGGCATGGCTAGTTCTGGAGCGCAAGTCTTCAGTACTACAGCCAGGGTGTTTCGGGGCCCATAGACTTTGCTGTATCCAGTGCTTTCAGCCTTTTCTTGATATCATTTGGAGTGAATCGAATTGTCTGAAGACTGTAATGGTGGAGACCTCCAGTAGAGGTTGAGATGGATAATCCACTCGGCACTTCTGGCTGAAGATGGTTGCAAATGCTAATATTACAATAGAAAAATTGCTCCTCAGCACATTGTGAGCAGCAATGTTATTGTAATTTTAACCCAATACGACTAAAAATAAATCAATAAACACTTTACTATTGCTTCCTTTTTTGTTTTCCTTTTTCCCTCATTCTTTCTTCCCCACTTCCCCATTGCTTTTATTTTCATTATTTTACTTTATTTCCAAATAATATTTGTTACTTCTCTTTTGAAAGAAAATTCAAGTTATTTCTTTATCTCTCATAATGCACCAGTGACACTTGAACAATTAATATTCCACTTTAGAGGTAGCAAGAGAGAGAGAATGTAAGGATGTAAAAGAATGAATATTTAAATAATATATTTGTTCTGTGACTCAGGTTTCTGTTCAAATTGGTCATGAACAGGTTTCAGATGAGGATGATGTAGGTGTTTCCAAGTTTTCCAGATCTATAAATGTTACCGTCAAATGAACTTGGGAAGACAGTGTGAATTTTTGCTTAGACAGTTTAATTTAACAGTGAAGAGTCTTACTTTTACATTATAAGTGTTTAAGCAATTGGAAAAAGAAAAAAGACTTAGATTTATATAGTTCCTTTCACAACATCAGAACATCCCAAAGTGCTTTACAGCCAATTAAGTACTTTTGAAGTGCAGTAACTGTTATACTATAGGAAGGGTGGCAGTCAGTTTGCACTCAGCAAGGTCCCACAAACAGCAGTGTGATAATGACCAGAAAATCTATTTTAATGATGTTGGTTTAGGGATATAATATGACCAGGGCACCTGGGAGAAATCCACCCCCAACACTTCCATCTTCAAATTAGTGCCATGGAATCTTTTTCATCCACTTCAGACAGCAGTCATGGCCTCAGTTTAACATCTCATCCAAAAGACTGCACCTCCAACAGTGCAGTACTTCCCAGTCCTGCACTGGAGTGTCAGTCTAGATTTTGTGCTCTGGTCTCTGGAGTGGGATGAATCCAGAACCTTCTGACCCACAGGAGGGTGCTACTACTGAGCCACAGTTGATATCAATGTTTTATTTCAGAAAACTAAGCAAAGAACTAAGGCTCACAGTTGGGTTCCCTACAAAGATTGAAAAGAATAGAAAAAAAAATCGGGTAACTCAAGAAGCAATGAATAGATGATGCCAAGATTTGGCTTTAAACCTTGTTGGACATCCTGAAGAGTTATATGTTGTACAGTTAAGGGTTAATAAAACAAGCTTTCCAATATAAACAATATAGCTTTGAGGTGACAGAGGAGAAAGCATAGTCTCTCTGATGCTTGAATATTACCTATGAGAAGCATTTGTGCAAGAAATTCTATAAGTGACTGGGAATACATCCACTATGGGTGATTAAAGTATAACTTTAGTGGCTAGTGTAATTAACACAGGCAGAGAGATTTATAAACTATAAGACAGAAAGATAATGGTTAATGAAGCCCAATCTTCAAAAGATTTGAAAACTGTTTAAGCCCTTTAAGAGAACTATCTTTGAAGTAAACAACTGCAACTGCTTATGTAAACAGAGTGCTTGCAAAGGATTCAGGGACAGACACGTCATGAGGTCTTATCTGTGGCATGTACTTTTGACGTGGCAAAATAAGTGGTATTAAAGAGCATGGATTTCAACAATTCTTTGGAGGGCACATTCTGTGTTTAGTTAGGCTGATCACCAATGCTGGGTATCAATAAAGGTTGTTCCGTATACTCCACCATCAGATGCCTTGTGCTAACTTGAAGCATGCCATTGTGAACCATAGAAGGAAGGAGGTTGGCTAACTGTTGCAGATTAACAAATGTCTCCAGATTATAATAAGAAAAGCTGCAATACCAAGGAAGGTAAAGAAAGTTTTACAATTTTGAGATCCTGGAGAAGAAAGTTTTGGAGAAGGACAGTGTAGTGACTCTGTTGCATTATCCATATTGTCGCACTCACGAGAACAGCAGTGATGAAAATACAGAATCAAACTTAAGTTATGAAAAATTGACTTTTCCTTTAAAAAGTGGACAATGTGCTTCAAAATTGCTATGTTCAGTTGGGAGGTGAACAGTGGGAACCACCCACACCCCTTACCACCTGGCCATAATAATACATTAACATTGATCATTCTATTGAAACATTATATCTATAAAAGTTTAATCATTCCAAGTCAGCTTGTGTATTTTCTAAAATGTAGCAATATCCAACGAAGTAAAAGCACTCACATTTCTGAAGAATTAATTACTTCTGGGAAATAGTGTAAAGTTATTTATTTCCACCCAATGATCCATCTATGTAAAGTAAAAGTGCTTGGAAAATCTTCATTATCTATTTGATGAATTCATATATTCCTCTCTTACACACTTATCATGGAAAATAAATACTTTTATTGATTAAAATAAACAGCACAACTGTAACTCCACATGACAACTCAATATTTTTCTAAAGCCATCAGAATAACAATTACTCTTCAAGTATTGCCTTCAGTTTCTGATTTTACTTCACATTTTTCATTGCTAATTGATGAACAGGACCTCCTCTTGATGTCCCCAGCATCACAGATGCCAGTCTTTAGCCAATCTGATTCACTCCATGTGATATCAAGAAATGGCTGAAGGCACTGCATACTGCAAAGGCTATGGGCCCTGACAATATTCCAGCAATAGTACTGAAGACTTGTACTCCCAAACTAGCCACACCCCTAGCAAAGCTCTTCTAGTACAACTACAACACTGGCATCTACTGGGCAATGTGGAAAATTGCCAAGGTATGTCCTGTGCACAAAAAGCAGGACAAATCCAACCCAGCCAATTACCGCCTATCAGTTTACTCCTGATTATCAGCAAAGTGATGGAAGGGGTTGTCAACAATGCTATCAAGTGGCACTTGATCAGCAATAACCTGCTCACAGATGCTCGGTTTGGGTTCTGCCAGGGCCACTCAGCTCCTGACCTCATAACAGCCCTGGTCCAAACATGGACAAAAGAGCTGAACTCCAGAGGTGAGGTGAGAGTGACTGCCCTTGACATCAAGGCAACATTTGACTGAGTATGGCGTCAAGGAGCCTGAGCAAAACTGGTGTCAGTGGGAATTGGGGAAAAACTCTCCACTGATTGGAGTCACACCTAGCACAAAGGAAGATGGTTGAGGTCGTTGGTCAATCATCTCAATCCCAGAACATCACTGCAGGATTTCCTCAGAGTAGTGTCCTGGGCCCAACCATCTTCAGCTGCTTCATCAATGACCTTCCTTCCTCAGATACTGAAGCAGCCCATGACCATATGCAGCAAGACCTGGACAACATCCAGGCTCGGGCTGATATGTGGCAAGTAACATTCACGCCACACACTTGTGGCAATGACAATCTCAAACAAGAGAGAATCTAACCATCTCCCCTTGATATTCAATGGCATTACCATCATTGAATCCCCCACTATCAATACCCTAGGGGTCACTATTGACCAGAAACTGAACTGGACCAGCCACATAAATGCTGTGGCTACAGGAACAGGTCAGAGGCTGGGAATTCTGAGGCAAGTAGCTCACCTCCTGTCTCCCCAATGACAGGAGTGTGATGGAATACTCTCCACTTGCCTGGATGGGTGCAGCTCCAAAAATACTCAAGAAGCTCTACATCATGCAGGATAAAGCAGCCCACTTGATTGGTACCCCATCCACCACCTTCAACATTCCATCCCTCCACCTCAGATGCAAAATGGCAGCAGTGTGTGCCATCTACAAGATGCACTGCAGCAACTTACCAAGGTTCCTTTGACAGCACCTTCCAAACCCGTGATCTCTACCACCTATATATTATATAATATATATGTAAGTGAGGCAGGAAAACCTATTATACTCAGGAATACAGGAGCAAACAAACACTCTTGCTGGGGAAAGATATAAGGTTTCCACCAGAGAGTGTTTTGAACTCTAAAGTTTTAGTTAATGGAATTGGCAGGGAGTACATACCCATACCTTTGCATAAAGTACACCTAGAAAGTCTTCCGTACTATTGCCTGAATGTTGTCAGGGCCCATAGCTTTTGCAGTATCCAGTGCCTTCAGTCATTTCTTGATATCATGTGGAGTGAATCGGATTGGCTGAAGACTGGCATCTGTGATGCTGGGGACGTCAGGAGGAGGTCCTATTCATCAATTAACAATGAAAAATGTGAAGTAAAATCAGAAACTGAAGGGTTGGTCAGCAATACTTGAAGAGTATCTGATTCTGATACGCTTCTGATATGACCTTTATCCTCAACCGAGGATTCCCCCCCACTGTTGTTGACAGAACCCTCAACCGTGTCCGGCCCATTTCCCGCACCTCTGCCCTCAACCCTTCCCCTCCCTCCCAGAACCGTGACAGGGTTCCCCTTGTCCTCACTTTCCACCCCATCAGCCTCCATATCCAAAGGATCATCCTCCGCCATTTCCGCCACCTCCAGCGTGATGCCACTACCAAACGCATCTTCCCCTCCCTTCCCCTGTCAGCAATCCGAAGGGAACATTCCCTCCGCGACACCCTGGTCCACTCCTCCATTACCCCCACCACCTCGTCCCCGTCCCATGGCATCTTCCCCTGCAATCGCAGGAGGTGTAATACCTGCCCATTTACCTCCTCTCTCCTCACTATCCCAGGCCCCAAACACTCCTTTCAGGTGAAGCAGCGATTTACTTGTACTTCTTTCAATGTAGTATACTGTATTCGCTGCTCACAATGTGGTCTCCTCTACATTGGGGAGATCAAGCGCAGACTGGGTGACCGCTTTGCGGAACACCTCCGCTCAGTCCGCAAGCAGGACCCTGAGCTTCCGGTTGCTTGCCATTTCAACACTCTCCCCTGCTGTCGTGCTCACATCTCTGTCCTGGGATTGCTGCAGTGTTCCAGTGAACATCAACGCAAGCTCGAGGAACAGCATCTCATCAACCGATTAGGCACACTACAGCCTGCCGGACTGAACATTGAGTTCAATAATTTCAGAGCATGACAGCCCCCCATTTTACTTTCATTTTTAGTTCTTCTTTCTTTTTTTTTCTTTTTTTACATTTTTTACAATCTTTTTTTGCATTTATTTCATTTCATCTTAGTTTGTTCAGTTTGCTTACTCACTTTTTTTTCATGTTTGCACTTGCTGCTGTTCAATATTCAGTCTGTTAACACCTTATCTGTGCTAATGCTTTGTCTTTCAACACACCATTAACATATTGTTTGCCTTTGCTCCATGACCTTTTGGTCAGCAATGTGGCCTTGTCCAATCTACACCTTCTCCTTTGTTATCTCTTGCCCCACCCCCACCTCACTTGCTTATAACGTTTGACATTTCTAATATTTGTCAGTTCCAAAGAAGGGTCACTAACCCGAAACGTTAACTCTGCTTCTCTTTCCACAGATGCTGCCAGACCTGCTGAGTGGTTCCAGCATTTCTTGTTTTTATTTCAGATTTCCAGCATCTGCAGTATTTTGCTTTTATATTAATACTTGAAGAGTAATTGGTATTTTGATGGCTTAGAAAAATATTGGAGTTACAGTTATCTTCTAGGTGGTATATATTATATATAATAAAAAGCAGCAGATGCATGGGAACACCACAATCCGCAAGTTCCCCTCCAAGCCACACATCATTCTGACTTGGAACTATATTGCCATTCCTTCACTGTTGCTGGGTCAAAATCCCTTCCTAACAGCGCTATTGGTGTACCTACACCCCAAGGACTGCAGCAGGTCATGAAGGCAGCTCACCACCACCTTCCCAAGGGCAATTAGAGATGGCCATAAATGCTGATCTAGCCAGTGACGCCCATATCTCCCGAATAAAAATAAACAGAATAAGCTTTTGATCAGTGTTTAATGTTACCATATTTTGTGCACTTTTGTACTATTAGAAAGAAATACTGACAAGAAAACTTCATCCACAAAGAACTTTTTCGCTCAGGCCAAAGACTTAACATCTTAAATCAACCCTGGGTACATTAGATGTGCAATGAATACGTGTGAGCCAGGCACAACCAATGCAATATTCATTCAGTTAGCAGATGTCCCACAGCTGTTTGTTCATTTATTAAGAGTGATGGCGAGGAGAGAAGGGGGCCATAACGTGATGAGGTAGGCTTCTTTTCGCTGCTAGAAATTAGAATCCTGTGAACCTTCAGCTTGCAAATGATTATTCTCCACCCATGTAATTGCCTCGGCTGTTATATTCAAACAGGCATGCTTCTACAGGTATTCTGTTGCAAACATCCATCCCTGTCTCCACACCATCCTTTCTGGAAAGAGGCCCCAGAGGCGACACGAGTCATGATTGGAATTGCAAGGTTTAATGTCATCAGTGCATGCTACCAACCCATTCACAAACTCCAGTGTTTAATGTGAAATGGTTTCTCAGCACAAATAAAATTCATTTAATTTCTGCACGTAGTTTTAAACCAAAACATTGTGAAATACACACTTGAATTGTTCATCCTGGAAACATTTCTCTCATAGAGTGACTAAGAATTCAATGATCCTGAGTTTAATCTCCGCTGCATAATTATGTTGTTTACTTCTGTTAGAAATTTATATCTAAAGAAGTCGAAAGATATATTGTTACCAACAGAAAGAGTTATTATCTTTATAAACAAGATAATCCCGCAGTCACTTTTCTCCCTTTAAAGGTTAAGTTAACCAAACAAGTTGACCCAAAACCGGATCAATGCTACTGACAAATGATTTTGTCAAATCTATTTGTTTTCAACAAGGCAAATTCCTTGTCTTAATTACAGTGGTATTTCCTACAAGTTGATTTTGATCATCAATAAATGTAAAAACATTCTAATTTAATTTGTGAGAAATAAATAGTAAACGTTTTTTGACGCATCAAATGTTGGCTCGCGTGAACCCTAACCAGCCCATACAAACGAATTGACTGCCTCATCCCAAATTACCCACAAAGTACTGCTTCTCTCTAGATAAATATGGCTAAAATCTTTTAAAAATATATAAAGTGATCGAAATCATCTTGCAAATCATATGCACTGTGCCCGAAGGTGCGTTTTGTACCAATACAAAAATCCTAGCGGTGGCATGTTTGTTCTGTGATAACACCAACGGTACTGACTTTGCTGTTGCTAACAAAACATCATAAAAGTTGCTAATAAGTCTCAATTGGCTACAAATATAGTACGAAATATCAGTTTTGCTTCCATATAATAGTTGCATTTTTGAAACTAATGAACCATTTTGATGCTGTTGTTGCGAGTTCAAATCTGTTTCCGGGAGAAATCAAGATAATATTATTGTAGATGTTTAACACGTTGAGAATTGCCATATTATTTCTGTATAATTTTAGGGACTATCACTCCATTTTAGATCTAGTTGAGTAATTTACAACTGAAGCAATATCCCGTGCTATCCTGCATAGCTCTGCTTCTATATATCACCGGAGATATATAGCTTATCCTTGCAGCATTCATTGGGTTAAGCAGTAAAGCTGTATCGCATTCGACAATTCCTCGGTTATTTAGGAATAAAGATTCGCTATCAAGTTTCGTAAAATTATCGAATATAACAGAATCATTTAATAAACATTGAATTAATAGAGTTTTTACAGGGAAATCCGACAGCAGCACTTCAGTATTTAACTATACATTCTATTTGCACACCCCTATACTTTACCTGACATAATTGAATTACAGCAAGTGTTGCTTACCACGATTGTTCTCATTAAGATTAAAACATTAAAGTAAGAACTGGGAAGCAGGGTATTTTGCAGACAAATTCTCCTTCGGTGCGTAGAAAAATATGTACTAATTAAGTCTTAAAGGACAAATTTGGATTGCCTATTAACGATAATAATTCTTAACTAGAATGAAAAACTATCTCCGAAAATCACTAATAACGCTTTTCCATGCGACAGTTTTTCATCTGTCTTCTCAATATGAACATTGTTCAACTTAGCGCGCGTCAAACTGCAAAATCGATTAGATAATAACCACAGATGCAGCGAACCAATGTCGCTACTAAAAAGGTTGTAAGTTTTCTTATTGTGTTGACACCATAGAACGAATATTAGAATAAATTAGAATGAAATCGTGTAATTCTAACAAATTAAGGCGACCAACTGCTTCCGAAAATTAGAGGAGTGTAATTCGCAATTAGGTTGCGACAGAAATGATGATCTGAATGGGGAACTTCCACCATCACTGTGCCGAGCGTCACAACGAAATCTGTGAACGCACATTATAAACAATCCTGAGGGGATTGATTATTTATGTAATGAACTGTGCTTTTCAAACTTGTTTTGTACTTATTGACCGCATATAGTAACGCCGTAATTGTGCTGTTCGCTATGACTGAACATGTTACTGTATTACCACAGTGTAAGAATATGCGATTTAGTGGGGGGTGGTGGTGCTGGAAACAGGAGAAACAAAATAAAACCGTCATTTTATTGCAAAAATCTGGACCATGTTCTCACATGACTCAAATCCTGGTTAGTGAGCCTACGCCACACGCAAGCACCTGAAAAGCCCACACTTCTGTTGTATCAAGCAATATTAAAAGTTAGCAGCAGACAATAATAAGACATTTCAACTTACAATATAAACCGAGTTCGAGTTGGTTTGAAATTGTTGACAGAATCAAAACACACTGTTTTATTGGTATAATGATTGCATGACTTTTTAACGGTGGAACGTGCTGATATGAAATATAACAATGCTCTGTCAAACCTAAATTGGTAATTTTCGCACAGCAAACGGTCATAATGTGAGTGGCTTGAAATTCAGTGAACACAATAGTACATTTCAATGTGATTTTATACACTCGTGAACAGTCGAAGTCAATATTAAACGAATGGTTGGAGATCGGCAGCCAATGATTTGTAGATTATAAAACAGAGATAACAGGTAGTTTATCACTTCCACATTTCACTGCTTTTAATTAAATTGGTTGGCGTCTAGAAACAGATTAGTTTGTGTGTATCAACTGCGCGCAGAACCTATGTTTATTCTCTAAATTAAAAGTAGCTCACCCTGTAACCACTTTTTACGCCTTCAGAACTACCAGAACTCAAAGAACAGGCTTACTGCAGCAGAATGTTGTCAAATTTATAAAGATTTCCACCCAGTAAAGCAATTCATCCAGTGAGACCGGACTACATTCATGCATGATACACCGCTTGATGTAAAAAAAAACAATGGATAAAGGCTGTACATAACAGTTACCAATGGAATTGTTTCCCCAGTTAAAATTATTTGACGAACTGAAACTGCAGGAACTAAATATGTTGAAAACCAGAGACGCAATGATCCTTGTCTCTACGAAAAAGGACACAGAAATGCAGGTTAATTGCTATTAAAATCTAAATTTTCCCTTCGCAGCATGTAATGTGTCACTTAAACAAGCACATAAATGTGGATGTTCTTCATACAGTTTATAACATTGAATGCGTGAATGAATTAGCTAATGTATACTGTCAAAATAACATTCAAACTGTTACGCCTTTTAAATTATAAGTAGACAACATAATGCTGATTGTAAAACCAACGTGTAATACTGAAATGTTACAGGGACTGAAAGAGACGACTGGATTTGTTCAAGCGCTTCCCATCCGCAGAATAATTCATACCGATATTGAGAATTTTTAATAACATATTTTAATACATTCTTAATATGAGATTATTCAAACAATTCACACGTACAACGTTAAATCTTTATTCAGTTTCATCTGCTGCTTTGAATCTACTGGCAATGGGCAGATAGCTGCCAAGAAAGTAGCTGGCGATGTTTTCAATGAGTACATCAAAGACTATAATTTATATATATATAGTTGATTTGTAATCAGATTAGGCTGAATTTTGAACAATTCATAACATTTACGCAGTAACTCCAAGTGCATTATATTTATTTGACTGCAATACAAAAGGCAGGATAAAACAAACTCTCGAGGGGTTATATCCAAAATGGGAAGCCAAACCTTTTTTGATGACTGATTGGTCGAATGAACAAAGAATATACTTACGCCGTACATGCCGAAAAAAAAGCCAGTCTTGCCGCGATCTGGGTCAGAGAAACTGACGACTTCTACTACGTGTGTAGGTAAAACATTCCAACAAAAATACGCATAACCCTACACTTGTAAAAATACACTTCCCGCGTAAATCGGTTTGTATAAAAATGCTTGGTTTATATCGATAGTTGTGTGATGGTGATTGTAACAATTTTATGTCTGTGTATGCACCCTGACAGCGAAAAGTGTTGCAGGTAAATAGCTCTGCTCTGAGCGAACGATCCTTGTTGCTGCAGCGCGCGCGCGCGCCCACACGCGGCACTGGGCAGTGTGTCCCGGAACAGGTTCGCGCATGTCATTCAAAGCAGCGCGTGCAGCGACCTCAACAGTGCAAGCGGCAGACTGCGCGCGCACCCACGAGCGCGCTTCGATCTTGATACCCGCGGGAATCCAGCCCGGGTCTGTACGCACGAGAGCGGGTTGGTGGCGCATGTCCAGTCTGTTACTGGGCGTAAAGTTCCGAAGAAGGGTCGCTGACCCGAAACGTTAACTCTGCTTCTCTTTCCACAGATGCTGCCAGACCTGCTGAGTGGTTCCAGCATTTCTTGTTTTTATTTCAGATTTCCAGCATCTGCAGTATTTTGCTTTTATTCTGTTACTGGGCGTGCCGCTTTGGCAGTGTGATCCCTATTAGTGGCAAGGGGGATGAACCCTGGTAGGTGGAACCAAGGCAGCGGGCAGTGTTCTCCGCTTGGGTGTGAGACATGTCTGAACTCTTGTCAGTTGATGACAGTGAATATGGTATATGTGATCGTCATCACTTGGGTCCGCACCTGTCACCTTCGGCGGTGGCTTTGTCGGCGTTAGTTGGAGCAATGACTCTGTCACTGAGAGACATCCGAGCAGTGGAGCGCGAGGCGCAGGGAGCATCTGAGACGCACGCGCGATGCTGGGCGCGCGGATGGGATCTGGCGCGCACGCGAGTGAAACCCCAGCCGCGGGGGCGCGCGTTCCCAGCAAGTGCTCGTGACAGCTGAAGCTGACGGCGAAGAGGAGTCAGCTCGCTTGCTCTAGTTGTATTCTTTATTTCAAGGACTTTTACCCTTTCTGTGGCACTCTGTTCTGGTCGAGATGGGCGGAGTAAGTCTAAAAGTACACGCTGTATATTTGCAATTTGACGAGGAGCCTCATAAAGAGGCTGCAGCACCGGAGACCGAGCTTCGTCCTTCTCCAGCAGAGTTTATAATATTTTACTCACGTCAAGATGACAAGCTGCCCCTTTTCTTTCCCCACTGGCAGCGGCAGAAATTTGAGTAGGAAGCGGGACAGGGAGTTAGAGATGGAACCCCGCGAGGTGTAGTCCATCTAGATACTGATTATCTGTCCGTGTCTGTCTGGGTGATTTTAATCGTGGTGACTTTAACTCTCAGTTGGCTCGGTTGTATTCATTCAGACTGACTTTGTTCCCCTGTACAACAGGCAGATCTCTCTAAGAGATCTTCCCCACCCATTGCGTCTTACCTTGTGTGGTTAGAAATTGTAACTGTGATCACACCAATAATATCCATCCCCGCACATTACAAAATGAGGGATTTATAGGATGGACCTTTTCGGCAACAGCAATAAATTGTTCAAATGAATTCTTAATTTGCGTTGGCTAAAATGTAAAGCCTTCAGGTAAGTAAGAATGAATCTTACATTAAAATATTGAGGAAATTAACGATTTTGTTAGAAAAAAACATATGAACTCTTGTAAAAATTTTGTTCGGCAAAAAGTGAATAAAAATAAATGGTGTTGCTTTGGAGAGGCATCCATTCATACTGAATTGTTTCCTTTGCTTCTTTTTATGGGGAGAACCCTGGCCAACACATTACATAACTCTCATCACAAACTGCATCAAGATTTTATTCTGTTTCCGACATTAGGCAAAAATGATACGTGGCTGTTACCCTTTTCAAAGTGCAGTTGTCTCTCAATCATGATTCAGCAGTACTTCCAATTGCCTGATCTATGGCAGTATATGTAATTGCTTATTGAACTATAGATTCCCGGTGCTTTTTATTTTAAGTCCTAATAATGGGTTTATTTAATTTGAAATATTCATTTACAATGGAGTACTTGGTCAATACAGGGTAGAGTTCAGACATTGTATCCAATCAGGCTTCTTCAGCCAATGACCTCACCAATGTAAAACCACATCAGAATTTTGGTGGCCACCAGTGTGTTCCTCAGAGCATCCTTTACAGTTACTTCTTTGTAACTCCAAATCCAAAATAGGCCTCTATTGTCAAATGCCCGACATTTGTAAAGCCCATAGGTGCACACACCAAGTGACAAATATATTATTTGCTAGCCTTGGAGTACACAAGAACACAAGAAATAGGAGCAGGAGTAGGCCATTCAGCTCCTCTAGCCTGCCCCATCATTCAATAAGATCATGGCTTATCTGTCCCAGGCCTCAACTCCTCTTTCAGGCCTGCTCCGCCTAACCCTCGACTCCCTGAGATTTCAAAAATTTATCTACCTCCTCCTTAAATACATTTAGTGACCTAACCTCCACAACTCTCTGAGGCAGAGAATTCCAGAGATTCACCACCCTCTGAAAGAAGAAATTCCTTCGCATCTCAGTTTTAAATGTGTGCCCCCTTATTCTGTAACAATATCGCCTAGTTCGAGATTCCCCACTAGTGGAAACATCTTCTCAACATCTACCCTGTCAAGCCCCCTTAAAATCTTATATGTTTCTATAAGATCACCTCTCATTCTTCTAAACTCCAATGAATAAAGGCCTAACCTGTTTAGCCGTTCTTGATAAGACAACCCCTTCATCCCAGGAATCAGCCTGGTGAACCTTTTCTGAACTGCCTCTAATGCTAGTATATCCTTCTTTAAATACGGGACCAAAACTGTATGCAGTACTCCAGGTGTGGCCTCACCAACACCCTGTACAGTTGTAACAAGACTTCCCTATTGCTAAACTCTAACCCCCTAGCAATAAAGGGCAAAATTCCATTTGCCTTCCTAATTACTTGCTGCACCTGCATGCTAACCTTTTGTGTTTCATGCACAAGAACACCCAGATCCCTTTGTACTGCAGTATTTTGTAGTCTTTCTCAATCTAAATAATAATCTGCCTTTTTATTCTTCCTACCAAAGTGGCTTACCTCACACTTTCCCACATTGAACACCATCTGCCAAGTTTTTGCACACTCACTTAACCTATCTATATCCTTTTGCAGATTCTTTGTGTCCTCATCATAACATGCCTTCCCACCTATTTTTGTATTGTCAGCAAATTTGGATACACTGCACTCTATCCCTTCCTCTAAGTCATTAACATAGATAGTAAATAGTTGAGGCCCGAGGACCGATCCTTGTGGCATCCCACTAGTTATGGCTTTCCAACCTGAAAAAGACCCATTGATCCTGACTCTTTGCCTTCTATGTGTTAGCCAATCCTCAATCCATGCCAACACATTACCCCCAATACCATGAGCTCTTATTTTATGCAATAACCTTTTATATGACACCTTATCAAACGCCTTTTGAAAATCCAAATACACTACATCTACTGGTTCCCCTTTATCCACTCTGCTTGTTATATCCTCAAAGAACTCTTAACAAATTTGTCAAACATGATTTCCCTTTCATAAAACTATGTAACACCCTCCTGTCCCTGACCACTGACCGAATTCAAGGTAGTTAATCTAAGGGGTGTGACTGTCTCCTGAAACACAGTGTCCAGGTAACTCTCCCCCACCCTGATGTGTCGCAGTGCCTGCAGCTGAGACTCCAGCTCATCAACTCTGAGCCGAAGTACCTCGAGCAGCCAACACTTTCTGCAGATGTGGTCACCATGGATCGCATCGGTGTCCACCAGCTCCCACATACTACAGCTGCAACACATCGCCTGCCCAGCCATCTCTATTCTATTTAATTAATTAATTTGGATCTCAGTATTTCAAAAACAAGAACTATTTAAGTGTACTCTTAACCTGTAATGTATTTGTCAACTTTTCCATGGAACTCATGCATCAGGAGGTATGTGCACTTGGCTTCTTCCAAATGTTTCTAAAGGCCTATGAAGCCAGCAGTGGCATGCATATGGGCATTTGTACTCCACTGCAATGGAATGCATAGGAAATAATTGTGTTTTTTTAATGTACAGCTTGTGTGGAACCACTTCCATAAGCCTATGCATATGAATACTAGATGTCCAGATAGCATGCACAATGCTTTAATTCTTAAGTAGTAAGCAGTTCTCCTATTGTTAGTGGACATGCCTTGAAGGGCTGCCTTCTGGGTCCAAGGGACCCAGTGCAGCTTAGTTGATGGCACCTCTGTGCCATTCTCAAACTCCTGAACAGAGAAAGTTCAATAATGCCTATGCCTTCTATTATAGAGAACACAATAAGCATACTCAAATATGTGACTCCGATGTCTGCACAAGTTGTGGGCATCCCACTGACCAACAAAAGTGACCAAAATAACTACTAGCCTGTATAATTCACTGTCTGGACATCAACATCGACAGGGCCTTGGAGGAACAGCAGAAAAACCTTTTAAAAGAGGAAGGGACACAGGAACATAGGAGCAGGAATAGGCCATTCAGTCTGTCAAGACTGCTCTGCCATTCAATTAGCTCATGGCTAATCATCTACCTCAATGCCACCTTCCCGTGCTATCCCCATATCCCTTGATGAACATGCTCAATGATTGAGCTTCCACAGCCCTCTGGGGTAGAGAATTCCAAAGATTCACCACTCTCTGAGTGAAGAAATTCCTCATCATCTAGTCTTAAATGGCCTGCCTCTAGTTTTGAGACTATGTCCCCAGCTAGGGGAAACGTCCTATCTCTATCCACCCTGTCACACCCTGTAAGAATTTTGTAAGTTTCAATGAGATCACCTCTCATTCTTCGAAACTGTGGAGAATACAGGCCCGGTTTCCTTGAATGAGAACAGAAAGTGCCAGAAATACTCAGCAGGTCTGGCAGCATCTGTGTAGAGAGAAACAGAGTTAACGTTTCAGGTCCGTGATCCTTCATCAGAACTGGCAAAAATTAGAAATGTAACAGTCTTTGAGCAAATGCAAGTAGGGAGGGGGAAGAAGAACAAGAGGGAAGGTCTGTGAAAGGACGGAGGGGGGAGAGATTAAATGACAGAAATGTCTTAAAACAGAATGCAAATGGAGTGCTAAATAGTTGCAGTGAAAGACAAAACATGAGGCTAAAAAGAGTGCTAATGGCAGAATAATGATCAGCTCTGTCCAAAACTGTACACAATACTCCAGGTGCGGTCTCACCAAAGCTTTATACAATTGCAGCAAGACATCTTTACTCCTATACTCAAATCCCTTTGCAATGAAAGCCAACATGCCATTTGCCTTTCTAATTGCTTGCTGCACCTGCGTGTTTCAGTGATTCATGAACAAGGACACCCAGGTCCCTTTGGACATCAACACTTCACAATCTCTCACCAGATAAGGAATGCTATGCTTTTCTGTTTTTTCTACCAAAGTGGATCACTTCACACTTCTTCACATTATATTCCATCTGCTATGTTCTTGCCCATTCACTTAACCTGTCCAGGTCCCCTGGAAGCCTCCTTGTATCCTCCTCACAATTTATATTCCCTCCTAGTTTTGTGTCATCAGCAAATTTGGAGAGAGGGAGGAGAGATCTGAATAACCAGAAGATTATCAGGTTGCACCAGTCCTTTCTAAGTACTCGACCCTTTCACCTAATATTGTGACATTGCAGCCTTTTCTTCAAATACCCTGGAATATTCCCGTAAGTATTACGTTCCTACCCCGCAAACCTAATCACTTCTGAACTTTAAATTTTATCCACATCAACCACAAATCTCTGAACAAAGAACTTCGGGTCCAATCACAAAATCTACACAATCTATATTAATGACTTGGATTGAAGGGACCGAGCGTATAGTAGCCACATTTGCTGATCATACAAAGATCATACAAAATGAATTTGGCCTAACCATCAGCCTCAAGAAAACGAACATCATGGGGCAGGATGTCAGAAATGCTCCATCCATCAATATTGGCGACCACGCTCTGGAAGTGGTTCAAGAGTTCACCTACCTAGGCTCAACTATCACCAGTAACCTGTCTCTAGATGCAGAAATCAACAAGCGCATGGGTAAGGCTTCCACTGCTATGTTCAGACTGGCCAAGAGAGTGTGGGAAAATGGCGCACTGACACGGAACACAAAAGTCCGAGTGTATCAGGCCTGTGTCCTCAGTACCTTGCTCTACGGCAGCGAGGCCTGGACAACGTATGCCAGCCAAGAGCGACGTCTCAATTCATTCCATCTTCGCTGCCTTCGGAGAATACTTGGCATCAGGTGGCAGGACTATATCTCCAACACAGAAGTCCTTGAAGCGGCCAACATCCCCAGCTTATACACACTACTGAGTCAGCGGCGCTTGAGATGGCTTGGCCATGTGAGCCGCATGGAAGATGGCAGGATCCCCAAAGACACATTGTACAGCGAGCTCGCCACTGGTATCAGACCCACCGGCCGTCCATGTCTCCGTTATAAAGACGTCTGCAAACGCGACATGAAATCGTGTGACATTGATCACAAGTCGTGGGAGTCAGTTGCCAGCATTCGCCAGAGCTGGCGGGCAGCCATAAAGACAGGGCTAAATTGTGGCGAGTCGAAGAGACTTAGTAGTTGGCAGGAAAAAAGACAGAGGCGCAAGGGGAGAGCCAACTGTGCAACAGCCCCAACAAACAAATTTCTCTGCAGCACCTGTGGAAGAGCCTGTCACTCCAGAATTGGCCTTTATAGCCACTCCAGGCGCTGCTTCACAAACCACTGACCACCTCCAGGCGCGTATCCATTGTCTCTCGAGATAAGGAGGCCCAAAAGAACAAAGATAGGTAGGAGAGCAAGTTGTGAGGAGGGCACAAAGAGTCTGCAAAGTGATATAGATAGATTAAGCAAACATTTGGCTGATGGCGCATAATGTGGGAAAATGTGAAGTTGTCCACTTTGGTGGGAAGAAAAGAAAAGCAGAATATTATATAAATGGAGAGAAACTGCAGAATGTTATGATACAGAGGGATCTAGGTGTCCTTGTACATGAATCACAAAAAGTTAGCATGCAAGTAACAGCAAGTAATTAGGAAGGCAAATGGAATGTTGGCCTTTATTGCAAGAGGAAATGGAATATAAAGTAGGGAAGTCTTGCTACAACTGTACAGGGCATTGGTGAGACCATACCTGGAGTACTGTATACAGTTTTGGTCTCCTTACTTAAGGAGGGATATTCTTGCATTGGAAGCAGTATAGAGAAGATTCACTAGGTTGATTCTGGGAATGAAGGGATTGTCTTATGAGGAAAGGTTGAGCAGTTTGGACCTATACTCATTGGAGTACAGAAGAATAAGAGGTGATCTTATTGAAGCATAAAAGATTCTGAGGGGGCTTAACAGTGTAGATGCTGACAGGATGTTTCCCCTCATGGTGGAATCTAGAACTAGGGGCACAGTTTCAAAATAAGGGGTCTCCCATTTAGGATTGAGATGAGGAGGAACTTCTCTCAGAGGGTCGTTAATCTTTGAAATTCTCTACCTCAGAGAGTAGTGGAGGCTGGGTCATTGAGTATATTCAAGGCTGCATTAGACAGATTTTTGATCTTCAAGAGTGTCAAGGATTATGTGGGGGGAGGGGGTGGGGGGGGGGTGGGGGGTGGGTGGGGGTTGTGGTGCCAGGCAAGAAAGTGGAGTTAAAGCCACAACTAGATCAACCATGATCTTATTGAATGGCGGAGCAGGCTCGAGGGGCCGAATGGCCTACTCCTGTTCCTATTTATGTCCTTATGTAAAAATCCTCTGTTGAGCACCACACTTATGATGAACAAACGAAAATGTCTCCGCACACAAAATATCCTGCCCAAATTCTTTATTAAGTAACATCAAAGTAAGTGTTCTGAATCAAAGGGGGGGATGGTAAACTCCAAGAATGGGTGAGTTGGGGCAAGTTGGGGAGGGATAAAATTAATGACTTCTCAATAGGGACTGCAGCCCAGTTCCATACTTGCCCACTTCTGGGTTTAACAGGCCCATTTGGATGCCAGCAAAAAACCTACTCGCCAAAGTTGGGGATTTAATTATTGCAGACAGACGGGTAGGCATTGGTGCATTTAACATCCTTAGGGGATGCTAATGAGGTCCTAGTAAATTGAGTTTAACTTTACTCTAAATTTAACATGCACAGCATGGATTTCCTGGGGTTCAGTTGGTATTTAAATTTGTCACTGCCCATCTGCATAAAAGCTCACTTGTTGAGGGTCTCAGAGACCGTTGCACATAAATGCATAAGGCAGGTGATGGATGCATTGTTTGCCAGGTCTGGTAGTTATGTAACTTTCCCCTGTGATGACAATAGCAGGAAGA
The DNA here is from genome assembly GCF_036365525.1 of Heterodontus francisci. Classification (NCBI taxonomy): domain Eukaryota; kingdom Metazoa; phylum Chordata; class Chondrichthyes; order Heterodontiformes; family Heterodontidae; genus Heterodontus; species Heterodontus francisci. Next base: position 120,850,693 of record NC_090375.1, on the reverse strand, counting down.
GCAGGCACTCAGATTCACCTCTCCAACTGGATTCTCACAAGTACAGATTGCCATTAATTGCATACACATGGCATCTAAGCACCACCACAGCAACCAGGAGTTTTTATCCACCATACGGGATATTCTACCATCAATCTGCAGCTGGTGTGCAAGCAGAAGAGGAGGTTCATGCAAGTGTGTGCCAGATTCCCTGGGAGCAGTTGTGATGCTTTCATACTGTGCAGTCCAACATACCAGAACTCTTCCTTCCAGGAAGCAGACTTAAGGGTTGGCTCATAGGGGGCAAGGAATAACCCCTTCAAACTTGGCTCAGGACTCTTGTGAGGAATCTTACCAATGAGGTGCAGGACCACTACAACAAGATCCAAATGACCATCTGTGTGCCATAGAGCATTAGACTTTTTTTTATTTGTTTGTGGGATGTGGGCATCACTGGCTAAGCCAACATTTATTGCCCATCCCTAATTTCCCTTGAACCAAGTGGCTTGCTAGGCTGTTTCAGAGTCAACCACATTGCTATGGGTCTGGAGTCACATGTAAGCCAGACCACATAAGGACAGCAGATTTCTTTCCCTGAAGGGCATTTGTGAACCAGATGGGTTTTTGCAACAATCAACAACAGTTTCATGGTCACCATTAGACTAGCTTTTTTAATTCCAGATTTTTTAATTAATTAAATTCAAATTTTACCATCTGCTGTGGTGGGATTCGAACCCATGTCCCCAGAACACTAGCCTAGGCCACTAGCTTACTAGTCCAGTGACGTTACCACTACGCCACCGCTTCCCAAAGATGTACTTCAAATGCCTAGTTAGATCATAAGAACATAAGAAATAGAAACAGGAATAGACCATATGGCTGTTGAGCCTGATCTGCCAATCAATATGGTCATGGCAGATCTTCAGCTTCAACTCCAATTTCCTGCCCGCAACCTTATCCTTTGATTCCCTGAGAGACCAAAAATCTGTATCTCAGCCTTAAATGTATTCAATAATGGAGCATCCACAACCCTCTGGAGTAGCGAATTCCAAATATTCACAACCCTTTTGAGTGAAGAAATTTCTCCTCATCTCGATCCTAAATGATCCTAAATGAGTCTTGAGACCGTGCCTCCATGTTCTAGAATTCCCAGCCAGGGGAAACAACCTCTCAGCGTCTACCCTGTCAAGCCCCTTCAGAATCTTGTATGTTTCAATGAGGTTACCTCTCATTCTTCTAAACCCTAGAGAGTATAGACCCAATTTACTCAGCCTGTCATCATAGGACAACACTCTCATCCCAAGGACCAATCTAGTGAACCTTCACTGTACTGCCTCCAATGCAAGTATATCCTTCCTTAAATATGGGCCAAAAACTATACACAGTACTCCAAGTATGGTCTCACCAAAATCCTGCACAATTGTAGGAAGACCTCTTTATTCTTGCACTCCAGTCCCCTTACAATAAAGGTCAACATGCCATTTGCCTTCCTAGTTGCTTGCTGTATCTGGATGCTAACTTCCTGTGTTCCTTGTACAAGTACACCCGAGTCCATCTGAACATCAACATTTACAAGTTTCACATATTTTAAAAAATATTCTGCTTTTCTATTACTACTGAAGTGAATAACCTCATGTGGCCTCACATTATATTCCCTCTGCCATCTTGTTGCCCACTCACTTGTCTATATTTCTTTGCAACCTCTTTGTGTCCTCCTCACAGCTTACATTCCCATCTAGCTTTGTATTGTCAGCAAACTTAGATACATTGCTCTCTGTCTTTTCATCTAAGTCATTAATATAGATTGTAAATAGCTGAGGCCTCAGTACCAATCCTTGTGGCACTCCACTAGTTACAGCCTGCCAACTGAAAAATGGCCCGTTTATTCCTACTCTTAACTTCCTGTCTGTCAACCAATCCTCTATCCATACTAATATATTACCCCAACTGTCTGAGCCCTTATCTTGCATATTAACCTTTTGTGTGCCACCTTTTCAAATGTCTTTTGAAAATCCAAGCATACTGAATCTACTGGTTCCCCTTTTTCTACCCTACTAGTTACATTCCTAAAAACTCTTAATAAATTTGTCAAGCATGATTTCCATTTTGTAATACCATGCTGACTTTGTCTGATCATGCTATGATTTTCTAAGTACATTGTTATGACTTTCTTAATAATAGATTGCAGGTAACCAAGGTTGGGAAATAAATATTCCAGAATATACAACATTTGGAAAAGACAGACAGAATGGAAAAGGAGGTAGCATAGCCCTGATAGTAAAGGATGACATAAGGACAGTGGTGAGAAAGGATCTTAGCTCAGGAGATCAGGAAGTAGATCAGTATGGGTGGAGGTTAGAAATAGCAAGGATCAGAAAACACTGGTGGGAGTAGTTTATAGGCCCCCTAACAGTAGTTAGATCATTGGACAGAGCATTAAGCAAGAAATTATTGGAGCTTGTAATAAAGGCAATGTAATAATTGTGGGAGACGTTAATCTTCACATAGACTGGACCAATCAAATTGACAAAGGTAGATGAGTTTGTAGAATGCTTTCATGACAGTTTCCTGGAACAATATGTTGTGGAACCAACTAGGGATAATGCTATTCTAGATCTAGTATTGTGCAATGAGGCAGGGTTAATTGGTAATCTTTTAGTAAAAGATCCACTATGAAAAAGTGATCATAATACAATTGAATTCTGTATTAATTTTGAAAGCAACATACTCCATTCGAAAACATGAATCTTGAACTTAAACAAAGCCAATTTCTTAGGTATGAGGGGAGAGGTTGCTAAGAATGATTGGGTGAATAGACTAAAAGGTATGGTAGTAAATAAACAGTGAGAATGTTTTGAATTGTTTCTTCAGATGTTTCAACCAAAGAACGTTCCATCAAAAAACAAAAACTCAGTAAGAAAGATCCATCCATGGCTTAATCAGCAATTATTAGAGTAAAATAAGAGGCTTATAATGTTGCAAAGAATAGTGGTAAACCTGAGGATTAGGAGTGTTTTAGAGACCACTAAAGGGCCACCAAAAAGTTGATAAAAAGGGAAAAATAGAATACGAGAGCAAACTAGCCAGGAATGTACAAACATTGTAAGAGCGTTTACAAATATATAAAATGGAGGAGAGTAGCTAAAATAAATGTTGGCCTCTTAGAGGCAGCGACAGGAGAAATTATCATGGAAAATGAGGAAATGGAAGCAATGGCAGAGGGTTGGAGGTATCCTTCAGTACTCACCAGCGAGAGTGTCCCGATTAATAGTGATGTGCTATGTCTGCCGAGCGGTTTGCAGGTAAAGGAGGATGAAGGAGCTCATCACGAATCTTCGTATGAGAAGAACACAGAAGAGGAGGATGACAGGATATTCGTCACCAGACCAGCTGATTGCATTGCTACCAGGGATGCCCTAACATCATGGGGTTTCACCTACTATAAAACGTAAGAAATGGAAACCTGTGGTCCTGTCCTACCACCAGAACCACCCCAATCCTCCTCCTTCTTTTGCACTAAACAGTCCAATCGGTTCCATCATTCATTGATGTACATCATGAAATAGGTGAAAGGGCAAGTTGGTACTCAGGATGCAGTAATGGGCAAAATGTAGAAAAGATGCTAATTGATAAATTTTATGAGACATAAGAAAAGGAAACTTAACAGCATAATATTTTGTCAAACATCCATGTGCATATCCTTAGTGAATTAAGATTTCTTTAACTTGCACTTCATATTGCTTCTACATCCCATGAGTTTCAGTAGAGTGAGAGACAGGCTGCTCAAATCCTTGTTCAGACCTCTGGGTTTTGGAGCACCCTGCCAAAAACTGCTCCACCCGCACCTGTGCAGTGACAGACTCGGCAAGGCACTATGTCAGGTACTGACTGAGGGTGGGGGCAATGGGTGAGAAGTGAGAGCGCTGCAAATGAAGTAACCACTTCCATATCCCCTTTCACCATCATCACTCATGTGTCCATGTGTCCATCTATATGTAAATTTGATGTGTCATAATGTAGAATCAAGTTTTATAGAAACAGAACTCTTGTTGGCCACAATGTTGGATGATCTTGTTGATTTAGACACTGTCAACATAAATATATAAGAGGCAAGACTGTCCTGCCATTGATGAGTTATGGAAATTTTGATGCTCATTGTCCACAATTAATTTTTATTTTTTGTTGCCTTCCCCATTGCAGCCCCAGGAAGCAGTGTGCCCCACCCCATTGCCATTTGCATGTGGAAGATGGGGAAGGGATAGCCAACAGCAGAAGGAGTGATATCCTTCAGGGCAGTGAGCTGGCAGCTTTTCTTCCGCTGCAATCCTGCTTGATTTCAGTTGGGATCATGTAGGAGAATTACCGCACCACCCACTTCCCCCACGTCTGCCCAAATTGAAATGAGTCAAGCTGTGGGATTGCCTTGGTGTATTATAGATGTTATTAAGTACTGAAACATAGTTTTGTAGTTTACATAATACACAATCTCTGAATAAACAAAGCAAAGCCAAAATGTCCATCAGTGAGTTGGAACAGGATAGTTTCAAATATTTCCAAAAATAGTGTAGTCTGTTGTAATCTGTTAAATTTAATATAATAAAATGTACTAAGTTAGAAAAAAAATCATCTGGTATAAATTTAAACAGCTTACTTGCTCTTTTGCAGTTTTTATTTTGCCAAAACTGATCATATAGTAGTTTCTTAAGTTAGAAAATACTTCATTAAGTGATTTTGAAGAACAGTAACTGTACTATTTAAAAGGTGTTGAGAATGATAACCACAATTCAAATTGCTCGAATAAAAATAAAGATGATTGCATATTTTGCCTAATTAAATCACTGAAAAAGGATCCAACCTTGGGATACACTTTTAACTTCTGTTAAGCATCTGTTAGATGGACTAGACTGTTGAATCAAACATAAATCTCATGCTGGCTCATTAGTGAGGCATTTTTGAATTCCACGAAGCACCAAAGGCACATGTTGCATTTTAACTTTTAGCACTTCTAGCAAAGCTGGCTATTAACTGAACATCAGGGATAATAGGTTTTATATATATAGGATTAAAACCAAATGGGGAGGCCAAGAAAGTCAAACCCTCTTCCCCCAACTTGTTAGCCCTCTGTCAGGCAGTTGGAACCTATAGACATCAAAGTTGTTTTGACTGGTTAACACATTCCAGCCTATTTTAATAAATGAGATGAGTTATATATGTAGTTTCCGAATGATATGGTTCATGATAATGTCTCAGTATCTGAGAAAAATAGAAAGGTAACTTAGCAAAAAATTGAGTAAATCTGCAGTTAGTGGTTTATACAATTTAAAGCAATATACTTATTACAACATTTTGTGCTTGTGAGAGGAAAAAACTGATGAAATAGAGAGCAGGTAACCTCTTACCTCGGGCTAAGAGCATTGAATGCATTTGTAACTAACTTAAATATCCAGTTGAAAACAAAGAGGTTTGTGTAGGTTTTTAATTTGTTCTTGGGGGATGTGGGCTTTGCTGCAAGGCCGGCATTTATTGACCATCCCTAATTGCCCTTGAGTGGGAAGTGGTGAGCTGCCTTCTTGAACCACTGCAGTCATGGGGTCTAGGTGCACCCAAGGTACTGTTACGGAGGGAGTTCCAGGATTTTGACCCAGCAATAGTGAAGGAAATATAATTCCATGTCAGGATGCAAGTTGTAGCTGGTGGTGTTCCCATGTGTCTGCTGCCCTTATCCTTCTAGGTGATACAGGTCACAACTTTGGAAGGACAGGTCACAGCTTTGGAAGGTGCTGTCAAAGGAGCCTTGGCGAGTTGCTGCAGTACATCTTGTAGATAGTATACACTGCTGCCACTGTGTACTGGTGGAGGAATGAGTGAATGTTTAAGGTTGTGTGGATGGAGTGCTGATCAAGTGGGCTACTTTGTCTTGGATGGCGTTGAGCTTCTTGAGTGTTGTTGAAGTTGCACTCATCCAGGCAAGTGGAGAGTATTCCATCACACTCCTGACCTGTGCCTTGTAGATGGTGGACAGGCTTTGGGGAGTCAGGGCCAAGTTGCTCACCGCAGTATTCCCAGTCTCTGACCTGCTGTTGTAGCCACAGTATTTATATGGTTGATCCAGTTAAGTTTCTGGTCCATGGTAACCCCCAGGATGTTGATAGCGGAGGATTCTGTATTGGTAATGCCATTGAATGTCAAGGGGAGATGGTTAGATTCTCTCTTGTTGGAGATGGTCATTGCCTGGCACTTGCGTGGCATGAACGTCACATGCCACTTCTGAGCCCAAGCCTGAATGTTGTCCAGGTCTTGTTGCATGCAGGCATGGATTGCTTCTTTATCTGAGGAGTTGTGAATGGTATTGAACACTGTGCAATCATCAGTGAATATCCTCACTTCTCACCTTATGTTGGAGGAAAGGTCATTGATGAGCAGCTAAAGATGGTTGAGCCTAGGACACCAGCCTAGAATTCCTGCAGTGATGTCCTGGGGCTGAGATAATTGGCCTCCAATAACCACAACCATTTTACTTTGTACTAGGTATGATTCCAACTAGTCGAGATTTTTTCCCCTGATTCACATTGACTTCAATTTTGCAAGGGCTCCTTGATGCCACATTTGATCAAATGTTGCCTTGATGTCAAGGGCAGACACTCTCACCTCACCTCTGGAATTCAGCTCTTTTGTCCATGTATGAACCAAGGCTGTAATGAGGTCTGGAGCTGAGTGGGCCTGGCAGAACCCACCTGAGCATCTATGAGCAGATTATTGCCGAGTAAGTGCCACTTGACAGCACTGTCGATGACACCTCCTACAGCACCTCATGGCTGGATTATGTTGTTAGTCTGCAAATTTTAAGCATTCCAACTTTTTGGTTGAGAATTTGTATTGGAGCAAATAATGTTCAACAGAACAGGTTAAACTCTAAATCTTGGTAATTTTAAGGAAATCATCAATTTTCATAACTTTCCTTTCATTTTATCTTCGTAGGGTGCAACACTGTTACATTGGGAAGTCAGATGCAAATATCTAACCAATTGGTTTGAAATTATTATTGACAACTATAGGATATATGACATTCCTCTGCTTGCTATGTTAACACAAATATTAATCAGTTTATTTTAAATAATTCAACACCTACACTACAGTAATAGAAGAGGAATGTTATGCAAACATATTAAACATTTGGCCATTAATCTGGCCAACAGCATTCCTAAGTTGATATGTTTTGATATATTTTATATATTTGACTTTGTAGTCCTGGCGCAAAGGAGCCAGGACTGGATGTCAGCAAGTGATGCATTCAGTGATGCTGCAAAGTCCAAGCCACATTATTTTGTGAGGTTATACAATTTACGTAAATTATGCAAACTCCCATCCTTGTGCCTGTATGTACTTTAAGGGGAAAGAGGTAGAATTACATGAGATTGAAGCCGTTAAAGGGATGTGGCCAGTTTAGGAAGCCACACATAAGCCCCTATTTTAACCCAGGCTGTGAAATGGGGGTTGGGGGGGTGGGGGGTGCTGGGGGTTGGGTGCGGGCATGGTCAGGGTAAGCAGGAATCCTAAATGACATTGCCAATGTGAGGCCCAGGTGAGTAACGACCTGTTCGCCTGATCATGTCAGAAATGGACAGCCTATCCACTTTATGTGCATAATGTTCAGTGGGTTTACCGAGGTTTATAAGTGGAAATGCACTTCTTAAAGCAAGATTGCATTTCATGACTGTATACACCATTCTGCTGTGACTGATGAGTTGGAGGGCTGTCCCCAGGTTTGCTGATGCCTCTCTGGAGGCCCTCATGGAGGAAGTCAAGGCAATGAGGGCTGTACTCTTCTCCAGCACCTGTAGAAGCATCCCCAGGGCCATTATTCAGCTGGCTTGGACAGGTGACTGACAGAGTCAGTGGTTTCAGCAGTACCCAATTTCACTGTATGAAGAGGTTCAATGACATCTCTCCAACTCTTTCAAAAGCACCTGACAACATTCCTTTTACCTGCTCCCCCATCATTCCCACCCTTTAACTACATCATTTAGCATATCATCAAAAAGATACAATTCAACACCTTTCACATTCCAAACAGACTAGCCTCTTCATGCATTCATTTACAGCATAGAAGGAGGCCATTTGGCCTGTCGTGTCCACACCAGCTCTCCAGGAGCAATGCAGTCAGTCCCACTCCCCTGCTCAATGCCCACAGCCCTGCAAGTTTATTTCTTTCAAGTGCACGTCCAATTTCCTTTTGAAATCATTTGGTGGAATTTTATGCTCTCCTGCACAGTGGGTTTGGAGGTGGGGAGAGCATGAAATCAAGTGGGATGGTGGCGGCGGGGGCACCCCACCACCAACCCACCTCCACCGAAATTTAGTCTGGGGTAGGAAGGCATGTGAATGGCCTTCCCACCCCACCGCCAATTGAGGCCCTTAGCTGGGTAATTAACCCCCAATTAAGGGCCTCTTCCTGCTAAATCTGCAATTACTCGTGCGGTGGGTGGCTGTGTCGCCGCACAGGAAGCACGGCACGGAAAACCGTGCGAGCTGCTTCCTGGCTCTGGGTTGGGGGAGGTGGGTCCCTCGTTTGAAGGCACAGTGCCTGAATGAGGGACTCGACATTGGAAAGGGGGTGGGGGGTCCCCCTCCGCCCTTGCTGCTGACCTCCCTCTCACACCCCCTGCAACCACTACCTGTGAGACCCCTCCTGCTCTCACCTACTTTAAGCCTGATTCCAGCACCGCTCCGCGGTGTCTGGTCGTTGTAGCTACAGCAGCAGCCACCACCTCTAAGGTGACACTGCCGCTGCCAGCCTCTGATTGGCCGGCAGCTCTGCAAGGCAGGGACTTCCAGTGACAGGGTCTTAAATCCAATGGAAGGCCTGCCACTGTCCAGTTAAATGCTTGATTGGCACTTAATTCGGCGGGCCTTCCGTAGAATAGGGGATGCAGGGATCTTGGCATCTGATTCCCCCGACGTTGAGACCCCTGCCGCCAGCGTGAAATTCCCTCCATTGATTGTCTCCACTTCCACCACCCTCGTGAGTAACGAGTTCCAAGTCATTACCGCTCACTGCATATAAGTGTTCTTCCTCACATTCCCCCCGCATCTCTTGCCCAAAACCTTCAATTTGTGTCCCTTAGTCCTTGTACCATTAATTAATGGGAACTGCTTTTTCTTGTCTAACTTAGCTAAGCCTGTCATAATCATGTACACCTCTATTAAATCTCCCCTCACTCTCCTTTGGTCCAGGGGGAACAACCCCAGCTTTTCCAACCTAACCTTGTAACTAAAATCCCTCATCTCTGGAACCATTCTGCTAAATCTCCTCTGCACCCTCTCAAGGACCTTCACATCTTTTCTAAAGTGTGGTGACCAGAAGTGGACAAAATACTCTAGTTGGCGCCTAACCAGAGCTTTCTAAACATTCAGCAGAACTTCACTGCTTTTGTTCACTATGCCTCTACTTATGAAGCCCAAGATCCCTATGCTCTCTTCAGATTGCACACTTACAGCATTCTCTTCTCACATCCTGGCACTTTCACAACCACCAACTCCTCTCAGCACTCCTTCCACTTCCAACCACTGTGGTGTTATGTCGGATGGCATGAGTACTCTGCAGTTTACCTTGAAGAGGGTGCTTTCCAGGGATGCTACAGTCAGGCCCTCACAAAGAGTCGGTGTCACCAGCCTTTTAAGCTTTGGAGGAAGCTCAAACTGCTGCCATGTAGATGCTGGGCTCAAATTTGTGATTCACCTTGGAGAGGCAGACATCCACTTTGCAGAGACAGACACTCACCTTGGAGAGATTTCTGGAGCGAATTGATCGGAGCTTTTAAGATGTCACTCATTTTCTGTTGCCTGCTCTCCTATAGATCAATGGAAGTGATGAACCCCAACCCACTGAAGTGGCAGTAACACAATGGGAGCATTACGTGTTGGCCTCTCTCAGGATATCAGCATGCCTGCTCCTTCACCACCCCTCAACCAATAGCCACCATAGTGCTAGGAAGTCAGCTGGACCAGATTGTCCCGGCAGCAGCCAAAGTGCAGCAGTCTGAAGCCAGTCACCCCACAGATTCGAACATACAGAAGTCACTGGCTGCCAGCATCTCAAGAGTCATCACATGAGCAACAACAGTCTTCACTAGATTTGCTGAGGCCACTATGGGAGCACCTCATCTGATGAGGATTGCTCCTTTAAATACAGGCCTCTCTGTACAGCTAGACTGTAAAGAATGCAGCATACAGCTATGAATTAGGAGACTCAGGGGCATATTGTAAGGAGCCACCGATGTGTTGAAACACCTGCATCTCTGTTTCAGCAGTCTCATGGTGTGTTAATAATCACCCTAATGGTTCTGGCTTTGATTATACCTCTGTTGCTCAGCTATGGTGAGGTTGCAAAGCCACATGTGTAAGGGATGTACCTTGTCCCTCAGCAGGCTTCCTGCCATATTTTTGGTCAATAGGCCCTTGCCTGCCTTCAGTGTGTACTTCAGCTGACTGAAAAAGTGTGCGGTTAATATGCAGCTGGTGGGTACTTTACAATGATTTTAAAAACCCACTTACCCTGTTCCCTTCAGACAGGCAGGATTAAAATCAGCCCTGTAAGTTGCAAATATTGTATGAACCTTTATCAAGTAAATCGTTAAGTCGCTTAATTTCACAGCAAGTGTCCATACAGAGCAAATGTTATAATCAAATTCACTTTTTTTCAATCAGTGCTCCTTTTGATTGTACAAGAATACAAAATAATAAATACCCTACACTTCCCAAATGTCTTAGTAACTTAAACAAAATGAGGTAGAAATTGGTGTGTGTTGCATGGATTTTTGCATGCAAAACATACCAATTTAGCAGTGAGATGGGATGTACCCAATCCATGCAGGCGATTGTCCCACTGCTAGATTCAAAGGGATCATTTTTTAAGTGTCCGAGACCCCTTAAATTTGCCAATTCAGGATCTAATATCTGTTAAAGGACCCATTGGTGAAATTAGTCAGCGATGATCAAGATGTCAGGCCTATCCTGCTGAAAATTCTTCAACAGTCGCTTTCTCCACCAACAAAAAATTAGCTTCAAAAAACTATTTTTTCAGTACTTCTCCTGTGGAGTGCTCTTTTGACTCCACAGGCATCTCAATCCCCTCACTCACACCTCCACCACCCTTCAGTAGCCCCACCTTTCCACCCCATAGCCAACTCCAACTCCTCTCCTTGGGACTTACCTGAGGGCTGCTACTCAAACTGAAGTTTTCTTTCAGACAAACTGTTGTGGAGGCACGATCAGCATTGACAGCTTGCCATAAGTATGTTGATGAGGCTCAGATCTAAGCTCTGCAGTCCTGCCACATCCAGTCGTGAATGAAGGTGGACAATTAGACAACTAACTTGAGGAGGTGGCTCCACAAATATCCCCATCCTCAACGATGGGGGAGCCCAGCACATCAGTGCAAAACAGTATTTGCAACAATCTTCAGCCAGAAGTGCCGAGTTGATGATCCATCTCGTCCTCCTCCTGAAGTCCCCAGCATCACACATGCCAGACTTCAGCCAATTTGATTCACTCTGCATGATGTTAAACGACTGAAGGCACTGCGTACTGCAAAGGTCATGGGCCCTGACAACATTCCGGCAATAGTACTGAAGACCTGTGCTCCAGAACTTGCCGCGCCCCTAGCCAAGCTGTTCCAGTGCAGCTACAACACTGACATCTACTCGGCAATGTGGAAAATTGCCCAGGTAAGTCCTGTCCACAAAAAGCAGGACAGGTCCAAGCCAGCCAATTATCGCCCCATCGGTCTACTCTCAATCATCAGTAAAGTGATGGAAGGTGTCGTTGACAGTGCTATCAAGCGGCACTTGCTTAGCCATAACCGGCTCACCTGCACTCAGTTTGGGTTCCGCCAGGGCCACTCAGCTCCAGACCTCATGACAACTTTGGTACAAACGTAGACAAAAGAGCTGAACTCAACAGGCGAGATGAGAGTGACTGCCCTTGACATCAAGGCAGCATTTGACCAAGTATGGCATCAAGGAGCCCTAGCAAAACTGGAGTCATTGGGAATCAGGGGGAAAAATCTCCACTGGTTGGAGTTGTACCTAGCGCTAAGGAAGATGGTTGTGGTTGTTGGAGGTCAATCATCTCAGCTCAGGGCATCACTGCAGGAGTATTGTCCTAGGCCCAACCATCTTCAGCTGCTTCATCAATGACCTTCCTTCTTTCATAAGGTCAGAAGTGAGGATGTTCGCTGATGATTGCACAATGTTCAGCACCATTCACGACTCCTCAGATACTGAAGCAGTCCGTGTAGAAATGCAGCAAGACTTGGACAATATCCAGGCTTGGGCTGATAAGTAGCAAGTAAGACTCGCACCACACAAGTGCCAGCCAATGACCATCTCCAACAAGAGAGAATCTAACCATCTACTCTTGACATTCAATGGCATTACGATCGCTGAATCACCCACTATCAACATCCTAGGGGTTACCATTGACCAGAAACTGAACTGGAGTAGTCATATAAATAGCATGGATACAAGAGCAAGTCAGAGGCTAGGAATCCTGCAGCGTGTAACTCACGTCCTGACTACCCAAAGCCTGTCCACCATCTACAAGGCACAAGCCAGGAGTGTGATGGAATACTCTCTACTTGCCTGGATGGGTGCAGCTCCAACAACACTCAAGAAGCTGGACCCCATCCAGGACAAAGCAACCCACTTGATTAGCACCCCATCCACAAATATTCACTCCCTCCAGCACCGATGCACAGTGGCAGCAGTGTGTACCATCTACAAGATGCACTGCAGCAATGCACCAAGTCTCCTTAGACCGCACCTTCCAAACCCGTGACCTCTATCACCTAGAAGGACAAAGGCAGCAGATGCATGGGAACACCATCACCTGCAAGTTCCCATCCAAGTCACACACCATCCTGACTTCGAACTATATCGCCGTTCCTTCATTGTCGATGGGTCAAAATCCTGGAACTCCCTTCCTAACAGCACTGTGGGTGTACCTACCCCACATGGACTGCAACGGTTCTAGAAGGCAGCTCAGCACCACCTTTTCAAGACAATTAGGAATGGGCAATAAGTGCTGGCGTAGCCAGCGACGCCCACATCCCAGGAAGGAATTTAAAAAAACTTACGTGGGTGGTCATTGGTTGTGAATGCATTGTCACATGATATCTCCGACCCACCATACCACCAAACTCTCCTACTGCTCAATGCACCGCATCCCAATCACTCACCCATCAGCAGTTCCTGGCACACGGGACTCATGCCTAACATCCAGATACTTCATCTCACTTTCACACACCTACCAATGCTGCCAGCCTCACAACCACCTCTCGCTGCATCCATTTATCTCTAGCTCTTCAGCTATGGTAGGAACATCACCCAAACACTTTGCTATACAATCACTGACCTTCTGCCCTTTCTGTTGCAGGCAAGGTGGCACAGGATAGCAGAACCAATGGCGAACTAGGACACCTGCACCTGCGTTCAGTTTGAGGGAGAGAAGAGTGGGTCCAAGACGAGTATTTTAAACTTAAATAAGGGTAATTATGAGGGCATGAAAGCAGAGCTAGCGAAAGTAAAATGGAAAATTAGGTTAAGGGATAGGTCAATGGAGATGCAGTGGCAAACATTTAAGGGGATATTTCAGAATACGCAGAATAGATACCATCCAACAAGAAAGAAAAATTCCAAGGGTAGGACCCGCCATCCATGGTTAACTAAAGCAGTTAAATTTAGTCTCAAACTTATAGAAAAAGCATATAATTGTGCAAAGATGGGAGGCAGGTCAGATGATTGGACAAAATATAAAAAACAGCAAAGAATGACTAAAAGATTGATAAGGAAGGTAAAATTAAGAGTACGAGAGAAAGCTTGCTAGAAATATAAAGACAGATAGTAAGAATTTCCATGGATATTTAAAAAAGAAGAGTTAACAAAATGAGTGTTGGTCCTATAGAAAGTGAGTCTGGGGAATGAATAATGAATAATATGGAGATGGCAGATGAACAGAACAGGTATTTTGCATCGGTCTTCACTATTGACGATACAAGTAACATCCCAATATTAGCTGTAAGTCAGGAAATGAAAGGGAGGGAGGAACTCAAGAAAATTACAATCACCAAGGAACTGGTACTGAATACATTGTTGGAGCTGCGGGCTGACAAGTCCCCGGGTACTGATGGACTTCATCCTGGGGTGTTAGAAGAAGTGGTGAGTGAGATAGTTGATGCATTAGTTTTAATTTTCCAAAATTCCCTAGATTCAGGGAAGGTTCCGTTAGATTGGAAAATAGAGAATGTAACTCCTTTATTCAAAAAGGGAGAGAGACAAAAAGCAGGAAACTACAGGCCAGTTGGCTTAACATCTGTCATAGGAAAAATGTTAGAAGCTATTATTAAGGACGTTATAGCAGGGCGTTATTATGAAGGACATTATAGAAAAATTCAAGGTAATCAGGCAGAGTCAACATGGTTTTGTGAAAGGGAAATCATGTTTAACCAATTTATTGGAGTTCTTTAAGGGAGTTACATGTGCTGTGGATAAAGGGGAACCGGTGGAAGTATTGTACTTAGATTTCCAGAAGGCGTTTGATGAGGTGGCACATCGAAGGTTATTGCAGAAAATAAAAGTTCATGATGTAGGGGGCAACATATTGGCATGGATAGAAAACTGGCTAGCTAACAGGAAACAGAGAGTAGGCATAAATGGGTCATTTTCTGGTTGGCAAGATGTAATGAGTGGTGTGCCACAGGGATCTGTGCTGGGGCCTCAATTTTTTATAATTTATATAAATGATTTAGATGAAGGGACCAAAGGTATGGTTGCAAAATTTGCTGATGACACAAAGATAGGAAGGGAAGTAAGTTGTGAAGGGAACATAAGGAAGCTACAAAGGGATATAGATAGGTTAAGTGGGTGGGCAAAGACCTGGCAGATGGAGTAGAATGTGGGAAAGTGTGAAATTGTCCACTTTGGCAGGAAGAATAAAATAGAAGCATATTATCTAAATGGAGAGAGATTGCAGAGCTCTGAGATGCAAAGTGATCTGGGTGTCCTAGTGCATGAATCGCAAAAGTTAGTCTGCAGGTACAGCACGTAATTAGGAAAGTTAATAAAATGTTAGCGTTTATCGCGAGGGGAATTGAATACACAAGTTAGGGAGGTTATGCTTCAGCTATACAGGGATGAGACCACATTTGGAGTACTGTGTATAGTAATGGTCTCCTTATTTAAGGAAGGATGTAAATGCGTTAGAGGAAGTACAGATAAAGTTTACTAGACTAATACCTGGAATGGGCAGGCTGTCTTATGAGGAAAGATTGGACAGGCTAGACTTGTAACTGCTGGAAGTTAGAAGAGTAAGAGGCGACTTGATTGAAACATATAAGATCCTGAAGGGTCTTGATAGGGTGGGTGTGGAAATGATGGTTCCCCTTGTGGGAGAATCTAGAACTAGGGGTCACTGTTTAAAAATAAGAGGTCACCCATTTAAGACAGACATGAGGAGAAATTTTTTCTCTCAGAGTGTCGTGAGTCTTTGGAACTCTCTTCCTCAAAAGGCGGTGGAAGCAGAGTCTTTGACTATTTTTAAGGCAGAGGTAGATAGATTCTTGATAAGCAAGAGGGTGAAAGGTTATTTGGGGCAGGTGGAAATGTGGAGTAATCAGTTCAGCCATGAACTTATTGAATGGCGGAGCAGGCTCGAGTGGCCGACTCCTGCTCCTCATTCATATGTTCATATTCCCTGAGTCCAATGGAGGAGGTGGCTTTCAGCATCATGAGGCCAGCAGCAACAGAGCTCTTGTCATCCGGCGTTGCTGAGAACATTCAGGATGACAGTACATTTTTGCCATATGCCCCTTTTCAACTCCCAGCTTGCTATTTGGCATAATATGCAAGCTGCAGATAATGTGACCATGGACCTCTTGCTTCATATCCTACCCCATTTCCCTCACTCCAACCTTCCCTTTCTGATTTCCAGCTTTCAGACACCTGAGAGTGAAAGCAACAGTTGGGCACTAATGAAGAGATCCTATCACTTGATCTGACACTCGTAGCCATCAGCTCAGATACTGGCACTGCACATATCTTGGGGCATGTATAGAGTTGGGATCAGCACATGATGAGTCATTGGCACGAGTGGGCTGCAGCCAGTCTAGGGGAAAAGAATGGTTTGTTTGCCAGCCACTGAAGGGCGAGGTCGCAGATAAGTTCTGCTGCAGAGGATTCAGATGAGGACCTTGATAGGGAGGCAGATAGGACAGCACTGATGGACATGCACACTGAGATGCTGGGTGCAGTAGCTGGCTTGCCAGTCAGCTTCCTGCCACTGTTAAGGAGCCCGGAAGAGTCTGGCTCCATGTTGGCAGAAGACATTTTGCAGAGCTTGCCCTCTCTGTAGCCTCTGTTCTACAGTACTTGCAGAGACTGGTTGCTGGCATAATAACAGGTTCAGGCAGTTCTCTTAGTGTCCTGGCTAACATTCCACCCTCAACCAACACTCTCAGGGCAAAGCAGTCCATTTGATTGACAGCCCATCCACCATCTTAAACATCCACTCCCTCCACAACTAACATACTGTAGCTGCAGTGTGTACTATCTACAGAAAGCACTGCAGCAACTTAGCAAGACTTCTTCAACAGCACCTCCCAGAACAGCAACCTCTACTACTGAAGGACAAGAGCAGCAGACGCATGGGAACACCATCACCTACAAGTTTCCCTTCAAATCATACACCATTCTGACTTGGACATATATCGCTGTTCCTTCGTTACTAGGTCAATGTCCAGGGACTTCCAGCCTAACAGCACTGTGGGAGTACCTTTACCATATGGACTGCAGTGGCTCAAGAAGGTGGCTCATCACCACCTTCTCATCAGTACCAGGGATAGTCAATAAATGCTGGCCTTTTTAATGGTGTCCATATCCCAAAAGTGAACAAAAAAAAAATCTGAAACAGATTATATAGTCATTTATTTAATTTGCTGTTTGCAGGATCTTTTATGCAAATTGACTTCTGCATTCACATACGTAACAAAATTCATTGATTGTCAAATGTTTTGGGACAATGGGCGGCACAGTGGTGCGGTGGTTAGCACCGCAGCTTCACAGCTCCAGGGACCCGGGTTCGATTCTGGGTACTGCCTGTGCAGAGTTTGCAAGTTCTCCCTGTGACCGCGTGGGTTTTCGCCGGGTGCTCCGGTTTCCTCCCACAGCCAAAGACTTGCAGGTGATAGGTAAATTGGCTGTTGTAAATTGCCCCTAGTGTAGGGAAATATAGGGACAGGTGGGGATGTGGTAGGATGGAATTAGTGTAGGATTAGTATAAATGGGTGGTTGTTGGTCGGCACAGACTCGGTGGGCTGAAGGGCCTGTTTCAGTGATGTATCATTTGGGCGGCACAGTGGCGCAGTGGTTAGCACCGCAGCCTCACAGCTCCAGCGACCCGGGTTCAATTCTGGGTACTGCCTGTGTGGAGTTTGCAAGTTCTCCCTTTGTCTGCGTGGGTTTCCTCCGGGTGCTCCGGTTTCCTCCCACATGCCAAAGACTTGCTGGTTGATAGGTTAATTGGCCATTATAAATTGCCCCTAGTATAGGTAGGTGGTAGGGAAATATAGGGACAGGTGGGGATGTGGTAGGATGGAATTAGTGTAGGATTAGTATAAATGGGTGGTTGATGGTCGGCACAGACTCGGTGGGCTGAAGGGCCTGTTTCAGTGCCGTATTTCTAAACTAAACAACCTGAGGATGTAATAAAGCATTATATAAATGCAAGTTATTTCTTACTGACCTCCCTAGCATGCCTTCTTTCATCGTATACCATTTTAAATATGAAACACTGAGTTCATTTTCAGATATAGTGCACACAGGGGCCGGGATCTTGTTGAGACGGCAGGGCTCCTGGCCAAAAAGGTAGGGGGGAGCCCCATCGCTGCCTTTTTGGCTCCCCCCCTTCCCCCATTGGTGCAATCCTCCGTTGTTCCAGAGGCAAGGTTTCCGGCATTGGAATCTCCATCCCTTTAAAGACGGGGATCCCACTTCCAAGAGCTGCCGGCCAATCACAGGACTGGCAGCTCAGCAGTATCAGCAGCACCACTGGGAGCACTGACCACTGCCAGTACTACAGAGGTCTTGGACCCAGGCCTAGCATTGGAACCCAGGACCTCAGGTAAATGAGGCTGGTTCCCAGGGCCAGTCTGGAAGTCCTTGGCGAGGGGAGCGGAATGGAAGGGTGAAGTCAAAGGGGAGGAGGGCCATGTAGGTGGAGGTTTTGCCGTTGGAGGTCCTCCATGGGCCACAGATTGCCCAGGGAACAGGGACCCCCCCCCTGCAAGCCTGTAGGGAGGGTGCCTTGTATTACCATCCCCACTTACTTCAGCAACCTGGGATGCAAGCCACTCAGACCAGGTGGCTTATCTACCCTAAGCATTACCAGCCTTTCAATTTTTATCTCAATTTTTATCCCCATCCATTGCTTCTACTCTCTCCGCTTCTACAGATATTTTGTCAGAT
Organism: Heterodontus francisci; assembly: GCF_036365525.1. Classification (NCBI taxonomy): domain Eukaryota; kingdom Metazoa; phylum Chordata; class Chondrichthyes; order Heterodontiformes; family Heterodontidae; genus Heterodontus; species Heterodontus francisci. The sequence goes on along the minus strand of NC_090375.1, from coordinate 120,832,196 downwards.
TCCATTTCCTTACTGAACACTGATACAAAGTACTCATTAAGTATATTAGCCTTGCGCTGCACCTCGAAGCATACATTACCCTCTTTGTCCCTAATAGACCCTACTCCACCTCATACTATTTACATGCTAGTAGAAGATCTTTGGGTTCCAGATGTGATCTCACCAAAACCCTGTACAATTGTAGCAATACGTCCTTATTCCTATTAGCAGAAAGTATATAAACATCTTGTCAATTCCTTTCTGTCCCATAATAGTGTCACACCAAGCAATCTGCACTGATGAACTATAAAATGAACTTATGAAATAAACCCAGAACAGACACTTTTCTTGGAAAACAAAATGGAGTTAAGAGATCAGGTGACCTTTCTTGTCAATACACATAGAACTACAAGAACCCTGAGGGAATTTTCAGATCTGGAAAAGTCTTGGAGAAGTCATTAAAATACAAACAATCTTTCTGGAAACATCCCTGAGAAACCAATAAAATACAAGTGACCCTTTCTGTGGTCATGGCTGCTTTTCTCCAACTGATTGGGGCAACAATACCGTTGCAGACTTCTTGACTCCAAACTGAAATTCCAAAGAGTGGGTGTGTACGTCATCAAGGTGAGATGAGGATGAATACCACCCAGACTCCATTGTCTAACAATGGCCTCACCATCCGCAACAATTTATGAGGGCCGTGGAAAAAGAAACTATAGTCACATGACAGAAACTAGGTTTCTGATAATAAAGGTATATTCTGGGCAGACAAAGGAGATCCATCTTTGCCATCGAAGAGAAAGGACCCTGCCTAAGATTACCAGTTTTGAACTACAGGTATATAACATCTGGAGTTGGCCTTGAACTCCCTATCTGAGAAATGGTACCAGGACTTTGCCATTGACCTTTGGCTGGAATATGACCAGAGCAGTCTGCGCCAGTGTATCCATCTTTCTGAACCTCCCAAATCTTCAGTGAACAAGGGAAAATATTACAGGCCTGCACCATTTCAAGTCTTTACCCCGGAGTTGGGGTGGGGGTGGGGTGGTAAGCAAGTTTAAAGTGAACTCTTTGCAAATCATGGGACCTAAAACATGTTATCTTTATAATCTCTATCTTTTCTTGAGTGTGTATGTATCTGTATGAGTGTGAGAGTGGGTGTTGTTGCAAATATTTTGGGTGTTGCATAATAAACAATTATCTTTCTTTTAAACTTATGAGAAAATCTGTCATTTGTCTGTGCTTGTCAATTAAAGCGCTCAAGGGTAAAAGCACCTTTGTCTTGAAAAAAAGACACTATCTTTGGTCAGTCAAAAGGTGAAAAAGGGGGAACCATCCATATCATCCCTCACTTGTCTGTAACAATAGCTTTTTGTATGGTGACTAAAAACAATATGGTATAGTGGGTCTATTATATTTTGAAAACTGATAATAACATACTCAAAGCATTCAAAAGGGCTGAATCTGCTTTTACATATGGGAAAACCTAGATCAAAATTTCATTGTTCAAAGGCATGTGCTATGTTTCAAATTTATAATGAAGAAGCATGTTCTTTTGTTGCTTATTCCCAAGTCAACTAGGCATTTATATGGCTGATGCAACCTCCAGCCAGAAAATCACACAGCCATATTTCACCACAGCTGAAATGCAAAATGAACCACACTGCAGTCATTTAATATACATTGTATTAAAACCTGAGGATAACTTAGTTTCAGGGAAAAGGGCGGGTGTGGGCCAAAACCAACAAACATGGTTCCTTAAGTAGAACAATGGCCTTGAAAATTTACTAAGAAAGAAAATTAACCCTTTGCAGTATGTGTTCTGTTACTGCTAAAAAGTGAGCAACAGGTTTATGAAGCTTTTACAAGTAAGCTGGATTAGTTTCACATATATTCACACAGCTGGTTGCATTAAAACACATGAAGTAAACTATTGACATTGGCTGCACATTTATTTCACAGTGGTAACCTCTGCACAAGTGGAATCTTTTTACTATTTAAGATGAAGTTGAGCTTAATGAGAACAATATTTGTACAGCTTTTAGGCAAATCCCATGAAAAATCAAAATATCAAACTTGCATAATGCAAGGAGTTATAAGCAGCATTATTGCCCTGATTAATTATAGGGTGCTTTTATGCACCATGCTTTTGCTACCTCCAGATTCAACTATTCCAATGCTTTCCTAGCAGACCTCCAACCTTTCACTCACCATAAACCTCAGCTTATCCAAAATTCTGCTGCTCATATCCTAATTTGCAAAAGGTGCGATTAACCCTCCACACCTGTGCTCACTGACATACATTGGCTCCTGATCCGGCAAATTCTCATGCTTGAGTTCAAATTCCTGCATGGCCTCACCCTATCTTATCTCTGTAACCCACTCCAGCCATACAACCTTCTGAGATCTCTGCACTCCTCCAATTCTGGCCTCTTGTGCACCCTAATTTCCATTGACCCATCACTGGCAGTCACGCCTGCACTGCCTGGCCCTAAGCTTTAGAATTCCCTGTCTATACTTCTACCTCTCTCTCTCTCCATACCTTTAAGATGCTCCTTAAAATCTACCTTTTTGACCTAGATTTGGTCACCTGTCCTAATATCTCTTTATGTGGCCTGGTGTCAAATCTTGTCTAATAACACACCTGGGCAGCGGCTTGGGACATTTTATTATGCTAAATGTACTATTTAAATGCAGGATTTTGTTGCTGGTGTGAGTGAAACACAGATTCTTGCAGTAGGAAGTCTCCTTTGTGAAGATTCACAGTATCAGGCCCTGGAGGACTGCCACAGCATAGCATGGATGGTGACTCTGCTGCTTGTTAAACTTGAGATTTTTTTTTTCCTTTTCCTACATCAGAACAGTGACCACACTTTAGAGTCATAGTCATAGAGTCGTACAGCATAGAAACAGGCCCTTCGGCCCACCACATCCATGCCGACCATAATGCTTATCTATACTAATCCCACCTGCCTGCGTTAATTCCATATCCCTCTATGCCTTGCTCATTCAAGTACCTGTCCAGAGGCCTCTTAAATGTTGCTACTGTTCCTGCCTCCACCACCTCCTCAGGCAGCTCATTCTAGATACCCACTATTTTTTGAGTGAAAAATTTACCCCTTTGATTCCTTTTAAACCTCCTCCCTCTCACCTTAAATCTATGCCCTCTAGTTCTAGTCACCGCTACCATGGGAAACAGACTCTGGTTATCTACCCTATCTATGCCTCTCATAATTTTATATACCTCTATCATGTCCCCTCTCAGCCTCCTTTGCTCCAGGGAAAACAGACCCAGCCTATCCAATCTCTCTTTATAACTCAAGCCCTCCAAACCAGGCAACATCCTTGGGAATCTTTTCTGCACCCTCTCTAGCTTAATCACATCTTTCCTGTAGTGCGGCGACCAGAACTGCACACAGTACTCCAAATGCGGCCTAACCAATGTTATATACAACTGTAAATGACGTCCCAACTCTTGTACTCAATGCCTCGGTAAAGTACTTCATTGGCTGTAGAGCACTTTGAGAAGTCTGGTGGTCATGAAAAATACTGTATAAATGCAAGTCTTCTTTTTTAAATGATGTCCAAGTATATGCAATATTAAGAAGGAGAATTAGAGGAATTTGTGTTATCATAGTATGTCTATTCTGTTACTTTATTGCTTGATAATTATAAAACTGTAGGTCTGTGATTGATTTCACAGCTTTTCTGCACCATTAAACTTTAAGTAGACCCTCTTCCGCCAATAGCAACACTGGACAACAGATGCTCCTTGCATTCAGTGTTGCTCTGGCATAAATGAAGAAAATTGCATATTTCCATCATTTGAATTCCATTATGATACACCTGCCAATAGTTGATTGGATGTACTATACAACCTCCATCACATCTGGCAGGAAATCCCAAAAGGGAAACTAGTGATGGGCAATGAATTGCAACTTTGACAGCAACGGCCAAATCCTGAAAATTATATTTTTAAAAAGTGCTGTAGAATGCAGGGACGGATTGGAGCACATCGCGAAGAATTAACTGCCCAAATCTGGGAGCTGGCATAACTCGCATTGAAAATCTAGAGCAACTTGTTGGAACAGTCCTTGTGTTATGAATGCACACATTTGTAATGGTGCAACGCACTGCATAGCAAGTATACAATGGCTAAAAGGGACACAATAATGCTATCATAACTTTGTTCTTGTATAATATTTCCAATTCAATGTGCTTGTGATTTTACACCCTTATCGTCGGTGCTGTAAGAGGCAAAGGTGCCTTACACAGGCTCAGAAATTCCCACACAGCGACAATGCCAGCGGAAACACAGTGAATGGAAATTCCACCCATTGGTTGTGCTCCTAACCTGACTCATCTACCTCAGTTGGAGTGGGGGTGGGATGGGGGTGTGGTAAAAATCATGGTGATGCTTTGCTGCTGCATGGGTTGGCCTGCAGATCAAGCCCAAGACTTTTTAAAAAGTGAGCATACTGCATGTTTTCAAATATGGCGGTTTCCTTAATGCAATTGATTACTCTGTGCTCAACTTCATTAACAAAACTAGCCATTTGAAATTTAAATTATATTGTGAACACTAGAGGGGGGGGGGGTTATATTGGTTACACCCCAAATATGGGCACAGGGATCATGATGCGTGATTTACCCATGCCTATTGATTGCAATGCAGACTGGACGACAACTTTGTGCTGCCTACTCATTCCATGATTGCTGATTACAGCCAGCACTCCTGCCACTATGCATTGGCAGCACGTATCAGTAGGGGGCTCAACATTGTGACTGGCTAGTACTACTTAAAGTTAGCCTGCGCCTCTTGAAGGGGAGGTGCACCTGTGCCTGCTGCTAATGCTGAAATCATTCTGAATATTGTGCTGTGAAAAAAGCAATGATGTCTGACCACAGGAGCGAGCATGCATCAAGGTCTTGGTGGAAGAAATGGAGAGAAGACTCAGAGGGCAGAAGACAGTGGAAAGAGTTAAGAGCGAAGGAAAATGCCAAAAGTTTAGCCCCAAGGACCGGAATGCAATGCAGGAAGAAATTTAATGAGCTCACATGGGTGTCATGGTCAGTAAGTGCATCTTCAAATGTCATATTTTACTAACTGCACCACTAACCTCATCTGTTGCTCAATTCACGACACCCCCATCACTCACCTACCAACAATTTCTCTCAATTCGTGCTTATACCTGACATTCATATCTTTTACCTCACCCTCATACACTTAGCACTGATAGAAGCCTCACACCCACATCTCAAAGCTTGCACACACTGGCAGCTATTCAACCATGACAGTCACATCACACAAACATATTGCACGACATTCACTGAGACACTTCCCTCTTTCTTGCAAGAGAAGGTGGCACAAAACAAGAGGCAGAAAAAATTAATGGGAGGGAGAGAGGCATGACTTTAATCCCCATGGAGGAGACAGGGCTGGACATTATAGAAAGGGTCATGGCTGAAGCTGTGGCCACCAGCAGGACTGAAGTGATCGAAAATGCGAGTATCCGCATACTTAATCCTCCTTCTATTATTCCATATCGCTTTCATCCCTCAATATCTTCTGCTGATGGTGTAAGCATGCACTTCTTACTTTCTCCTCTCCCATCACCACAATGCAACCCTTGTCTCATTTTCATTCAAGAATTGGAAACTGCCCAGGCAATGGAGAAAGAACAAGAAAAAAGTGCAGATGAAGGGACACCATCACTTGATTTCATAGTCACAACCACCAGTTCAAATACTGACACTGCGTGTAATTTAGAGGTTAGTATAGAGGCGGGTTCTGCACATGGTGAGACACCTGCAGAAGTGAGCTGGAGCTGGGGGAAAGGATAGTGCAGATGCCAAATCGCCAGAGAGCAAGTTTGCAGACGAGTTTTGCTGCAGAGAACGCAGATGAGGACTTCGATTGGCCATGCTACAGAAGAAGACTGATGGGTGTACATACCCAATTGTTTGGTGCATTGGGAAGCCTGCCAGAAGGCCTGCGTTTAATGTCAATGAGCATGGAGCAGTGCAGGACCAACTTGGCACAGGGCTTTGCACAGACCCTTTGCAACACAGAATGGATGGTATTCAGCAGGATGTTTCATTGCCCATGTTTGAGCTGAGCCGTGAGACTTCATGGGGTTTGAAGTCAATGTTGGATACTTCCTCCTGACTGTATACCTTTATGCTACCACCTATGGTGGGTTTGTCCTTTAGTGGGACATAACGTACCGAGAGATGGCGATGAAGGAATTTGGGGCATTGGCTGAAAGGTATGATTCTATGAGGATAATTATGTCAAGCTGCTGCTTGATGAGTCTGTGGGACAGCTTGTCCAATTCTGACTCAAGTCCCCATATGTTAGTGAGGAGGACTTTGCAGGGTTGACTGGGCTCGGTGTGCCTTTGTCATGTCCAGTGTGTCGGTCAATGCCGCATGATCCATATTATTTTATTCTTATTATTTTTGTAGCAGTTTTGTACAACTGAATGACTTGCTAGGCCATTTCAGAGGGTGGTTAAGAGTCAATCACATTGCAGTGTGTCTGGAATTACATATAGGCCAGACCGAGTCAGTGCAACAGATTTCCTGCCATAAAGGGCATTAGTGAACTAATTGTTTTTTTTTAACAATAATCCAAGCTTTTAATGCTAGATTTATTTCATTAACTGAATTTAAACTGATTAGTTGCTGTGGTGGGAATGGTAGTATAGTGGTAATGCTCCTGGACTAGTAATCCAGAGGCCTGGATTAATGCTCTGGTGATATGAGTTCAAATCCCTCCCATAGCAGCTGAGTAAATTTGATTAAAATCTGGAATTTAAAAAGCTGCTGTTTTTACAGGTGTGACTCTAGACTACAGCAATATGTTTGACTCTTAACTTCCCTCTGGAATGGTTGAGCAAGCCACTCAGTTGTATCAAACCTATGTGGAACAGTAAGAATAAGACAAGACAGCTTTTATTGCTAAAGTATGACTTCTACTGCTTGTATTCTAGTCCTGTGGATATAAAGGCCAGCATTCCATTAGCCTTTCTCTATCTGATCATGATATTATAATTAGCTATGTACCTGGACCCTATGTCTGTTTGGATCTCTAGTCCTTCCAGCTTTTTATCATTTAGAAGGTACCCTGTTCTAACCTTTTTCATCAAACTGAATAACCTCACATTTGCCTACATTGAAATCCAATTGCTGCAGCTTTGTCCATTCACTTCATCTATCAATATCATCTTCTAATTTTATGCTTTAACCTACACTTCTTACGATGTCACCTATCTTTGTATCATTAGCAAATTTGTATATGTGGCTTTCTATTCCATCATCCAAGTCATTAATAAATATGCTGAATAGTTGAGGCCCCAACACAGATACTTGCAGGACTGCTAGTCACATCCTGTCAATTAGAGTACCTGCTCACGGCAATTTTCCAATCTAAAGTAATGGTTCCACAATGGACAGAACTTCAGAAGAATATAATTAGTGCATCTGCAATGTTCTCACCTACTTCCTTTAAAAAACTGGGATGAAACCATCCGGTCCTAGGGAATTGTCACTCTTTAGTACCATTATTTTCTTAATTACTGTTATTTTGCTTATGTTAGTTTTGGTGAGTCCCTGTCACTGATCCAAATATTAATTTCCTTGGGATGTCTGGTATGCTAACTCTTCCTTTACTGTAAATACTGATGCAGAATAAAAATGCAGCTATTGCCTTGACAATATCACCACTATCAGATTTCAAAGCGTCCACATTGCTCCTGACCACCTTTTTCCTAATATCATTGCAAAAAATGTTAGTGTTGATTTTGATATCTCCTGCAAGTTTCTTTTCATACTCCCTTTTTGTAGCTCTTACAAACTGTTTTGTCACCCTTTGCTGCTCTTTGTATCTTTCTAATTCACCAGAATCTGTGCTTTTTTTCAGTTTTATGTTGTCTGTTACATGGCTGTGTTTATTTTTGGAAAGTAGAGGTCTTACCCCTTAGGAGTGTAAACTGGTTCTGTATCACTTTAATAAAAACAAGAAATGCTGGAAATACTCAGCAGGTCTGGCAGCATCTGTGGAGAGAGAAGCAGAGTTAACGTTTCAGGTCAGTGACCCTTCTTCAGAACTAGCAAATATTAGAAATGTAAAAGGTTATAAGCAAGTAAAGCAGGGATGGGGCACAAGATAACAAAGGAGAAGGTGTAAATAGGACAAGGTCACAGAATAGCTGACCAGAAGGTCATGGAGCAAAGGCAAACAATATGTTAATGGTGTGTTGAAAGACAAAGCATTAGTACAGATAGGGTGTTAATGGACTGAAAATTGAACAGCCGCAAGTACAAACATGAAAATAAACAGTGGGTAAGCAAACTGAACAAACTAAGATGAAATAAAATAAAATAAACACAAAAAAATAAAAAAAAATAAAAAAGGAAAAGGAAAAAAATAACTAAAAATAAAAGCAAAATGGGGGGCCCGTCATGCTCTGAAATTATTGAACTCAATGTTCAGTCCGGCAGGTTGTAATGTGCCTAATTGGTAAATGAGATGCTGTTCCTCGATCTTGCGTTGATGTTCACTGGAACACTGCAGCAATCCCAGGACAGAGATGTGAGCATGAGAGCAGGGGGAGTTTTGAAATGGCAAGCAACTGGAAGCTCGGGGTCCTGCTTGCGGACTGAGCGGAGGTATTCCGCAAAGCGGTCACCCAGTCTGCGTTTGGTCTCGCCAATGTAGAGGAGACCACTGTATCACTTTAAATTCTTTTTTGAACATCTCTCACTGCTCTTCTGTCATTTTACCCATTAATAAATTTTCCCTGTTTACTGTGGACAGTCTCTATTTCATTCCACTGAGGTCAGTCTTACCTAAATCTCAAATCTTAGTAGCTGTTTCACATTTCTCCCTTGCAAACACTACGTTGAAGTCAATCATATTATAATCCCTATTAGATCACTGTTCATATACAGTTAGGCTGTTAACTAAATCTGGCTCATTACTAAATCTAATATGGCTTGCCCCTTTTTGTTCTGGGATATATCGTTGCAGAAAACTATCCCAGACACACTCAAGAAATTCACTACATTTCTGATGTGTGCTCATCTGTTTATCTCAATCTATATGAAAGTTAAAATTCCCCCATTAAAACCACTCTACCTTTATGACATGCTTGTTTAATCTCTGCATTTATACAATTTACTACTTCACAGCTGGTACCAAGGGGCCTATACACAACTCCCACTATAGTTTTAAATCCACTTCTGTTTCTTAATTCTATCCATAAAGTCTCCACTGCCTGCTTACTTATCATTATATCCTCTCTTACCGGGAAGTGATTTCATCTTTAATTATTAAGGCTACTCCTCCTGCTTTATCATTTTTGCGATCTTTCCTCTGGACCCTATAACCTGGTATATTTGGTTTACAGTATTGACCATCTTGCAACCATATCTCAGTAATGAATACCATGTCATACCTTCCAAGTTGAATTTGTACCTGCAATTCATTCAATTTGTTCCTTATACTCTGTGTGTTTGTATAAAGAATGCTTATTTGGGCCACACATCCTAACCTGTCCCTCTGCTCTCAAGTTTCTCTCTCCTGGTTTAATTACTTTTTACCTTTTAGTCTTCCCCTTTTTCCAATGGCTGTTCATGCCATAGTGGCTCCATTGAAATGAGGCACAAAGTCCTATACTAATGGTGCATTAGGCCTCCCTATTCAGGTACAGGGAATGTACCATGCCTAAAAAAGAATACAACTGATTTTCTAAACCCTAATAACTAAAATGTGGCTTTAAAAAATTTAAAATATTCCCATATTCCACCGTAATATGATTACATTTACTCATTGAATTATCTTTTTTGTCTTTTAATTCCTACATTCAAGATTTTACTTGAAGCCCTCAGCCTCTCTCAAAAGCCTGGGATTAGCCTGTTTTCCCAGCACTCTGCATCTGTGAGCCAAAGCTAGATTATTCAGTCTGAGCATGTATAATATATCCAATTTTCAGGATGTATCAGCAGCAGTTAGTCTGTTAAACTACTGGAATATTTTTCTTTATTTTCAAACTTTAAGGTGTCTGCCATAGTTTATTGGTAGCACTTTTGCCTCTGAAGCAAAAGGTTGTGGGTTCAAGACCCACTCCAGAGACTTGAGCGCAAAATCTAGGCTGACACACCTATGAGGTACTGAGGGAATGCTGCATGCTCGGAGGTACTGTCTTTTGAATGAAATATTAAATCAAGGTGGATGTAAAAGATCCAATGGCATTATTCCAAAGAACAACAGGTTAGCTCTCCCTCGTGTCCTAGCCAATATTTGTTCCTCAAACACCTAAAAAGAGATGATCTGCTCATTATCACATTAATGTATGGGAGACCTTGCTGTTTGTAAATTCGCTGCTGTGAGTCCTATACTACAGCAGTGACTACACTTCAAAAGTTCTTCATTGGCTGCAAAGTACATTGAGACATCCTGAGGTTGTGAAAGGCACTGGATAAATGGAAGTCTTTGATTTTTTCTTTCATACAAGTATACATAGAAACATAACTTCTCGTCCCACCATAACTGAATCTGAATAAACTGAAACACGTTAATCCATTGTACTTGTAGCTCACTTGTTGCCGAACATTTTCTTCATATATTTTGCTGTATTTTCACCCATATGGTTGTGAACATTTGGCACCTCTTGCCTTCACATAGGATTATCCCTGCAATGCCATGGGGGTATTTTGGGCGAAGGGTGAAAACAGATGCTAAATGGGTGCAGTGTAAATAAAACTAGCCTGTTTGAAAGTCTGGATCCAGCACACAATTTTGGTCCTTATTGCTGATTACCATAATTGAACTTTCCTGAAGGTACTAAATCAGAAAGCTCAAGTGCTCATTAGATGTTGTTTTCAAGAAGCAGTCTATGTGGGCCTCTCAGACCCACTTTCATTGAAGGTCACTGAAGGTGTGGAGTGCTCTGGCTGGCACACAGCAGCACATTGCAGGATGGCTTAGGGACTGAGGGAGAGGATGCACAAGTTTTTGGATGGAGCACTTGTGTGTTGTTGTTTTAGCGTAGCTAGGGCGTTGTAGATAAAGTCTTGGAGTTTATAATAGGTCAATTAATAACTATTATATATTCACATTACTATTTACACTCTCCTTAAGCCTCATTAGCTAGCATCCTTCGTGCTGCTACCTCTTCTTCCCAAGCTTATTACCATGTGACTATTACATCATCATCCTTACAGTGGGAGGGGTTGCTCTCATGTTTCCAACATTAATCCTTACATGTCTTGATACTACATCTCTCCCCAAGTCTTAATCCAACATTTTCTCACGCATATATACATTCTTGACTTATCTACTACCTTTTCTCCCCTCTGACTTCACAGATTTAATCTGTTCGGATGTTTCACAACTCTCCCTGATCTGGCTGTAGTCTGACTGGGCTGATCAGTAGTCTTCCTTGCAAGTCTGGATCGTTGACTTTGTTGATCTTCACTGAAGATTGTAATATTCTGTTTTATTTGGGTTTGCTCATCTTCATCTGGGTCTTCTAAATGAATGATTGGCTGTTGCTTCTGGGGAATAGGCATAATGCTTCTCCTATTTCAACATATGTTTCCTTCAGTTGTGTGTCCCACATACGATGTCTGGTAGTTTTCATTTCTGTGAATTACAGTACCTTCCCTTTCTAGGTCACGTATCCATACTCTTTGGCCTTTATTCAGTTTCAGTAAGTTTCTGGTACAAGATCTTTTGTTGTAATTTTGAGTTTGTTGTCTTCTATAAAAGTTTTCCCAGTCTCTTACTCTCGTGGTCCTGAACATTCAATCATGGAAGCAATTCCTTAGGCAACACAGGAAGCTGTGTTCTTATCTTCCTGCTCATCAGTAACTCTGCAGGTGATAATCCACATATCAACAGTGTAGATTAATAAATTAGAAATGAAGTTGGAAGAACATGACTTTGTGGTTCATATACCTCGTTTTGCTTCACCATTCAACTGTGGATACAGTGGTAAACTTGTGAGATGTTGAAATCCCATTCTTGTCACAAACTGTGAAACAATTATTCGCAAACTATGGTCAATTGTCTGACAATATTTTGTCAGGGATACCATGTGTTGCAAAGATGTCTTGTAGGACTCTTATAATTGCTTCAGTTGTATTTTAATATCCATCTCGAGAAGTAATCAATGATGATTGTGTAGGACTTTCTGTTGAACATGAATAAATCCATACCTAGACGTTGCCAAGGTCTGGCTGGAAATTGAGTAGTTAACTACTGCTGCTCGGGTCTATGTAGTCACAGACTCACAGGATTGTTACAGTGTAGAAGGAGGCCATTCAGCCCATCGTGTCCAAACCAGCCCTCCGAAAGAGCATTTCACAGTTCCATTCCCTCGCCTTCTCCCCATAACCCTGCACATTCTTCCTTTTCATATAACAGTCTGATTCCCTTTTGGGAACAGTTTCTCTCTATCTACTCTGTCCAGACCCCTCATGATTTTGAATACCTCTATCAAATCACCTCTCAGCCTTCTCTTCTCCAAGGAAAACAGTCCTAACTTCTCCAATCTATCATCATAACTGAAGTTCCGCATCCCTAGAACCATTCTCATGAATCTTTTCTGCGCTATCTCTAATGCCCTCATGTCTTTCCTAAAGTGTGGTGGCCAGAACTGGACGCAATACTCCATCTGAGGCCAAACTAATGTCTTATACTATTAGTGTCTTATACTCTTTCGGGACTGGAACCATTGTTGAACACTACTCCGTTTGTTGTGTAAATCAGAGAAATGAAATACTATTATAGTATTGCACAGATCTGACAGTTCTGGATCACATTTTTGATGTCTTTGGATATTCCTAGCCACCACAGTGAAGATTATGCTCTTACTCTGCGCTTCGTTGTTCCCATACGGCCTTGATGTAGACATTCTAAGATATCTGATCTCAGTGAACTAGGAATGACTATTCTGTCATTGTAAACTATCAAGTCATTGATAATTGTAAAGTATTTCCTATACTCATAAAAGGTTTTCATGCTTTTCCAACAAGGACGTTCTTGTGGCCACATTGTGTGTAATACTGCCTTACGCAAATACATTCTTCATCGTTTTTTTGAGCTTGACAAATTTCTTGCAATTTCTGTATGTTTGCTGGCCAATTTTGTGTGCTGCACTGTGAATAGAACTCTTTTCTTCTATTTATTTATAGGATGTGGGTGATGCTGGCCAGGCCAGCATTTATTGCCCATCCCTAATTGCCCTTGAGAAGGTGGTGGTGAGCTGCCTTCTTGAACTGCTGCAGTCCATTTGGGGTAGGTATACCCACAGTGCAGTTAGGAAGGGAGTTCCAGGATTTTGACCCAGCGACAGTGAAGGAACGGCGATATAGTTCCAAGTCAGGATGGTGTGTGACTTGGAGGGGAACTTGCAGGTGGTGGTGTTCCCATGTATTTGCTGCCCTTGTCCTTCTTGTTGGTAGAGGTCACGGGTTTGGAAGGTGCTGTCGAAGGAGCCTTGGTGCATTGCTGCAGTGCATCTTGTAGATGGTACACACTGCTGTCACTGTGCGTCGGTGGTGGAGGGAGTGAATGTTTGTAGATGGGGCGCCAATCAAGCGGGCTGCTTTGTCCTGGATGGTGTCGAGCTTCTTGAGTGTTGTTGGAGCTGCACCCATCCAGGAAAGTGGAGAGTATTCCATCACACTCCTGACTTGTGCCTTGTAGATGGTGGACAGGCTTTGGGGAGTCAGGAGGTGAGTTACTCGCCTCAGGATTCCTAGCCTCTGACCTGCTCTTGCAGCCACGGTATTTATATGGCTACTCCAGTTCAGTTTCTGGTCGATGGTAGCCCCTAAGATGTTGATAGTGGGGGATTCAGTGATGGATACAAAAATTTCGAAATTCACTTGTAACAGCCCTTCAAAACACTCCCACAGGGGATGCTGAGACCAAGTGGGCCCACATCAGAGACGCCATCTATGAGTCAGCTTTGACCACCTACGGCAAAAGTGCGAAGAGAAATGCAGACTGGTTTCAATCTCATAATGAAGAGCTGGAACCTGTCATAGCCGCTAAGCGCATTGCACTTTTGAACTACAAGAAAGCCCCCAGCGATTTAACATCCGCAGCACTTAAAGCAGCCAGAAGTACTGCACAAAGAACAGCTAGGCGTTGCGCAAACGACTACTGGCAACACCTATGCAGTCATATTCAGCTGGCCTCAGACACCGGAAACATCAGAGGAATGTATGATGGCATGAAGAGAGCTCTTGGGCCAACCATCAAGAAGATCACCCCCCTCAAATCTAAATCGGGGGACATAATCACTGACCAACGCAAACAGATGGACCGCTGGGTTGAGCACTACCTAGAACTGTACTCCAGGGAGAATGCTGTCACTGAGACTGCCCTCAATGCAGCCCAGCCTCTACCAGTCATGGATGAGCTGGACATACAGCCAACCAAATCGGAACTCAGTGATGCCATTGATTCCCTAGCCAGCGGAAAAGCCCCTGGGAAGGACAGCATTACCCCTGAAATAATCAAGAGTGCCAAGCCTGCTATACTCTCAGCACTACATGAACTGCTATGCCTGTGCTGGGACGAGGGAGCAGTACCCCAGGACATGCGCGATGCCAACATCATCACCCTCTATAAAAACAAAGGTGACCGCGGTGACTGCAACAACTACCGTGGAATCTCCCTGCTCAGCATAGTGGGGAAAGTCTTTGCTCGAGTCGCTCTGAACAGGCTCCAGAAGCTGGCCGAGCGCGTCTACCCTGAGGCACAGTGTGGCTTTCGTGCAGAGAGATCGACTATTGACATGCTGTTCTCCCTTCGTCAGATACAGGAGAAATGCCGTGAACAACAGATGCCCCTCTACATTGCTTTCATTGATCTCACCAAAGCCTTTGACCTCGTCAGCAGACGTGGTCTCTTCAGACTACTAGAAAAGATCGGATGTCCACCAAAGCTACTAAGTATCATCACCTCATTCCATGACAATATGAAAGGCACAATTCAACATGGTGGCTCCTCATCAGAGCCCTTTCCTATCCTGAGTGGTGTGAAACAGGGCTGTGTTCTCGCACCCACACTTTTTGGGATTTTCTTCTCCCTGCTGCTTTCACATGCGTTCAAATCCTCTGAAGAAGGAATTTTCCTCCACACAAGATCAGGGGGCAGGTTGTTCAACCTTGCCCGTCTAAGAGCGAAGTCCAAAGTACGGAAAGTCCTCATCAGAGAACTCCTCTTTGCTGACGATGCTGCTTTAACATCTCACACTGAAGAATGCCTGCAGAGTCTCATCGACAGGTTTGCGTCTGCCTGCAATGAATTTGGCCTAACCATCAGCCTCAAGAAAACGAACATCATGGGGCAGGATGTCAGAAATGCTCCATCCATCAATATTGGCGACCACGCTCTGGAAGTGGTTCAAGAGTTCACCTACCTAGGCTCAACTATCACCAGTAACCTGTCTCTAGATGCAGAAATCAACAAGCGCATGGGTAAGGCTTCCACTGCTATGTCCAGACTGGCCAAGAGAGTGTGGGAAAATGGCGCACTGACACGGAACACAAAAGTCCGAGTGTATCAGGCCTGTGTCCTCAGTACCTTGCTCTACGGCAGCGAGGCCTGGACAACGTATGCCAGCCAAGAGCGACGTCTCAATTCATTCCATCTTCGCTGCCTTCGGAGAATACTTGGCATCAGGTGGCAGGACTATATCTCCAACACAGAAGTCCTTGAAGCGGCCAACACCCCCAGCTTATACACACTACTGAGTCAGCGGCGCTTGAGATGGCTTGGCCATGTGAGCCGCATGGAAGATGGCAGGATCCCCAAAGACACATTGTACAGCGAGCTCGCCACTGGTATCAGACCCACCGGCCGTCCATGTCTCCGTTATAAAGACGTCTGCAAACGCGACATGAAATCGTGTGACATTGATCACAAGTCGTGGGAGTCAGTTGCCAGCATTCGCCAGAGCTGGCGGGCAGCCATAAAGACAGGGCTAAATTGTGGCGAGTCGAAGAGACTTAGTAGTTGGCAGGAAAAAAGACAGAGGCGCAAGGGGAGAGCCAACTGTGCAACAGCCCCAACAAACAAATTTCTCTGCAGCACCTGTGGAAGAGCCTGTCACTCCAGAATTGGCCTTTATAGCCACTCCAGGCGCTGCTTCACAAACCACTGACCACCTCCAGGCGCGTATCCATTGTCTCTCGAGATAAGGAGGCCCAAAAGAAAAAAGAAGAAAGAAATGCCGTTGAATGTCAAGGGGAGATAGTTAGATTCTCTCTTGTTGGAGATGGCCATTGCCTGGCACTTGTGTGGCGCGAATGTTACTTGCCACCTATCAGCCTGGATATTGTCCAGGTCTTGCTGCATTTCTACACAGACTGCTTCAGTATCTGAGCAGTCATGAATGGTGCTGAACATTGTGCAATAATCAGCGAACATCCCCACTTCTGACCTTATGATTGATGGAAGGTCATTGATGAAGCAGCTGAAGATGGTTGGGCCCAGGACACTACCCTGAGGAACTCCTGCAGTGATGTCCTGGAGCTCAGATGATTGACCTCCAACAACCACAACCATCTTCCTTTGCGCTAGGTATGACTCCAGCCAGCGGAGGGTTTTCCCCTTGATTCCCATTGACCTCAGTTTTGCTAAGGCCCCTTGATGCCATACTCGGTCAAATGCTGCCTTGATGTCAAGGGCAGTCACTCTCACCTCACCTCCTGAGTTCAGCTCTTTTGTCCATGTTTGAACCAAGGCTGTAATGAGGTCAGGAGCTGAGTGGCCCTGGCGGAACCCAAACTGAGCGTCACTGAGCAGGTCATTGCTAAGCAAGTGCCTCTTGATGGCACTGTTGATTACACCTTCCATCACTTGACTGATGATTTTCATACACAAAATTCACATCTTGTTGCGTTGGATGGTCTACTGTCGCTCTTGATAGTGCATCAGCAGATGTTTGCATCTTTCCCTGGACATCTACTGTCTCGTACATATATCTCATCAGTCTTAAATGAAATCTTTGGATTCTTGGAGGCATTTTTGCAATCTCCTTTTCATCCAATAAAGATACCAGTGGTTTATGGTCTGTCTTGATGACGACTCTCAATCCGACAATATAATCAGAAAATTTCTCACATGTCCAGGTGGTGGCAAGTGCTTCATTTTCAATTACCGCATAACTTGTCTCTTTGTCAGACAAAGATCTAGATGCATAGTATATTGGACTACGAGAACCATCAAGTTGCTCCTGAAAAAGAACTGCCCCAACCCCATGGAGGAGGCGTTTGCCGCTATCATCGTAGGTAGTGTAGGGTTATCGTGTGCCAAGATGTCCAGTGATGTGAGCATATCTTTAATCTTCTGGAATGCTTGTTCTTGGTGTGAACTCTAACACCACGCTTGCTCTTTTCTGAAAAGTTGTCTTAACAGTTCTGTTACCTGCGCTCGATGAGGTAAAAACTTTGCTAATTGATTCACCATTCCCAGGAATCTTTAGAGTTGCTGAATGGAAGTAGAGTGGGGAATTCTGTAATGGCCCATGTCTTATGTGGATCTGCCATTAATTCTTCACTGCTCACTCTATGTTCCAAGAAACAAATTGAAGTCTTGGAAAATTCACACATCTCGTTCAGAGTTAACCCTGCATCTTGATGTCTCTGTAGAACTGCTTGGACTCTTTGGTCATGTTCCTCTACTATTTGACCATGTATCAGGATGTCATGACAAATAACTCCTTCGAACCCCGCTAAGATGCTGGACATAGACCTTTGGAAGTTCTCTGGTGCAGGAGTTATTCCAAATGATAACCAATTGAAACAAAACCTCCTGAATGGGTTAGTAATGGGTTAGTAATCCTGGGTTCTCATCTAAGGGTACTTGTCAAAATCCACTATTGGCATTGAGTTTGGTAAAGATGGTGCTCTGAGACAATTTTTCTAAGCTGTCATCCACCGTGGACATTGGGTGAATCTCATGCGTGACTGCTTTCTTAAACTATGTTGAGTCTACACAAATACATAGAATTCCATTTTGTTTCGGGACAGGAACCATGGCCGAACACCACTCCGTTGGTGGTGTAAATTGGAGAAATGACTTCCCGTCTGGTCACCTCTTCCAACTGTTCTTGAACTTGGTTCATCAACGGGTGAGGTAACTTTCTGGGTGTGAAGATACACACTGGTCTGGCATTGTCCTTAAGTTTGATTCTATACTCTGTCTTGAGTCTTCCAAGACCTGTAAAAAGTTTCAAATAGTCTGCTTGGAAGTGACTGTTTAATTGTGGCTGTTTGATTTTGTCAATCTTCTTGATCAGATGCAGGCTTAAGCACGCTTTTCTACTTAGCAAGGAAAATTCTTGGTTTTGCAAGATGGATAAGGTTTCCGTAATTTGTCTCCCTCTATATTGGAGATTTGCTTGATGTTTCCCTTCACTTTCAGTTGAGTCCCGCTTGGATCATTCAACTGTGTGTCTGCCAGTTGCAGGCAACGTCTCATCAACCAAGGCTCTTGGTCTGACAGAACTGTGACACTAGCATCTGTGTCCAGTTTAAGGTTCGTTAGGTGTCTGTTTATGTGGATGTCCGCCATCCAAAATCCTTGATTTGGGCCATTAAGGTCTCCTTGGAAATCTCCTGGTTCCTTTTCTTCTGGATGTTGGTGCACTTCATTCACTGCTCTCTGTGTGAAGGTGTTCTGCTTAACAACATTGCGTGAAGGGGTCTTGCTCTGACACATTTTTGCATAATGTCCAGTCATTTTACAATTGAAGCACTCTGCTTTACTAGCAGGACATTGCTCCCGTCTGTGGATCTTCCTAGCTCCACAGCACTGGCATGGTTTCCTAGTGTCATGCATCTTCTCACTTGTGTGTGTCTTCTTCCTGAGAGGTTTCCTCTCAGTCTTTGGCTTCATGAACTGTACGTACATTGGATTCCTTCTAATCCAAGGCTGCTCTTCAGCCTGATGAACTACTCTGTTTTGTCTTTGTACTTCTGCTTGTCGTGCAATCTGAATTGCCTTCTCAAGTGTAAGGTCATCTTTGGTTTCCAAGAGATCTGACAGAGATTCATCAGCTATGCCAACAGCTATTCAGTCCCTTATCAGTTCCTCTTTTAGTTCTGCATATTCACATCCCTCTGCAAATCTGTATAAAATTCTCTATAAAGGAATCTACAGATTTGCCTATTCTCTGGACTCTCTTGTTAAATTTCACGTGCTTCAGAATTTTATTACTGTGTAGCTTAAAATATTTGTCAACGGCTTGAAGTGCACCTTCAAATTTATCAGGAGCCTCATTTATCCCTTGCTTCACAGTCACATTGTCTGCAATTGACCCATAGAATATAACAGGGTATTTACGCGTTCTATTTCACGTTTGGTATGGAATTGGAAAGCAATCCTAAATCATAGGAATCTTTTCCTCCATAAGGCCTAATTTTGTACCTGATTGGGTCCTTCCTGATTATGGAAGCTTTCAGGCATTTCAAATTTTGAATCTATTCTGTTTCTTATGCTTTGTTAGGCTTTGTAGGGTGTTCCCCTTTCTTTTTAAATTGTACAGGCTTCAGTGGAAGTGTTCGCACTCTTTCTGGGGTTTTCCTGTGCTTTCTGACCATTCTTGGGCTTTCTCTCCATGTTCTGGCTAACTCCCCCGACTCCCAAATTGTCTTTTCGCCTGATTGACCTCTCTCCCCGCTTTTTTCAACTCAGTGCGCTGTTGGCTAAGAATGGCCCCTTTGAAATTCTGTCACCCGATCCTGGACCATCGCCCAGCGCTGAGCCTTGGAACCCAATCACTGGACCTGGATGCCTCATTGCAGACCACCATGCTTCTGTGGTGCAGCCTGAAAGCCTGCACGGTTGCTTCACCAACTGTCCACCTCTTTTATGGCTGTGGAGCAGCTCTGGAGCTTGTAGCAGTCCCCCAAAAAGATATGCTGTTCTCCTGGCGCTACTGCATGAGGTAAGGTGATCTTTAAAACTTGCTGGTCATTTTAACCTGTGCCACCATATTGTGTGTTGTTGTTGTAATGTAGCTAGGGGCATTGCAGATAAAGTCAATAGTAGGTCAACTAATAACTATTACAGATACACATTACTATTTACACCCTCCTTAAACCTCCATAGCTAGGGGTTGCTCTCACTGTTTCCAACATTAACCCTTACATGTCCTTATACTTTAGCACTGAAGGTCCTCGTGGAGGATATCCAAAGGGGGAGGGATATCCTGAACCCGCAGGGTGGGGAGGATGCCACCTTACTCTCCTCGGTCAAGAAATAGTGGATGCGTTGGTGGTCATCTTTCAAGATTCTATAGACTCTGGAACAGTTCCTACAGATTGGACGGTAGCTAATGTAACCCCACTATTTAAAAAAGGAGGTAGAGAGAAAGCAGGGAATTATAGACCAGTCAGCCTGAGGTCGTTAATGGGGAAAATTCTAAGTCCATTATCAAAGATTTTAGAGCAGAGCACCTGGAGAACAGTGGTAGAATCAGACAGAGTCAGCATGGATTTACGAAAGGGAAATCGTGCCTGACAAATCTACTAGAATTCTTCAAGGGTGTAACTAGTAGAGTTGATGAGGGGGAGCCAGTGGATGTGGTTTATTTGGACTTTCAGAAGGCTTTCGACAAAGTCCCACATAAGAGGTTAGCGTGTAAAATTAAAGCGCATGGGATTGGGGGTAGTGTATTGCGATGGATAGAAAACTGGTTGGCAGACAGGAAATAAACAGTAGGAATGAATGGGTCTTTTTCCAAATGGCAGGCAGTGACGAGTGGGATACAGCAGGGATAGGTGCTAGGACCCCAGCTATTCACAATACATATTAATGATTTAGATGAGGGAACTAAATGTAATATCTCCAGATTTGCATGACACAAAACTGGGTGGGAGGGTGAGTTGTGAGGAGGATACAGAGAGGCTTCAGGGTGATTTGGACAAGTTGAGTGAGTGGGCAAATGCATGGCAGATGCAGTATAATGTGGATAAATGTGAGGTTATCCACTTTGGTAGCAAAAACAGAAAGGCAGATTATTATCTGAATGCTATAAACTGAGAGAGGGGAATATGCAGCGAGACCTGGGTGTTCTCGTACACCAGTTGCTGAAGGTAAGCATGCAGGTGCAACAGGTGGTAAAAAAGGCAAATGGTATGTTGGTCTTCATAGCGAGAGGATTTGAGTACAGGAGCAGGGATGTCTTGCTGCAATTATACAGGGCCTTGCTGAGGCCACACCTGGAATATTGTGTGCAGTTTTGGTCTCCTTATCTGAGGAAGGATGTTCTTGCTATAGAGGGAGTGCAGCAAAGGTTTACCAGACTGATTCCGACTGATTCCTGGGATGGTGGGACTGATGTATGAAGAGAGACTGAGTCGGTTAGGATTATATTCGCTGGAGTTCAGAAGGGTGAGGGGGGAATCTCATAGAAACCTATAAAATTCTAACAGGACTTAACAGGGTAGATGAAGGAAGGATGTTCCTGATGGTGGGGAAGTCCAGAACCAGGGGTCAAAGTCTAAGGATACGGGGTAAACCATTCAGGAATGGGATGAGGAGAAATTTCTTCACCCAGAGAGTGGTGAGCCTGTGGAATTCGCTACCACAGAAAGCAGTTGAATCCAAAATATTGTATGTTTTCTAGAAGGAGTTAGTTATAGCTCTTGGGGCGAAAGAGATCAAAGGATATGGAGGGAAAGCGGGAACAGGGTACTCAGTTGGATGATCAGCCATGATCATAATGAATGGTGGTGCAGGCTCTATGTCTCCTCTCTCTCTCTCTCCTGCAGCATCTGGTGTTATTTTGCCTGGCCTCATGACCTTCTCCCATTCCTTATCCACACCAAGGTGGACCCTTAGCAAGGTGTCCATGACTAAGCACTGGCTTTCTGTTGAATACTTCTATAAGGTGTCCAATAAGGTGAAGTAGCAAAGCACTTACTCTTTTCAGGCAAAGTCCTCTGAGAATTTCTGGAGTAAACGTTGTTCAAGTGCTGGTGATGTCTTGACAAAGAAAGTTTCCCAATGAGCTTCAGAGGTTTTTTCACCTCTGCAGCAGCAATGATCATGAAATATTGAGTATCCCTTTAAGTGGTGAATATTCTTTTAAGTAGTGCTTGAAATCAGCATCAAAGCTGTGTTTATTTCCAAACAGCTGGTCACTGTTAGGAGAGCACATTAGTTAAACCACTGGCCACCAAAATGGCATTCAGCCTGTTTAATAAGAGGTAACAGGCATTTTAAGTGGCAATCAGCTACTTAACAAGCCTCCGGGCGGCTATTCCGAGCACTGACTTCAACACCTTTGTCAAGGGGATGGCTTGTGCTAAATGCAGGCTAAATCATTTTTTCAGCTTAACACCCCATCTTAGCCACCTCTTTAATACCTAAAGTATTCGGCAAAAATCCTTGTTTGAAATGGAAGTGAAGTTCTAAGCTGTATTTCTAGACGCACAGGCATTGCTGTAAAATAGATAATACAAAGTCATTTTCAAAAATCTCACTGGGAAAGAAAACCAGGACAAATAATAATGGGTTTATAGAGGCACAGATCACCATTTTCCTCATTGCGAAAATAACAATATCCTCTTGATTTCAACAAAGCGTGTACATTATATTACCATGCACAGTGTGTCCATAAGAATTCAGAACTTTCTCACAAATACTCAGTCACAGTACAAAACAAGTTTGATGCACTTGGAATTTTACTGGGTGATGTAAAAGCAGCCTCGACAGCTATAAGCACAGCTATTTAACATGGACACTGTCTTGCTTCGTATTTCTTTTAAGAAGTCATAGACATTATTATAGAATCGAATGCAAAGGACTACAAGGGATCTTTTGGGGTGCAAAAATGGAACATGAAAAAAAATCAGAGCTAACAGCAAAAGTTTTTGCAAATATATCAAGAGACAGAGTGTTAAATGGGTATGCATAAAAGGCAGATGCAGGCATGGCTATAATTAGCAATAAGGAAATAACAGATGTGTTAAATTGATAATTTGTACCTGTTTCACAGTGGAGGAAAAGGAAAATAAACCACTGGTTAAGGGAACCTAAAAATAAGCCAAGGGGGAGAAAATTATTGGGTTTAAGTTAGTTAAAAATCAAGAAAATAATGAAACTAAAAATTGAAAAATCTCCAGGATCGGATTGTTTCCACTCCAGGGTATTAAAAGAAATAGATAAGGAAATTGCAGATGCATTAGTCATAATTTCCCAAAGTTCTCTAGATTCAGGAATTGTGCATTTGGATTGGAAAATTGCAAATGTCCCTCCACTATTTAGGAAGGAAGGGAGGGAGAAACGAAATAACAAGACACTTGTCAGTTTAACATCAATTGTGGGGAAGTTGCTGAAATTTATTATCTGAGACTGAGTGACTCAGCACTCGGACAAGTATCAACTGATCAAAGAGAGTCAGCATGGGTATGTGAATTGATGACCAGGATTTTATTCTGGTGACCGGGTCTCAACATCCGGAAAAGGTGACGCCGAGATCCCCGCGCTCCCTTTACACCAGAAGACCCACCGAATCTAGCGCCAATCAGGCACTTAGGTGGACAGTGGCGGACTTTCCACAGGATCAAGACCCTGTCGCCAGAAGTCCCACCCAACCAACTGCAGCAGAGAAGTAAGAGAATTCCTTTCGAACAACTTCTCCACCTGTGAAAATTGAACAAAGCGATACCAGCAAAATCTTCAAACTGAAGTGTTGTCTGCCAGGAGACTTCAGCAACCCAGTAAGGGCAAGACAACCAGCAAACAGGCCTGCAACTTTCAAACTTACCTTCTAAGAGGATCCCACAGATTTTTCCTAAAAACAGCAGACTTTTATCCCTTGAACTCTTAATACCTCTTACCCTTTACCTTCTATCTATCTTTTCTTGAGTGTGCATGAGAGAGTGAATGCGTGCATGGGACATTTCGGGTGATTATTGTTTAATAAATATTTAATATCCTGTTTTAAACTCATGAGAAAACCTGTTAATGTCTGTTTATTTGACCAACAAAACACAGGGGCTGAAACATGAATTTAAACAAAACACTACCTGTGGTCAGTTGGAAGGTGAGCAGTGGAAACCAGTCACACCATTTCTCACCTGTCAATAACAATGTTGTCTATTTGGACTTCCAGAGGCATTTCATAAGGTTCCACACAAGAGATTATCAGAAAAAATGAGAGTGCACAGAATTGTAACATAGGTGTAATTGGGTGGAAGGTAGGCGATGGAGATTCGGGAAAAGGAGTTTGATTGAAAGAGATTGATGAGATGTAACAAGTGACATTCTATACCGGGGCTTCAGCATTTCATGATATATATTAACAACTTGAATGAAGGATTAGATGCCACAAAATTGGGCTCTGTAGTGCTGCTGGTGCCATCACTCAGAGTCTGAAGTCAGAAAATGGCAAGTGCAGTGTTTCTGGCCATTTCTAGTGTGACCAGCACCGTGCCTCATGCTGGGAAGGGTGTTAACATGGGTGTGTTGTGTGTGCACTGGAAGATTTTGATATGGGCAGATCGTGACATCAAACAGCCATTCTGGCTGGTTTCCATTCTGGCTGGTTTCCATTCTGGCTGGTCTGATGCACGCTTTTGAAACTTGGACCCTTCTCCCACCCCACTCCCCCCCCCCCCCCCACCCCCCCCACTGCCCGCCACGAGTGCTATTTCAAGGGCCAAGCAGACAACTTACAGGTGAAGTGCTTTTGGCTTACCTTTTCTATTACAAAGTTTGCAGAGCGTTTTGAGAAGTGGGTTGCTGGATTTGGCAGGGATGATTGCTGTATCTCCACAGGGAGGGCAGAGAATTCGGTGACCTGTCCACACAAAAGCTGCAACTGGTATGGGGGATGTGGTTTAAATGCCTCTAGGTCTGCAACATGACAAAAAATGGAGCAGAGGCTGTGAGAGGGGAAGCTCTGTACAGGAAAGCAGAGGCGGTCTCTCCAAAGAAGGTTCTACCCACCACTGGTTCTCAGGGAGCACTTCTACCTTCACCTCAGCCAGGGGCAATGCCTGTAGTGCCTGAGATTCATCAAGGATGTGGATATATAACTATTCCATTTCCTTCAATAGGACCTGCAGCCTCACATCAGGGCAAGGATGGCACTGTCAATGGTCGTCAAGATCACTGTCATTCTAAACGTCTACACGACTGGATCCTTCCAGGTGAGAACAGGCAACATTGCAAACGTATCCCAGTGCACCATTGCTGCATCAAAAGGTGACAGAGGCCTGTAAATGAGGAGAAGTGAGATCATCATTTTCTCTGTAAGCAGAGAGAATCAGGATGACTGGGCACGTGGCTTACCGAGGATAATGGGATTGCCAATGGAGCAGTGAGCCATCAACTGCATGCACATGTCTCTGGGGACATCATATGTCAATGAGGAGAGATACAGGAGCCACAACAGGTTCCACTCCATCAATGTTTAGTTCATGTTCCATCATGCCCAAACAATAATGTCGGTGATTGCCTGCTTTCCTGCAGCAGCCATGATACCTTCATCCTGAGGCAGGGGAGGAAAAGGGGTGGAAGAGCTATAGTGATAGGGGATTCAATCGTAAGGGGTGCATATAGGCATTTCTGTGGCCGCAAACGAGGCTCCAGGATGGTATGTTGCCTCCCTGGTGCTAGGGTCAAAAATATCTCGGAGTGGCTGCAGGACATTCTGAAAGGGGAAGGTGAGCAGCCAGAGGTCGTGGTCCATATTGGTACTAACGACATAGGCAGGAAGAGAGATGAGGTCCTGCAAAGTGAATATAGGTAGTTAGGCAGAGGGTTAAAAAGCAGGATCTCAAGGGTTGTAATCTCAGGATTACTCCCTGTGCCACGTGCTAGTGAGGGTCAGCCAATGATTGAACTGCAGTTCCGAAGAAGGGTCACTGACCCGAAACGTTAACTCTGCTTCTCTTTTCACAGATGCTGCCAGACCTGCTGAGTGGTTCCAACATTTCTTGTTTTTATTTACTTGGAGAACAGTGGTAGAATCGAGCAGAGTCAGCATGGATTTCCGAAAGGAAAATCATGCTGACACATCTACTAGAACTCTTCGAGGATGGAACCAGTAGAGTTGATGCGGGGGAGCCAGTGGATGTGGTTTATTTGGACTTTCAGAAGGCTTTCGACAAAGTCCCACATAAGAGGTTAGCGTGTAAAATTAAAGCGCATGGGATTGGGGGTAGTATATTGAGATGGACAGAAAATTGGTTGGCAGACGGATAAATGGATCATTTTCCAAATGGTGGGCAGTGACTAGTGAGGTACCGCAGGGATCTGTGCTAGGACCCCAGCTATTCACAATACATATTAATGATTTAGATGAGGGAACTAAATGTAATATCTCCAAATTTGCAGATGACACAAAACTGGGTGGGAGGGTGAGTTGTGAGGAGGATACAGAGAGACTTCAGGGTGATTTGGACAAGTTGAGTGAGTGGGCTAATGCATGGCAGATGCAGTATAATGTGGATAAATGTGAGGTTATCCACTTTGGTAGCAAAAACAGGAAAGCAGATTATTATCTGAAAGGCTATAAACTGAGAAAGGGAAATATGCAGCGAGACCTGTGTGTTCTCGTACACCAGTCATTGAAGGTAAGCATGCAGGTGCAACAGGCAGTAAAAAAGGCAAATGGTATGTTGGTCTTCATAGCGAGAGGATTTGAGTACAGGAGCAGGGATGTCTTGCTGCAATTATACAGGGCCTTGCTGAGGCCACACCTGGAATATTGTGTGCAGTTTTAGTCCCCTTATCTGAGGAAGGATGTTCTTGCTATAGAGGGAGTGCAGCGAAGGTTTACCTGACTGATTCCTGGGATGGTGGGACTGACGTATGAGGAGAGATTGAGTCGGTTAGGATTATATTCGCTGGAGTTCAGAAGAGTGAGGGGGGATCTCATAGAAACCTATAAAATTCTAACAGGACTTGACGGGGTAGATGCAGGAAGGATGTTCCTGATGGTGGGGAAGTCCAGAACCAGGGGTCATAGTCTAAGGATACAGGGTAAACCTTTCAGGACTGAGATGAGGGTAAATTTCTTCACCCAGAGAGTGGTGAGCCTGTGGAATTTGCTACCACAGAAAGCAGTTGAGTCCAAAACATTGTACGTTTTCAAGAAGGAGTTAGATATAGCTCTTGGGTCTAAAGGGATCAAATGGTATGGGGAGAAAGCGGGAACAGGTTACTGAGATGGATGATCAGCCATGATCATAATGAATTGCGGAGCAGGCTCGAAGGGCCGAATGGCCTACTCTTGCTCCTATTTTCTATGTTTCTATGTTTCTAGCCTGTCCAACCTTTCCTCATAAGACAACCTGCCCATTCCAGGTATTAGTCTCGTAAACCTTCTCTGAACTGTTTCCAACACATTTACATCTGTCCTTAAATAAGGCCACCAATACTGTATACAGGTCTCGTTAATGCCCTATATAACTGAAGCAGAACATCCCTACTTTTGTATTCAATTCCTTTCGCAATAAACAATAACATTCTATTAGCTTTCCTAATTACTTGCTAAACCTGCATACTAACCTTTTGCGATTCATGCACGAGGAAACCCAGATCCCTCTGCATCTCAGAACTCTGCAATTTCTCACCATTTAGATAATATGCTTCTTTTTTATTTTTCCTGCCAAAGTGGACTATTTTGCATTTTTCCACATTATACTCAATTTGCCAGATCTTTGCCACTCAATTAACCAATCTATATCCCTTTGTAGCCTCCTTATGTCCTCTCCACAACTTACTTTCCTACCTATCTTTGTGTCATCAGAAAATTCGGTCCCTTCATTCAATTCATTTATATAAATTGTAAAAGGTTGAGGCCCCAGCACTGATCCCTGTGGCACACCACTCATTACATCTCGCCAACCAGAAAATGACCCATTTATGCCTAATCTCTGATTCCTGTTAGCTAGCCAATCTTCTATCCATGCCAAGATGTTACCCCCTACACCATGAGCTTCTATTTTCTGCAGTAATCTTTGATGTGGCACATTATCAAATGCCTTCTGGAAATCTAAGTACTGTACATCGACCAGTCCCCCTTTATCCACAAAGAACTCCAATAAATTGGTTAAACCTGATTTCCTTTTCACAAAACCATGTTGACTCTGCCTGATAACCTTGAATTTTTCCAAGTTCCCTGCTATAATGTCTTAAATAATAGCTTCTAATATTTTCCCTAAGACTGATGTTAAGCTAACTGGCCTGTAGTTTCCTGTTTTCTGACTCCCTCCCTTTTTGAATAAAGGAGTTATATTCACTATTTTCCAATCTAAAGGAACCTTCCCCAAAACTAGGGAATTTTGAAAAATTAAAACCAAAGCACCATCTATCCCACTCGCCATTTCTTTTAAGACCCTAGGATAAAGTCCATCAGGACCTGGAGACTTGTCAGCCCACAGCTCCAACAATTTGTTCAGTATCACTTCCGTGGTGATTGCAATTTTCTTGAGTTCCGCCGTCCATTCCATTTCCTGATTTATAGCTATATCTGGGATGTTACTTGTATCCTCTATAGTAAAGACCGATGCAAAATACCTGTTCAATTCATCTACCATCTCCTTATTTTCCCTTATTAATTCCCCAGACTCACTTTCTATAGGACCAATGCTTGCTTTGTTAACTCTTTTCTTTTTTAAATATCTATAGAAACTCTTACTATCTGTTTTTATTTTTCTAGCTAGTTTTCTCTCCTGCTCTAATTTTTCCCTCCTTATCAATTTTTAAGTCATTCTTTGCAGTTCTTTATTTTCTGTCCAATCATCTGACCTGCTACCCATCTTTCCACGATTACCTGATTTTACTTTAAGTTTGATACTATCTTTAACTTCTTTCATTAACCACGGATAGTGGGTTCTCCCCTTGGAACTTTTCTTTCTCGTTGGAATGTATCGATTATGTGTATTGTTAATATCCCCTTAAATGTCTGCCACTGCATTTCTATTGACCAACCCCTTAACCTAATTTGCCAGTTCACTTTAGGAGCTCTGCTTTCATGCCCTCATAATTGCCCTTATTTAGGTTTAAAATACTAGTCTAGGACCCATTCTTCTCTCTCTCAAACTGAATGTAAACTTCAGTCATATTCTGATCACTGCTACCTAGGGGCACCTTCACTACGAGGTCATGAATTAATCCTATCATCACACAATACCAGGTATAGTATAGCCTGTTCTCTGGTTGGCTCCAGAACATGCTGTTCTAAGAAACTATCCCAAAAACATTTTATGAACTCCTCATATAATATAAAATAAAAACAAGAAATGCTGGAAACACTCAGCAGGTCTGGCAGCATCTGTGGAGAGAGAACCAGTTCTGAAGAAGGGTCAATGACCTGAAACGTTAACTCTGCAGGTCTGAAGCATCTGTGCAAACAGAAGCAGAGTTAACGTTTCAGGTCAGTGACCCTTCTTCAGAACTGGTTCTCTCTCCACAGATGCTGCCAGACCTGCTGAGTATTTCCAGCATTTCTTGTTTTTAATTTCAGATTTCATCTGCAGTGTTTTGCTTTTATTATGAACTCTTCATCTCGGTTACTTTTGCCCATCTCATTTTTCCAGTCTATATGTAGATTAAAATCCCCCATAATTATCGCATACCTGTCTGACAATCTCCCATTATTTCTTCCTTTACACTCTGTCCTATCATATGGTTACTGTTAGGGGGCCTGTATACCACTCCCACAAGTGACTTCTTGCCTTTATCATTTCTCATCTCTGCCGAAACCACTTCTACATCCTGGTTTCTTGAACTTCGGTCATCCCTCTCTAATGTGCTAATACCATCATTAATTAACAGAGCCACCCCTCCACCTTTTCCTAACTTCCTGTCCTTCCTAAATGTCATGTACCCTTAAATATTCAGGTCCAAATCTATGCCATCCTGCAGTCGTGTCTCTGAAATGGCTATCTGATTGTACTTATTTATTTCTATTTGCGCTCAGTTCATCTGTTTTGTTTCAAATGTTACGTGTATATAGAGCCTTTAGTTTTGTCCTTTTATTATTTTTGTAATGTCTAGCCTTGACTGCTGATTTACGCCTGGATTTGTACTCTCTATCCCTTCCTGTAACGATCTGTTTATCATTTCCCATATTTATACCTTTTCTCTTGCCTTGTCTCGACTCTTTGATTTATCTCATCTTCCCAAATTTGATCCTTTGCCCCCATTATGTAGCTTAAAATCCTCTCTATTTCCCTTGTTATGCGGCTCGCTAGAACACCAGATCCAGCATGGTTCACGTGTAGACCGTCCCAATGGCATAACCCCCACTTTCCCCATTACTGGTGCCAGCGTCCTATGAACCAGAACCCACTTCCACCACACTAGTCTTTGAGCCATGCATTCATTTCTCCAATTTTTTGTTTGATTTCTTCGTTCATGGGATGTGGTCGTCACTGTCCATCCTTAATTGCCCTTGAGAAGTTGCTGGTGAGCCGCCTTCTTGAACCGCTGCAGTCGATGTGGGATCGATACACCCAAGGTGCTGTTAGGAAGGGAGTTCCAGAATTTTGACCCAGTGACTGTGAAGGAACGGCGATATAGTTCCAAGTCATGATGGTGTGTGGCTTGTTGGGGAACTTACAAGTGTTGGTGTTCCCATGCATCTGCTGCTCTTGTCCTTCTAGGTGGTAGAGGTCATGGGTTTGGAAGGTGCTGTCTAAGGGGCCTTGGTGCATTGCTGCAGTGCATCTTATAGATGGTACACACTGCTGCCACTGTGCATCCATGGTGGAGGGAATGAAGGTTTATGCATGGGCTCCAATCAAGTGGGCTGCTTTGTCCTGGATGGTGTCGAGCTTCTTGATTGTTGTTGGAGCTGCAACCATCCAGGCAAGTGGAGAGTATTCTTATTTGTCCTCTGCCAATTTGCAGAGATTATTACCTTTGCGGTTCTGCTTCTTAATTTTGTGCCTAGCTCCTCATACTAACTATGCAGAACCTCCTTCATTGTCCTGCCTATGTCATTGGTACCTACATGGACAACGATGACTGGATCCTCCCCCTCCCACTGTAAGATCCTCTCCAGCCCTGAGCAGATGTCCCGAACCCTGGCACCAGGCAGGCAACACAGCCTTCTGCACTCTTGCTCTTTGCTGCAGAAAACAGTGTCAATCCCCCTCACTAGACTGTCCCCTACTACCACTACATTCCTTTGTGCTCCCCCTATTTGAATAGCTTCCTGTACCACAGAGCCATAGTCAGTTAACTCATCCACCCTGCAGCCCCCACTCTCATCCAAACAAGCTGAAAGAACCTCAAACCTGTTGGACAATTGCAAAGTCAGTGTCTCCTGCACTCCTGCCCTCTGGGTCCCCTTACCTCCCTCAGCTGCAGCCACACTGTCCTGTCCCTGACCACTGACCAAATCAGAAGACCCTATCCTAAGGAGTTTGACTTCCTCCTGGTACACCCCTCCCAGATGTGTCGCGGTGTCTGCAGCTCGGCCTCCAGCTCAATGACTCTGAGCCGAAACTCCTCAAGCTGCGAACGCTTACTGCAGACGTGCCTGCCCTGGATCTCACTGGCATCCAGGAGCTCCCACATGCTGCAACTGTGACAAATCACCTGTCCTGCCATCCTTAATGTGTTTTAATTAACTACTTAATTATTTTATTCAATTATTTATAATCCTTTTTTATATATTTGAATAACCATAACCAGTTGCTGTACTATTTTAAACCTTTGTCATAGCATAGACCTTAACCAGTTACCAGATACTCACCAAACAGCTAGTTTCTTCCCCAAACTCCCACACTCTAAGTCCTCTCCTCTCCCACTTCTCTCCGAGTCACCAGGGTTTGGTGCTTTTTAAATCCTCTCCCGTCCTGCTGCCTATCTCCTAAGTCTAAATCATTGATATGTATCACGAAAAGCAAGGAACCTAGTAATAAGCCCTGCGGAACACCACTTGACACAGTCTTCCAGTCACAAAAACAGAAATCAACCATTACCCTTTGTTTCCTGCCATTGAACCAATGGTTGGCATCCTTCCATCTAGGAAAGGTGATGGACACGCAGCAAACAATCCATTTAAGTGGGGTGTCTTCTTTTGGTGCACCTTTACTGATGGCTGTGAAGGCCAATCCTTGAGAGGCAGGTTCTGCCACATGCTGCACGTGAAGCTGCCAAGTAATGCTGTGAGTTGCTGTTTTTGACTTTAGTGGCCGCTACCAAGCTGCCGTAGCAACTGGTCATCGTGGTAGTGCACAACAGTCCGCAAGATGTGTTGCCATTTCCCTTTTTCACCGGCTAGTGACTCCCAAGTGCGATAGTTGGCATTTAGGGCCTTCATGTGACATGGGCTTGCATGCATCCTTGAAGTGGAGCTTTGGACACCCCACCGGTTGTCTGGCCCCAGCTACCTCACCATACAGAAGGCCCTTGGGTATGTGACCTTACATCCTGCGGATGTGTCCGATCCACCGAAGCCACCTCTGTTTGATAGTGCCAACACACTTGAGAACTCGGCCTTTGAGAGGATTGCCACATTTGCAATTTTGTCCTGCTAGGATATACCCATAATGTGACACAGACAGCAAAGATGGAAATTATTGAACTTCTTTTCCTGGTAGCTGTAAGTCGCCCATGTTTCACAGCCATACAACAAGGTAC
Source organism: Heterodontus francisci (assembly GCF_036365525.1). NCBI lineage: Eukaryota > Metazoa > Chordata > Chondrichthyes > Heterodontiformes > Heterodontidae > Heterodontus > Heterodontus francisci. The sequence continues at coordinate 120,799,570 of NC_090375.1, read as the reverse complement.
TTAGAACACAGGTCTTATAAAGCATGAGCGTGGTCCTAAGGGTCAGCTTGGTGTTATTCCATGCGCATTTCACTAGTCAGCCAAAGGTGGTAGCTGCTTTCCCTATGAGTGCATCAAGCTCTGCATTAAAGGACAGATTGTCTGTCATCATAGACTCAAGGTAGCAGAATTTGCTGACCAGTTCCAGTGGGGTGTTATTTAGAGTGATCAGGGGTGGAGATGCAACATCTTGTCCCATTACTTCGGTTTTCTTGATGCTTATAGTCAAGGAGAACAAGTTACAGGCACAGGAGGGACAGTCCATGAGTCTTTGAAGCTGAGTTTCTGTGTGAGTGACTAGCACAGCATCAGCTGTGTAGAGGAGTTCTCTGATTAGGATGTGATGTGTTTTTGCCTTTACTTTCAGCCTCGATAGATTGTAGAGCTTGCCATCTGACCAAGTGTGCAAGTAGAGTCCTTCAATATTGGCGGGGAAGGCGAAGGTCAGGAGCCTGGAGAAGAAGATGCCAAACAGAGTGGGGGCTAGGACGCAACCTTGTTTCTTCATTCTGAAACTGTTGGAAGTGCAGCCATCAAACAGTTCAGTGCAGTGCATGTTGTCATGGAAGGAGTGGATGAGACTGAGGAGCTTCAGTGGACAGTGATTTTTTTTCAAAATCTAGTAGAGCCCTGCTTTGCTGACAGTGTCGAATGCCACAGTGAGATATGCAAAAGTAAGGCAAAGGGGTGTACTCTGTTCCCTACTTATCTCTTGTAGCTGGTGTATTGAAAAGATCATATCCACGGTAGATCTGCCAGCACAGAAACTGCACTGCGCTTCCAGGTACACTCAGTCTGCAAGTAAATGGAGTTTTTTTAAGTGTAACCCGAGCAAAGGCCTTCTCCACCAAGGTCACGCCAGCTTTTCCCAGACAGGGAATTGAAGATGCAGGAGTGCCGGCCACCGCTCTGAAGATAGTGGTGAGCCTGTATGTATATTGTAATTTATTCATTTAATTAATTTACATATTTAAATCTGGGTCCCGTTGTCCAGAAGCGGGGGTGGTAGTGGCCACTGGATTGGGCTGGGCCCTCCCAGCATCAACCAATGTGGCAGACCACTGCTGGAACCATTTTCCAGCCCCCCCTGCCCTGGAGCCCAACGATGTGGGCTTGGTAAAATCCAGCCGTCTGAAAAACTGCAGCTTCTTTCACCTGACACTTCATCATCTGATCTCCCTGTCCCTCTCTTTTAATTCAGGTGCTCAAAACATGGAGACACCTCTGCCACTTTAGGATGGGATGAGGGATGGGAGCAGCCTTCCTGAAGATGCACTATCACGTGATATGACCCTATAAAGCATTGGCTCACAGACTGGCATCACATGTACTTTGGATGCTAGTCTAAACAAGTATTTTCATTGGTGAGAAAATGGTCATGAGTGTGAGGGGATGGGACGCCACTGGGTGCCAACTCGCTGGAGGGTGAGACCACGTACTAGTTCTGTTGACAAGAACTCAGATGCTGGCATCAATGGACTAGGCTACCGGAAAAGACTGATGGGCATACATCAAGAAATGCTAGATGTATGTGGGCAGCCTGCCAGCGCATGGCTCAGAGCATGGAGGACACCAGCTCCAACTTGAGTTGAGGACTTGTGCAAAAAATGGAGACCAATCTGTTCAACATGGACCGAGTAGTCATCTCCATGAATGCTGGCACCTACCCTGTTGCCGTGGAAGCTCAGATAGTAGCCATCTTGGCTATGGGCGCCACTGTTCCAGCGTATCTCATCACTCCTATACTCTAATCTGTCACAGAGTCATAGGAGTGTTGAGGTGCAGTGCCTTGGCTCCATTGACAAGGCATCCATTGTCTTCTTTCCAGATAACAGCATACCTGCTCTCCCGCTACCCATTCCACCAGTGGTCTTGTTAGTGCTACAAGTCCACCTGGGCCTTACAGTCCTGGCACATGCCAAGAAGCTGTAGTCTGCAACCAGGTCCACAAGGCCCAGGTCTACTCAAGGTCACCCTGTTTGACCATCTAACATGTCCTTAATGGACATTCAGCAGCATTCCAGCTCCCAAGTTGTAACTATGGGGATATACTTCATTGGAGCACTAGAAGATATAAATGAGCACAAAGTGATTATTAATGTCTTTGTTAATCATTAGACACGGATAGAATTGAGTTATTGGATACATTTGTATTTTTGTTCTGGATTTGGTGTTGGCGTTTAAATTTGTAGTGAAGTGAGGGCAATACCCAAAAGGATGGACTGAAGGAAGATAATCAGATGGTGATAGTAAAGACAGTGATGTAAAGGATTATAGGTGTGCCGTTGTTTCCACTCACCTGTCTGCAGAAGTCAAAATCAACACTGTTGAAGTCAGATGTGGAGAAATATGTGCAGCTTTGCTCAGGAACAATAAATTTGGCATGGTAGATATTTAATCCAGTCTTATCTTCTCAGCAGATAACACCCTGGTTGTGCGCGTTTGTACCTCTCCCAGCCAACTTCTCAACCAGAACAGGTGGTAAGTTGGCCAATGTCATTTAAATTAAGTCTGGTAGTCAAAACACTGGGTGGGAAGAAATTGGCTATTCCCCCCCCCAAAAAAAACCCAACTATATAGTGGAATTAACATAGTAAAACATCCGAAGGTGCTTAGCAAGAGGGAAATCAATAAGGTTGTAGGATTGGAGGAGGCGACACTAATCAGGAGGGGCAAGGCCAAGGAGGGATTTGGAAACAAGGATGCGGATTTTAAAATAGAGCCATTGTCAGACAAGGAGCCAGTGAAGTTCAGCAAGCAAAGGTATCATGGGTGAATGACGGTGTGAGTTAGGATTCAGACAGCAGAGTTTTGGATTAGCTGAAGTTTATGGAGTGCGGAAAACAGGAGGCCTGCTTTGAGTGCATTGGAATAGTTAAGTCTAAAGCTAACAAAGGCATGGATAAGCGTTTCAGCAGCAGATGAGCTGAGGGAAGATTGGAGTCGAGCAACATTATGGAAGTGGAAGTAGGAAGTGTTGGGTGATGGCACGGATATGTGATTTGAAGCTCAGCTCAGTGTCAAGCATAACACCAAGGCTGCAAACAGTCTTACTCAGCTTAAGACAGTTACAAGGGTTGGAAATAGTGGACCGTTTGTGACAGGGACCAAAGGCAATATTTAGTTGGAGTAAATTTCTGCTTATCTAATATTGAAAGTCAGACAAGCAATGTGACAAATCAGAAACAGTTGAGGGTCCAAGGAGGTGGTGGTGAGATAGACCTGAGTGTTGTTGGCATATAAGTGAAACCTGATGTGTTTTCGGATGATATCGCCTAGGGGTAGCATGTAGATGAGAAATAGAAGAGTGTCAAGAATAGATCCTTGGGGAACTCCAGATGTAACAGTAACAGTGGGATTAACCCATGCCCATTTGGTGTGATGCAGGCAACACATTAAATTTGTGCTCCCTGCTGTTTTAAATGATTGCCTCATGCAGCCAGCACTACCTGCACTGTTCAATAGCTGCATGTATCAGCAGGAGGCCCAATATTGCAAGTGCTTAGCACTACTTACAGGCAGCCTGCACCTCTTAAAGGGGAGTTGCATTGTAGTTGGAATAGGTGGTGAGAGTCACAGCATCACAGAATCACAGAATAATTCAGTGCAGAAGAGGCCCTTCGGCCCATCGAGTCTGCACCGATGCATTAAAACACCTGACCTGTCAACCTAATCTCATTTGCCAGCACTTGGCCCATAGCCTTGAATGTTATGACATGCCAAGTGCTCATCCAGGTAATTTTCAAGGATGTGAGGCAACCTGCATCTATCACCCTCCCAGGCAGGGCATTCCAGACCGTCACCACCCTCTGGGTAAAAAGGTCCTTCCTCAAATCCCCCTTAAACCTCCCGCCCCTCACCTTAAACTTGTGACCCCTCGTAACTGACCCTTCAACTAAGGGGAACAGCTGCTCCCTATCCACCCTGTCCATGCCCCTCATAATCTTGTCCACCTCGATCAGGTCACCCCTCAGTCTTCTCTGCTCCAGCGAAAACAACCCAAGCCTATCCAACCTCTCTTCATAGCTTAAATGTTCCATCCCAGGCAACATCCTGGTGAATCACCTCTGCACCCCCTCCAATGCAATCTTCTTTTGGGCCTCCTTATCTCGAGAGACAATGGATACGCGCCTGGAGGTGGTCAGTGGTTTGTGAAGCAGCGCCTGGAGTGGCTATAAAGGCCAATTCTGGAGTGACAGGCTCTTCCACAGGTGCTGCAGAGAAATTTGTTTGTTGGGGCTGTTGCACAGTTGGCTCTCCCCTTGCGCCTCTGTCTTTTTTCCTGCCAACTACTAAGTCTCTTCGACTCGCCACAATTTAGCCCTGTCTTTATGGCTGCCCGCCAGCTCTGGCGAATGCTGGCAACTGACTCCCACGACTTGTGATCAATGTCACACGATTTCATGTCGCGTTTGCAGACGTCTTTATAACGGAGACATGGACGGCCGGTGGGTCTGATACCAGTGGCGAGCTCGCTGTACAATGTGTCTTTGGGGATCCTGCCATCTTCCATGCGGCTCACATGGCCAAGCCATCTCAAGCGCCGCTGACTCAGTAGTGTGTATAAGCTGGGGGTGTTGGCCGCTTCAAGGACTTCTGTGTTGGAGATATAGTCCTGCCACCTGATGCCAAGTATTCTCCGAAGGCAGCGAAGATGGAATGAATTGAGACGTCGCTCTTGGCTGGCATACGTTGTCCAGGCCTCGCTGCCGTAGAGCAAGGTACTGAGGACACAGGCCTGATACACTCGGACTTTTGCGTTCCGTGTCAGTGCGCCATTTTCCCACACTCTCTTGGCCAGTCTGGACATAGCGGTGGAAGCCTTACCCATGCGCTTGTTGATTTCTGCATCTAGAGACAGGTTACTGGTGATAGTTGAGCCTAGGTAGGTGAACTCTTGAACCACTTCCAGAGCGTGGTCGCCAATATTGATGGATGGAGCATTTCTGACATCCTGCCCCATGATGTTCGTTTTCTTGAGGCTGATGGTTAGGCCAAATTCATTGCAGGCAGACGCAAACCTGTCGATGAGACTCTGCAGGCATTCTTCAGTGTGAGATGTTAAAGCAGCATCGTCAGCAAAGAGGAGTTCTCTGATGAGGACTTTCCGTACTTTGGACTTCGCTCTTAGACGGGCAAGGTTGAACAACCTGCCCCCTGATCTTGTGTGGAGGAAAATTCCTTCTTCAGAGGATTTGAACGCATGTGAAAGCAGCAGGGAGAAGAAAATCCCAAAAAGTGTGGGTGCGAGAACACAGCCCTGTTTCACACCACTCAGGATAGGAAAGGGCTCTGATGAGGAGCCACCATGTTGAATTGTGCCTTTCATATTGTCATGGAATGAGGTGATGATACTTAGTAGCTTTGGTGGACATCCGATCTTTTCTAGTAGTCTGAAGAGACCACGTCTGCTGACGAGGTCAAAGGCTTTGGTGAGATCAATGAAAGCAATGTAGAGGGGCATCTGTTGTTCACGGCATTTCTCCTGTATCTGACGAAGGGAGAACAGCATGTCAATAGTCGATCTCTCTGCACGAAAGCAACACTGTGCCTCAGGGTAGACGCGCTCGGCCAGCTTCTGGAGCCTGTTCAGAGCGACTCGAGCAAAGACTTTCCCCACTATGCTGAGCAGGGAGATTCCACGGTAGTTGTTGCAGTCACCGCGGTCACCTTTGTTTTTATAGAGGGTGATGATGTTGGCATCGCGCATGTCCTGGGGTACTGCTCCCTCGTCCCAGCACAGGCATAGCAGTTCATGTAGTGCTGAGAGTATAGCAGGCTTGGCACTCTTGATTATTTCAGGGGTAATGCTGTCCTTCCCAGGGGCTTTTCCGCTGGCTAGGGAATCAATGGCATCACTGAGTTCCGATTTGGTTGGCTGTATGTCCAGCTCATCCATGACTGGTAGAGGCTGGGCTGCATTGAGGGCAGTCTCAGTGACAGCATTCTCCCTGGAGTACAGTTCTAGGTAGTGCTCAACCCAGCGGTCCATCTGTTTGCGTTGGTCAGTGATTATGTCCCCCGATTTAGATTTGAGGGGGGTGATCTTCTTGATGGTTGGCCCAAGAGCTCTCTTCATGCCATCATACATTCCTCTGATGTTTCCGGTGTCTGAGGCCAGCTGAATATGACTGCATAGGTGTTGCCAGTAGTCGTTTGCGCAACGCCTAGCTGTTCTTTGTGCAGTACTTCTGGCTGCTTTAAGTGCTGCGGATGTTAAATCGCTGGGGGCTTTCTTGTAGTTCAAAAGTGCAATGCGCTTAGCGGCTATGACAGGTTCCAGCTCTTCATTATGAGATTGAAACCAGTCTGCATTTCTCTTCGCACTTTTGCCGTAGGTGGTCAAAGCTGACTCATAGATGGCGTCTCTGATGTGGGCCCACTTGGTCTCAGCATCCCCTGTGGGAGTGTTTTGAAGGGCTGTTACAAGTGAATTTAGAAATTTTTGTAACAGCTGTGGGTGAGAAATTCTGCTCGTGTTGATGCGCGGGTGGCCCTTCTGCTTGGAATGATGCAACTTCTTTGGTCTGAGTCTAACCTTGCTGCACACCAGGGAGTGGTCGGTGTCGCAGTCCGCACTGTGGAAGCTGCGTGTGATTTGAACACTGTTTAAGGCGGCTCGCCTTGTGACAATGAGGTCTAGCTGGTGCCAACGACGTGATCTTGGGTGCCTCCATGAAACCTGGTGACAGGGTTTAGTGTGAAAGAACGAGTTGGTGATGCAGAGGTTATGATAGGTACACAACTCAAGCAGTCTCTGCCCGTTCTCATTCATCCTTCCAACGCCATAGCGCCCAAGGCAGGAGGGCCATGAGTCATGGTCGGCCCCAACCCTGGCATTAAAGTCCCCCAGCAGGAATAGGTGTTCGGTGTTGGGGATGCTGCTAATGATGTTATGGAGTTGTTCATAGAACTGGTCTTTAGCTTCAGGTGCGGAGCAGAGTGTTGGAGCATAGATGCTGAGTAGGTGTACTGGACCAGAGGTGGTGAGCAGTCGGATGGACAGTATGCGTTCCGAGCCATTTGAGGGAGGCTCTATCATGCTGAGCAAGGAGTTTCTGATGGCGAAGCCCACTCCATGCTGTCTTGGTTCTTCAGGATCCCTGCCCTGCCAGAAGAAGGTGTAGTCTTGCTCTGCTATCACATGCAATCACATCAACGCAATCACATCCTTCTTATAATGTGGCAACCAAAATTGCACACAGTACTCCAGCTGTGGCCTTACCAAAGTTCTGTACAACTCCAACATGACCTCCCTGCTTTTGTAATCTATGCCTCGATTGATAAAGGCAAGTGTCCCATATGCCTTTTTCACCACCCTATTAACCTGCCCTTCTGCCTTCAGAGATCTATGGAGTCCTTTGTGAGTGAATCTATGCTGTCAAAGGTTGGAAAATGGCTGAACATGGTAGACAGTATGTACCAAGATTTTCTGATTATGCACTGAAGGCCTTGGTAAATTTGGTGGAATGAAAGAGAGATGTCCTGCATCCACAGTGGGACAGAAAGCCTGGGCTCAATGTCAAGGAGCATGGAGTAGTACAGCACCAACTTGGCACAGGGCTTTGTGCAGAAATTGGAGCTCATCCTTTCCAACATGAAATGTATGGTCACCTTCATCAGCATACCTGTGGAACCCAGCAAGATGCAGAACCTGATGGTGATATCTGAGTTTCCATTGCAGCTGAAGCAGCTTCCAGCAAAATTCTGAGTAATGGAGTGGAAGCTCAGACAGCTATCATCAAGTGTCTTGATACCAGTGTTCAACGGGGCTTGCAGGGCATCATGGCAGTCCATCAATTTCTTCTCCAACAGGTTACTAGGATTGCTGAAGCACTGCCCTGAGAGAATGGCAGTGGCTCCATGGAGTATGAACCTGCTGTCCTTTGTCAGGATGACTGCATTTGTGCTTGCACCACTGCCACTCTGTCAGTGCCCTTGCTGTTGTCTGTCAGTCAGCCAGCCCACATTGTTGCACCCCAAGCCAAGATGGTGCAGTCTGAAGCCAGGCCTTCTAGACCCAGAGCTGCTCGAGGTTTCCCTGTGAGGCCACCTGCTGTCTCATCAATTGTAGGTCACCAACATTCCACCACCCATGCAGCAGCCACTAGGGAAGCACTTTGTCGAAGCTTTAGGACAGGCAAAGGCACACAGAAGAGGCACAAAGGGAATGTACTGTTGTATATTGCTGTCAGCCTGTTCGACATTTGGTTGGTCTGGCTTGCATAGATTTCTGAGGCTTTAGTTAGTTTAAACAATAACTCATTTATTACGTTACAGGAACTTAGCTTTCACTTAAGCATGTCTAACCCTCTGCTGACATGATGCTTCTTCTCTCTCTAAGTCTCTGACACATGTGATCTCTGATATCATCACAATGGAAGGTGTTATTCACACTGTCCCAAACATTAATTCTTTCAAACCCTTATACTACATCTCCGCCCAAGTCTTTGCCCATGTATATTTTTTCTATATACATTCATTTTTACTTTAGATACTACCCCATCTCCCCCCAACTCTCTGACATCACAGATTCAATCTGTCAGGGGGCTTCATGACTGTCCCTGATAGTGTTCTTGTCAGACTCCGAAGATCAGTAGTCTTTCTCTGAACTCTTGCTTCTTGACTTGGATGGCCTTCATTGAGGTTTGTAGTATCCAGTGTTTTCTGAATTTTAGGATCAATATCTGGTTCATCCAAATATATGACTGATTGATGTCTCTGATGACTAGAAATAAGATTTCTTCTGTTTATTTTTATAGTACCTTCTGATGATTCAAGAAAGAGTTAGATATAGTTCTTAGGGCTAATGGGATCAAGGGATATGTGAAGAAAGCTGGAGCAGGTTACTGAGTTTGGATGATCAGCCATGATCGTATTGAATGGCGGTGCAGGCTCGAAGGGCTGAATGGCCTACTCCTGCTCCTATTTTTCAATGTTTCTATGTATGTACTAAATAAGATCTCTATTGATTTTCATCTCTCTGGAAAATTATTCCTTCTCTTTCTCCTTCCATCAACTTGGGTAGGTTTCTTGTACGATATCTTCTATTATAATTAAAAACTTTGTCTTTTCTGATGAGCCTTTTCTCTGTTTTAACCTCTCTGATAATCCTGGTCTTCTAGCCCTGGAAGTAATTTTTAGGTAATATAGGAAGTTGTGTTTTGAGCTTCCTCCCATCAACAGTTCTGGCAGTGCTGGTCCACACAACAATAGAGTAGATCTTTAGTTTAAGTGTGCTGTTTGAAAATCTCCATTCTTCTTTAACAGTGCTTTTACAGTCCTCTTTCAGCTTCACCATTAGATTGTGGATATCTAGGGGAACTTGTAAGATGTACAAATCCACAATTTTCTGCAAAGTGTGTGAAGTAGTTGTTTGCAACTTGAGGACCATTATCTGACACAATCTCATCAGAAATGTCATGTGTTGCAAAGATCTCTTGTAAAGCTCGAATGACAGTCTCAGTTGTTATTATGCACAAAGGTTTGACTTTTGTCCATTTGAAAAGTAATCGATAACAATCAGATAGGATTTCCCATTGAACGTAAATGGATCAATCCTCAAACGTTCCCACGGTCTGGTTGGAAATTGAGTCGAAATAAGGGGTTCCCTCTGGTCTGGTCTATGCACTGCACATACCTGGCAATCAGAAATCATTTCTTTAATATTTCTCGATATTCCCGGCCATCAGACAGACGACTGAGCCTGTGCGCTGCATTTTGTGATACCCATGTGGCCCTGATATATTTTTTCCAAGGTATCTGTCCAGAGTGAGTCTGGAATCACCAATCCTTCACCATATACCAGAAAATCATCCACAATAGTAAAGTGCTTTCTGCACTCAAAGTAGATTTTCATCACCGTACCACTGGGACATCACTGTGGCCAACCTTGCATGCAATATTGGCATATATGGATGCATTCATCATCTTGCACCTGAGCATGATGAATTTCTTGGAGCTTTTTTGAACTTGCTGGCCATTTTGATGCCGTGAACTTTGAATATGACTCAATCTCATTAATGAAATTAACATCTTCTTGTGTAGGATAATCAACAGTAGCTCTGGACAACGCATCTGCTGAAGTTTGCAGCTTGCCCTGCACACATACCATTTCATATGTGAATCCCATTAGCTTCAACCATAATCTCTGGATTCTAAGAGGCATTCTAGTGAGTTCCTTTCCATCAAGTAGGGAAACTAGGAGTTTGTGGTCTGTCTCTATGACAGCCTTTAAATAGTCGTTTGGTAGTGCAGAACTTGAGTATTGTGAAAATAGAGACATGTTGTCGAAGCTTTTCGTCTTGCATTCATCAAGACAATCCTTAAGAATACCAAATGTAAGGGAAAACAACAACTTTATAGTGCATGAGAAGAGAGTGTTGATTGGTTGGCAAGTGAATTCTGATTGGTAGAGACGTTGCCATGGACAATGCACCAGTTTATAGTGACTGACAGTTAACTGCCAAGTGTTGTTTGAAATTTAAACTAGGCAGCTTGACTCTAATTAGTCAAAGCATTGCCCTGAGGAATGAACCAGCAAATGGCAGTCACTTATTTTGTTTAGCTGAAACACGCGCAATGTTTGTGCATGTTGTCAGGCAAACCCCACCAGCCAAGACTGAAGCACACATTATTTCACCACATGAACATTAAAACTTAAAATTGCTAGCCCTGACCAGAAAGATATTTACATGGTAACAGACAATGTTGAATAATGGAGATCCAGCAACTGCTTCTCCAATATACAGAAGTGGTCGGACTAGTTTTGGTCACATGACTGACTGGCTGTTGCAGAGTTTTTGAACTCTAAAACAAAGGAATTGTCAGGCAGAATGCTGTGTGCTCCTGGAACTGAAGCAAGAACATCTCCTCTCCTGCCTGCCTGCCTGCTCATCTCTCAGGGAACTGAAACCATTGAAGACATGTAAACTGAGAGAGAGAAAAGGTTTCCTACACGAACAAGGTTTACAGAAGGCTAACACTGGGCCCCAACGAAACGCAAGACCATATCTTCAATCAAGGACTATGGCAAGTGCGAGAAACAGTAACAAGAGATTGCCTCAAACTGTTCTACTTATCTATTCTTCTGCTCTTTTCTGTCCCTAATTTGTATGTTTATATCGTGGATGCTAGCTTGAGCACGTCGTTTATCTGTAGGCGTGAACCGTATTAGAGTTTAAGTTTAAGGTTTAATAAATTTCCTCTTTCTGCTTTAAACCAAAGAAAGCCTGTTTGTGCTCATTTAGTTACCTTATAATTGGAAAGTTGTGAAAAAGGATTCACAAAGGGGGAGCTCAGAACACAGTGTGTTTAAAATTAAACCCTGTTGCCATAAGACCAGGTGAAGAGAGTAAGAGACCCCTAAACACATTGCTCACCTGGTCGTAACAATGTTTCTTCTGTCTGCAAAGAACAGGGCCCCGTGTATTAATGTATGTAGCTTCCAGTATGCGCAAATGTGCCACACTGTGAGCCCGACTGACAATCTTAAATTGGTTGCCAGCGTAATTATCAGCGTACTGAGGATTATTTAGCAAATGTTGTCCAATCGCGGAATCACAACTAATGTTGGACACTGTGTTTTGAGATTTGAGACATGCAAGATTCTGAAAGGCCTTGATAGGGTAGAAGCTGAGAGATTGTTCTCACTGGTCAGGGAATCTAGAACATGGGGACACAGTCTCAGGATAAGGGGTCAATCATTCAAGACTGAGATGAGGAGAAATTACTTCACTCAATGGGCTGTGAATCTTTGGAATTTTCTACCACAGAGGGTTGTGGATGCTCCATCGTTGAATACATTTAAGGTTGAGATAGACAGATTTTTGGTCTCGCAGGGAATCAAGGCATATGGGGAGCAGGCAGGAAAGTGGAATTGAAGCCCAAGATCAGCCATGATCGTATTGAATGGCGGAGCAGGCCCAATGGAACATATCGTCTACGTCTGCTCCTATTTCTTGTGTTCTTGTGTCCATTGGAGTTTTGCAAGCACGGGCTGGTTGGGTACGACCTGTACCTTGCCCATTGCCCATTGTGAACACCGGATGCGACATGTTGTTTGATACGATCTGCCCAAAGACGTCTCCTTCTGATAGCCTTTGCAGTACCGAAGACTAGAGGATATCCTGGGAGAGGTAAGTGGAGTCAGGGTTTCTGGGGCCATTCAGGCAGGCCCTAGTGATGGGGTGGGAAGGGTGGTTGGTGAGGGTGGGCAGGTCTTCCCAGGGGGGCAGCCATTGCTGCCAGGGGTCCCTTTGGGGGCCCTGGATTGTCCCCAAAAAATAAGTATGTCACAACCCTGCTAGGAGGCTGCCAGGCTTCACCTGGCAGTGTCTCCCCACGGCAGCAGGTCCTTCCACCTTCAACAAACTTGAAGTTGAGGCGGGAGGAGTTTGGTCACTTAATGACCTCAATTGGCCTGGGCCTTCCCCACCCCGGACAAAATGGCAGGGGGCCTGGGTGACATCGGGAATGACACACCCTGCCATTTTTCTTGATCCCCTTACCAAGGGCAGCACAAAGTCCTGCCATTGTTTTTGGTCCCCACCAAAAGCTCCGGTTCCTAGCCACTGATTCCATAATGCTGCTTGGCCACTATTTCAGATTGAAACAGATGATGAAGAAGGTAGGGATTGGAAGCTCAGTTGTCAAATAAGGGGTTGCAAAGACTGCCTACTTCCACCTCCATAGTACCACCTGTCTCCAACACTATCCAAGTCCATCTGCTGTTGAAACCCTCTTGCATATTTTTGCTACCTCCAGACTTGATTATTCTAATTCTCTCCTGGCTGGCCTCCCATCTTGCACCTTCCACAAACATGAGTTCATTTAAAACTCTAGTGCCCAGTTGCAACAAGTCCCATTCACCCATCAACATTATGCTCACTGACTTACTTTTGCTTCCGGTCCAGCAATGTCTTGATTTTAAAATTGTCATCCTCGTGTTTAAATCTTTTCATGGCCTTGCCCCTGTGTAGCTTTGTAATCTCCACTGGCCTTCCTCCATTCTGGCTTCTTGCGCATCACCTGTTTCCTTTTGAAATAGATGACCATGCTTCAACCATCTAATTCCTAAGATCTGGAATTCCATCCCGAAACCTCTTCACATCTTCATCTCTCTCCTCTTTTAAGGTGCTGCTTAAAACCTACCTCTGGCATGACATTTGGTCATCTGTCCTAATGTCAATTTTTGTCTGATTATGCTCCTGTTGGGACATTTATTACGTTAAAGACTATCTAACTTCAAGTTGTTGTTGTTATTGATAAGTTTGTAATAAAGTAATGGCTACAGTACTGTGTGTAGTTTCTGAGCACCCTCTTGTAGCAAGGACATGAAAATCAAAGAGAGTGTAGATTCACCAGGATGATATCAGGGGTGCAAAACTGTAGTTGTAGGGAGAGACTCGAGATACTGTCGGACTTTTTGTCCACTTATCCTGGCTCAGACACGTGAATTACAAGAATGGGTCGCACTCAAATTTCTGAATTAGATATTAAATTGTATTGAATTGATCCAGATATCAAACACACTACTCAGCTTCTACAACTACTACTTTACTATGGACAATAAAATGTTCAAAATATGGTGCAAGAGAACTACAATGCTCAAAGCAGCAATAGATTGCTCAAATATAAAAGCAGTAGAATGCTCAAATAAAACGGCAATAGAATGCTCAAATATACAATCACCCCATAGTGGTTAGCTTCCGTTTTTTGTAGATTCTTCTTCCGACGATTGCAGCACTGAAATTTAAAAGTCACTGTCTTTTATACAGTTAAAGTCCTTTCCAGTAATTTCCCATTCTGTCTGAAGCTGCAAGTAGGCGTTCCTTTTATCTTTGACTCAAGACTGCTGAGTTGGCAATCTTCCAGATTCGAAACTCCAAACCTATAAAGTCTTATTTGAAGTCATTCTTGTTTTTAGTAGCAGAGCTTCCAAGGCCTACTACATGGCACTGCTGCCTTCTGATTGCGCTGTTTGAAAATGTCTCACGGTTCAGCAACTTTTTAAAAGAACAACTAGCACTGCTCCCAGCTCAAAGTATGCAGGTTAAATGCTCACACTAAAAATTATATCAATTTGCTTCTTTTCCTTACAGTCCCCCGTCAAGTGTCTGGTGTAACTTGACATATTGCAACACTTATAACAGCTGCTTCTTTTTGGCTTTTCCCATCAGTGGTGGTCTTGATATTCTGTAATAATGTTCGTTCCAGAACAGTTAATGTCCCTTTTTTTAAGCTCCACTAAATGCCCAGGCAGAGGAGGATTGTTATGACCACCAACCTAATAACACATCTGAGCAAATTAGATTTAAGCGTATTATTTACAAGCATTACAGTAGCTAGCAACATCATGCTGATAAATATTTATGAACTGTTGCATCCTTATTCTTAATTAGCTTAATTTAGGTGAAGCAGAAATTGTAAGCATCAATCTGACAAGAGTCTACTTGAGGATTCATTCTCATTCAGCTCTCTGCCACATTTTTAACAGTTGCTTTTGCCTCCTCTTTTGATTTTGTCCTACCAGATCAATTATTAGCAACACGACAGTGATCAATTGGACTATAACTAGGGTGTACGAAATAATAGTTATCCACGAATGGATTGGATCGTGATACTTATTCCAATGTCCCACCAGGAAGAATTATCCCTTTCTTCAAAGATTTCTTTCTGGATTTCATGATTGTTCTGGGTCAGAGTATGATAATGCTTTTGGGACTAACTAAACAAGTGTCCTGACAGAGGTGGTATGTCATAGCTGAAATGAGTCACATACTGGTATAATTGATCTTCTAACTCATCTTCTACAGCAATATCATCGAATCACAGATTTGTTACAGCACAGAAGGAGGCCATTCAGCCTGTGTGTCTGCCCTGGCTCTCCAAAGGAGCAATTTATCTTGTGCCACTTCCCTGCCTTCTCCCCGTAGCCCTGTACATTTTTCCTTTTCAGATAACATCCCATTCCTTCTTGAATACCTCGATTGGACCTGCCTCCACCACAGTCTCAGGCATTGCATTCCAGATCCCAACCACTCGCTGCGTGAAAAGGTTTTTCTTCACGTCCCCATTGCTTCTTTTTCCAATTACCTTAAATCTGTGCCCTCCACCAATGGGAAGAATTTTTCCCTATCTACTGATGATTTTGAATACCTCTATCAAATCTCCTCTCAATCTTCTCTTCTCCAAAGAAAACAGTCACACCTTCTCTAATCTATCTTCATAACTGAAATTCCCCATCCCTGGAATCATTCTCGTCAATCGTTATTCTCTCTAATGCCTTCATATCTTTCCTAAAGTTTGGCACCCAGAACTGGGCACAATACTCCAGTTGAGGCCGAACCAGTGTTTTTACAAGTTTAGCATAACTTCCTTGTTTTTGTACTCGATGCTTCTTTTAATAAAGCCTAGGATGCTGTATGCTGTATTAACTGCTCTCTCAACCTGTCCTTCCACCTGCAATGCTTGATGCACATATACACCCAGGTCCCTCTGCTCCCACACCCTTTTAGAATTGCACCCTTTTATTTTATATTGTGTCTCCACATCTTCACCCAGAGAGTGGTGAGCCTGTGGAATTCGCTACCACGGAAAGCAGTTGAGGCCAAAACATTGTATATTTTCAAGAAGGAGTTAGATATAGCTCTTAGGGCGAAAGGGACTAAAAGATATGGGGGGAAAGCGGGAACAGGTTACTGAGTTGGATGATCAGCCATGATCAGAATGAATGGCGGAGAAGACTCAAAGGGCCGAATGGCCTACTCCTACTCCTATTTTCTATGTTTCTATGTTTTTCCAACCAAAATGTATCAGTTCACATATCTCCGCATTGAACTTCATTTGTCACCTGTATGCACATTCCACCAACTTGTTTATGTCCTTTTGAAGTTCTACACTATCCTCCTCACAGTTCACAATGCTTCCAAGTTTCATATCATCTGTAAATTTTGAGATTGTGCCCTGTACACCAAGGTCTAGGTGATTAATATATATCAGGAAGAGCAAGGGTCCCAACACCGAACCCTGGGGAACTCCACTACAAAACCGGAAAAATCAGATTGGCAATAGAAGCCTGGATGAGGAGTTCATAGAACACTTTCAGATAGTTTCTTAGAGCAGCGTGTTCTGGAACCAACCAGAGAGCAGGTTATATTAGACTTGGTATTGTGCAATGTGACAGGATTAATTAATGACCCTCAGAGTAAAGCACCTCTAGGTAGCAGTGACCACAACATGATTGAATTTTACATCGAGTTTGAAAGAGAGAACGGTGGGTCTAAGACTAGTATTTTAAACTTGAATAAGGGCAACTATGTGGGCAGGAAGGCTAAGCTAACTGAGGTGAACTGGTTTACTAGGCTAGGAGATAGTTCAATAGAGAAGCAGTGGCAGACATTTAAGGGGAGATTTCAGAATACTCAGAATAAGTATATTCCTACAATAAAGAAAGATTCTGAAGGGAGGACCCATCATCCATGGTTAACAAAAGAAGTTAAGGAAAGCATCAAACTTAAGGAAAAGCATATAATTGCGCAAAGATGAGTAGCAATTCAGATGATTTGTCAGAATATAAAGAACAGCAGAGAATGACTAAAAGGTTACGCAGGAGAAAGAAATTACAGTATGAGAGGAAGTGAGCTAGAAATGTAAAAATGGATAGCAAGAGTTTCTCCAGGTATTTAAAAAGGAAAAGACTAAATAAAGTGAGTGTTGGTGCTCTAGAGAGTGAGAATGGGGAGCTAATAATAGATAATAAGGAAATGGCAGATGCAATGGACAAATATTTTGCTTCTGCCTTCACTATAGAGGATACAAAAAACATTCCAGTAATAGATGTAAATCAGGAGGTGGAAGGAAGAGAGGAATTTGGTGAGATTACAATCACCAGGGAAACGATATTGACCAAACTGTTGGAGCTGCGGGCTGACAAGTCCTCAGGTCCTGACTGACTTCATCCTAGGGTCTTAAAAGAGGTGGCTAATACGTTGGTGTTAATTTTTCAAAATTTGCTGGATTCTTGAAAGGTTCCATCAGACTGGAAGGTAGCAAATACAACCCCTCTATTCAAGAAGGGGAGAAAGCAGAAAACAGATAATTATGGGCCAGTTAACTTGACGTCTGTCATGGGGAAAGTGTTAGAATAGATCATTAAGGAGATTATAGCTGGGCACTTAGAAAAACTCAAGGTAATCGGGAATAGTCAGCATGGTTATGTGAAAGGGAAATCATGTTTAACCAATTTGTTGGAGTTCTTTGAAGGAGGGACATGTGCTGTGGATAAAGCAGAGCCTGTTGATGTACTGTACTTAAATTTCCAGAAGGTATTTGACAAGGTGCCACACAAAAGGTTATTGTGCAAAGTCGGAGCTCATGGTGTAGGCAGTAACATATTAGCATGGACAGAAGATTGGCTGGCTGGCAGAAAACAGAGAGTTTGCATAAATGGGTCTTTTTCTGATTGGCAGGATGTGACAAGTGGAGTCCCGCAGAGGTCTGTGCTGGGGCATCAACTGTTTACAATTTATATCAATGACTTAGATGAGGGGAGCGATGGCATGGTAGCTAAATTTGCGGATGACACAAAGATAGGTAGGAAAGTATGTTGTGAAATGGACATATGGAAGTTGCAGACTGACATAGATAGATTGAGTGAGTGGGCAAAAATCTGGCAGATGTAGTATAATTTGGGAAAATGTGAAGTTGTTCGCTTTGGCACGAAGAATAAAAAAGCAAAGTATTACTTAAATGGAGAATGACTACAGAATTTGGAGGTGCAGAGGGATCTAGGTGTTCTAGTGCATGAGTCACGATAAAGTTAGTACAAAGTGATTCTTGACAACGCAGCCGGCCACTGATGTCATCAGACTGTGCCAAGATGCGCACATGCGCAAACGGGCTCCTGCTTTCTGCGCATGCGCTGCATTCTACATTGCCAGGACTAGTTGGCGCATACGCAGATGACATCATCGCGTAACATGTGGAGAGAGTGGGGGGAAGCGGGGAGAGAGCGGGGGGGGAAGCGGGGAGAGAGCGGGGGGGAAAGCGGGGAGAGAGGGGGCAAGCGGGGGGGAGCAGCCGAAGACCTTGATGGCGCTGGGTGTGTTCTCCTGCTCCCCCCCGCCTGTCCTCTCTCTCCCTCCCCCCCACCCACCTTCCTTCCCTGCCCGCCTGCTCTCTCCCTCCCCCCGCCCGCTCGCTCTCTCCCTCCCGCCATTGTGTGCTGCCATGTGTTTACGTCGCCTTCATATGATTATTTGATCAGCGCCATCTTTACTCCTGGCAGCTGCCGGAACGTCGCAGACTGTGACATTTTGGTGGCACATGCTGCATTTGCAGCGCCACCTAGTGGTTGCGTTGTCAGCAAACGCAGGCAAGTTAGTATGCAGGTACAGCAAGTAATAAAGAAGGCTAATGGAACTTATTACAAGAAGAATTGAAAATAAAAGTAAGGATGTTCTGCTTCAGTTATACAGGGCATTGGTGAGACCACATCTTGAATACTGTGTGCAGTTTTGATCTCCTTATTTAAGGAAGGATGTAAATGCGTTGGAGGTGGTTCAGAGGAGGTTTGCTAGATTCATACCTGGAATGAGCAGATTATTTTATGAGGAAAGGTTGGATAGACTGGGCTTGTTTTCACTGGAGTTTAGAAGAGTGAGGGGAGACTTGATTGAAGTTTGCAAGATCCTCAACAGTCTTGACAAGGTGGATGTGCAGAGGATGTTTTCTCTTGTGGGTGAGTCCAGAACGGGGGGGGGGAACTGTTTTAAAATTAGGGGTCGCCCTTTCAGGACAGAGATAAGGAGAATTTTTTTCTCTCTGAGGATTGTGCGACTTTGTAAATCTCTGCGTTAGAAGGTGATGGAGGTGGGGTCATTGAATATTTTTAAGGTGGGGGTAGATAGATTCTTGTTCGGCAAGGGAATCCGTTATGGAGGTAGAGGGGCATGTGGATTTCAAAACAGAAACAGATCAGCCATGATCTTATTGAGTGGCGGAGCAGGCTCGAGGGGCCGAATGGCCTACTTCTGCTCCTAATTCATATGTTCGTATATCTTGGAACATCTACATCAAGGCCACATGTGAATAATGAAGTGCAGAGAAAGGGCACAATCATCAATGTGGTGGACAGGAATATCCAAAGACATTGAAAATGTGATCCAGAACTGCCAGATCTGTGCAATACGAAGACCAGAACAGCATGAACCTCTGATAACTATTCAATTTCTGACCAGACCATGGGAACGTCTAGGTATGGATTTATTCATGTTAAATGGAAAGTTCTAAAAAATCATTATTGATTATTTCTCAAGATGAATAGCAGTGAGAAGGTTGTATTCACCAAAACAGAAGCAGTTGTAAGAGTTCTACAAGACATCTTTGTGACACATGGATCCCTGATGAAATATTGTCAGACAATAGACCACAGTTTGCGAATGAATGTTTCACACAGTTTGCGACAAGAATGGGATTTCAACATCACACAAGTTCACCACCATATCCACAGTCAAATGGTGAAGTGGAAAGAGGTATATAAGAACCATAAAGTCATTTTTGAAGAAGAACGAAGATCTTACAACTTCACATCTAATTTATTAATCTACACCGTTGATGTATGGACTATCACCTGCAGAGCTACTGATGGGCTGGAAGATGAGAACACAGCTTCCTGTGTTGCCTAAGAAACTGCTTCCAGGATCGAATGTCTGAGATTACGAGAGAGTAAGAGACTGGGAAAACTCTTACAGAAGGCAATAAACATGAAATTACAACAAAAGATCTTGTGCCAGAGATTTACCGAAACTGAATGAAGGCCAGAAAGTATGGATACGTGACTTAGAAAGGGAAGGTACTGTAATCCGCAGAGATGAAAACTACCAGAGATCGTATGTGGGACACACAACTGAAGGAAACAAAACGTCATTAAAGGAGAAACATTATTTCTATTCCCCAGAAGCAACAGTCAATCATTTATTTGGAAGAACCATGACGATGAAGAAGAACCCCAGAGAAAACAGAATACTACAGTCCTTCGCAAAAATCAATGAAATCAGTGATCTAGACTGAAAAGACTACTGATCATCTCAATCAGACTAGAACAAGATCAGGAAGAGTCATGAAACCTCCTAAGAGACTAAATCTGTACAGTCAGAGACTTGGCGGGGAGAAAGGGTAGTAGGTAAAGTCAAGAATATATATATGTTAAAAAAATGTATGGATAAAGACTTGGGGGGAGAGGTGCTAATCGGACCTGAAAGGGTTAATGCTGGAGACAATGAGAACAACCCCTCCCACTGTAGTGATGATGATGTAATAGTTACGTGGTAATGGGCTTTAAAAGAAGAGAGTAGTAGCACGAAAGATACTAGTTAGAGTGGCTTGTGGAGTGTGTAAATAGAGATGTGTAAATAATACGAGTCATTAGTTGACCTTATCCAGACTCAGAGATTTTATCAACAATGCCCTAGCTACGCTACAGCTGCAACAGCAACACATAACAGGGGGCAGAGAGAGGGGGCAGAGAGACAGAGTGGGGGGTTGGAGAGAGAGAGAGGGACAGAGAGAAAGAAGGGGGCAGGGAGAGAGAGGGGACAGACAGAGAGGAGGGGGGCAGAGAGAGGGAGAGTGTAGTAGACTGGAACAAGGTCAGGGAGAGTTGTGAAACCTCCTAGACTAAATCTGTGAAGTTGCAGCCTTGAGGGGGATGCGAAGAAAGGGTAGTAAGTTAAATCAACAGTGTATATATGCTTAAGCATAAAGAAAAAGACTTGGGGGGAGATGTAGTATCAGGACATGAAAGGGTTAGTGTTGGAGAGAGTAAGAGCAACCCCTCCCACTGTAGTGATGATGATGTAATATTCACATAGTAATGGGCTTTGGAAGAAGAGAGTAGCAGCACGAAGGATGCTACATACGAACATACAAATTAGGAGCAGGAGTAGGCCACTCAAGCCCTCGAGCCTGCTCCGCCATTCAATAAGTTCATGGCTGACCTGATTACTCCACAATTCCACTTACCCCCAATAAACTTCCAGCCCCTTGCTTATCAATAGACTATCTAGCTCTGTCTTAAAAATATTCAAAGACAGCCTTTCCACTGCCTTTTGAGGAAGAGAATTCCAAAGACTCACCACTCTCTGAGAGAAAAAAATTCTCCTCATCTCTGTCTTTAATGGGTGACCCCCTATTTTTAAACAGTGACCCTAGTTTGAGATTCTCCCACAAGGGGAAACATCCTTTCCACATCCACCCTGTCAAGACCCCTCAGGATCTTATATGTTTCAATCAAGTTGCCTCTTACTCTTCTAAATTCCAGCGGATACAAGCCTAGCCTGTCCAATCTTTCCTTGTAAAACAACCCACCCATTCCAGGTATTAGTCTAGTAAACCTTCTTTGTACTTTCTCCAATGCATTTACATCCTTCCTTAAATAAGGAGACCAGTACTGTACTCTAGATGTAGTCTCACCAATGCCTTGTATAGCCGAAGCACAATCTCCCTACTTTTGTATTCAATTCCCCTTGTGATAACTGCAGCTGGAGAGGCTTGAGGAGAATGTAAATAGTGATATGTAAATAATAAAAGCGTTCTTAGTTGACCTTCTCCTGACTCAGAGACGTTATCAAGAACACCCTAACTATGCTACTACTACTACAACAACACACAACAGAGAGAGGGGCAGAGAGAGAGGGGATGAAAGAGAGAGGGAGTAATGAGAGAGAGTGAGGGAAACAGAGACAGAGAGGGCAGAGAGAGAAAGAGGGAGACAGAAAGAGAGAGGGGGCAGAGAAAGGGGTAGAGAGAGAGGAGGGGGCAGAGGGGGACAGAGAGAAAGGCAGAGAGAGAGATGAGGCAGAAAGAGGGGGGCAGAGAGAGAGAAGGGGCAGAGAAAGAGGGGGGACAGAGAGAGTGGGGATAAAACAGAGAGGTTGACACAGAGTGGAGGACGTCATGGGGAGTGACCCCGGGGGGGGGGGGGGGATGACACAGAGAGGGGAGGTAACAATAAAGAGTGGTGGTAAGACACAGAGAGGGGGATGACACAGAGAGTCGGGGACAACACAGAGAAGGGATGACAACACAGAGGGGGGAACACAAAGCAGGAGGATACAGAGACGGAGGGGGAGAGAGACAGTCAGAGAGAGAGAGGAGAGAGAGAGCATGATCAAGGTTACTCTAACAGATGGACATCTATCCAGAATACTCTGCATTGCTACAAGTGTATCGGCAGGCACTACTTGTGCAAGCAAAAAAAATGCCAGTTTTTTTCACTAAATCAGTGTTCAACATAGTGAGAAGAAAGTAAGTCAATAAATTAGTCTTCTCACTTAAAGGTTCTTCACAAAAATACACATTTGTTGTTGTTTTGATTAATACAGTAAGAAACATTTTTAATGTCTTTATCATTCCTAAATTGTCTCAACGGCCCCTTATATAAGACAAAAATTGTAATGTCCTCCCACCCCCAGGTTATGTTATTTTAAAACACAGGTTTAAAGGCTTGTGTTATGTAAACTAATTTTAAAATGGCAAAAGTCACTTAGGGAATGTCTCAATTTCCACAGTCTGGCACATATTACTTTCAGTTGGGACACAAGCTCAGTGACATGTTGAAAGTTGCTGGACTTTTACTTCTATATAAATGTCACAATTCCGCTGCTATCCATTTGGAATCACATTGTTCCAGAACTTGTATTGAGGTGAAAACAGGCAAGAAAATCCAAGGAATATCCAGTCGTCAGCACAGTAAGTTCATGAACACAAGAGTATGGTGTAATGGGACTGAGTGATATTGGCAAAACAGGATACTGCTGACCCATATACAATAGTTAGTTAAATGCAATGTAACGGATAGCTTTAATAAACCTTAATCTATGATAAGCTGTCTATGATTCTTTAACAAAATCCCTGCCGCATTTGCAGTTTTAAAAATTGTCAGGAAAGACACAATAAAAATCTATTATGTTTCAATGACGATGTTAGAAACAGTCATTAACTTTTTTTTTGCTCCATATTGGATGAAAGGACAAGATTTACAAGTATGTCAAAGATCTGTAACTGCAATGTGCA
Source organism: Heterodontus francisci (assembly GCF_036365525.1). Lineage (NCBI taxonomy): Eukaryota > Metazoa > Chordata > Chondrichthyes > Heterodontiformes > Heterodontidae > Heterodontus > Heterodontus francisci. Next base: position 120,776,455 of record NC_090375.1, on the reverse strand, counting down.
TTATATATCATCCATTTGCGGGAAGATAACCTGAGTGGTCAATGTCATTTGAAAGTTGTCTGTATCATATATTTAGATTACATTAAAAGAGCACCTTTGCTAACAGGCAAGAGATTTGGCTTGGAAATTAATTGGTTAGTCTGGAGTATCTTACAGATAGTGATTAAACATTTTGTAACTGAATAATACATGCAGTAACAACTGCTCAACTTTTTTCAGAAAAGCTTTTTGTTAATTAGCTTGTCAAAGCTGAATTGGAATCGACAGTGATAGACTGAAATATAGACATAAGTGAAATTAAGAGAATCACTTATTGGAGGAACTGAAGGGTGCTCTTTATTTGTAAATGTGTTTATCTAATTTTGGCACTAGCTTTGGTGAGAAAATGAAATGTTGTCCATGAAAGATGCTGGTGTTTCTGTATTTTAGAATCCAGGACCTAGTTTAACCATCTGTCAAGATGAACAAACTAGCCTTGCCTACCTACCGTTAATCCCTGTGTCCCTTCCTGTCCCACTCTGCCTTTCTGTTTTACATGACTCTTATGAAGTAATATCTGCTCCATCCTATAAAATTCTCCTGATTTGGAGATCACTGTCCTTTTTCTGGCTGCCCTGTCTTCAGATACATATTGCAAGCAGGTGGAGAAGTTGCGCAACCATTGACCAACACGGGTTAAATTGTGCTGTGACAATAGCAGTGTGAGAAATGATCTGTCTTCCTGTTGCTGATTTTTCTACTGCCGAACCGCAATAACCACAATAACAATCCTCTCCTTCATGGTTTGTTGGATGAATTATTACTCCTGACACAATGTGAATCCACAGAGGTCATCCAATTATGTCCATCTATCTTCCATGTGTAGCTAGTTCTATTCTGTCAACAAAAGAATTCTCATTGGCATTGCATACTATTTTGCTTGCTAGCTAGCTAATACAGTTGTGCTGCTCTCCACAGATATTTGTATGCTTAGCTACTTTATTTATAGGGAGAAATGTGTTTTAAATCGGACTGTGGTTTGATGAGATTGGCTATACACTTTATATACAGATGAATTGCCTCCATGTCCATGGCTGAGTCAATAATTTTGTCAGATGTCCATGGTGCAACATGTTGGTGCCTATCCCGGGGTGCGACCCTCCAATACCCTCCTGCAAGGGTCTCAGTCATTGTGGCGGTCTGCTGCACTTTCCATAATATGGCCCTCTAGAGAGGTGTGGACTTTGAGGACATTAATGCCTTGGCAGGAGAAATATCATTAGGGGAGCAGCAGGAGGTAAGAGAGGAGGAGGAAGAGGAGGCGGATAACACTGAACAGAGAGGTGTCCCTGCTGCACAATGAGGTGGCCTCCTCTTCCCACCCTCCAGGAAGAGGACCCACCTCCTCTCCCTTACGACCTCCGGCATTTGATCCTGGTGGGCATAGATGAAGCGAGGTTCTGCCCTGCCCCTAGTGCCAGGCCACCAGCTCCCCTGGGACATCTCACTTCCCTCTGGTGATGTGGAAGGCAGGTTTCTCCCTCGGGACAATCAATAGCCTCAGTGATGGCAGCCGTGGAAGTCTACAAGAGCTCCACGCTTGATCTAACCCACTGTCATTTTCAATCCCACTGGTTCTGAGGAGAGGAAATCCATCTCCATACCAATTAAGACTTCACACTTGAAAATTGCAATCGGAATCAGTTTCCCAGAGGTGGCAGGATGCAGACAAAAAACAGACCAGGCTCCTGTTTCCTGCCTCCACTTTAAAAATCTGGCCCATGAATTCTTACTTTGCTGTTACTTATCATTTAAACTTCAATTATTAGACAATTAAAACATTTTAGGGCAAAAATATCCTTGAATTATCAAGAGTAGAATATAACTCATGAGATTTGAAGAAACAATCCACTTTAAAACAAAACATCCTGCACAAGGGCGGCACAGTGGCGCAGTGGTTAGCACCACAGCCTCACAGCTCCAGCGACCCGGGTTTGGGGCTCCTAGTGTAGGTAGGTGGTGGGAGAATGGTGGGGATGTGGTAGGGAATATGGGATTAATGTAGGATTAGTATAAATGGGTGGTTGTTGCTCGGCACGGACTCAGTGGGCCGAAGGGCCTGTTTCAGTGCTGTATCTCTCTATGACTCTATCCCTCTGAAACTACATAACATGGGTTTTCTTCTTCTACTCCATTCACCCGGGCCCAAGTCAAGGCGATAATTTCAGGTGTCTTCCGCCTGACATGACACAAATTCATATTCGGTCTTTACTAAAGGCCCAATGTTTCCCAGGCACAGGCGTGCCCAATGACCTAGCCCAGAATTGAGGTAGAAAAAGCTCAAGATCAATTTGCAAAAAACAATGGTTAGATCACAGTTATCATACAGTGTGCAGTTTTGGACATTAAAGCCATAGACAGCATGCATTGCAGATTCACAAGTTCGATGCCAGTTATAAGAAACTACAATTATTAAAACAGACTTCAGTTACTGGGACTATTTCCACTGGAGCAAAGAAGTGAAAGAGGAGTTAGATGTAGAATATACAGCACAGAAACAGGCTAATCGGCTCAATGAGAGCATGCTGACCTTTATGCTCCACTCAAGCATTCTCCCATCCTTCCTCATCTCTACCTAACAGTACTGTGGGTGCATCTGATGATGACTTCTTCTGCTGCTGCACCTCCTTAAAATGCAAATCTCTTTGTAATGCATTGTTGTGCAATATGCAGCACACTACAAATGCCACAGGAGACTCTATCTGGGGCATATTACAAACAGCACTTTCATATTATGAGTATTATACTGCAGCGGGGGTGCCGGTGATTATTAATCCATTTGCAAAGTGATCCTTCATCCAAAAAAATCTGAGAATCACTGATGTTAAACATTCATCCACTATTACTGGCAAGAGTAATTTCTGGCCCACCTTGTTCTTTTGAACCTACTGAAAAGTCTTATTTTCCCCAGTGTGAGCAGGAAGTTCCCAGGTGAAATAAATGTGATTATTTATTTAGAGATACAGCACTGAAACAGGCCCTTTGGCCCACCGAGTCTGTGCCAACCATCAACCACCCATTTATACTAATCCTACATTATCCCATATTCCCTACCTACACTCGGGGCAATTTACAATGGCCAATTTACCAAGTCTTTGGCTGTGGGAGGAAACCAGAGCACCCGGCAGAAACCCAAACAGTTACAGGGAGAACTTGCAAACTCCACACAGGCAGTACCCAGAATTGAACCTGGGTTGCTGGAGCTGTGAGGCTGCGGTGCTAACCACTGCGCCGTCCAGATTACTTACATGATTTGCAAATGAGTTAGGAATTATGTCAGATTAACCTCGTGTCATTTTTCAGAGATTTGACCTGGTGGATACTTTTTAATTCTTCAGTGCATCAAAGTTTTTCTAAAACAGTGGAGACCATCTGGACTGGATTTTATTATTGCACCCAGAGGACAACCAAAAAAGTCATCGCAAACCAAGGAGCGCCCTGATCAGCAGCCTGCCTCCACTCCAGCTGCTAATGCAGAAGTAACACCGCGAAGGAGCAGCTGCAAATGTATTAAAAAGACCCCTTGACACATATAGGTATTCATGGGTGAGACAGATATATCATCTTTAATTAAATGTGTTTTCCTGCCAATCATCAGCCTTTATTGTCTGTAAACCACATTCCACCATGGAGTGATCACGTATCTTTCAACTCCATCATAAGCCTTACAGCATTGTCAATGTGACCACTGACCTCATTAGCACGCCAATATGCATGATGTTCAATTGCACGAAGTTTGTTGCTGCCATTCATGCTGGAGAGACAGAGGTTACGAAGGCGGAGGACTAGAGACTCCATGCATGATGGTGAGTTTTGTTAGCAAACATATTTATTGAAATACATGGATTGTGGAAACATGCAATTATTAGTCTCTGCCTTGCCTCGTTTGCACGCTGTGCACTATAGCTGGGCTGACATGCATGCTTGGCCTTACGTGCCCTCTATGTCCTCTTTGTCGGAGAATGTCTCCCATACTTCATCTTGCAAGGCCTCCCCACTGTAGTGTGATGTTGTGTAGAATGCAGAAGACTACAATGATGCATGCAACCCTGTCTGCTGAATACTGAAGGGCTCCACTATCGAGCAGCAGAACTGCATTTCTGGTATACCAATAGCCTGCTCAATGGTTGCTCGGGTGGAGCTGTGGCAGGCATTGTAATGCTCTTCAGCATCATTGCTGGGGTTCCTTACTGGCGTAAGAAGCCATGTCTTCAGGAGGTAGCCCTTATCCCCAAGAATCCATCCCTGAAGTTGAGCGGGGGGGAATGAAAAACATTGCTATCTGGGACGGGCAAAGTATGTGAAAGTCATGGCAGCTGCTTGTAAAGCGGTCAGACACTTGTAGGAAGCACTTTCTGTGATCACATATTAGTTGGACATTAATTGAATGATACCCCTTCCTGTTTATGAAGGAAGCTGGTTGGTCTGTGGGAGCCTTGATGGTCACATGCATGCAGTCGATCACACCTTGGACCTGTGAGAATCCTGCAATGACCCCAAATCCAATGGCCTTCTCGCCTGACTCTCAGGGTCTGTCCTGTAGCATATATAGTCACTGGTTCTCCTGAACAGAGCATTGGTCACCTCCTTGATGCAGCGATGCACTGCAGATTGAGAGACCCCGCACATGTCGCCGTTGGATCGCTGGAATAATCCAGAGGCATAAAAGTTTTGGGCCACGGTAATTTTGAGGGCCAAAGGCATAGGGAGACCACCAAAACCTATTGGTTGCAAATCATCATTCAGCAGTGCACAAAGGTGTATGACGGCCTCTCTGGACAGCCAGTCATCTCTGACAGTTGCGCTCAGACATCTGCAGGTATGTCATCCAAGTCCTTTAGACTCGCTGGCATCTCTGAGCTCTTCTTCATCTTGGCGGCTGTTGCTGCTTACATCTAGGAGCTTCCTCTTGAGCTGTAGCTGCCTCTTGGGTCTGCCTCTGGCAGTGATGCCTCATCACAGCAATAGGATTCGGGAAAACAGGATGAATCATACCCATCTCATTCCTTGTAACTTCAGCTTCCTTCAAAAGGTCAAGTACACCTATATCGGCAAAGATTTGTGTTAATTTTGGTTCTGCAGGATTCTGGCATGTGCTCTTATGGTATGGCTTGATGTTGCTCTCACAACTTTTCAATAAGTTCAAGCCATTGTGGCCATACCAATACCATTTGAGTTGCCTGCACTGGACCCCTGAAAAAAACAACCTATACAGTTGCTGAGTTCTGTTCCCCCACCAACTGTATCAACTTGCGGAGTTCCCCACTTCTACCCCAACAGTATCCACTTACAGAGTTTCAACCTCCCCTCACATCTGCAGATTGAGCTTAGTGGCAATGTCCGATATTAAAAAAATTCCACAAGGTAACAACGCATAATTTACCTAACCTTTGCAGGCACCGAAGACTCTAGACTCATTGGCGCCCGCTTTTCAATGACGGGAAGGTGAAGGCACATGGGTGTCACCCGACATGCTGAAGATTGCGAACGCCTGGTAGGATCACGGCAAATTAGATACAAATGCATAAAAAACAGTATTTAACATATTTAAACTACAATCCCGTCGCATCACGGTGGAGGTGCAGTCACGGAGCTTTGCTGCTTCCAAGGAAATTGGAAATCAGCAATATGGTAGCGGGTTCCGTGTTGGACAAATCTATGTTGATTCTCTGCCCCCACACCCCCACCACCCCCTTCCGCCCACAACCAGCCTCCTGGTTATTGTTTCTAACAGTAACCAGTGGACCAAAAAACCTGCAGGAATTAAGACAGCTGCAGGTCTTGAAGATGAGCTGTACTTGGATGTACAGCTGAGGTCACATCAAGTGCATTTCTTGACATATGCTGGAGCAAGTAGGGGAGAATGCTTCTCCTACCTTAACTTCACTGAGGACCAATGTATGAGGCAGCTTTGCTTCACTAAGGAGACTGTCACCTTCTGTAGCCACAACTCAAGCCATGCACCAAGCCTTGGACAGCACTGCCTTTGGCTGCCAAGGTCACCGAGGTCCTTAAATTATATACAATGAGCTCCTTCCAGGCTGTAGCAGGAGGTATCAGGGAAATTCATAGCAGTGCTGTATCAGAGAGGTCACTGAAGATTTCTATACCAGGAACACCACCTACATCTCATTCTCCATGGTCAGAATGAAGCAGGAGGAGTGAGCACTAGGCTTTGCATAAATGGCAGTCTTCCCTAGACTGCACTTGCATTGCTTTGCATGCTCCTCATCACCAGCCCGGCATCTTAACAATTGAAAGGGATTCCAGTCCCTCAGCATACAACTGGTTTGAGACCAAAGACTATCATGCAGGTCTGTCTGTGCCTGGTATCCTAGCACCAGACATGACTCATTCATCCTGCACCAGTCCTCTTTGCTGCCTTTACTGGAGCCAGTCTATTAAGTTTTAGGCTGGCCACTGGCCAAACTGGGCTATCCCTTTCAGACATGACTCCTGACCTGTGTCAGGAACCCAGACACAGCTGCAGAGCTTGCCTACACAAGAGCCATGCTTCCTCAAAAAACCTGATCTCATGAACAATCGGCATGCTCAAGCAACACTTCTGCCTGTACCATTTGAGAGTATCTTTGCAGTCCACCCCTGAGCAGGTATCCAGATTTGTGTTCATCTGCTGCACTGTCTATAATGTTGCCAAACTGAGGGATGAACCCTTACCACCACCTACAACTGCAGCAAAAGCAGGAAGAAGAGGATTATGAAGAAGAGGGAGAGCTAGAGAGACACCAACCGTCAATGCCTCTAGCTGTCTCATCTGTCAGAGAACAGCTCATCAAAGAGCACTTCATAGAATCATAGTCCTCTGCTCCCTCTCTAGTGCAATCATATCTTTCCTATAGTGCTGTGATCAGAACTGCATGATGTACTACAGCTGTGGCCTAACTAGTGTTTTATACATTTCCAGCATCACCTCCTAGCTCTTATATTCGATGTCTTGGCTAATAAAGGCAAGTATGCCTTCTTGATCTACCTGTCACTTCATCTACCAGTCCAGCCACCTTTAGGGATCTGTGGACATGCACTACAAGGCTCCTCTGTTCTTCTACACTTCTCAATATTCTACTATTTATTGTGTATTCCCTTGTCTGTTAGCCTTCCCAAAATGCATTACCTCACACTTCTCCAGATTGAACTCCATTTGCCACAGTTTCGCCCAACTGACTAGTCCATTGATATCTTCCTGCAGTCTACAGCTTTCTTCTTCAATATCAACCAACTTATCAACTTGGCCAATATTTGTATCGTCTACAAACTTTAAAATCATACTCCTTACATTCAAGTCCAAATTGTTGATATATACCACAAAAAGCAAAATCACCTAAATCATCTTTCCCATCCCAATATACCAACAGTCCTGCGATCCTTACCATCTCCTTACTACCACCATTGGATTGCCTTTGTCCAGCCTTGTCCTCACTTCAATACAAAGTGAAACATCAACACAAAATCCAGCAAACAAAACAAATTTATCAAATAACTCATTTGCATCTCTATGTAGCAGCTAACAGAAATAATTATGAATCACATTTGTGCAAGCCCTTATTGCCTGTCTTATGTACTTGGTTTTCTATCTTAGTGCTCCTATGAAGTGTTTCATTAGTTGCTACTGCTTGGGAAGTGAAAGGCTGCTGAGCTTTTATTGAGGAAACTTCAGATGGCTGTGGTGGGCAACCTCAGCAGCTTTGGGCCTTGAGGCCCCGACTGCAGTCTACAACATCATGGAATAGGCCTGAACAGTCTCGCTCAGCTGGCTATGTGTTACTAACTTGGGCACTAGTGGAATGAGTGGCAGAGAAACAGGCATGTTCGCATCCTGATAGTGGACAGGTGGTGCCTTTCCACCATGGAGTCAAGGCCCACTCTCCTGGGACTGCGCCTCTGCACTGCTTTAACTCTGCAGGTAGCAGGGTGAAGGAGTGATTGGAAGTGTAGGGCATCTGTCAACAATAGCTGTCTGAATTTCCATGGCAGCTGGGAGAGCTGTCAGGAGTGTGGTTAATGGAGTTGACCACTTGGGTCATCAAAGTTTATCAATGACAATATGGAGATTTTGAGACCTTGATGTGGCTAACTGTATATTCCCAAGGGCCTACACTAGGTGGCCAGAGTATTTGCCTGAGTCAGAAAGGAGGTACCTTTTAAATGAAAACCATGGTCTTTACACATTCATAGGACCCTGATTTGCTATTTTAAATTCCACTGGGCACAGCATTCATTGTGCACGTTCCGCATTTTATCAGCTAGTGAAGAGGAGCTGGATGATAAATTTTAATTTATTGTTGTGAGGCTAGCAGAAGCAAAGTTGCTCCTCTAGGCTTCATGAAAATAACCTGGCCTGATGCTATAACGGTACCCCCTCTGAGAATGATACCCCCCTACCCTGATCAACTAACTGGTTGGAAGCCAATCAGGCACCTCATATTGCAGTGGCCTGAAACTGCTGGACTGCCCGGAGGTGCATGTTTTCTACTATTGAGCAGCCAGCCATAAATCACATGAAGGAAAAATCTACCACTATATAAGCTGACAAAATCACTAATTGTGTCCTAAATCCTTTAAAGCAGCAACAGAAAGACAGAAATTAGCTGACAACAGAGAAATTGGCAATGAAGCAGAGCATGACAAAAGAGGCTATGAATGGTTAAAGGAAGCAGGCTGACAGACAAGACTAACGGTCCAAAAGGGGCCATGGTTAATTTGGGCCCAATTCTACCAGCACCTCGCTTCCCCCGGCGTCCCAGGTAGGCTACACTCTACCCTGCATCTTGCACCAATACTGCCAAAACCCAGCAATTCACCAATACTTGCAGATTCTTGTCCTCTGCTCCTAAACTCCTCCTCTGTTAGATTCCAGGAAAGTCCCTCGACATCCACCATCACCACCACTACCGCCTGACACCCCACCCATCCTCCAACTGGAACTATTTCCACTAGAATTCTAAGAGGAAATTTTAGTGATAATTTTAAAATGATAAAGGAATTTGATAATGTGAATAGAGTGTACAATTTTGTCTATTGGGGAATCAGTGATGAGGGGGTCATCAATTTAAAATTGCCAGTAGGACTGAGGAGTGAGATTAGACAAAATGTCTTTATGGGGTGAGTTGCTAGAGCAAAGCTGTTTCATTGATATCAATCTATTCTTATCAGTTAGTAATATATTTTTATTTGTTGTACTAAATGATGACCTTACCTCGAGGCATATATTTTTCAAATGACATTAATTTGCATGTGATTTATCTAGCAGACAATAGGACAAAATTATTCTTGTGTTCAAATGTTTTTACTTTGTTTTAAGAGTCATTAGCACATCCTTATAATCAGATTTTTGCAATTTCATCAGGCAGCATTAGAAATACTCTGTGAAATCATTTGGAGGATGCACTTATTCCTGAGTGTCCTATATTACATTACCACACAATAAAAAGTCACAGATTACTACAGATGTTTATGTGAAATTCAATTAACACTCTGCCAATTTAGATTTTATTGGGACACAATCAATTTTTATTCATTTTAAAAGCAAAATGCATTATTTTATTGTATGCAGTCTCACTGCTGCATACACGGCTAACCAAATTATTCTGTTGTCTGTAAGGAATTTAAGTGTTTAGGCAGCAGACTGGTATGTTTGAAATGGACAGCTTGTATATTGGTGATTAAATAATGATCAATGCAACTGGTGCATGACATAATAATTTATTTGGATAAAACATAGATTGAAATCAGAAATAATAGAAAATGTAAGAGCACATTTCTTGCTTGCTCCTTGTATGAATGCTACTAGTTGCCATTTTAATATTATAATTTTTGGTATGGTTTTGCAGAAATGCTGTAATCTGAATATCAAAACATTCAATTTATAAATTTAATAACAAGCATATTCATTTGCAAATGTCATGAAAAATAAATTTATAATGGCCTGGAGTGGGGGTGGGGGAGCTGTTGTGAGGATGGGAAACCCAGAAGAATAGATTTCCCAAATGTTCAGCAGAATTTAACTGCAGGGCTGCTTTAAATGGAGTTCCTGCCCACAAGCAGCCTGATGGATAGGCTGGAAATCTTTAGGGTGGAGCTTATGAGAGCAGACAGGTGTATTGGTGGAGTGGGACAGGTCCTGGGGGATTCAGATCACGGGTGTGGCGGGGGAATGTCACAGGGGGTAGGAGTCTGTATTCTGGGGCATAGGGGTCTAGAGTGTTGGGAGAGTCCCATGGTGGTCCGGGACGAGGTACCGAGCATGGTGGGGGAGGGGGTGGGTCTGATGGTGGTTGGGGAGAGTCCAACGGTGGGAGCAGTGTGGGGTGGGAGGAGACAGATCACTGGTGGAGTGAGTGTATTTACTGGGGAGCTCCTCCTGGCCTCCTTACATCATGCAGTCAGCCCTTCCAGCTGCCTTTAAGCTACTGAGTTGCCTGAGCCCTGGGAAACCCAGTGGCCTATAGTTAAAAAGACAATACTGTTAAAATGAAGGCATGTGATCTCATTTTGATATTTAAATGATCAACCCAGTTCTTGCAAGTGAAATGGTTGCCTGCCCCTCAACCTGCCTCCATTGAAACCAGAAATGGACAGGTTCAAGGCAGGTAGAGTTTCTGTTTTTGATTTCTTGCATTTTACCCTCTGGCACGAACTGAACCCACCTGTTTCTGGGAATTAAGATTTAGCCCAATACTCGAAATCTGAAATAAAAGCAGAAAAAGCTGAAAATACTCAGCGGGTCAATATGCACATTGATTTAACTATACAATCCAGCAAAATGTCTGCAAAACTGGGAAGGTTTTCATAAGGCATGAGGAAGTATCCATGGTGCACAAAGTATGATCATTGGCTCAATGAAAAACCATTATCAGTATCTTTAAATCACATTGAAAAGAAAAGAAAACTTGCATTTATTTAGCGCCTTTCACAACTACGGCACTGTGCTGAGCATAGCAGGAAAATAGCCCCTTATTACTGCTTTGCCTGGCTGTCTGCATGTGAGATTTGTGCCCTTGGTAGTATTCTGACAATGGGCAGTTTTGCCTGTTCATCAATGCATTGAACAAAACTGCTGCATTTCTATGCCTGTATGATTCAGTGGAAAGCAGCATCAAGCCCAACCCTGATTCAAAGCATGCCCCAGTGCAATTCAGGACACTGAGCCTGCAACAGCAGAATGCCACAGTTCAAAAGCGATCATATTGTACAGTACGTTATTAAGTCACTAAATAAAAACTCATCAAGCTGCTCACTAAATTTCATTAACTTGCTCACTGGATTTCATCATTACTTGATTTACTGACTGCATGATAATTAACTTACTGTTTGTATTTAATAATTAATTTACTTACTAAATTAAAAATGTACATATGGAATAGATTTCACAAATCATTAAGTTTCATATTACCGTTATTCATAAAATTTCTGTCTGAATTTATTAATTTATAAACCATCTGATTATAAATTTGCCTGTATTGTCCATAACCAATGCTGTGGGAGATCAGCTAGTTATCTAGTAAATTTAATTGATAGACAATAGAATTAAAAAATTAAACAGCTGATTTAAAAGAATGGCATAAAAAGAACAGTAATATTTTCTAGCCCTACAAACATTTTGCTAGACATAAAACTTTTAATTAGCCAGGTAGATCAATATGTAGATATATACATGACCAACTTACTTTTTGATATTTAGAAATAACAATGCTAGTTTAAGGATTATATTAGTAGTAAACTACTAAGTGACATTGGAACCTATGGAACCAATTTTCATGTCAATAACACCCCTGAGTACGAGGTCACAGGATGTAATGGCATGGTATAGGGGACAATGATATTTCTGATGCCATATCTCTGTTGCTTTTGTGCATAACTCACATTTCCAGCACAGCATGGCAGATACAGGAAGCTGTTCGTCATTTTCTAGCCATCCTTACTGACAGGACAAATTGTAGTTCCTCCTAAATATAACAGCAGTCAGGGATTGATAGTTTTAATAACTGGTCAGCAAGACACATTGAATAGTTTTAAAGCCATTTCTCCATTTTTTATGCTTTTCTTTTTCTGCTGGTTCTCATAAGACATTGTACCAATTAGAATAATTGTTTTAACCTCTTTACTATTGCTGACACCAGTAAATTTTATAATTGGAATCCCCATATCTGATATGTTTGGAAGAAAAGAACCAATGAAAGAATGCCAGGCAGTTTAGGCTGCATTAGAGACGCTCTACATTCATCAACCAGTAGGTATGGACCTACATCTGCAGATAGAGGTAATCGGACTTTCTTTTGGTTGACATTTAGTGCGCATCGATGCTCCTATTCCTAAAAAATGGGACAGAAGACTCAATTGAACAATTAAAATATGTGAACGCTGACTAACTGTATCATTAGACTGTTCTTCAGAAGTATCCCACTAACAATATGTTATGCTTTGTATGGTACTGCATGAAAGAAGGCATGCCAAGATCATCATCAGTCAGGAAAGTCTGATTGTCTGCCAACAACCATATTTGTAGGCATCGCACCTAACAACAAATAGAGAGGAATGGCCTTCACAGGGTCGGGTCAACAGAGACCCAAATGCATCATTATGGCATCTACTGTTACGACCGAGGCTGGAGGAGTGCACTGTCTTTCTCTAGTTCCACTTCTCCATGGGTCATAACATATATTTAAATGTTTACCCAGTTACCAATACAGCCGATTATATATTCTATTTTTATTTTAGAATAAAATCCACCAAACAGGTTTCTTTAATAAACAACAAAATTATCAATTTATTATAAAACAAGACTTATTCAGTAAAGATACAAAGCATTAACACACAGATTGAAATATGAAAGTTCCCCTTCTAAATTAGTCCAACAGACACACAAACAGACACACAAACACACACCCCATTAAAGAAAAAATAAAGAAGTTTTCTCTGCAGCGATCTCTTTACAAAAAAGACAAAAAATACTTTGGCCAAATACTGGTTAATTCTTGAAGGAAAAGGAGAAGATATGGAATGATACCAGTTGTCCCTTTATTCTGGCATCCCAAATAGGCATAGACAATTGTTACTGGGATCTTTTTGGAGCAGTTGTCTTCAGGCGACATCGAGCATTAGTCTGGCAAACTTTCCAGGGGAAATACAGCATCAGGGGTTTCAGCTAACACACTGGATTCTGGAGACTGACTCCCAACTGACTCAAAACAATATCCAAAACAAAACCAATTCTTGACCGCCATAAATCTTTACATGCCACTTCTCTGTAAACAACTCCCCCTAGTCATCAAGGCTCTTGCTGTTTACTTAGCTGAAGACATGTGACTTCCAGTAAGTTTGTTTCTAAACCAAGTCCCAAAGAGCTTCCAGTGACCTTTTTAAAAAAAAAAGTCCAGCATCTATGGAATCTCTTCAGCCTCAAATGAATCCATCTCTACAATTTTCAAACATGAGTCCTCAAAAAAATGAAAAAAATGGAAGTATTTTCATAACACCTCCATCCTTGGAAGAATGAAATGCCAATTTTAAATGTGCTTCATTACAAAAAGTGGAAAATAAGATGGAAAAAATATTAAAACACATTTACACACTCATTCTCATTCACTCTTTACTGATAACTAATACAGTTCTGCTTTGTACCATCTTTGTACTCAGATAGCTCAAAGCAAGGTTAAATTCTAGACCAAGCATCAGCAATTACATTATTTTTTCCCACCATGTGGATAATCTTTAAGTGATAGGGCTGCAATACGAAACTACATCAAAATAGTCTGGCATTCTGGTTTTTGAATTTTTCCACAAAGGCTTTTGTGGTTATCGGGGTTATGACCAGTATCTCTCTGTAATCATGGCAGACATATACTTCAAAATGCTTAAGAGCTGGTAGTAAGCCCAGGGTTTCTTTTTCCACTGTTGAATATCTCTTTTGGTGTTGATTTAGCTTTTTGGAAAAGTATCCCACTGGCATTTCTATGCCTGATTCATCTTCTTGTAACAGGACTGCACCGATCCCTGGGTCACTAGCATCAATGGGTACCCTGAAGGGCTTGGTGAAATTTGGGGCAGCCAACACTGATTTATTGATCGAAATAGCTTTCAGCCTCTCCTGATCATACTACCGTGGCTTCTTTTTTTTGTAGCAAATCTATCAGTGGAGCAGCTGTAGTACTAAAATTGAGTATAAACTTATGGTAGAAACCACATATCCCCAAAAACCTCATGATTTCCCGTTTAGTCTTAGGGCAGGGAACTCCATCAATGCTTGTACTTTTGCTCTTTTTGGCAACACTTTTCCTTGCCCTACTATATGCTCTAGGTAGGTCACTCACTTTTTCGAATTTGCTTGTGGCAAGGTTTATCATTAAATCAGCCAACTTTAATTTTCTAAATAAAGTTTCTAGTTATTCCAAGTGGTCATCCAAGTGTCACTGTACATCAGTACATCATGAAGGTGAACCATACAGTTAGAAACATGGGCTATCACTTGGTTCATTAGTCTCTGGAAAGGTGCAGGAGCATTTTTTTAGCCCAAATGGCATCACTTGGCATTGGAAAAGACTGGTGTGACAAAGGCCAATATTTCTTTAGCTTGAGGTGTTAAAGGAACCTGCCAGTATCCCGCTAACAAATCAATTTTGGTAAGAAACGTGCACGACCAACTCTGTCAATACAGTTTTCCAAGCAAAGAACTGGGTAGGAGTCTGCTTTTGTTACTGCATTAACCTTTCTGTATTCTATGCAAAGTCTAGTTGAAATCTAGGCTTAGGCACAAACACGACTGGGGAATTCCAGCTGCTTTGACTGGGTTCAATTAGGCGGTTTTCCAACATGTATTGGATTTCTGCTTTCAAGTGGGCCTGTTTCTCTGGACCTAAGTGATAAGAATGCTGTTTTATAGGAGAGGATTCTCCTGCATCCACATCATGTTTGGCTAAGGTTGTACATTCTGGTTTTTCCCTATAGACTATTTTCAATGCTGTGAGTAGCCTTGTTGGGTCTTCTCGTTGTTCTGTATCTAAATAGGAAAGCATAGTGTCCAATCTCCCAAACAATGCAGTATTAGCTAACCAGATAGTAGGAGGCTCAATTTGAGAATTGTCAAGGCCTCCTTCTGCCTCATCCTCACTATCCCTTTCATCCTTCACTGTCCCTACTACCTGACATACCTGTGCTTGCTTATCCACCTCCTGGTGGTGATATTGCTTCAACATATTGATGTGATACAGCCGATTCTGTTTCCAGCGATCTGGGGTGCCAATCAAATAATTTACTTTACCAATCCTTTTGATAAATCTTTATGGTTCACTGAACCATGCTTTCAGTGGTTCACCCTGTAAAGGCAGTAATAATTCACCAGGATGTTGCCTGGGCTGAAGCATTTCAGCTATGAAGAGAGACTGAAAAGGCTGGGGTTGTTTTCCTTAGAGCAGAGAAGGCTGAGGGGAGCTATGATTGAGGTATACAAAATTATGAGGAGCATTGCTAGGTTAGATAGGAAGAAACTTTTTCCCTTAGCAGAGGGGTCAATAACCAGGGGGTATAGATTTAAAGTAAGGTGCAGGAGGTTTAGAGGGGATTTGAGGAAAAACATTTTTACCCAGAGGGTGATTGGAATCTGGAATGCACTGCCTGAAAATGTGGTAGAGGCAGGAACCCTCACAAAATTGAAGAAGTGTTTAGATGAGCACTTGAAATGCCATAGCATACAAGGCTACAGGCTAAGTGCTGGAAAATGGGATTAGAATAGTTAGGTGCTTGATGGCCGGCACAGACACAATGGGCCGAAGGGCCTGCTTCTGTGCTGTATAACTCTATGACTCTATATTAACACATCATCTCCCCTCGTTGAAATGTTCGGGTTTTGGCTTGCTTGTCTGCTCACTTCTTCTTGGTTGTTTGGGAAGTTTTCAGGTGTTCCTGAGTCGCTTTGCAGGCTCTCATGATCACTGATCATCATTTTGAGCATCCAAAAGTACATTTCTAAGCTCCTTTTGTCTGTGGGTGTGTGTTAAGGACTTTAACTGTGTTATACCCAGATTACTCATAACTTCCTGAATAAATTTAGACATAAAATTGGATCCTCAATCCGACTGAATCTCAATCGGATAGCCATATCCATAATAGTGAGTATATATTGATGTCCCGCTTTTGTTTGTTCCCTAAAAACTGGCATGGGAATTAGAGGTGCCGGTTTTATGGCAGGTTACAGTTGTCCCACAATCTGGCATGTGTGACATGTTTTACAAAGCTCCACCACGTCCTTGTAAAGACCAGGCCAGTAAAAATGTTGACTATACGTGATTGGGTCTTCTGGATCCCCACATGTCCTGCCATAGGAATTTCATGTGCGATCCTTAATATTTCATGGCGATACTTGGGCGGTACCACTATCTGGTGAACTACTGTCCATTCTTCATCGCAGGTCTGTGAGGGGGTCTCCACTTGCTCATCAGAATCCCATTTTTAATAGAATAGCCTTCCGGAACTCCCTTTGTTCAGCTTCAGTTAGAGCCAGATCTGCCACTTAACTCTGGATTGGCTTACTGAGCCTTGATCAGAAAAGACTTATTAAACATTTTCTTCAGATTATCCAAATCTCAAAAAAAAAGTTTCAGATTTTTTTTTTATTCATTCATGGGATGTAGGCATCACTGGCCAGGCTAGCATTTAGTGCCCATCCCTAATTGCCCTTGAGAAGGTGGTGGTGAACTGCCTTCTTGAACCGCTGCAGTCCATTTGGGGCAGGTATATCCACAGTGCAGTTAGGAAGGGAGTTCCAGGATTTTGACCCAGCGAAAGTGAAGGAACGGCGATATAGTTCCAAGTCAGGATGGTGTGTGACTTGGAGCGGAACTTGCAGGTGATGGTGTTCCCATGTATTTGCTGCCCTTGTCCTTCTTGTTGGTAGAGGTCGCGGGGTTGGAAGGTGCTGTCTAAAGAGCCTTGGTGCATTGCTGCAGTGCATCTTGTAGATGGTACACACTGCTGCCACTGTGCATCGGTGGTGGAGGGAGTGAATGTTTGTAGATGAGGTGCCAATCAAGCGGGCTGCTTTGTCCTGGATGGTGTCGAGTTTCTTGAGTGTTGTTGGAGCTGTACCCATCCAGGCAAGTGGAGAGTATTCCATCACACTCCTGACTTGTGCCTTGTGGACAGGCTTTGGGGAGTCAGGAGGTGAGTTACTCGCCGCAGGATTCCTAGCCTCTGACCTGCTCTTGTAGCCACGGTATTTATATGGCTACTCCAGTTCAGTTTCTGATCAATGGTAGCCCCTAGGATGTTGATAGTGGGGGATTCAGTGATGGTAATGCCGTTGAATGTCAAAGGGAGATGGTTAGACTCTCTCTTGTTGGAGATGGTCATTGCCTGGCACTTGTGTGGCGCGAATGTTACTTGCCACTTATCAGTCCAAGCCTGGAGATTGTCCAGGTCTTGCTGCATTTCTACACGGACTGCTTCAGTATCTGAGCAGTCACGAATGGTGCTAAACATTGTGCAATCATCAGCAAACATCCCCACTTCTGACCTTATGATTGAAGGAAGGTCATTGATGAAGCAGCTGAAGATGGTTGGGCCGAGGACATTAGCCTGAGGAACTCCTGCAGTGATGTCCTGGAGCTCAGATGATTGACCTCCAACAACCACAACCATCTTCCTTTGCGCTAGGTATGACTCCAGCCAGCGGAGGGTTTTCCCCCTGATTCCCATTGACCTCAGTGTTGCTAGGGCTCCTTGATGCCATACTCTGTCAAATGCTGCCTTGATGTCAAGGACAGTCACTTTCACTTCAATTCTTGCTATTTTGGCACCTGATTTCAATTCCAGCCCCCAATTTCACTGCCAATTCTTTTAATTTGTTCTTAGTTAAAGTTATAAAGTCACTCAGGGAAACATTCTGCTTTACCAAAAACTTTGCTGCAACCACTAATGCCATTACAATGGTATAGACTGTACCTTATTATAAAGAGAGCTAGTTCTTTTAATTTCTTTGTAATTGGTGTCAGATTTAGATCCCAACAATTGAGTTTTGAATTGATATGATCCCAGATTTGAGAGCAATTAATATGATGCCAGTCGCAGGACCCCAATTTAAATGTTATTCCAGAGATGAGGAGTTACTATGATTCCAAATGCGAGCCCTCCAAATTAGTCTGATTCTGATCCCAGACACGAGCCACCAATTAAATATGATTCAATGGTGAGCGAGCCGCCAATTAAGATATGATTCAAATCCAGAAACCCAATTAATATGTGATTCAAATCTTGAGAGAGCCCCCAATTAATATGATTCAAATTCCGGACGAGAAACCCAATTAATATGTTACGACCGACCGCTCCAGTCAAAGCTCCCAATCAAAATATACAATTCTGATTGTGGTGGGAGAAACGCACTGTTAATTCAATCCCGTCCCTCCACAGATCACCTAACATATCATTTTAAACTTTCCAAATTAAAGAACGACCCAGCCAAATTGTGCTATCTATTAACCCCCAAATGAGGCTAGCCAAACCAGGTGTCTTTAAATCAACAAATTAACAGTTTAATTTTTTTTAAAACTAAATTATTAAGCACTATGAAGATATAAACAACATTTAAAATAGAAAAAAATTAGAGTCCTTGCAAATTTACAGTCCAATGTTGCTTGAAGTCCTCGCAGCCATCCGATGGTGAGAAAAGGTTCTTCCACAATATAACAATCTGTAGTCTAACTTCAGCAGTAAGTGATGCTTCCTTCTTCAGCAATGGATTTCAACAATTAACAACTTGCAAACACTTTCAATAGAATCAATCTGACTTTAGAGTCTTTTGAGGAATAAAAGTTTGTCACACTTCCCTTCCTTTGTTTAAATTACCAGCAATCTCTGTTTTGGCTTGACATTTCTTAGAATTTTGAGAGATAATCATAATTAAACAGACTAAAATTCTCTTCCTTCAGCTTAAATGGCTGAGAGCTCTTTTTTCAGGTGCTAACACCAACTGTCTGTCTGTGTTCTCAGTTAGAACAGAATGTCTTCAACTAAAAGCCAGGTCAAAATTGAATTGTAACAAATGTATCGCATGATGCTCAATCCAAGTGGCTGTATCCATGGTAACAAGAATGCACCCTTTGAATCGCAGTCTCCAAATGGCTGTATCCAAGGCAACGAAAATGCACCTTCTTGGTAACTCTGGAGGCCTGCTTGTTCTTAAAGCAGTACTGATCCTTTGCAAACCTTAAAGGTACACCGCATATTCCTGGGAAAAAAAACTACAGGACCATGACAATTGACAGATCTGGGGATTCTCCAACACAAGCCAGCCAAAACATCTCATATCATCATGATTTTATGCATGCTGCACAATTTTATTGTGCAACATGTTAGAAACATAGAGCTGCCAGGGGAGAAGCTTCTCCATCAGCTGATAGCAAAGAAATGCTTGAGACCACTCATGAGCTGTAGTTGCCAACCACCAGATCTATTTCAAATATTCTTCACATAAAGGATCTTTGACCCTTTCCATGAAATGTCTTTTCCAAATCTTCACCATTTCTTTCACAAGCATCCTCACATCCAGATTTCACATCTGTTCTCTGTTGCTAAAGAAAATATTTTTTCTCACCTCAGGTTTCAGTCTGCAATACTAGTATAAGATGACTCCAGACACAATTCAAATGAGGTACCATCATATAGAATCATAAAATCATAGGATGTTTACGGCACAAAAAGAGGCCACTTAGCCCATCATGTCTGTCCTGGTCTAAAAACGAACCATTCAGTCTAATCCCACCTCCAGCATTTGGAACATAGCCCTGCAGATTACAGCACTTGAGGTGCATATCCAGACTTCTTTTGAATGAGTTGAGGGTTTCTGCCTCAACTACCCTTTCAGGCAGTGAGTTCCAGACCCCCCACCACCCTCTGGCTTAAAATTTTTTTTCTCATCTCCCCTCTAATCTTTCTACCAATCACTTTAAATCTATGCCCCCGAGTCACTGATCTCTCAGCTAAGGTAAACAGGCCCTTCACCTCCACTCTATCCAGGCCCCTCACAGTTTTGTACATTTCAATCAGATCTACCCCTCAGCCTTCTCTATTCCAAAGAGAACAACCCCAACCTATCCAATCTTTCCTCATAGCTGCATTTTTCCAGTCCCGGCAACGTCCTCGTAAATCTCCTCTGTACTCTTTCTAGTAGAGTTACATCCTTTTTGTAATGAGGTGACCAGAACTGAACACAGTACTCAAGTTGTGGCCTCACCAATAATTTTACCGTTTCCGCATAACCTCCGAGCTCTTATATTCCATATCTCGGCCACAAAAGGAAAGGATTCCATGTGCCTTCTTCACCACCTTTTCAACCTGTCCTGCTACCTTCAGGGATCAGTGGACATTGCTGATTTTTGGGAGGCCGATCAGTGTTACACCCTGGCCATCCTGAATCCTCCCTCTCCCGTCTCCACTTGTTCCCCACCCCCTGCCGCCAACTTTACAACCACATCCTGTGCTAAAGAGACTCTGCGATTTTCAAGGCCCCAGTCTCGAGTGATTTTGGCAGGCAAGCTGTGAATATCAGATAGGAGTCCCGGTGCAGCTCGGTGCTCTGCAGCTTGAGGAACATTGGTTTGCCAGGATGCCAGCAGCGACCTCGGGCAGGGGTGGCCAACAGCTGCTCACAATGTATTTGTGGAGCCATGAGTAGAATTCCCACTCCTTTGAGCTGCATGAAGCAATCACCAATGCTGAGGGAGGTAAGACACTGTCAAATAATTGGAGAGAGCCTCCTGTCCCCTCCATGAGTCCCATAAGAGTTCTGGTGACCACTTAATGCCAACAATTAGCCCCACCATGTGCCTGTCAGATAACCACACCTCTCTCCATGAATTTAATCCAGTTGTAAACCAACACCAGCCCAGGCAGCGTGGGAGAGAGAGAGATAGAGAGAGGCGGGAGAGAGCGAGGGGTGGAGTGAAGAGTGACAGAGAGAAAGAGAGGGGGAGAGAGAGAGAGAGATGGGGAGAGAGAGAGAGGGCAGAGAGAGAGAGAGGCGAAGAGAGAGAGGGTAAAGAGAGAGTGGGCAGGATAGAGAGGAGGGGGAGAGAGAGAGGAGGGGAAAAAGATAGAGAGGAGGGGGAGAGAGGGAGAAAGAGGGGGAGAGAGAGGGGAGAAAGAGTGAGGGTTGGAGAGAGTGAGGGGAACAGAAAGAGGAGAGAGAAAGGTAGAGAGAGAGGTGAGGAGAGAGGGGGAAAGAGAGGGAGGGAGAGAGAGGGGGAGAGAGTGGGAGAGAGAGGGGGAGGAAGAGAGAGAGGGAGAGAGAAAAGGGGGAGAGAGAGAGGATGTGAGAGAGAGGGGGAGAGGGATAGACACAGAGAAGGAAGAGAAAGAGATCAAGATCACTCTTCACAGATGGACATCTATCCAGAATACTCTGCATCGCAACATCAAGTGTGCGGGTAGACATTGACTACTTGTGCAAGCAAAAACAATGCCAGGTTTCTCACTAAATCAATGTTCAACAGTGACAAGAAAGTAAGTTAATAAATTGGTCTTATTTAAAGCTTGTTCACAAAAATGCACATATTTTGTTGTTT
Source organism: Heterodontus francisci (assembly GCF_036365525.1). Taxonomy (NCBI): domain Eukaryota; kingdom Metazoa; phylum Chordata; class Chondrichthyes; order Heterodontiformes; family Heterodontidae; genus Heterodontus; species Heterodontus francisci. Next base: position 120,754,847 of record NC_090375.1, on the reverse strand, counting down.
TAATTAATACTAAGATAAATTTCTAATGCCTTTATCTTTCTGAAATATGCTCACAAAAACTTTAATGTGGCCCCTCACACGAAAAGGTTGGACACCCCTGCTCTGGACAGAAATTAGAAAGGCAGTGGGACTAGATAGCCATGCTCAATGCTAGCAGTCTAGCCCTGAGGACCTGGATACAGTGCTGCAACAAGTTCAATAACCTCACGAGTGGTCAAGGTTAGTTAATTCATCTTCAAATGCCATACCCTACCAAGTGAACCACTAACTTCAGAGACTGCGCAATCATCACAAACCCATCAGTCATCTACCAATCTCAATCAATCACAACTCATACTTAATATTCATAGCTTTGCCTCACCCTCATGTGCTCGCACTGCTGGACACCCACACCTTGCAGCTGGCAAGCAGTGCCAGCTATTTAAGCATGGCAGCAACATCACCCAAACAGATTGTGCTACACTCACTGACACACTTCCCCCTCTCTTTCAGGACAAGATGGCGCATAACCAGAGGCAGCACCTAAATAGGGGGTACACTGAAATGCTTGGTGTATTGTCAGACCTGCCAGAAAACCAGTGGTCACTATTAAGGAGCATGGAGAAGTCATAGAATAGAATCATAGAATGGTTACAACACAGAGGAAACCATGCAGCTCATTGAGTCCATACCAGCTCTCTGCATGAGTAATCCAGTTAATCCATTCCCCCACCTTTTACCTGTAGCCCTGCATTTTTTTTCCATTCAAGTACTTATCTAATTCCCTTTTGAAAGCCATGATTGAATCTACTTCCACCACCTTTCAAGCAATGCATTCCAGATCATAACCACTCACTGCATTAAAAAAAATTTTTTTCTTCATGTCATCTTTGGTTCTTTTGCCTTGAATCTGTGTTCTCTGGTTGTCGACCTTTCCGCCAATGGGAACAGCTTTTCTCTATCTACTTTGTCTAGATGCCTCATGATTTGAAACACCTGTATCAAAATCTCCTCTCAGCCTTCTAAGGAGAACAACTACAGCTGTCCAATCTCTCCACATAACTGAAGTCTGTCATCCCTGGAACCATTCTCTTAAATCTCTTCTGCGCCCTCTCCAAGGCCTTCACATCCTTCCTAAAGTGCAGTGCCCAGAATTGGACAAGACTCCAGATATGACCTAACCAGTGTTTTATACAGGTTAATTTTTTAATTTGTTCATGGAATGTAAGCATTGCTGGCAAGGCCAGAATTTATTTCCCATCCCTAAATGTCCTTGAGAAAGTAGTGTTGATCTGACTTCTTGACCGCTGCAGGCCACTTCGTGTAAGCACACCCACAATGATGTTAAGGATGGAGAAAGATTTTGACTCAGCGACAGAGAAGGAACAGAAGGAACACCATTTCCTTGCTTTTATACACTGTGCCTGTATTTATAATGCTCAGGATCCCATTTTTAACCACTCTCTCAGCCTGCCCTGCCACCTTCAACAATTTTTGGACGTATACCCCAGGTTTCTCTGCTCCTGCACTCCCTTTAGAATTGCATCCTTTAGTTTTTATTGCCTCTCCCCTTTCTTCCGACTAAAATGTATCACTTCGCACTTCTCTGCATTAAATTTCATCTGCTACATAGTTGGATGAGTCGATCAAGGACAGCCAGGCCTAAAAGGGGATATGTTGATTGCCTCCCTTCCTCCGCCTTCTTCTCCTCCTCTTCCTCCTCAGCTCTTCGACAGACACCCGGTGGCAAGGCCTGTGGTCTCACAATGAGTCTTGACATGTGCTCTGCCAAGCACTGCTCAGCTCCTCCAAAGTGGTCCAGGCAGCGGAAGCGTTTCATCATCCCAATGATTTGTTTGATCAAATTTCATGTGGCAGTATGGCTTTCATTATATGCATGCTGCTCTGCCCATATGTGCATGGATTGCACACTGAAAGCATGAGACATGTGATCAGCAGACCTCCCTGTCACCCTAAAGCCACCCTCTGGTTTGTTGTGGTGGCTCAAATGCAGATGGCACAGTGGACTGCCGCAGAATGAAGGCATTATGAATGCTGCCAGGATACAGAGCATTGACCTGCATGATGTGCTGCATATGGCTGCAAACTAGTTGGATCTTGAGGGAGTGGAATCCCTACTGGTTGTGGTAGATCTCAGAATTGGCATGAGGCACGTCAAAGTGACACTCATGCAGTCAATGGCACCCTGCACCATGGGGAAGTCTGCAATCCTCGCAAGGCTGCAAGCCGACTCCAACTGCTTTTCTCTGGCAAGAGAGAATGAAATGTGTTCAGATTGCTTTGCATACAGAGCTTCAGTAACCTCCCTAATGCAACAGTGAAAGGCCAACTGGGAGATGGAGCAAATATCACCTGCTCCGGCCTGGAAGGGGCCAGATGTATAAAAGTTCATGGCCACAGTTATCTTTACAGCCACTGGCAATGCGATCCTTGCATTGCTCTGAGGTTGCACTTGTGGCTGCAAGAGGTGGCAGGTTTCAGTGAGCACCTCCTTAATGAAGGTAGAAGAGGGATGTGTTCCTGCAGTCGGAATTTAGGGAGCTAGGTAAAAAATTAGCAAGCGGGACCTCAAAAGTAGTAATCTCCAGATTACTCCCAGTACCACGCGCAAGTGAGTACAGGAATAGGAGAATAAAACAGATGAATGCGTGGCTGGAAAGTTGGTGCAGGAGGGAGGGCTTTAGAATCTTGGGACATTGGGACCGGCTCAGGGGGAGATGGGACATGCACAAGCCGGATGGGTTGCACCTGAACAAAGCCGGGACTGAGATCCTTGTGGGACGTTTTGCTCGTGCTGTTGGGGAGGGTTTAAACTAGTTCGTCAGGCGATGGGGACTTGAGGGTAGATTCAGTTGGGACAAAATTGGAAATTAGAATGGAAGGCAAAAAATTAGTGGCTGAGTCTGGAAGACAGAAGAAACAAAGGTTATAAAATAAATAAAAGGGTTGGCAGTGCTCAAGGGTATATACTTCAATGCAAGGAGTATAGCAAATAAAACAGACAAGCTGAGGGCACAGATGGAAACGTGGCAGTATGATATCAGCTATAACAAAACATGGCTTAAGGAGGGACAGGAATGGCAGCTCAACATTGCTGGTTCCAGGGTTTTCAGACACGATAGAGAGGGAGATAAAAAAGGAGAGGAGAGTGGCAATTTTGGTCAAAGAAACAATTACTGCAGTGAGGAGGGATGATATGTTAGAAGGATCATCAAATGAGGCCATATGGATTGAGCTAAGGAACTAAAAAGGGGCAGTCACACTGTTGGGAGAAGCCATATAAATATCATGGCTACAAGAGCAGGTCAGAGGCTAGGAATCCTGCAACAAGTAACTCACCTCCTGACTCCCTAAAGCCTGTCCACCATCTACAAGGCACAAGTCAGGAGTGTGATGAAATACACTCCACTTGCCTGGGTCCAGCTCCGAAAACACTCAAGAAGCTCGCCACCATCCAGGACAAAGCAGCCCACTTGATTGACACCCCATCCACAAACATTCACTCCCTCCACCACTGACGCACAGTGACAGCAGTGTGTACCATCTACAAGATGCACTGCAGCAATGCACCAAGGCTCCTTAAACAGCAACTTCCAAATCCACGACCTCTACCAACTAGAAGGGCAAGGGCAGCAAATACATGGGAACACCACCAAGTTCCCCTCCAAGTCACACACCATCCTGAATTGGAACTATATCGCCATTCCTTCACTGTCGCTGGGTCAAAATTTTTGAACTCCCTTCCTAACAGCACTGTGGGTGTACCTACCTCACATGGACTGCAGCAGTTCAAGAAGGCAGCTCACCACCACCTTCTCAAGGGCAATTAGGGATGGACAATAAATGCTGGCCTAGCCAGCGAGGCCCACATCCCATGAATGAATTAAAAAAAAGACCCCCAAACAGTCAGAGGGAGATAGAAGAGCAAATATGTAGGCAAATCGCTAAGATGTGCAAAAACAATAGGGCAGCAATAGTAAGGGTTTTAACTACCCACAATATGAACTGGCATAGTTTAATGTGAAAGAAATTGAGTGAGCAGAATTCTTGAGGTACATTCAGGAGAACATTTTTGGCCATTATGTAGCAAGTCCAACAAGAGGGGGTGCAGTTTTGGACTTAGTTTTAGGAAATGAAGCTGGGCAGGTGGAAGGAGTGGCAGTGGGAGAACATTTTGGTGGTAGTGATCATAATTCCATCAGTTTTAACATAATTATGGAAAGGACAAAGATAGAACAGAAGTTAGAGTTCTCAATTGGAGCAAGGCCAATTTTACTAAACTGAGGAGTGATTTAGCAAAAGTGGACTGGAAACAGCTACTTGAAGGTAAATCAGTGTCAGAGCAGTGGGAGGCATTCAAAGGGGAAATTCAAGGGGTTCAGAGTAAACATGTTCCCACAAAGAAAAGAGTGGGACAGCAAAATCTAGAGCCCTGTGGATGTCAAGGAGCTTACAGGGTAAGATAAGGCAGAAAAGGAAAGCTTATGTCCGACAGAAGAGCTCAATACTACAGAAAGCCGAAAAAGTGGAGGGGTGAAATCAAAAAGGAAATTAGGAAAGCAAAGAGAGGGCATGAAAGAATATTGGCAAGCAAAATCAAGGTGAACTCAAAGATGTTTTATTAATACATTAAGAGTAAGACGATAACTAAGGAAAGAGTCTTTCTTTCTTTCTTTGGCCTCCTTGTCTCGGGAGACAATGGGTAAGCGCCTGGAGGTGGTCAGTGGTTTGTGGAGCAGCGCCTGGAGTGGCTATAAAGGCCAATTCCAGAGTGACAGGCTCTGTTGTCAGGGCTGTTACACAGTTGGCTCTCCCCTTGCGCTTTTGTCTTTTTTCCTGCCAACTGCTAAGTCTCTTCGACTCGCCACACTTTAGCCCCGCCTTAATGACTGCCCGCCAGCTCTGGCGAACGCTGGCAACTGACTCCCACGACTTGTGATCAATGTCATAGGACTTCATGTCACGTTTGCAGACGTCTTTGAAGCGGAGACATGGACGGCCGGTGGGTCTGATACCAGTGGCGAACTTGCTGTACAATGTAGCTTTGAGGATCCTGCCATCTTCCATGCGGCTCACATAGCCAAGCCATCTCAAGCGCCACTGACTCAGTAGTGTGTATAAGCTGGGGATGTTGGCCGCCTCGAGGACTTCTGTGTTGGAGATACGGTCCTGCCACCTGATGCCAAGTATTCTCCGGAGGCAGCGAAGATGGAATGAATTGAGACGTCGCTCTTGGCTGACATACATTGTCCAGGCCTTGCTGCCATAGCGCAAGGTACTGAGGACACAGCCTTGGTACACTCGGACCTTTGTGTTCCGTGTCAGTGCGCCATTTTCCCGCACTCTCTTGGCCAGTCTGGACATAGCAGTGGAAGCCTTTCCCATGCGCTTGTTGATTTCTGTATCTAGAGGCAGGTTACTGGTGATAGTTGAGCCTAGGTAGGTGAACTCTTGAACCACTTCCAGAGCGTGGTCGCCAATATTGATGGATGGAGCATTTCTGACGTCCTGCCCCATGATGTTCGTTTTCTTGAGGCTGATGGTTAGGCCAAATTCATTGCAGGCAGCCGCAAACCTGTCGATGAGAGTCTGCAGGCACTCTTCAGTGTGAGATGTTAAAGCAGCATCGTCAGCAAAGAGGAGTTCCCTGATGAGGACTTTCCGTACTTTGGACTTCGCTCTTAGACGTGCAAGGTAGGGAAAGAGTAGAGCCAATAAAAGACCAAAGAGGTAACCTATATGCAGGGTTGGAAGATGTTGGTATGGTCCTTAATGAATACTTTGCGTATGTCTTCACAATGGAGGGGGCTGTGCAGATATTGTAGTTAAGGAGGAGGAGTGTGAAGTATTGACGTGATAAACATAGGGAGAGAGGAAATATTAATGGTATTAGCATCCTTGAAAGTGGATAAATCACCAATGCTAGATTAAATGTATCCCAGGCTGTTAAAAGAAGCCAGGGAGGAAATAACGGAGGGTTTGGTCATCATTTTCCAGTCCTCACTGGATACAGATTGGTGCCGGAGGATTGGAGGACAGCTAACGTTGTACCTTTGTTTAAAAAGTGAGCGAGGGATACCGAATAATTACCGGCCAGCCAGCCTAACCTCAGTAGTGGGCAAATTATTGGAATCAGGATAAACGGTCACTTAGAAGGGCACAAATTAATCAAGGATAGTCAGCATGGATTTGTTAAGGGAAGATCTTGTCTGAATAACTTGATTGAATTTTTTGAAGTAACAAGGAGGAATGATGAGGGTAATGCAGTTGATGTGGTCTACATGGATTTTAGTAAGGCTTTTGACAACATCCCACATGGCAGACTGGTTAAAAAAATAAAATCCCATAGGATCCAGGGAAAGGTAGCAAGCTGGATACAAAATTGGCTCAGTGGCAGGAAACAAAAGGTAATTGTTGACAGGTGTTTTTGTGAATGGAGGGCTGTTTCCATTGGCGTTCCGCAGTGCTCAGTACTAGGCCCCCTGCTTTTTTGCCATATATTAATGAGTTGGACGTAAATGTAGGGGGCATGATCAAACATTTTGCAGATAACACAAAAATTGGTCGTCTGGTTGATGGCGAGGAGGATAGCTGTAGACTGCAGGAAGATATCGATGGACTGGTCAGGTGGGCAGAAAAGTGACAAATGGAATTCAATCTGGAGAAGTGTGAGGTGATACATTTGGGGAGGTTGAACAAGGCAAAGGAATACACGATTAATGGGAGAATACTGAGAGGTGTAGAGGAGGTGAAGGACCTTGGAGTGAATGTCCACAGATCCTTGAAGGTAGCAGAACAGGTCGAGAAGGTGGTAAAGAAGGCACATGGAATCCTTTCCTTTATTAGCTGAACTTTGGAAGATAAAAGCAGGGAGGTTATACTGGAACTGTATAACTAATTGGATGGGCCACAATTTGAGTATTGTGTGCTCTTCAGGTCACCTCATTACAGAAAGATTGTAATTGCACTAGAGAGGGTACAGAGAAGATTTACGAGGATGGTGTCAGGACTGGAAAAATGCAGCTAGAGGAAAGATTGGATAGGCTGGGGTTGTTCTCCTTGGAAAAGAGGAGGCTGAGCAGAGGTTTAACTGAAATATGCAAAATTGTGAGTTCTGATGAAGGGTCACTGACCTGAAATGTTAACTTTGCTTCTCTCTCCACAGATGCTGCCAGACCTGCTAAGCATTTCCAGCATTTCTTGTTTTTATTTCAGATTTCCAGCATCTGCAGTGTTTTGCTTTTATAAAATTGTGAGGGGCCTGGATAGAGTGGAAGGGAAGGGCCTATTTACCTTAGCAGAGAGGTCAGTGACTAGTGGGCATAGATTTAAAGTGATTGGTAGAAAGGTTAGAGAGTACCTTTTTCACCGAGAGGGTGGTAAGGGTCTGGAACTCACTGCCTGAAAGGGTAATAGAGGCAGAAACCCTCAACTCATTTAAAAGATGTCTGGATATGCACCTCAAGTGCCGTAACCTGCAGGGCTATGGACCAAATGATGGAAGGTGGGATTAGGCTGGGTGGCTCATTTTTCAGCTAGCGCAGACACGATGGGCCAAGAGGCCTCTTTCTGTTCCGTAAACTTTCTATAATTCTACGATTCTATGAAGCAGAGACACCTGACACACTGGGCTGAATTTTATTATCCTGCTACTGAAAATAGCAGCAGTCCTGCCTGTGACGTCAGCGGCCGTGCCACTGCAATTACGCGGTGGGCAGCCATTTAGCATAATGATGGCAGCCGTCCCCCCCAATCATGTGGCAGGGTTGGCATTGGTGATGCCGGCATCACCTGATGTTGGAGCAGGTGCTGGTGCCATCTTTAAAAAGCTGCAAGCCCTGCATTTACTCTCTGCATTCAATCATCATCAGGTTTCCGAGGCTAAAAGTCTGTGCTCTGCAAAATGTTATTTAATCTGCAAGCAGCCCCCCGGGCATCATTTTAACAATGGCAGATGTATGATGAAGGGTGGTCCCACACTTCAGTGATGCCTCCCTGCTGATTCTTGTCCAGACTACAAGGGAAAGGTGGCAGGTCCTTTTCCCCAGCACTGGCAAGAAGAGGTCCTCCTACCTGATCAAGCCTGGACAGAGATCACAGAGGAGATTAGTAGCCGTGGGGTCACCCGTTGTAACTGGGTGCAGTGCAGGATGATGATCAATGACCTCCTATGCTCAGCCAAGGTAAGTTGTGTGGTTCCAGATAGCTTGTTGTGATTTCCAGGTGCTGATGAAGGGCCCATGTTTGTATTTCCGTGATGTAGATACATTTGGAACTTGACCATAACTGCATCCCTGATCTTTCAGAAGAGGATCAACAACAGCAGGAAGGTGGCCAGGAATGGTGGTGGGGTGCCCGACCTGCGGCTTTGTCTCAGGCCGAAGAGGAGATGCCAAAGTTAGCCAGGTGCCAAGGAGGACGTGCCACATCCAAGGTCGAGCGCGGGATCTCAGTTTAAGAAAGTGATTATTGCCAAAACGAGAATTAATCAACATTACATTTTATTGAGATATGCAATACTGTCATCATTGGGACATATGTACCATAACACGTAAATGGCGGTTGTTTACCTTGTATCTTGCAGGGTGCCGCTCACAAATGATTCCAGACAATGATCGAACAATGACAACCTCTGAGGATGAGCAAGACTTTGAGGATGCACCATCCCATAACATTTCTGCACATTCCAGCAGCACAGATACTGTCACCTCGATGGGTAACAGATCAGTATTAGAATCAGGGTCACAAGCTGGCGAGAGCAAAACACGTGCACCCGAGCAGCTGGCTGCGGCAGAGGCAGCCGAGGTCTCTGACAGTCAGAGAACTGTGGGTGTCCAGACCCATGCTGAGCCCCAGGCTGATGACAAACCCCTGGTGTCAGCAGAACTGGGCATGCTGGGGTTGCAGAGAGTGGTAAGGCGACATTTGTCGGAGATGCCAGAGGCCATGCACAGTCATGAGCAGACAGTGGAGGAGTCCATCCATGCCATGATTGCTGCCATGTCCCAGACATATAAGTGCATGGCTTCATCCGTCGAGAGGTTGGTGACCCTCTTAGGGAGGTACATTCCACAGATGCGCCATGACCTGCAAACCATCGCCTTGCCCTTGACTTCAAATCAGCAGTGGCAGGGCAAGAGAAGGACCCAGAGTCTGGAGACTTTTCCTGTTCCTAGTCCTTCTCTGGAGAGCAAGGAGGTTCCAATGAGCCTTCGTTTTTTGAAAACCACATTCCACCATGGAGTGGTTGTGATTCCTGAAATCCCATCAAATGCCTTACAGCATTGACAATGTGACAACTGACATCATTAAACTGCCAATGAGCATGATGTTTCATTGCACGAATCATGTCACATGGCTTAATCTGTTGCTGCCATTCATGCTGGAGAGACAGACAGGATGAGGCGGAGGACTTGAGACAACATGCATGATGGTGAGTTTTGTAGCAAGCATATTTATTGAAATGTATGGATTGTGAAAATGCAACATTATTAATTTCTGCCTTGCCTTCCTTGTACACTGCTCACCATGTCTGCCCTCCATCACTGTACCCTGATCTTCCATGTGCTCTTCTCCTTGTGCCCTCTTCATCGGAGGATGTCTCATGCTCTCGTAATTCTTCATCTTGCAAGGTCTCCTCCTCTGTAGTGCGACGTTGTGTAGAACGCAGCAGACCATAATGATGTGAACAACCCTGTCTGGGCATACTGAAAGGCTCCACCATATCTATTGAGGTAGTGGAACCGCATCTTCAGCATATCAATGGCCTGCTTGTTGGTTGCTCGGGTGGAACCGTGTCAGGCGTTGTAATGCTCTTCAGCATCATTGGTGGGGTTCCTTACTGGCATAAGAAGCCATGTGTTCAGGAGGTAGCCCTTATCCCCAAGAATCCACCCTTGAAGGTGAGCGGGGGGACTGAAGAGCTGTGGCATCTGGGACTAGCAAAGTATGCATGGCAGCTTCCTGGAAGAGGGCACAAACCTGTAGGAAGTGCTTTCTGTTGTTGCATACCAGTTGGACATTAATTGAATGAAACCCCTTTCTGTTTATGAAGGCGGCTGATTGGTCCATGGGAGTCTTGATAGCCACATGCGTGCAGTTGATCACACCTCGGACCTTTGGGAATCCTGCAATGGCCCCAAATCCAATGGCCCTCTCGACCTGACTCTTGGGGTCTGTCCTGTAGCATACATAGTTGCCGGCATTCCTGAAAAGAGCATTGGTCACCTCCTTGCTGCAGCGGTGCACTGCGGATTGAGAGACCCCACAGATGTTGCAGGTGGAACCCTGGAATGATCCAGAGACATAAAAGTTTAGGGCCATGATAATTTTGAGGGCCACAGGCATAGGGTGACCATCAAAACCCATTGGTCGCAAATCATCATTTAGCAGTGCACAGAGGTCTGTGACAGCCTCTCTGGACAGCCGCAGTTGTCTCTGGCAGTTTCACTCAGACATCTGCAAGTATGTCAGCCGAGTCCTGAAGATTCATTGGTGTATCTGGGCTCTTCTTTGCCTTGGTGGCTGCTGCTGCTTGTGTCTGGGAGCTTCCTCTTGAGCTGCATCTGCCTCTTGGTCCCACCTCCAGCAGAGTTGCCTCAGCACAGCAAGGGGATCCAGGAAAACAGGATGAATCATACCCATCTCTATCCTCCTTGGATCTTCGGCTTCCTTCACAAGGTAAAGTACACCTTTCTGGGCAAAGATTTGGGTTAATTTTGGTTCTGCAGGATTCCTGCTTTAGCTCTATGGTATGGATTGATGTTGGTCTCACAACTTTTCAAAAAGTGCAGGCCATCATGACCATGCTAACACCATTTAAGTACCTTGTACTGGACCCCCGTAAAAAACAGCTATACACTTGCAGAGTTCCCCCCTCCCAACAATAACCACTTGCAGAGATCCCCCCTCCCCACCCAACACTATACACTTGCCAAACTTCTTCCTCCTCTCCCAACAATATACACTTTCAGAGTTCCACCCTCCCCTCATACACACACAATGCATTTGCAGATTGAGCTTAGCGGCAATGTTGGCTTTAAAAACCACTTCCCCTCGATAACAATGGAGAAAAGCCTAAAAGGAAAGAAACCGGACAGACTACCCGGCTTCAACTGAGGCACCAGAAATGACAACAGCACACCCAGCCCTGTCGAGCCTGCAAAGTCTTCCTAATAACATGTGGGAGTTTGTGCCAAAACTGGGAGACTTGTCCCACAGACTAGTCAAGCAACAGCCTGACATAGTCATAGTCGTGGAATCATACCTTACAAACAATGTCCCAGTCACCACCATCACCATAATAAAAGTAAGATACTGCAGATGCATCCCTCCCAGAACCGCGACAGGGTTCCCCTTTTCCTCATTTTTCATCCCACCAGCCTCCACATCCAAAGGATCATCCTCCGCCGTTTCCGCCACGTCCAGCGTGATGCCACTACCAAATGTATCTTCCCCTCCCCTCCCCATCAGCATTTCGAAGGGACCGTTTCCTTCGCGACATCCTGGTCCACTCCTCCATCACCCCGACGCCTCATCCCCTTCCCACGGCACTTTCTCAGGCAATCGCAGGAGGTGTAATACCTGCCCCTTTACCTCCTCTCTCCTCACTATCCAAGGCCTGAAGCACTCCTTCCAGGTGAAGCAGTGATTTACTTGTACTTCGTTCAATGTGGTATACTGTATTCGCTGCTCACAATGTTGTCTCCTCTACATTGGGGACAACAAACGCAGATTGGGTGACCGCTTTGCGGAACACCTCAGCTCAGTCCAAAAGCATGACCCCGAGCTTCCAGTTGCTTGCCATTTCAACACACACCCCCGCTCTCGTGCCCACATATCTGTCCTGGGCTTGCTGCAGTGTTCCAGTGAACATCAATGCAAGCTCGAGGAACAGCATCTCATTTACCAATTAGGCACACTACAGCCTGCCAGACTGAACATTGAGTTCAATAATTTCAGAGCATGACAGGCCCCCATTTTTATTTTTAGTTATTTTTTCTTTTTTCTTTTTATTTTATTTTAGTTTGTTTCATCATTCATTTTTTTTTACATGTGCCTACCCACTGTATTTTTTTTCATGTTTGTGCTTTGGGCCAGGGCTGTTCATTTTTCAGTCAATTCACACCCTGTTTGCACGAACACTTTGTCTTTCAGCACACCATTAATATACTGTTTGCCTTTGCTCCATGACCTTCTGGTCAATTATTCTCTGTGATCCTGTTCTATCAGCACCTTCCCTTTTGTTATCTCTTGCCCCACCCCCGCTTCATTTGCTTAAAACCTTTTACATTTCTAACCTTTGCCAGTTCTGATGAAAGGTCACTGACCTGAAATGTTAACTCTGCTTCTCTCTCCACAGATGCTGCCAGACCTGCTGAGTATTTCCATCATTTCTTGTTTTTATACCACCATCACCATCCCTAGATATATCCTGTCCCAACACCAGGACAGACCCGCCAGAGATGGCGGCACAGTGGTATACAGTCAGGAGGGAGTTGCCTTGGGAGTCCTCAACATTGACTCCCCATCCCATGAAGTCTCATGGCATCAGGTCAAACATGGGCACGGAAACCTCCTGCTGATTACAACCTACCGCACCCCCCCCCTCCCCCACAACCCCTCAGCTGATGAATCAGTACTCTTCCATGTTAAACACCACTTGAAAGAAGCACCAAGGGTGTCAGAATATACTCTGGGTGGGGACTTCAATGTCCATTATCAAGAGTAGCTCGGTAGCACCACTGCTGACCGAGCTGGCCGAGTCCTAAAGGACATAACTGCTCGACTGGGTCTCCAACAGGTGGTGAGGGAGCCAACAAGAGGGAAAAACCTACTTGACCTCATCCTCACCAATCTACTTGTCGCAGATGCATCTGTCCATGACAGTATTGATAGAAGTGACAACCACATAGTCCTTGTAGAGACAAAGTCCCATCTTCACATTGAGGCTACCCACCATCATGTTGTGTGGCATTACCACCGTGCTAAATGGGATAGATTTCGAACAGATCTAGCAAAGCAAAACTGGATATCCATGAGGCGCTGTGGACCAGCAGCAGCAGCAGTAGCAGGATTGTATTCAACCACAATTGTAACCTCATAGTCCGGCATAGACCCCACTCTACCATTACCATCAAGCCTGGAGATCAACCTTGGTTCAATGAAGGGTGCAGGAGGGCATGTCAGGTGCAGCACTAGGCATATCTAAAAATGAGGTGTCAACCTGGTGAAGCTACAACACATACCAAACAAAAGCAGCAAGCAATAGACAGAACTAAGCAATCCCACAACCAATAGGTCAGATCTAAGCTCTGCAATCTTGCCACATCCAGTCATGAATGGTGGTGGACAATTAAGCAACTAACAGGAGGAGGAGGAGGCTCCACAAATATCCCCATCCTCAATGATGTAGGAACCCACACATCATTGTAAAAGGTAAGGTTGAAGCATTTGCAACCATCTTCAGCCGGAAGTGCCGATTGGATGATTCATCTCGACCACCTCCAGAGGTCCCCAGCCTCACAGGTGCCAGTCTTCAGACAACCCGATTCACTCTGCGTGATATCAAGAAATGGCTGAAGGCAATGGATACTGAAAGGGCTATGGGCCCTGACAATATTCTGGCAACAGTACTGAAGACTTATGCTCCGGAACAGGATGTGCCCCCAACCAAGTTTTCCAGTACAGCTACAACACTGGCATCTACCTGACAATGTGGAAAATTGCCCAAGTTTATCCTGTACACAAAAAGCAGGACAAATCCAACCTGGCCAATTGCCACCCCATCTGTCTACTCTTGATCATCAGCAAAGTGATGGAAGGTGTCGTCGACAGTGCTATCAAGTGGCACTTGCTCAGCAATAACCTGCTCACTGATACTCAGTTTTGGTTCTGCCATGGTACTGAGCTCCTGACCTCATTACAGCCTTGGTTCAAACATGGACAAAATAGCTGAACTCAAGAGGTGAGGTGAGAGTGACTTCCCTTGGCATCAAAGCAGCATTTGACCGAGTGTGGCATCAAGGAGCCCTAGCAAAACTGAAGTCACTGGGAATCGGGGGAAACCTCTCCACTGGTTGGAATCATCCCGAGCACAAAGGAAGATGGTTGTGGTTGGTGGAGATCATTCATCTCAGTCCCAGGACATCACTGTAGGAGTTGCTCAGGGTAGTGTCCTAGGCCCAACCATCTTCAGCTCCCTGCATCATAAGGTCAGAGGTGGGGATGTTTGCTGATGATTGTGCGATGTTCAGCACCATTCGCAACTCTTCAGATACTGACGGAGTCCATGTCCATATGCAGCAAGACCTGGACAACATTCAGGCTTGGGCTGATAAGTGGCAAGTTACATTTGCACCACACAAGTGCCAGGCAATGATCATCTCCAACAAGAGAGAATCCAACCATCTCCCCTTGACAGTCAATGGCATTGCCATCGCTGAATCCCCCACTATCAATATCCTTCTTTATAATTCATTCATGGGATGTAGGTGTCACTGGCCAGGCCAGCATTTATTGCCCATCCCTAATTGCCTTTGAGAAGGTAGTGGTGAGCTGTCTTCTTGAACCGCTGCAGTCCATTTTGGGTAGGTATATCCACAGTGCTGTTAGGAAGGGAGTTCCAGGATTTTGACCCAGCAACAGTGAAGGTACTTCGATATAGTTCCAAGTCAAGATGGTGCGTGACTTGGAGGGTGACTATCATGGGGGTTACCATTGACCAGAAACTTTACTGGACCAGCCATGTAAGTACTTTGGCTGCAAGAGCAGGTCAGAGGCTGGGAATTCTGTGGCAAGTAACTCACCTTCTGATTCCCCAAAGCCTGTCCACCATCTACAAGGCACAAGTCAGGAGTGTGATGGAATGCTCCTCACTTGCCTCGATGAGTGCAGTTCAACAACACTCAAGATGCTCACCACCATCCAGGACAAAGCAGCCCACTTGATTGGCACGCTATCCACCACCTTCAACATTCCCTCCGTCCACCACCGACGCACAGTGGCAGGAGTGTATACCATCTACAAGATGCAATGCAGCAACTCACCAAGGCTCCTTCGACAGCACCTTCCAAACCTGGGCTCTCTACCACCTAGAAGGACAAAGGCAGCAGATGCATTGGAACACCACCACCTGCAAGTTCACCTTCAAGCCACACACCATCCTGACTTGGAACTATATTGCCATTCCTTCACTGTCCCTAGGTCAAAATCTTGGAACTCCTTTCCTAACAGCACTTTGGGTGTACCTACATCACATGGACTGCAGCGTTTCAAGAAGGTGGCTCACCACCACCTTCTCAAGGGCAATTCAGGACCGCCAATAAATGCTGGCCGAGTTAGCGGTGCTCCTATCCCGTGAAAGAATAAATAAAAAACATTATGAGTTTCTCTCAGAATAAAATCAGATTCAAGCGACGTCAGAGCATAATTTTACTTACACGTATTTCCGGAGCTTTCAAATTGCTAACTGAGCCATGGAAACTTTACACTGACACATCACCCCAAACCAGATTATAACCATGTTTCTAACTTTACAGTGACTCAGGACTCCATCTGCTGTTTTTTTATTTACATTGCACATACACGACGTTGTATGTAAGCCTACACTGTTATGTAAGTGCTTCATTTTAAAAATATTTTTTGAGGACTCATTTTTAAAAATTGTGGAAATCGATTCATTTGAAAGACTGAAGAGATTCTATAGATGCTGGACTTTGTTTTTTTTTAAATGTCACTGGAAGGACTTAAGACCTCATTTAAAAACAATCCCTTATTGGAAGTCACATGTCTTAAGTTAAGTAAACAGCCGGAGCCTTGATGACTATGGGAGTTGTTTACAGAGAAGTGACATGTCAATATTTATGATGGTCAAGAGTTTGTTTTGTTTTTGGATATTGTTTTGAGTCAGGTGGGGGTAAGCCTGCTAAGAGAGAAGCCATCTCATTCTTTTTCTGCCTCTTTGAGAAGCCCTGAGAAACCAATGTGATAGTTGAAACCCCTGATGCAGTGATTCTTCTGGAAAGCCTGCCAGACTAATCCTCGGCGTTGCCTGAAAAGAACTGCTCCAAAAAGATCCCAGTGACAGCCATCTGCACATATTTGGAAGCCAGCATAAAGGAGCATCTGGGAGCATACCATATCTTAACCTTTTCCTTCAAGAATTAACAAGCATTTGGCCGAAGTATTTTTTCTTGTCCTTTTTGTAAAGACATCTCTGCAGAGAAAACTTCATTTTTTCTTCAACTGGTGTGTGTGTGTGTGTGTGTGTGTGTGTGTGTGTGTGTGTGTGTGTGTGTGTGTGTGTGTGTGTGTGTGTGTGTGTGTGTGTGTGGGGTTACTTTAGAAGGGAACTTTCATATTTCAACCTGTGTGTTAAAAAGCTTTGCACCTTTATTGAATAAGTCTTGTTTAAAAATAACTTAATAATTTTGTTGATTATTAAAGAAACCTATATGTTGGATTTTATTCTAAAAATAAAATAGATAAAGAATATAATTGGTCGTATCAGTAACAGGGTAAAGTATTTAAATATATGTTGTGACCCATGGAGAAGTGGGACTAGAGCAGGACAGTGCACTCCTCCAGACTCGATCGTAACATGTATTTGGGGGCTCGGTGTGGGATACCCAAAACCTATGCAGTGCAATTGTAAGTGGGGTAATAATAATTGAAAAGGGGAAAAGAAAAACACCAGGTTTCTTGTACATTAAAGTAAAGCTACACTACCGGAATGGCTACTTTTGACACAAGTGCATTTGTGCAGCAGTCTGGAATAGATTATGAGTCTTTAAAGGCATTGCCCGCTGATGAGCTGTCAGGTGTGGTGGAGTACTTGCAATTAGGTATTAGGTCAAAAGCTACGTGGGCTGAAATTCAGAGACTAGTGGCCAGACAGCTGGAGATTGAAGTGAAAGAGCCAGAGGGATGAGTAGAATCAAAAAAAGACAAGGTAACGCTGGTTGAGATTCAGTTGGACGTGAAGAAGTTAGAGCTAGAATTTCAGGAGAGGGAAAAGAAAAATGAAAGGATATTTCAAAGGGAGCAAACAGAGCGGCAGGAGAGAGAAAGGACAAGAGAAAGAGAGCAAAAGGAGAGAGAAAGGGAATAGCAGATTAGAAGGCTGGAACTAGAAATAAAAAAGGATGCCCTTGACCCCGATGAAAATTCCAGTGGGGAAAGACCTGACTCCAACCCAGGACCCAGTGGACAGAAATTTTTAATTTTTTTCAAGCCCTCCCGAAGATTGAGGAAAGGGACGCGTATAGGCATTGTTTTTGAAAAGATAGCTAAATAGATGAGGTGACCAAAAGAAAACCGGATACTGCTCATGCAAAGCAGGTTGATTGGCACAGCTCATGAAGTTTATGGTATGATTTCTGAGGAGGCTTCTGCAGATTATGAGATGGCAAAAAAGGTTATTCTCACTGTTTATGAGTTAGTCCCTGAAGCTTACAGGCAGAAATTTCGGAACCTCCGGAAACAGCCTGGGCAGACGCATATAGAATTTGAGAAGGTAAAGCAAATTAACTTTGATCGTTGGATGTGGGCTCTAAAGGTAGAGGCCACGTATGAGACTCTTAGGGAAATAGTTCTCCTGGAAGAATTTAAAAATTCACTCCGTGCATTAGTAAGAACCCATGTAGAGAACCAGAAGGTTTCAACAGCCAGACAGGCAGCTGAGATCGGTGACGATTACGAGCTTGTTTGCAAGCCCAAACACTTTCTTCGTCACCCCCACAAACCCGGGAAGGATAGAACGTGGGAAGGTGAAAGGAAGTCAAGGAGCCAGGGACATAGGAACATTGGAACATAGGAGCAGGAATAGACCATTCAGCCCATCAAGCCTGCCCCGCCATTCAATATGATCATGGCTGATCATCCACTTCAATGCCTTTTCCGCACACTATCCTCATATCCCCTTATGTCATTTGTAGTTAGAAATCTGTCAATCTCTACTTTAAACATACTCAATGACTGAGCATCCACAGCCCTCTGGGGTAGAGAAGTTCAAAGATTCAGCTGAGAATGCCCAGAGATCGCTTCCTCAGGCCAGAAAGGAAGGTGCTGAGGGTGGAAGTGAGTTCTGAAAGCCTATGGGTCACAAGGTGGGACACCTTTGTGCAGAATGCTGGAAGTTGTGAGGTAAACCCATGGGATTTATCAGGGTGCTCAAGGCCAATGCAGTTATTGGGGCCCTGACCGAGAGTATGACAGATCAGGCTGTAGCTCTGACTGCAGCTGTA
The DNA here is from genome assembly GCF_036365525.1 of Heterodontus francisci. Taxonomy (NCBI): domain Eukaryota; kingdom Metazoa; phylum Chordata; class Chondrichthyes; order Heterodontiformes; family Heterodontidae; genus Heterodontus; species Heterodontus francisci. The sequence continues at coordinate 120,736,602 of NC_090375.1, read as the reverse complement.
AGGCCAAGTACAAAAACCGCTGTGAGTGCGGGGGACATGAACAAGCTACCTGAGAGTCATAGAGAATTCTTGTCAAAAGGAAAAGTAACTCCTTATCCCTCAAGTAAGGCAGGTAAACCCATAGTTATATTTAGGGATACAGGAGCCACCCAAACACTTTTGCTAGGGAAAGGCATGATTTTTCCACCAGAGAGCACATTGAATGCCAAGGTTATAGTGAATGGTATCAGTGGGGAGTATATCTCCGTACCTTTGTATTGGGTGTACCTGGAGTGTGACCTAATGTCTGGAACAGTAACTGTAGGAGTTGTCCATAGTTTGCCTGTAGACAGAGTTGACCTACTCCGAGGGAATGATTTGGCCGGAGCAAAGATAGGGGCAGCACAGTGGTGCAGTGGTTAGCACCGCAGCCTCACAGCTCCAGCAACCTGGGTTTGGTTCTGGGTACTGCCTGTGCAGAGTTTGCAAGTTGCTCTGGTTTCCTCTCACATGCGAAAGACTTCCAGGTTGATAGATAAATTGGCCATTGTAAATTGCCCCTAGTGTAGGTAAGTGTTAGGAGAATTGAGGGAAGGTGGGGATGTGAGAGGGAAATGGGATTAATGTAGGATTAGTATAAATGGGTGGTTGATGGTCAGCACAGACTCAGTGGGCCGAAGGGCCTGTTTCAGTGCTGTATCTCTCTATGACTCTAGTATCTTCTCCAGTAGTCACAAAAAGACCAAGTGAAGTCAAGGAGACAGTGCAGTTGCAGGAAAAGGTTCAAGGAATGTTTCCTTCATGTGTAGTGACCTGAGCAATGGCGAAACAAGTTCCATTGTTGGAGGTAAAATTGGCACCACAGACAGATAGCTGAATATCTGAAACTTTCTTTGAGGATTTGGATAATCTGAAGGAAATGTTCAATAAATCTTCTCTGATCAAGGCTCAGCAAGCTGATCCAGAGTAAAGTGGCACAATCGTCTCTAACTGAAGCTGAAGCAAAGGGAGTTCCAGTAGGCTACTATATTAAAAATGGGATTCTGATTAGCAAGTGGACACCTCCTCACAGACCTGTGGATGAAGAACAGGCAGTAGTTTACCACATTGTGGTTCCGCCCAAGTATGGCCAAGAAATATTAAGAATAGCCCATGAAATTCCAATAGCGGGACACTTGGAGATCCAAAAGACCAAATCATGTATAAGTTGACATTTTTACTAGCCAGGTCTTTCCAAGGATGTGGCACAGTTTTGTAAAACGTGCCATACGTGCCAGATTGTGGGAAAGCCCCAACCTGCCATGAAACTGACACCTCTAATTCCCACACAACATAAAAGCAAAATACTGCGGATGCTGGAAATCTGAAACAAAAACAAGAAATGCTGGAATCACTCAGCAGGTCTGGCAGCACCTCTAATTCCCATACCAGTTGTTAGGGAATCATTTAATAGGGTGTTGGTAGACTGTGTGGGACCTTTACCAAAATAAAAGTGGGACATCAATATATACTCACTATTATGGATATGGCTACTTGGTTCCCAGAGGCCATACCCTTTAGAACAATTTCCACTAAGATAGTGGTTGAGAAGATAACCCAGTTCTTCACTTCATATGGATTACCAATTGAGATCCAATCGGATCAAGGTTCCAATTTTATGTCTAAAATCTTTCAGGAAGTTATGAGCAATCTGGATATACCACAGTTAAAGTCCTCAGCATACCACCCACAGACACAAGGGGCTTTAGAACGGTACCATCAGACCCTGAAAGCGATGGTCCGGGCATATTGACATGAATATCCCCATGTTTGGAGCAAAGGTCTGGAATTTCTTTTGGTTGCCACCAGGGATTCACCTAATGAGTCTACCGTTTTCAATGCTTTTGAATTACTTTATGGATATGTAGTATGAGGTCCTCTAAAACTAATTAAAGAAAAGCTTGAGGAACAGAGGGACGAATCTTCCATAATAATAAAAGCAAAATACTGCAGATGCTGGAAATCTGAAATAAAAACAAGAAATGCTGGAAATACTCAGCGGGTCTGGCAGCATCAGTGGAGAGTAAAGCAGAGTTAACATTTCAGGTCAGTGACCCTTCATCAGAACTGACGAATCTTCCATGATAAATTATGTATCCGTGTTCTGGGAACGGCTCACAAGAGCCTGCAAAGTGGCTCAGGAACACGTGAAAGCTTCCCAAACAAGCATGAAGAAATGGGCAGACAACCATGCCAAGACTCGAGCATTTCAACCAGGGGATTTAGCTTTAGTTTTAGAGATACAGCACTGAAACAGGCCCTTCGGCCCACCGAGTCTGTGCCGACCATCAACCACCCATTTATACTAATCCTACACTAATCCCAAGTTCCCAACCACATCCCCACCTGTCCCTATATTTCCCTACCACCTACCTATACTAGGGGCAATTTATAATGGCCAATTTACCGATCAACCAGCAAGTCTTTTGGCTTGTGGGAGGAAACCGGAGCACCCGGAGAAAACCCACGCAGACACAGGGAGATGTGTTAATATTATTGCCACTGAAAGCACAGCTCAGGGGACCGTATAGAGTAGTCAAAAGGATTGGTAAAGTAAATTATTTGATTGACACCCCAGATCACTGGAAAAAGAATCGGCTGTGTCAGATCAATATGTTGAAACAATATCTCCGTCAGGAGGAGGATAAGCAAGAACCAGTATGCCAGGTAGTAGTGACAGTGAAGGATGAAAGGGATAGTGAGGATGAGGCAGAAGGAGGCCTTGACAATTCTCAAATTGAGCCTCCTACTATCTGGCTAGCTAATACTGAATTGTTAGGGAGATTAGACACTATGCTTCCATATATAGATGCAGAACAACAAGAAGACCTAACAAGGCTGCTCAGAGCATTGAAAGGAGTCTGTAGGGACAAACCAGGATGTACAAGGTTAGCCATTCATGATGTGGATGTAGGGGAATCCTCTCCTATAACACAGCATCCTTATCGCTTAGGTCTGGAGAAACAGGCCCGGGTGAAAGCAGAAATCCAATACGTGTTGTAAAACTGCCTAATTGAACCCAGTCAAAGCAGCTGGAGTTCTGCAGTCATGTTTTTGCCTAAGCCTGATGGTTCAACTAGATTTTGCATAGAATACAGAAAGGTTAATGCAGTAACAAAGGCAGACTCCTACCCAGTTCCTTGCTTGGAAGACTGCATTGACAGTCTTAGCAGTGCCATGTTTCTTATCAAAATAGATTTGTTAAAGGGATACCTGCAGGTTCCTTTAACACCCCGAGCTAAAGAAATATCGAAGAAATAAAGAAAGAAAGCCTTTGTCACACCAAACGGTCTTTTCAATGCTGAGTATGCCATTTGGGCTAAAAAATGCCCCAGCAACTTTCCAGAGACTAATGAACAAAGTGGTAGTCAGTGTTCCTAAGTGTGTGGTTTACCTTGATGATGTGCTGGTATACAGTGATACTTGGAAGGACCACTTGGAACAACTAAAAGCTCTGTTTAGAAAATTACAGTCGGCTGATTTGGTGGTAAACCTTGCCAAAAGTGAATTTGAAAAAGTGTGGGTAACCTACCTAGGACATATAGTAGGGAAAAGACAAGTGTTGCCAAGAAGAGCAAAAGTACAAGCATTGATGGAGTTCCCTGCCCCTAAGGCTAAATGATAAATCATGAGGTTTTGGGGGATGTGTGGTTTCTACCGCAAGTTTGTACCAAATTTCAGCACTCTATCTGATCCACTGATGGATTTGTTACAAAAAAAGATAGTCAAGGTTGTGTGGTCAGAAGAGTGCCAAGCATCTTTAAAGAGGCTGAAAGCCATTTTGATCAATAAACCAGTATTGGCTGCCCCAAATTTCACCAAGCCCTTCAAGGTAGCAATGGATGCTAGTGACCTGGGGGCCGGTGCACTCCTGTAACATGAAGATGAATCGGCATAGAAAGGCCAGTGGGATACTTTTCCAAAAAGCTAAATCAACACTAAAAATGATTGTTACGACCGAGGCAGGAGTAATACACTGTCAATTCAGTCCCATTGCTCCACAGGTCACAGCATATTATTAAAGTTTCCCCACTACTGGAAATTAGCCAAATTAAACACTTGATTAACCTCCAGAATAAAACACATCAAACCAGGTATCTTTAAACAACAATAAATTAACTATTTATTAACAAAATAAATCTAATACAATCCTGAGATAAATCTATGTCTGAAAAGACTTTATAACTTTTTATTCCTCCTAACTCTCAGGCACACACACATACATTCAAAAAACAATGGTTAACCGGTTCTAAAATGATGTTTTAGATTAGACCTGCTTCCGAGGAATAATAAAACAACTGGGTTGTAAGTCTTAGTTGTTAATGTTCCTGGTTCAGTGATGTGTCCCAGAGTCAAATAGTCAGATGCCACTCGAAGACTCCAGGCGAGTTTGATGAACAGCATGTAATAGAAAATAGGAGCAGCAGTGGGCCATTTGGCCCTTCGAGCCTGCTCTGCCATTCATTATGATCATGGCTGATCATCCAACTCAGTAACCTGTTCCCGCTTTCCCCCCAGATCCTTGAATCCCTTTCGCCCCAGAGCTATATCTAACTCCTTTTTGAAAACATACAATGTTTTGGCCTCAACTGCTTTCTGTAGTAGTGAATTTCACAGGCTCACCACTCTCTGGGTGAAGAAATTTCTCCTCATCTCAGTCCTGAAAGGTTTACCTTGTATCCTTAGACTATGACCCCTGGTTCTGGACTCCCCCACCATCAGGAACATCCTTCCTGCATCTACCCTGTCATGTCCTGTTAGAATTTTATAGGTTTCTATGAGATCCTGCCTCACTCTTCTGAACACCAGCGAATATAATCCTAACTGACTCAATCTCTCCTCATACATCAATACCGCCATCCCAGGAATCAGTCTGGTAAACCTTCGCTGCACTCCCTCTATAGCAAGAACATCCTTCCTCAGATAAGGAGGCTAAAACTGTACACAATATTCCAGGTGTGGCCTCACCAAGCCCCTGCATAATTGCAGCAAGACATCCCTGCTCCTGTACTCCAATCCTCACATTCTGAAGGCCAACATACCATTTGCCTTTTTTACTGCCTGTTGCACCTGCATGCTTACCTTCAGCAACTGGTGTACGAGAACACCCAGGTCTCGTTGCATATTCCCTCTCTCAGTTTGGAGCATTCAGATAATAATCTGCCTTCCTGTTTTTGCTACCAAAGTGGATAACCTCACATTTTCCACATTATACTGCTACTGCCATGCATTTGCCCACTCACGCAACTTGTCCAAATCACCCTGAAACCTCCTGCATCCTCCTCACAACTCACCCTCCCACCCAGTTTTGTGTCATCTGCAAATTTGGAGATATTACATTTAGTTCCCTCATCTAAATCATTGATATATATTGTGAATAGCTGGGGCCCTAGCACCAATCCCTGCTGTACTGCACTCATCAATGCCTGCCGTTTGGAAAAAGACCCTACTCTTTGTTCCGTCTGGCAACCAATTTTCTATCCATCGCAATACATTACCCCCAAACCCATGTACTTTAATTTTACATGCTAATCTCTTATGTGGGGCTTTGTCAAAAGCCTTCTGAAAGTCCGAATAAACCACATCCACTGGCTCCCCCTCATCAACCCTGTCAGTTACATCCTCGAAGAATTCTAGCAGATTTGTCAAGCATGATTTCCCTTTCGTAAATCCATGCTGACTCTGTCCAGTTCTACCACTGTTCTTTAAGTGCTCTGCTATAGAATCTTTGCTAATGGACTCTAGAATTTTCCCCACAACCAATGTCAGGCTGACTGGTCTATAATTCCCTGCTTTCTCTCCACCTCCCTTTTTAAATATTGGGCTTACATTAGCTACCCTCCAATCTGTAGGAACTGTTCCAGAGTCTATAGAATCTTGGAATATGACTACCAATGCAGCCACTATTTCTAGGGTCACTACCTTAAGTACTCTGGGATGTAGATTATCAGGCCCTGGGGATTTATCGGCCTTCAATCTCATCAATTTCCCCAACACCATTTCTCTACTAATACTGATTTCCTTCAGTTCCTCCCTCTCACTAAACCCTGTGTTCCCCAATATTTATGGTATGATATTTGTGTACTCCTTTGTGAAGACAGAACCAAAGTATGCATTTAGTTGGTCAGCCATTTCTTTGTTCCCCATAATAAATTTCCCTGTTTCTGACTGTAAGGGACCTACATTTGTCTTCGCCAATCTTTTTCTCTTCACATACCTATAGAAACTTTTACAGTCAGTTTTTATGTTCCCCGCAAGCTTACTCTTGTACTCTATTTTCCCCTTCTTAATCAATCCTTGGTCCTCCTTTACTGAATTCTAAACTGCTCAATCCTCAGGTTTGTTGTTTTTTCTGGTGAATTTGTATGCCTCTTCCTTGGATCTAATGCTATTTTTAATTTCCCTTGTAAGACATGGTTTGGCTACCTTACCCGTTTTACTTTTGCATCAGACAGGGATAAACAATTGTTGCAGTTCATCCATGCGCTCTTTGAATGTTTGCCATTGCCTATCCACCATCATCCCTTTAAGTAACAATTTTTTTTCTATTCATTCATGGGATGTGGGCAACGCTGGCCAGGCCAGCATTTATTGCCCATCCCTAATTGCCCTTGAGAAGGTGGTGGTGAGCTGCCTTCTTGAACCGCTGCAGTCCATTTGAGGTAGGTATACCCACAGTGCTGTTAGGAAGGGAATTCCAGGATTTTGACCCAGCGACAGTGAAGGAACGGCTCCAAGTCAGGATGGTGTGTGACGTCGATGGGAACTTGCAGGTGGTGGTGTTCCCATGTATTTGCTGCCCTTATTCTTCTAGTTGGTAGAGGTCGCGGGTTTGGTAGCTGCTGTCTAAGGAGCCTTGGTGCATTGCTGCAGTGCATCTTGTAGATGGTACACACTGCTGCCACTGTGCGTCGGTGGTGGACGGAGTGAATGTTTGTAGATGGGGTGCTAATCAAGCAGGCTGCTTTGTCCTGGATGGTGTCGAGCTTCTTGAGTGTTGTTGAAGCTGCACCCATCCAGGCAAGTGGAGAGTATTCCATCACACTCCTGACTTGTGCCTTGTAGATGGTGGACAGGCTTTGGGGAGTCAGGAGGTGAGTTACTCGCCTCAGGATTCCTAGCCTCTGTCCTCCTCTTGTAGCCATGATATTTATATGGCTACTCCAGTTCAATTTCTGGTCAATGGTAGCCCCTAAGATGTTGATGGTGGGGGATTCAGTGATCGTAATGCTGTTGAATGTCAAGGGGAGATGGTTAGATTCTCTCTTGTTGGAGATGGTACGAATATGTGTGGCGCGAATGTTACTTGCCACTTATCAGCCCAAGCTTGGATATTGTCCAAGTCTTGCTGCATTTCTACACGGACTGCTTCAGTATCTGAGGAGTCGCGAATGGTGCTGAACATTGTGCAATCATCCGCGAACATCCCCACTTCTGACCTTATGATTGAAGGAAGGTTATTGATGAAGCAGCTGAAGATGGTTGGGCCCAGGATAGTACCCTGAGGAACTCTTGCAGTGATGTCCTGAAGCTCAGATGATTGACCTCCAACAACCACAACCATCTTCCTTTGCGCTAGGTATGACTCCAGCCAGCAGAGGGTTTTCCCCCTGATTCCCATTGACCTCAGTTTTGCTAAGGCTCCTTGATGCCATACTCGGTCAAATGCTGCCTTGATGTCAAGGGCAGTCACTCTCACCTCACCTCTGGAGTTCAGCTCTTTTGTCCATGGTTGAACCAAGGCTGTAATGAGGTCAGGAGCTGAGTGGCCCTGGTGGAACCCAAACTGAGCGTCACTGAGCAGGTTATTGCTAAGCAAGTGCCGCTTGATGGCACTGTTGATGACACCTTCCATCACTTTACAGATGATTGAGAGTAGGCTGATGGGGCGGTAATTGGCCGGGTTGGACTTGTCCTGCTTTTTGTGTACAGGACATACCTGGGCAATTTTCCACATTGCAGGGTAGATGCCAGTGTTGTAGCTGTACTGGAACAGCTTGGCTAGGGGCGCGGCATGTTTTGGAGCACAGATCTTCAGTACTATTGCCGGAATATTGTCAGAGCCCATAACTTTAGCGATATCCAATGCCTTCAGTCATTTCTTGATATCACGCGGAGTGAATCGAATTGGCTGAAGTCTGGCATCAGTGATGCTGGGGACTTCAGGAGGAGGCCGAGATGGATCATCAACTCGGCACTTCTGGCTGAAGATTGTTGCCAATGCTTCAGCCTTATTTTTCGCACTGATGTGCTGGGCTCCCCCATCATTGAGGATGGGGATATTTGTGGAGCCGCCTCCTCCAGTTAATTGTTTAATTGTCCACCACCATTCACGGCTGGATGTGGCAGGACTGCAGAGCTTAGATCTGATCCGTTGGTTCTGGGATCGCTTAGCTCTGTCTATCGCATGCTGCTTACACAGTTTGGCATGCAAGTTGTCCCGGGTTGTAGCTTCACCAGGTTGACACCTCATTTTGAGGTATGCCTGGTGCTGCTCCTGGCATGCCCTCCTGCACTCTTCATTGAACCAGGGATGGTCTCCTGGCTTGATGGTAATGGTAGAGTGGGGTATATGCCGGGCCATGAGGTTACAGATTGTGGATGAGTACAATTCTGCTGCTGCTGATGGCCCACAGCGCTTCATGGATGCCCAGTTTTGCATTGCTAGATCTGTTCGGAATCTATCCCATTTAGCACGGTGATAGTGCCACACAACACGATGGACGGTATCCTCAATGTGAAGGCGGGACTTTGTCTCCACAAGGACTGTGCGGTGGTCACTCCTACCAATACTGTCATGGACAGATGCATCTGCGGCAGGCAGATTGGTGAGGACGAGGTCAAGTATATTTTTCCCTCGTGTTGGTTCTCCCACCACCTGCCGCAGACCCAGTCTAGCAGCTATGTCCTTTTAGGACTTGGCCAGCTCGGTCAGTAGTGGTGCTGCCGAGCCATTCTTGGTGATGGACATTGAAGTCCCTCACCCAGAGTACATTTTGTGCCCTTGCCACCCTCAGTGCTTCCTCCAAGTGGTGTTCAACATGGAGGAGTACTGAGTCATCAGCTGATGGAGGGCGGTAGGTGGTAATCAGTAGGACGTTACCTTGCCCATGTTTGACCTGATGCCATGAGACTTCATGGGGTCCGGAGTCGATGTTGAGGACTCCCAGGGCAACTCCCTCCCTCCTGTATACCACTGTGCCACCACTCTGCTGGGTCTGTCCTGCCTGTGAGACAGGACATACCCGGGGATGGTGATGGCAGTGTCTGGGACATTGTCTGTCACGTATGATTCCGTGAGTATGACTATGTCAGGCTGTTGCTTGACTAGTCTGTGGGACAGCTCACCCAAATTTGGCACAAGCCCCCAGATGTTAGTCAGGAGGACTTTGCAAGGTCGACAGGGCTGGGTTTGCCATTGTCGTTTCTGGTGCCTAGGTTGATGCCGGGTGGTCCGTCTGGTTTCATTCCTTTTTATAGACTTTGTAGCGGTTAGATACAACTGAGTGGCTTGCTTGGCCATTTCAGAGGGCATGTAAGAGTTAACCTCATTGCTGTGGGTCTGGAGTCACATGTAGGCCAGACCAGGTAAGGACAGCAGATTTCTTTCCCTAAAGGACATTAGTGAACCAGATGGGTTTTTACAACAATCGACAATGGTTTCATGGCCATCATTAGACTAGCTTTTTAGTTCCAGATTTATTAATTAAGTTCAAATTCCACTTTCTGCTGTGGTGGGATTCGAACCCATGTCCCCAGAGAAATACCCTGGGTCTCTGGGTTACTAGTCCAGCGATAATACCACTACGCCGCCGCCTACCATAATCCATCTTAGCCAACTCGCACCTCATACCTTCATAGTTTCCTTCATTAGGATTCAGGACCCTCATCTCAGAATCAACTACGTCACTCTCCATCTTGATGAAGAACTCTATCATATTAGGGTCGCTCATCCCCAAGGGGTCTCGCACATGGATCTGCATTCACGGCACTTTGGCTGCAGTAGGCATCACACAGCTCTTTCAACAAGGACTATAACAACAGGTCTATTTAGATTTTGAAATCGCAGTCTGTCAGTAGAAAGTTTACTGAGTTTCCAGAACTCCCAGAAACACAAAAGACAATAGAAAGTCACTCCTGAGGTAGAGGCTCCTTAGAGACGGGAGTAAAAAGGAAGTTGCTGCCTCCAATAATGCAAAGACTCCTTCCCAGGGATCTTTTCCTCTTTTGGCAAAACACAGCCTGTAGGCCAAAGTAGATTTTCTTCTGAGAGGGAGACAAAATCCTTCCTTCAGGAGAGCACACTTTGCTGGCCTGCCAGATTAAACCGGTTCTAGCCAGTCTTTGCACACAGTCAAACTGATACAATATGGCATGTGACCTCTCTCTCTTGCTGTTGCCTAGGACACAGCCTTGCAGCTCACACAATGTTCCCAGAGAATATAAAAACTGCTCTCAGTTTTAAAGGCACACAGACCCCTTTAGTTTTTAAACAGAGGAAAGAAAAACACTTCCATGACAAGATACTCTACAGTGGGAAAAAAAACTGGGTTTACTACTAGCTCTTAAACATTTTGAAGTATATGTCTACCATGACTAGAGAAACACAGTGCACTCCTCCAGCCTTGGTCGTAACAACACTATGAAAGATTTATTTGATACTCAATCATTTTCTCACCAGTACGAAAATATCTTACACAATCTGTTAGGAAATGATTGTTCAATACCCTTTATTTATTGTTTATCCTTCTTCTAAGTGCATTTTTCAAAATTCATTCATGGGATGTGGGCGTCGCTGGCAAGGCCAGCATTTAATGCCCATCCCTAATTGCACTGAGAAGGTGGAAAAGAGTCGCCTTTTTGAGCTGCTGTGGTCCATGTGGTGCAGGTACACTCACAATGCTGTTAGGTAGGCATTTTGACCCAGCAATGATGAAGGAATGGCAGCAATATATTTCCAAGTTTGGATGGTGTGTGACTTGGAGGGGAACTGGCAGGTGGTAGTGTTCCCATGTGCTTGCTGCATAATAATTGCTTTATCATAATTAATACTGAATAAAATATGCTATTAGAATCAGTATCATGTATTTTGCTTTGTATTCTACTGCAGCTGCCGATTAGTGATGTAATTTACTGATGGAGCGCATTACCCTAGATTTTCTATTTGATAACAGTTAAATCTTAGCATTAATAGTTGAAAAACTAGGCAGATTTCAAAACCACTGAATCTCCATCCATTTTGTGCACCATGTGTGTTTCCAGTTAAGGAATTGGTGGTTGGAGCATGCTTCTTACTGAAATAGGTGGCAGCTTTGTTTCAATAGTTTAATGAAGCCTTGGTGATATAGTTTGGATATCTACACAATTTTACAACATTCATGTATGCTGAGTAATCTATCTGTCTTTATAAAATGGGCATCCAGAGTTGCTGGGGACAGAGTTATGTATGGAAGTTCATTTAAAGATCTCAGTACAAAGATTGTACGTCAAAATCTTGAAGCATTTCCCAATCATTACTCTTGGGTTTATTTTAGTTTAGAGATACAGCACTGAAACAGGCCCTTCGGCCCACCGAGTCTGTGCTGACCATCAACCACCCATTTATACTAATCCTACACTAATGCCATATTCCTACCACATCCCCACCTGTCCTTATATTCCCCTACAACCTACATATACTAGGGGCAATTTATAACGGCCAATTAACCTGCAAGTCTTTGGCATGTGGGAGGAAACCGGAACACCCGGAGGAAACCCATGCAGACACAGGGAGAACTTGCAAACTCCACACAGGCAGTACCCAGAATTGAACCCGGGTCGCTGGAGCTGTGAGGCTGCAGTGCTAACCACTGCGCCACTGTGCCGCCCGCTTTGTCATTTAAGTGTTTAAGATCCTTTGAGCACTAAATTGGATAAAAAGTGGGTGAGGGGATCATGACGCGATCTTAACCCATGCCAATCATTGTGTTGACTGCTTATTTATATTATTTCTGTGTGCAGCCAGCACTAACCTACTGTTGATTGGCTGCACGCATCAGCAGGGAGCTCAAAATCGAGACTTGCTAGCACTATGCAATGCAGGTGACTAATTAATTTACGTTTGTATGCAATATGGCATAATTTCATTTATAAATTGGGATTGAAATGCTTATTTTGTGGTGGTTTTTATTTCTGCATTGTGGCCAAGGGACGGTTTGATGGTCAGTGACAGTGAAGATAAGGAGTGTTTGACTGCTGGTCAATGGTGAATTGGAGTTGCAATTACCAGTATCACACTCAAATGAGTTCTTTGCATACAGACTAGGCAGGAAGGGTCTATCTGTATTTCTGCCTCCCTTCCTCTTCCTCCTCTTTCACCTCCCCCTCCTCGTGCTCCTGTTTCTCAGATTCTCGCCTGATGGCTGATGGCAAGGGCTGTCCCACATGCTGCACACCACCACAAACTTTTTGGCCCGCTCAGCCAAGTACTGCAGGGCCCCTGTACAGTGGTCTGGGCAGCAGAATTGTTGCTTCAGCATGCCAATGATCTGCTGCATCACATTTCTTGTGGCAGCATGGCTCTCATCGTATGCATACTGTGCAGTGGTTTTAAACCATCATGAGCCATGATGTCAGAAAATAGCTCTTGTGGCCCAGTAGCCACCCTTTGATTTGCAGTGGTGACTGAATTGCAACTGGCACAGTGGACTGCTGCAGAATGAAAACATCATGATCGCTGACAGGATATTAGGTATTGACCTGCTTGATGCGCTGACTCTGGTCACACAACAGATGGATGGTGAGGGAGTGGAATCCCTTTCAGTTCCAGTACACGACAGAGTTGAGATGCTGTGTCCACAAAGCAATGTGCGTGCATTTAATGGCACTCTGCACCATGGGGAAGCCTAATACTAGCGAATGCTTTTACTTTTTCCACCTGCTTCTTTCTGGCAAGAAAAAATGAAATGAAGTTATTTCTCTTTTTGAATAGAAAACTTCAGTGATCTTCCTTATCCAACAGTGGACCGCAAACTACAAGATGTTACTAATATCTCCAGTTCCAACCTAGGAGCCACACGAATCACCATCGCCATGGTCACCTTCACAGCCATTGGCAATGCGGTCTTGCCATGCCCTGAGGTTGCAGTTGTGGTTGCAGCAGTTGGCATTGAGGATCTCCTTAGTGAAGCGCAGGCATCACACAAACTATTCCTTGCTGAGCTTCAGGTAGGAGAATTGTTCCCTGAACACCTTGGCCTACTGAGAGCCTTTCTTCCCCTGCTCCTCCTCCCTCTTCTAGCAGTTTGTCATGCTCTGCATGGCCTCTGCTCATTCTCCCAGTCATGCTTCAATTCCAAGTGGAAAGTCTACTAGTCCACCCATGCCTGGGAACTATTGGTTTGTCCGGAAGCCTTGAAGTCAGCAAAAAAGCCCTTCAGCACCTGGGACACCACCCTCCAAAGACTCCCTGCATCATCAACTATGTCCATAGCAAGGACTTCTAATGGTATATCCACCTAGGGCGGTATTTAGCCACTGTATGATCCAGAAATGGAGAGGGCTTTTAATTAATTGGGTGGATGGGGCTATTAGGTGGAAATCTTGTCTTGGGATCCATCTGTATAGCTGTATCGGCCTGCAGAGGTGGCTCTATAGGAATCTCCTCTGACTCTTTATTTTTAGCTTGCACAACTCCTAATTCTGTGTGGGAGTCTGGTTTCCTTCACCGGCTCCATAGTTATACCTTTTTTGATGACAAAGTGGAGCATTGTGCAGCACACAACGCTAACATTAGAAAGTTTGATGGGACTGTATTGTAGGATACTGCAGGTCTGTCCAGGTATCTGCAATACTGCCTCAAGAAGTCTATTTTATGTTCAATTTAATAGCTGTGTGAGCCTCATATCTCAGCCTTGCTGCTATTTGTGGCTGTCTTGTGAGGCAGGCTGAAAAGGATAACCTTGATCTCCTAAGAACTAACCTGCACTCTTTGTTGCTAGAAGAATCCTTGCAATAGATCATTATAATTTGGAGGTCTCAGTACATCAAAGATCTTCCTTCTCTCACCAACTTCTTAATTGTCTATGTAAAATCTCCTCATAGTGAGCTATCAGGTTTGAATCCTGTATCTCAACATCAGCACATTATCTGTTCTAGAGAACCAAACCGCAATCAAATATTCCAGTGATTTATTTACAATAATCTAATTTGCTTCTGTCACCATGCAATCAGGTACGTTTTTCAGTGCACTATTCTGACATTTCTTCTACATATCACTGGAGGGCCTGGACGGTTGCAAAATTTTATGAGCCTGTTGACATGGAGGTGGCACGTCACCCACGGTCCCTATGTCTTATAATGAAGAAGAACAGGTTGGCAGCTGGTTCTGTAAAGATTAGACTTCTGTGAGAAGCTGACAGAGTACTTCTTTGGGATGCTGATGTTGTGAAAGGATGCAGAATCTGAGGCACATATACAAGCTTTTCCACTGATAGTTGGTACAGTATTCTAGTTATTAATGACCAGTGGGAGAAAAGAGCTCACAGAATTAGAAAAATCCTTACATACCTGGGAGAGACTCAATAAGATGTCCTCTCGTCACTTTGTGATGCTGTTCTGTATGCTTGCAATCTGATTGACAGTTGGTTCCACCATGACCTCAGCCATTCATTGAATGCTTCCATTTTGACGACTATCTTTCCTGGATCTCCCATGAAGCAGGGAAAGGTTTTCAGATGTGCCTGTGGCTGCAACTTTCTCCACGCTACCCTGTAATGAGTTAAACTCCTCTTGATGTCAGTGCACTACAAGGCACTGGATGTCACCACTATCACAGCCAATTGCCGCACATCTTGAGAGAATTCATGAAAACCCTCCCATATGTATCTCATGCTCTATTAACCTACTTTTCTCCATAGCAACACACCTGAGCTATCATTAACTTGCTCTGCAGACAGGGGCTGGCATGTCTTATGCCTCAACATCAGGCTCTACTTTCACATCTGCACCCTCCGGCATCCTTTTGCAATTTGTATCATCATGTGCCAATTCCTCATCTACCTGTATCCACTTGAGTAGATATCTCTGATTACAAAGTTGGAGGTTAATGATGGGATTGGTGAGTGTTGCCAGAGGTCGAGGAGCTTGCTAGTCTTGCTCTTCAGAAATCTTCTCCGCTGTGTTGTGGCTTGGAGTTAATAAAACAGTACTGTCTGTCAACTTTGATGTCCTGGAGCAGTGGTCTATCATAATCGGTTATGGTGTAAGGAAAATGGCAGCTGGTAAAGAAATTGAAGAATACATAGAAACATTCAAAACCATTCACTGCCAGCACATATTAAAAATTTGCAGATACTCTACCTGTGAGGGCAAGACACCACAAGACTAGAGAATATTTGAAAACTTTAGACCTATTCCAAATGACCACTTTTGTTTCTCATTCCTTTTTTGGTTTTGCTAATTCCTATGTGTCCTTTGAGGACTGTTTTAGTATTTACTGCCATTTGAACCCCGATAATCACTCCGAGGCACATTGGAAACGAGGAGATCCGATATCGGGTGGGAAGCCTGGAACTAAGTTCAGGGCATCTGTCTGTGATATATTAACACAGACACTTCAATATCATTTTACTTCTGGGTTTGGTGTCGATTACACAGCAGTGGGTGTGGTATAGTCGCGCATGACATGATCTCAACTCCAGTATTTAAAAAACCAATCCAAAGATGATATTTGAATGAGTTGGGAGTTGGAAACAATACAGGATGAACCTTGACAGTGGATTCAGGATGGTCAAAACCTGTCCTGCTTTAAAGACGCCTTAATCTAGCACTGTGGGCAGTGAGGAGAGGCAGAGAGATATTCTTCCCCAGCTTCGAGAAGAAGAAAAAGGCATGGCTGAAGGTGACCCAGAAGGTCAGCAGCAGGAGTACTGTATCATGCTCCTTGATTCAGTTTCGTAAGCACTTTAATGACTTAACCAGGTCAGGAAAGGTGAGTGCAGTTGCATATTCACATAAATTCTGCTGTGTGCATCACCTCATACCTTTCAGCCTGCCTTGTCAAGCCTACTCCATCACATCACTCCTCATGCCCACTTACCTTGCAAGCACACCCACCCTTCTCTGGTCACCCTCACCAAATATACTTAATCCGTTAGGCCATTATAATCACTCATGGGTCTGCTCTTCCTCCCGTTGCAGAAGAGAGTGTAAAACACATAGGACAGGGAGAGAACAGAGGGGCCTCCACACAACTGACAGCTGCAGAGAAGGAAGCACAGGAGATCAGTGACATCCCAGCGTCCCTGGCCATTGATGATGGCAACCTCCCAGCTACACGGTGACCAAATTAAATATAATGCACAGACACGTCATAAATGTCATGTTGACTTGATTTCAACAGCAAGTGAAATATGATCATCTTTACAATGATAGGTTACAACATTCTTACCTTATCAGGACTAATTCATATCTTTTCCCCCTGCCAGGGCCTTCCTGCATGCAGCAGTAGTCAATAGACCTTTGGGATGACAAATCCTCAGAGGAGCTGATTCCTTCTGAAGGTGCAGTGTCAAAGGACCCATGCTTGTCATGTATCTGATCATATACACACACTTCAGTGGGACCAGTTAGACAGATAGTTGTTTTTTCACTTGGTGCCTCACACTTCACAAGTGAGCAAGAGCAGACAGTGGCGACAGGGACACCTGTGGAGAGTCCGTGTCATAAAGCGCAGCTCTCTCTAAGTTCTGCTCAGCTGGATACAGATGCTGTACCCTGAGAACCATCGATGCAAAGTGTCATGCTAGGCCCTCATCTGCCAAGAATGAGGCACATTAATTTTGTCATGAACATTGACTTTAAACTGTTACTAGAGCGAAGAAAGGACTTATTAAACAGATCAGCCGTGGCTGGAAAAGACATTTATATATTAACAGACGGTGTTTGGAAGGACAAAGAAGCCATTCCCTGACACATTCAACCCACAATGGACTTTTGATCACCAGACATTGAAGGTGGGGGAGCTCACATTCCAGGTTGACTGGCCAAATACACAAACAGACATGGTCAAACCAGCTAGTTACATGACTTACCTGCTACGCAACCTGAGTTTTTGAATTTGTACAAACAGTTTGGGCAGAAAGTCTGTTTGCTCCTGGACTGATGAGATCCCTCTCCTGTCTGCTCCCATCTCTTTCTCACAAGCCTCTGAATCCACTGAAGACACATGACCCCCAAGAGAGAAAAGTCTCCAACAGTGAACAAGGTTTAAGAAGAATACTGGGCCCCAATGAAAAGCAAGACCTACCTACAATCAAGCACTCTACAGTGAGCTCGAAGAACCGTAACAACAACTCTTCAGTTCAAACCTTCCAACTTTATTTTTCTTCTGCTCTTTTCTGTCTCTATTCGTATGTGTGTATTACACATGCATGCTGGCGTGGATACGTCGTGCATCTGTAGGCATCAACTGAATTAGAGTTTAAGTTTAAGTTGAATAAATTTCAACTTTTCTTCTTTAAACCGAAGAAAGCCTGTTTGTGCTGGTTTCTTTGCCTTATAATTGGAAAGCGGTGAACAAGGATTCACCAAGGGGGAGCTAAAAACATGGTATGTTTAAAATTAAACCCTGTTACAGTAAGACCAGGTGAAGGCTGAAAGGGAACCCTAGACCTCTTTCTCACCTGGTCGTAACAGAAATTTGGGTGCTACATCCGGAATTGGCCCACCGGCAAACAAGAAATTGGAAGTGGGAAGCCAAATTGATCCCAAGTAAAAATGATCAAGATTTCAATATAGATTTTCTTGTGGTTGTGTGTGCTTGAATACTAACATGTCTGCAACTGAAGCTAGTAGCTCTCCAAGCCAGGATGAAGTAACTTGGGATAAGGTAAAAGCACTGTTTATGGAGGAGTTGAGGAAAAGGGGTGAGCAGTGTGGGATCACTGTACGTGGCAAGGCTAGGAAGTCTGAACTCCTAAGGCTAGTGACCAACCATTTTCCCCTTGAATCTGCAGAAGCAGAAACAGGGTTAGAAGCAGAGTCCGACAGGTACTTGGAGCAGAGGAAACTTGAATTTGAGGAGAGGGAGAGAGAAAGAATATTCCGGAAGGAATGCAAAGAGAGAGAGTTGAAGCGGCTTGAGTTAATTAAGGGGCGTCAGAGTAACCCCAGTGAAAGCATGGCCAATATGATGGAGCATAATTCAGGGCTGGGAACAAAATTGTTAAAATTAGCTCAACTAATTCCAAAATTCAATGAGGATGATGTAGAAGAATTTTTGTGCCTTTTGAGAAACTGGCAAGGCAACTAAAATGGCAGCTGAGACCTGGTCTCTTTTACTAGAAAGCAAGCTAACTGGAAAAGCCCATAAGGTTTATTCCCTGTTTCCAGATGAGAGTTCATCAAATTATGAAATGACAAAAAACGCTATCCTCGGGGCATATGAATTAGTACCCGAAGCCTATCACCAAAAGTTTAGAAACCTCAAGAAGCAAGCTACTCAAACTTATCTGGAGTTTGAAAGGAGTAAGCAGCTGGATTTTGACCAGTGGCTGAGGGCTCTTAAAGTACAGCTCAGCCATGAGAATCTGAGAGAAATAATTCTGTTAGAGGAATTTAAACACTCTCTCCCACTCTCCATAAAGACCCATGTAGAGGAGCAGCGGGTCCAGAGAGCCCGGCAAGCGGTCGTTCTGGCCGATGAGTTTGCTTTAATTTATAAGTCGGGTCCCCAGGGGAAACCTTTCCTAGTCACCCCCACAAATCTGAAAGGGGCAAAGGGTGGGAAGCTGATCGGAGGTGAAGCAGTCCTGGGAGAGAAAGGAAAGCAGGAGACACAGGTAGCCCTCCTCCAGCCAAAAAGGAAGGTGCTGTGAGCAAGAGACCCGGAGACCTGTGTGCTTCCAATGTAATAAAACAGGGCATTTAAAAGCTGACTGCTGGAAACTAAAGGAAAAACTGGTAGGGTTGATCAGGGCACACCCCTCAGTGAAGACGAGATCCTGATGGAAAGCACAGCAGAACAAGCTGTGGCGATAACTGCAGTAAGAGTGAGACCCAGGAAGCTTACGGCTGCAAGTGAAGGAAAATTTAATAGGATTCCTGAAGGTCTTGTGTCTGTAGTGAAAGTTACCCCATACCCCTAGAGTGAGCCAAACAATCCCATAGTAATTCTCAGGGACACAGGGCCCACTAGATCCCTTTTACTGGGAAAAGGCCTGACCTTTCCCCCAGAGAATGCAGTGAACACCAGAATGGTGGTGAATGGTATTGGAGGGCAGTGTATGCCTGTACCTGTACACCGGGTGCAGCTAGAGTGTGACCTGGTTTCGGGACCTGTGACCATAGGGATCGTCCCTAGTTTGCCAGTGGATGGGGTTGACCTGCTCCTAGCTAATGATCTGGCAGGGGTGAAGGTGGTAGCCCGCCAGTAGTGAAAGAAAGATCACAGGAGGTCAGAGAGACAGCACAGTGGAGGGAGACAGACCCCTGCAGTTTCCCTGAATGTGTAGTGGATCAGGCCATGATCAAACCAGCTCCCCCAGAGGCGACTGCATTGGCACTGCAGGCAGATGACCATGAGGTCTGCCTGTTTGAGACTTTCTTTGTAAAGACAGGAGGCCCAGGGATTGAATTAAAGGCCTTTCATTGCAGCAGCTTATTCGGGAGCAGAGAGTGCGAGCGAGTGAGCAGCTGGGAAGGTCAGTTTAAAGTAAACTTAATTTCTTTTTGTTTTCGGCGGACCGGGGGCTGCTGGGTAAGTAAAACCCTGTATATTTGGGCCGTTTAAAATAACTTGCCTTTCATTGCAGCAGCTTATTCGGGAGCAGAGAGTGCGAGCGAGTGATCAGC